>NC_069658.1:147945500-148569000 GCF_027244095.1 Hemicordylus capensis | reverse complement strand
GGGCACCTCCTCACCAATTGTGACTCCAGAAGATGTTTGGAAGCCCCCTTCTGGAGTTGGAGGAGAAGCCAGAGTTGGAGGAGGAGCTGAAGTTTGTTCAATACGGTTCCTCCTCTTGAAGAACCTCCGTCTGTGGGGCTTCCCCTTGGAGTCACGTGTGGGGGAGGTCTGAAAGAGCTGCCTGCAGCATTGGCAGACCCTTCGCAGCCTAGAAGAGAGCAGGGAGAAGGTGAGAAAGAGACCCTTAGGCAGACATTTGGAGGAGAGGGGGCCAATGGAAGGATTGCAGAACAGCTGGGCCAGCAATACAGGTAGCCCACTAGGTTTCCAGGTATTGCACCATCTTCTTTCTGGCTGAGGAATTATGTAGAGACAGCTGCCAAAATGCATTGGTGCAGAGACCTTTGGAACACTGTGTGCAGTTCTGCTCAACCCAACTCACCAAGCTTATGTTAGAGCTGGGAAAGGTATAGAAAAGGACCATGAAAGAGCTCAGGGGCGTAGCTCCTTCCTGGAAGGGAAAAGGTAGAGGCAACAGGGACCTTTTCATTTAGAAAGAAGAAAAGAAGGGGGGGAATGACAGAGGTGCACCCTCTCTTCACATCGTGCATCATGTTTGGGATGGGTTTTTGGAGTATGCTGCCACAAGATGAAGTGAAGGCCAGTGCCTTAGACAGGAGTCCCTTTTCACTCCCAACTAACACTGATGTGCCGGCTGCATTGGCATTGCTAGGGACACCCTGCTGCTGGACTAGGAAGTGGAGATGACACTGCTGCTGGGTGTGGACTGCACACTACAAGTCCTGGTTCAGACCCAGCCTCCTCTCTCTGCCTGCCTAACCTCTTGAACCCGGAGGGCCCTCCACCTGGGTGTTGCCCTTCACAGTTGGGTCCCATCGGCAGGCCAAACTATGCTCCGCCAATTGACCCAATTTGCTGCTGAGCCATGCCACCACTCCAGTCCTCAACTGACCTGCCAGGGGGGCATGTGCTTCCCCAGTGGTCAGGGAGGGCTGGAGCACACTCATCATCTTCTCCAGGAGGAGAGCAGCTGCCTCGGCACACAAGCTGCTCGTTGCAAGAGGAATGACTTGAGTGTCAAGACAAGCTCAGAAATGAGCTTCCTGTCTGCATTGGACTGTTGGCACGCTCCCAAGCCCCAGTTCCTCGCCAGGGTGTGGATGAGAAAGGTGGAGTTCCATTGTGTCTCAACATACTCCAGATGTTGCTGAACTACAACTCCCATCATCCTTAGCCACAATAAATTGCAGCTGGGGATGATGGGATCTGTAGTTCAGCAACATCTGAAGTACCACTGGTTGGGAACCCCTGGTCTAGAAGAGGGAAAACAAGTATTTGCAGAAGGCAGAGGGCCTGCAAAGTTGCACTGGGAACTGGAAGAAATGGAGAAACCATTAAACCAAGAGCTGAAAACGCTTATATGGTCCCATACTCGAAGCCAGTTTAATGTCAGTCAAGTATGCTACTGAGAAAGACTGTGAAATGTTCAAGGGAAAGCATGGTTTTGTTATAACTGGAAAGGAATTGCTTATGAATGGACTCCATAAGAACAGCCCTGCTGGATCAGGCCCAAGACCTATCTACTCCAGCATCCTGTTCCACACAGTGGCCCACTAGATGCCTCCAAAAAGCCCACAGGCAAGAGGTGAGGGCATGCTCCATCTCTTGCTGTTGCTCCCCTGAGAGTGATATTTGGAGGCATCCTGCCTTTGAGGCTGGAGGTGGCCACCAGCCACCAGACTAGTAGTCATTGATGGACATGTCCTCCATGAATTTCTCTAAGCCCTTTTTAAAGCCATCCTAGCTGGTGGCCATCACTACATCCAGTGGCAGATAATTCCATAGGTTAATTATGTGCTATGTGTGTACAATACATCCTTTTGTTTTCCTGGCCCTCAGTTCCACAGGATGGCCCCTAGTGTGTGAGAGGGATAAAATTTCCACTCTTTCTATAGCATAATTTGATAAACCTCTACCATATCATCCCATAGTCGCCTCTTTTCCAAACTAAAAAGCCTCAGATACTGTAGTCATGCCTCATAGAGAAGATGCTCCAGGCCCCTGATCATCTTGGTTGCCCTTTTCTGCATTTATTCCCAGTTCTACAATGTCCTTCTTAAGATACAGTGATCAGAACTGTATGCACCATAGATTTGTATAAGGGCATTATAATATTAGCATTTTTATTTTCAGTCCCCTTCCTAATGATCCCTAGCATGGAATTGGCCTTTTTCACAGCTGCCGCACACTAAGTCAACACTTTCAATTAGCTGTCCACCAAAACCCCAGATCTGGTCAGACACCGACTGCTCAGACCCCGTCCGCATATATGTGAAGCTGGGTTTTTTTGCCCCAATATGCATCACTTTACACTTGCTTACACTGAACCACATTGGCCATTTTATCACCCACTCCCCGAGTCTGGAGAGAGCCTTTTGGAGTGCCTCACAATCTCTTTGGGTGAATGGCCTATTTGAAGTAGACTGTGGGAAAGAAAAAGCCAAAGCTGCAAGACTGTGCTCACACAGAGAGAGTTATCGAAGCTTTGCACAGAAGATGAGGTCATCAAGAAAGAGGCTTTAGTCAGAGGCCAAAAAACAGACACCTGCATTGTACAATCCAAATGCATATGTGGTGTGAAAGCAAAGGGAATTGGATCAACTTTTTGCAAATGCAAGGAAAAAGAGAGAAATCATGCCCTTGAAACAACTCACACTGATATCTGTGAACACATGCAAATTAACACCTGCAAAGTGGTAATGTTGCAAAGGTGAACAATATGTTTAGGAGAAAACCTCAGATTCTGCACTCAGACAATGGAGGGGAGAACACAGCAAGTGACATGGTGAGATATCTGAAGGAAGAGGGCATTGAGCACCCAATGACAGTGTGACCCCTTTAAGAAGATCAATAGGATCGATCACTTTTGTGAGCACATGACATGTTATGGTGAATAGGCACAGAGCCTAATGAAGGTTTTTATATATTTTTATAAATCACTGACTTTTCAAAAATAGATATACAAATATATATACAAATATATAGTTCTACAACATATGGAACATATAAAAGAGCCCTCGTACATCAATCCCACAAATTAATCACAATTAGCTAGAGGATTAAATACAGAAATGGCTCAAGATTTATTGCAAGAATGAAATCAAATATTTTGTCTGTCAGATGATATTTCCAATCAGTTTGCTACTTACCATGAACATTTATATTCCTCTAGTGGTTTTTCTGAATCTGCTTAGCAGTTAAAAACATGTAAAAATTCAAGTAGGGATGAGTTACCATCAGATTTTTGTAAAAAATTTCAGAAAGTGTTATGTCCATATCTAGTTTAGGGATGTGCGAACAGTTCGAGGGGGGTTCGGTTTGATGGTTCCAGGGTCAAACCGAACCCTCCCCCCCGACCTCGGACCAAACCCCACCAACAGTTTGGGGGGGTTCGCGGTTTTTTAAAAAATAATATTTTTTCAAAAAACCTTTAGCCCCTTCTGGGGTTTCTTCTAGGCCACCGGGGGAGGGGTGGTGTCAACAAAGATTCTCTCTCCCCCACCGCCCGTTCTACTGCGTTTTTTGGCCTGTTCGGGCCTCCATATGTTGGCGCGGGGGCCATTTTGTCTGCCGTCGTGCATGCGCAAATGGCCTCTGCAAGGCCTGGCATGGCCCAGGGCAGCCACTGTTTTTAAAAAATTAGTTCAACTAATTAATGAATATTAAGAACTGGTAGCCTCTCTCAGTCCTGGTCTGAGGCTAGGATTGTTGTAATCCATATAACAGATACAAATCCTTTGGAGGATCTGATAGAACAGTTTCGCTCTTAAATCAAGATCCAAAATTAGTGGCATGTATTTTAGCAATGAGGATGAGTGGCTTGATTGCTGATTATATACGTCCCGATCAAAATGGTTTTATTTCAAAGACTACTACTACTACTATACTGCTTGCGTAGATTTCATAATAATCAATGTCATCAATACATTGATGACATTGACATCATCAATGTCAATATAGTCCCTAAGGACACATTGGGGGAAAGGTAATAGAGAGGTGGCCTGAGGAGGAGAGCTGGTATTGTGGTAGTGACCGTGGATTGTCCCCTTTGCTCCGCAGGTCCATCTTGGGTGACTGCATGTGAGCATTGTAAGATACTCCCCTTAGAAGATGGGGACATAGTTGAGTGGAAGAGCATCTGCAGGCTTGCATGCAGAAGGCCCCAGATACACTCCCCCACCATCGCCCTGCCTAAAACCTTGGAGAGCTACTGCCCATCAGTGTAGATCAGAACTGCTCAACTTCGGTCCTTCTGAAGATGTTGGCCTACAACTCCCATCATCCCTCACTACTGTCCACTGTGGCTGGATAATGGGAGCTGAAGTCCAAAAACAGCTGCAATGCCAAAGTTGAGCAGACCTGGTGTAGACAATACTGAGCTTTTCAATATTACATTTGAAAAGTTCTAAGATATTGGGTAGAAAACCAAAAGATGGTTAAAACTTAGATTAAAAAAATACTTTCTGTTTGAAAGGCTCAACATCTATTCTCTATTAAAAACAAATATACATAGATGGAACCAAAAAGGCCACAATTCCATGAAAAAGTGGGGAAAAGTGGAAAAGTGTTTGGGGATCAGAATGCTGGGCTGGGGGATGGAATTGATACTATCTTAAATCATGATCTTTGGATGTCAGAGTACTAAATGTGCAGAGGTTATCACTAAAATGGTATAGAACATCATGTGGTTGCTAAGAGGCGACACTGACTTGACGGCACTTAATCAATCAATCAGTTGAACACCATGCACCATATACCATGCAAATGTTATAGAACACCAGTTTTATTACTTAAGCTTTTATGTATTTCTGTCTTCTCATGTATTTACATCCATTTTATGCCCCCCCTTTTTATGCCTTTTATTACTTTTCATTTATTCATTCATTCGATTTCTATACCGCCCTTCCAAAAATAAGATGGATCCCTGCCCCCAAAGGGCTCACAATCTAAAAAGAAACATAAGATAGACAGCAGCAACAGTCACTGCAAGTACTGTGCGGGGTGGGGGGGGGATAGGGCCAGTTACTCTCTCCCTGCTAAATAAAAGAGAATCACCACATTAAAAGGTGCCTCTTTGCCCAGTTAGCAGGGGTATTCAGGCTTTTATTCAGCAGGGGTATTCAGGGTATTTTCAGGCTTTTATACCCTCACTAGTCTGTTTCAGCCCGTTATAATAATGGGCGCTAGGGTTTTTTTTCCTCCCTTTATGCCTTCTTCCTCCGCCCCCCCCCCACCTGATTAAGGGCCAAATCGGCCCAAACAATTGCCGCCGCCGCCCGCCCGCCCTCCCAGCTGCCCGAGTCCTCCTCACCCGCCCCCCTCCCACATGATTACGGGCCAATTCGGGCCAAACAATTGCTGCCGCGGCTGCCAACCGCCCATCCACCCTCCCAGCTGCCCGAGTCCTCCTCAACCCCGGCCCGCGTCAGTCGGGCGATCAAAGACCATATTCTGAGAAGGAGAGAGGAGCTCGCAAACAGAGCTCCTCTCTCTGCAAAGCCTGTGCCCGAACTGGCGCTATGGACGCAAAGGACGCAACAGGCACAGTGCCAGTTCGGGCACAGGCTTTGCAGAGAGAGGAGCTCTGTTTGCGAGCTCCTCTCGCCTTCTCAGAATATGGTCTTTGATAGCCCGACTGACGCGGGCCTAACGGGGTGAGGACTCTGGCAGCTGGGAGGGCGGTCGGGCGGTCGGCGGCAATTGTTTGGGCCGATTTGGCCCTTAATCATGGGGGGGGCGGGTGAGGAGGACTCGGGCAGCTGGGAGGGCGGGCGGCAGCAATTGTTTGGGCCGATTTGGCCGACATGGCCGCCTGTGTCTGGGCGGCCGTATCTTTCTCGGCGGACAGGGGCGGCACGGGATCACACTCAAGCTCTTTATTATAGAGGGTACTTCTGGTGTACTTTCTACTATTTTTAGTAGTTTTAGTATTAATATGTACCTTAAGTAGCATACACTTTTTATCGACTCTGATTGAGTGATGATTAGCTATCTGTATATTGTAATGTTTAAGGTTTTTGGATGTATAGTGCAATCCATTCTATGCATGCCTACTTAGGGTTTCAATCAGATTTTCAATCAAGTAAGTGTGTATAGGATTGCAGCCTGAACTGAAAAGCTCAGTGTATTTTTCACTTTATTGCTGCTATTAATCTCAAACTTAGTGTCGTATTCATTTATTTTATATACAGGGGCGTACCAAGGTTGGAGTGGGCCTGGAGACAAGATTTTAAAAAGGATCCCTCGCTGCCTTCCTCTCCTGCTCCTGGCCCCATCTCTCTGCTGCAGAAGAACTTTAAGGACATGTGTAATTTAGTGCAGCAGCTTAACAGAGGACAGGAGACTACAGCTACAAGGTGTAAACAGCAGCAGAACCAAATCATACAAGAGTCTCAGTTTTGTGAAATGCAAAGGGGCCATTCATGCTGGCTACCACAGGACCAGCTCTCCTCCCTTTCTGGGGGTTCCAAAGGAAGCTTCTTTCCCAAGCTTAACTATTTTTGTCAGGGCTGTAGTATGGTGGGATTTAAATAACAACAACAACATTTTTCATTTGTTCATTTAAAATGAACAGTAATATGAACAATGCATCACATTAAAAATATATATAATCAAAATTCAGTGTTATTAATATCCAAAAGGGCATATAAAATATCCCCATCCTTCTCCGGCACGGGCGCCTCTTGCCTTCCTGCCTTCCCTTCCCTCCACTGCCTTGGACAACCCTGTCTGTGGAGAGAGGCAGTGCCGGCTCAAGGGGTTGTGGCACCCTTGGCCAATTTTGCTCTGGTGCACACACACACCCATTTTAATATAGTTAAAAACCTTTCCCCCACCCAGTTTGTATATAGTTAAAATCCATACATTTTTATGTCTTATTGTTTACTTCATTCAGTACATTTTGATAAAATATTAAAATGCATTTTAGTAACTTCCAGGCATCAGGTTCTGTGTAGCAGGAGTCACTTGCAAGTTGCAGAATTTTTCCCCTCAGTCTGCCCAAACTCATTCATAAGAATATGCCCTGTGGGAACAGGCCTCTCTAGTCCAGCATCCTGTTTCGCACAGTGGCCCACCAGTTGCCTCTGTGAAGCCCACAGGCAAGAGGTGAGGCCATGCCTTCTCTCCTGCTGTTGCTCCCCTGCAGCTGGTATTCAGAGGCATCTTGCCTCTGAGGCTGGAGGTGTCCTATAGCCTCCCGACTAGGAGCCATTGATAACTAGCCATCTATTCTGTTTAGATGGATAGATAAGTAGCTATACTATTCTAGTAGCCTATTCTAGTAGTTATACTATTCTAGTAGCCTACAGTACCTATTCTGTACATGGGGCCGTCCAAGGACCTACTATGGATTGCATATAAAGATTAGCTTTTGGAAGCGCCAGTAGCAAACAGGATTTTTCTGCTAGCTGATACATTCTTTATGCCAAAGAAGATGTCACAATTTGCCTTTTGTGCAGTGCTTAGGACAAAACACTGCACAGGACTCAAGTTGCCTAAATGCTGTACCAGCAGACTAGGTAGTCCTTCCACTGAGAACAATGACACTTAATTTTTATTTAAGAGAGCATCTTATTATCTAATTTTTGTTTCAGAGAGTGTCTTCTCCACTATGAGCCCCACCGCCCATTGAGGTCATTTGAGGAGGTCCGTCTCCAGTTATCGCCAACTCATTTGGTGGCTACACAGAGACGGGCCCTCTCAGTTGCTGACCCAAGATTGTGGAATTCGCTACTACTAAGATACGATCCTCCCCATCACTGGCAATTAAAAACAAACAAACATCTGATAACCCATCTTTTCACCCAAGCTTTCTAAGCTTCTTAAAATTTGTCGGTTTTAATTTTGTGGTTGATTTTAAATTGTTGGATTGTTTTAACTTTTTATATGTGTTTTAATTGTTTTATGTTAACCGCCCAGAGATGAAAGTTTGGGCAGTATGTAAATTTGATAGATAGATAGATAGAATGATTGATTGATTGAAGGTAATTAAAAATAGTTAAATGTATGGAGATGCTGATTTTGTGTGTTAGGATGGAGTGTCTACCAGTTCTGAATTTTATAAACGCTTCAGTGTTCTGGTCGGTATGGGGAAGGAGGAATTTTGGAGTATGGGAGACCAAGCCACAAACTCACACTTACAGCTTACACTACAGTGAATATTTATATACCATTTTACAATCAACATTCTCAAAGTGGTTTACATAGAAAAAATAAATAGATGATTCTCTGTCTCCAAAGGGTTCACACTCTAAAAAGAAATATGTGATAGACACCCGCAACAGCCACTGGACAGATGCTGTGCTGGGGCCGGATAGAGCCAGATGCTCTCCTCATGCAAAATATATTACAGAGAATCACAACTTTAAAAGACGTTTCTTGCTCAGTTAGCAGGGTCTCTTAGAATTTACATATACAGGATTTTGTATGCTATTGGATGCCTGATAAACATTTAGAAGAAACATGGAGGAAACCTGCAGTTAAAAAACAAGTAAACATATTTACCAGAATCCAAAACTAGTTTTTTCCAAATCCTTTGCTGTTAGAAACGGGTGTGTGTGTGTCTGTCTTAACTTCAGAGGCCTGTTCCTTTTATAACTGCATTTTTCAAGGGGGTTATCTTAACTTCAGAATCATCTTCTATTTGAATAAATACAACGATGTGATTTTTGTGGGGAAAGTGTTTGCAAATTTCTACATACATGAAGTAGGAGGAGGGGACACTCGCATCTCACAGGGCTGTGGTGAGAGTAGAGAAAATAGTCTCTTCATTGGGAAAGACAAACTATCTTCCAAACAAATCTAGATTCATATACCGGAAGCAGCACTGTATGGGAAGCCAACCAATAAAAGCCAGGAGGCCTTTCTCGCTGCCATTACAGTCAAGTCAACAGGATTTTTAAAAACGCACAGAACACCAGATTAGAGCAATAAGCAGTCTTCAAAGTAAACCCAACATACCAGCCAGTACATGGTACATCACACACACATCATGCACACACAGACAGAGGCTTCAACAACAGGTATGTGTGTGGTGGGGATCTCTCTCTCTCTCACACACACACACGCACAAGTTCCAAACAAGGGACAGGAGGAAAGTGGGGCTTTAAGGAGAACACACACAAGTAAACTGCCTGGCTTTCAAATCACACAGGCTGGATACATACACTTCTTCAAACTGGGAGGGAAGAAACACAGCGCACAGCTACACACAAATAAACCCTCCCCCAAATGGCTGAGCAGTCCTAGGCCTCCAAAGGCGTGTGACAGACCCAACATGAAGAGTAGCACATTTCAGTAACAAGGATTTATGATTAGCTTAAAAGGAAAAGGTGTGTAATAATAACAAGTGTATTTTCACAAACCAGATTGTAAGAGAGAGTTTTCATTCAATGGCCACTCACACTCCAAGCAATGACAGAAAAGAAAATCCACCATCCAACACGTCAACACGCCGAGCTTTACACGGGTCCTTTTTACTCACAGGCTGCAGCCTTCCCAAATCCCCAGCAGTTCAGCCTGCTGCTTCCTTAGGGCCCTCCTGGGACAAACTTGAACCCGCCACCCAGCAAAGCTTCCTCTTCTCCAGAAAGTGGCAGAGCCAGAAAACCCAACCCAGCCCAGCCCTCTGGATTAGTCCCTTGGATTGGAACTTCCCGGGCTTGCTTCCCTTTGTAGGGCAGGCCCACCCTCCCAGCAGCTGACATTGCTCCAAGTGAGGCCTCGTCCTCATGGGCGGAACTGTGGGGGGGCGGGCAGGGCACGTGCCCTAGGCGCCACTGAGGTGGGGGCACCACTCCAGTTCCTGCCACCCCCACCCCATTGCCCACCTGCCCAGCCCCAGGGCCCCTCAGCCACTTGCCTCCAGCTCCGGCCTACGATCGGCAATGAGGCCTAGGATGAGAGCGGCCTGCAAACCGCAGAGCTCTTCTCTCCCGGCCTCTCAGCTGATTGGCGGGTGGGCGGGGCTTCCAGAGAGGCCTCCCAGTAGGCCTCCCTGAAGCCTGAACTCGAGTAGGCCCCAGCAAGCCAGGAAGGAGGCTGGCAGAGCTCCCTGCAGCAGACCAGACCATCCAGCACAGCTTTTGCAACCTAGGCTGTGAATTCCTTTTTGTGGTAACCCCCATATATAGGGATCTGCTTGCCATAGATAGGGCTTTGATATGGGGGGTGGGGCGAGACTGAGAAGTCTCTGAATATTTAATTTAAAACAGACTGAAAAATGTGCTGGCTTTAAAAACAAAAACTCTCTAAAAAGGCCTATAAGTGGCTTGTTTCATGTCAGAAAATTACAAAAACTTCTGGAACAAATATTTATTTATTTATTCATTCATTCATTTATAAATGCACTTATGTTCAAGTTGTTTTGCAACCCAGAAGGTCTGAGTGAGAACTGTAAAGCATGTGTTGTGCTTTTTATTTTATTTTATTTTTCTTGTGTGTGAACTGCTCTCCAATAACTTGCAGGGACTTCAGGGTAAATCTCGCCAACATGTGAATGCAGCACCTCCATTCCAGAGGAGATGTGTGTTATAGGGCTTTAAAAGCCCCGTGTGAAAAACCTCCTGGAATCAAGCTTTACTGAATTTGTTCAAGAATTCTGAGAAAACAAACATAGGCTCACCCTGCATGGTTGAAAGTCTCCTTTGCTAATCTGCAGCGAGGGGGTCATTTTAATAATTAGCGTTGCTAGTGTGTTCTAGGCATTAAAAGTAGCACAAATATATAGTACTCAATGTATATCACTATATACTGTGAAGTGTGCATTCAGTGAAATGTAAGAACATAAGAACATAAGAATATAAGAACAGCCCTGCTGGATCAGGCCCAAGGCCCATCTAGTCCAGTATCCTATTTCGCGCAGTGGCCCACCAGATGCCGCTGGAAGCCACAGACAGGAGTTGAGGGCGTGCCCTCTCTCCTGCCATTACTCCCCTGCAACTGGTTCTCAGAGGCATCCTGCCTTTGAGGCTGGAGGTGGCCCACAGCCCTCCGACTAGTAGCCATTGATAGACCTCTCCTCCATGAAGTCATCCAAACCCCTCTTAAAGCCATCCAGGTTGTTGGCTGTCACCACATCCTGTGGCAGAGAGTTCCACAAGTGGATCACGCGTTGTGTGAAAAAATAGTTCCGTTTGTTGGTCCTAGACCTCCTGGCAATCAATTTCATGGAGTGACCCCTGGTTCTAGTGTTGTGTGAGAGGGAAAAGAATTTGTCTCTCTCCACTTTCTCCACACCATGCATGATTTTATAGACCTCTATCATGTCTCCCCGCAGTCGTCTTTTTTCTAAACTAAAAAGCCCCAGGTGGTGTAGCCTTGCCTCATAAGAAAGGTGCTCTAAGCCCCTGATCATCTTGGTTGCCCTCTTCTGTACCTTCTCCAGTTCAACAATGTCCTTTTTAAGATGTGGTGACCAGAATTGTACGCAGTACTCCAAGTGTGGTCGCACCATAGTTTTGTATAAGGGCATTATAATGTTAGCCGTTTTATTTTGAATCCCCTTTCTAATGATCCCTAGCATTGAATTTGCCTTTTTCACAGCTGCCGCACATTGAGTCGACACTTTCAACGAGCTGTCCACCACAACCCTAAGATCCCTCTCCTGGTCCGTCACCGACAGCTCAGATCCCATCAGCATATACTTGAAGTTGGGGTTTTTTGTCCCAATGTGCATCACTTTACACTTGCTAACACTGAACCGCATTTGCCATTTTGTCGCCCACTCCCCCAGTTTTGAGAGATCCTTTTGGAGCTGCTCACAATCCGTTTTGGATTTCACTACCCGGAAGAGTTTGGTATCATCTGCAAATTTGGCCACATCGCTGATTACCCCTGCTTCTAGATCATTTATGAATAAATTAAAAAGCACCGGTCCCAGTACAGACCCCTGGGGGACCCCACTTCTTACTTCCCTCCATTGTGAAGACTCTCCATTTATACCTACCCTCTGTTTCCTGTCTTTCAACCAGTTAGCAATCCACACATGTACTTGTCCCCTTATCCCATGACCGCTAAGTTTCCTCAGGAGTCTTTGATGAGGAACTTTGTAGGGGTGTGCATTTCGGGTTTTCAGTGATTCGGCTTGGGATTTCAGGGGGATTGGACAAGGGGCTGATTTTTTGCGATTTTTTGAAGTTTTTGTGTCTTTGGGGCAGATTGGGGGCAGAAAGTGGATCTGCCCCAAAAGAGTGGGGTGGGGTGGTAGTGCCTAATGGGTATAGGCTACCACCCCAATTACAGGGGGATGGGACAGAGGGTTGATTTTTTGTGAATTTCTGAAGTTTTTGTGTCTTTGGGGCAGATGGGGGGGCAGAAAGTGGATCTGCCCCAAAAGAGTGGGGTGGGGTGGTAGTGCCTAATGGGTGTAGGCTGCCACCCCAATTTCAGGGGGATGGGACAAGAGGCTGATTTTTTGTGAATTTCTGAGGTTTTTCTTGGGTGCAGAGTGCTAGATTGATTCATTCCCATACTCGTCATAGTAATAAAGGAGAGTGTGAAAAATGAGAGTGTGGGGTCATTTAGAGTTGAGTAGTATGATGCTTGATGAATGAATGAATCAATCTGATGTACCTTATGAAGATAAACCTCAGAAATCCACAAAAAATCAGCCCTTTGTCCCATCCCCCTGAAATTCGGGTGGCAGCCTACACCCATTAGGCACTACCACCCCACCCCACTCTTTTGGGGCAGATCCACTTTCTGCCCCCCCCATCTGCCCCAAAGACACAAAAAATTCAGAAATCCACAAAAAATCAGCCCTTTGTCCCATCCCCCTGAAATTGGGGTGGCAGCCTACACCCATTAGGCACTACCACCCCACCCCACTCTTTTGGGGCAGATCCACTTTCTGCCCCCCATCTGCCCCAAAGACACAAAAAATTCAGAAATCCACAAAAAAATCAGCCCTTTGTCCCATCCCCCTGAAATTGGGGTGGCAGCCTACACCCATTAGGCACTACCACCCCACCCCACTCTTCTGCCCCATATCCCACTCCAAGTCCAGCAACAGTGCCCTGCCCTGAACCTCACCTTATCCAAACTTTTTTTGCCCACTACAGTCAACAGAGAGGCACAGCCAGGAGGGAACACGCATAGCATGTGGAGGACGCACGCAAAACAACAACACTCCGCAAGTGGAGCAGCAAGGCTTGGCATGTTGCCCCCTCCTAGCCCACACAGCTTTGAAGAGTAATGCATGGATGATGATGGCAGATAAGAAGAGAATGGCAGCACGCACGTGTCTCTGGACATTTCTTTTCCGCAACCTGTCTGACTCTGTGGCATGTGATCGCCGCATCTATGTATGGGCAAGCAATCTTCAAATAAAATGCTGTCAATCAACTCTCAAACATGACCCGATCTTCATTTGAAAACATAATATATCTCCCCACACACGCACAGGCACAGTGAATTGCACCTGTCCTGTCCTTTCCCAGGCCCCACGCGACCACAGCACACCACATCACACAACAACACCACACACCACAAAGAGGTCTCTGCAACAAAGCAAGCTAGAATTGGCAGGCTTTTTCGGATTGCATCCCAATGCATGCCGCAGATACTGGGCAGAAAGACTGTGTGCAATCACATGATACAACATTACCACTAGTTTAGAGTCTAGACTAGTAATATGCCTTTATTCCCCTGTGTGTGTGTGGGTGTGCTCACTCACTCTGCAAGAGGGTTAGGGCTGAAAAGGTTGTGTCGCCTCAGGTTGCAATGTGTGCTCTCTCTGTCTGCGTGAGACAGACATTTGTGTGAGGGCTGCACCAGCATCAAGCTCATCATTGGCGACACAGCTTTTGGGGGGGAGGGGGGGTGCATGTGTGTGTGTGTGCCGCTTCAGGCACAGCAGTAGTACTACTCCCATTGTGGCCAGAAAAAGCAGGCAGCAGCAGAGCAGACCATCTCACTCAGCAGCCGCGGCGACAACCTATAGCTCAGTAGACCAAGGCAAACCACATTTTTGGATTTGAACAGAGGAGAGCATGAAGATTAAGAAAGAACATCACCTGACCAGCAAGCCAAAATCAGAAATAAGCACATCACATTGAGAAACGCAGCAGACAGACGTTTTTTAGATTTCAGCTTCAATGCAATTGTTCATGGGAGGAAGCAATGATGACAGTTTTAGCAGGCAAGCAAAAGCTAGCAATTAGCAGCAAGCCCTCTCAGTGACAGTGTGTGCCCCCCTCGCCAGGAGGCACAGGTCCATTGCACAGAGGCACTACTCTCCCCCAGGGATGTCCCTTCCAATCCTGACTGTGCCCCCCCACCCCACGCACACGCAGCAGCCTGTCTCTGAGGTTGTGGATGGATGGTGCGCTGCCCTACGGCCCAGCCTTCAGCACTGGGCAAGTGGGTGCTCCCAGCGTCAGGGGGGGGCCCACCACAGATTTCTTCTGCAGAGACAGCGACTACAGCTCCAATTGTCCCTAGTCTCGATGGTGGCCAGCCATTGAAACAGTGGGAAATGGGAGTTGTAGTCTCTCTCTGCCACATCTGTGGTAACCCCTCCCTCATGCTGGGAGCACTCGCTTGGCAGTCCACCATCCCAGGCTGACAGTGTAGCGGTGCCTGTGTATGCATGCGTGTCTGGATGTGCCAGCAAGGGGCATGTCTTAGTGGCAGGGTGGTCTTAGAGGGATGGACTGTGACACATTTTCTGGCCGGGATGAACTGCCGTGGCGTGGGAGGTGCTGCATAGGGGTGTGTGACTAGCATAGCCCCTGAGCCACCGGGTGGTGGTTCGAGGTCGCACTGGCTGCTCTGCTGGTCCCACTGCCGGAGAAACCACGCTGCTGGACTGGGAAGATGTGGGGGTGGTGGCAGTGCTGCTGCTGCTGCTGCTGGGGGTGGGATGCGCAGTGCCAGCCTGCGACCAAGACCCCTCCTCCTGGCCGTCTGCTGCATCACCTATCCCTAGCCTCCTTTCCTCTTCACGCTTCACGTGTTCGACCAGGAGGTCCCTCCACCTGGGCAGCTCGCCAGGAGGCACAGCGCTGCCCTTCATCCTTGGGTCACAAATGCATGCCAGGACATGCCATGCAAATGCGGCCCATGGTGCCTTGAGCCGCTCAACTACCCCAGTCCTCAACCGACCTGCCAGGGCAATCGCAACCCCAGTGGTCAGAGTGGTCTGGAGATCGCTCATTGCCTTCTCCAGGAGAATAGCAGTGGGCAAAGCCTGGCTCAGCGTGGCAGTCTGAGTACACAAGTCGTTCGTAGCAGAATAGAACGGCTCTAGTACTAAGACCAGCTCGCGGATCACCGGCCAGTCACCATAGAGAGACTTGCACAGAGCCAAGCAACCACGCGTCCCCAGGCTGTTGAGTGCTCCCTCTTGCTCATGCATGCGCCGGAGCAAGAGAAAAGTGGAGTTCCACCAGGTAGGAACATCCTGGGGGATTTGGTGTTCAGGCAGGCCCAGCTCGATCTGTCTGGCCTTGAGCTGGCGCCTTGCCTTTTCACTCCGGTGGAAGTGGCCTGCTACCTGGCGGCAATGCTCCACCAGGGCGGTCACGGGAGCAGCAGGATCCTGACCTAAACTAGAAGAGCCCCGAACACGCTGGTGCTCCTTGGTCTTCTTCGACGCCTCCTTAAGGCCAAGCGCACCCTTCACTACGAGGTTCAAGGTGTGCGCAGCGCAAGCGATGTTTACACCGTAAACCTGCCTAGCAGCCTTGGTGATGTTGGCTGCGTTGTCCGTCACCATGAAGCCTCGGTGGAGGGTTGGCTTCCCGGCCAGCCACGCCCCCACCTGCCGCTCCATGACAGCAGCCAACTCATCTGAAGTGTGGTCTGTGTCCATCGCCTCCACATGCAACACTGCCCAAGAAGGCGTGCATGCATGGGAGGAACTGGATACAGCACCAGCAGCGCCAGATGTCCCCTCGCCCTCCTGCCCCCACCAATGGGCTGTCAGGGACATGAAGGCAGTGTGCAGCCCACTGCGGCTAGTCCAGATATCCGCAGCGAAATGCACACTGGTGTTTGGCCCAGCTACACGCAGCTTGGCCAACATGGCCCCCCTGCACGCACGGTACAGGGAGGGGACCACCCTCCTGCTGAAAGTGGTCCTTGAGGGGATCTTGTACTCCGGAGAAAGCAGCTGGAGCAGATGCCGGAAGCCGACATTGTTGACAATGGAGAACGGCTGGTCATCAAGAGCGATCATCTCACCAGTGGCCCGAGTCACGAGATGAGGATTTGGACGATCAGACCGCTTTCCAAGAGATTGCACCCACTGATGATCGGTCAGCTTTTCCTGCCTGTGGGCAAGAGCCGCTGGCCGCTTGCTGCTGCTGTCACTACTACTGCTTCTGCTACCTGGTGAGGCACTGGGCCTACTGCCAGTGCCAGCAGAGGTCTCCACACCTGGGTGCCGCCGACGCATGTGCGACCACAGCCCCGAGGTTGTGAAGTGCATAGGGTCCCTGCCTCTGCTGACCAGTGCCTTGCAGTGGGTGCACACAGCATGGCTGGGATCACCAGGGCTAAGCTCAAAGTGATCCCAGACCACACTGCCAGACTCCCCAGTGACACAAGGTCGCTTTGTTGGTGGAACTTTTGCTGGTTCCTTCTCGGGCATACCAGCACCAACGCCCTCAGAGCTGGCCTGGGAAGGCCCAGGGGCAGGAGAAGATCTCCCCTCCTCCTGAGCCCCCTCAGATGCCAGACTGAGGCCCCCCGACCACCATAGTGACCGTTTGGGGGGTCCTCAAGGTGGATCTGGCTGGACTGCCAACCTCCTCCACCAGCACCACCTCCTCAGCTGCCACAGGAAGATCTTCTTCCCTGGCAATCTGGGAGCCCCCCCCCCAAATTCCGCCCAGCCGCAGGCCCTGGCATAGGGCCAGGCTGAATCGAGAAGAAGTCAAGCCTGCGTGCCGAAGCAGGGCCGGGGGTGACTTGGGGAGTAGGCCCCTCTGGCCGCCCCCTGCCACAACCAGCTGTAGGGAAGCAAAGCCTCCCGCTTCCTGGCGCCCTCCCTTTTCCTGCTGCCCTCCCAACCATTGCTTTTTAAAACTTTTAAGAACTTTTTAAAATGTGAAGAAGGGGTGTTGTAGTTGTCTCAGGGGGCAGGTATACTAGAGGGCCAGAAAAACAGTGGATGTGCTGCGGTGACTTCAATGCAATGAATGTATCACACACAGTCACTGGGAGTTACTTAGATGTGCGATACAACAGAAGCAGGCTGTGCCACAGAACAATATGAAAATTAAAATATTAGCTCAGCTGCTGTGCACAGGCGCAGGGCGGTGGAGGAGTTATTTGGAGCCTTGCGCACACAGTGTGCAGTAGTGCACTCAGTCAGTAGAAGTAAAAGTAATGTTTAGTTATATCTTTCTCTGACTGTGGTCACTTCGAAAATTATCTCTGTGTCAATTTCACAGGCAAAAAAGAAGATGAAAAAGTAACTGTGGGCAGACTAGGGCCTTAAAAAATATTTTTGCAAAAAGCACTAGCAACAGAAATAAAGTTGCAGCACTACCAGGCCAGGCTACTCTTAAGTTGAACCTCCTAAAATAGCTAGCTACCGGGGAAGGCTACACACACTAAACCCTATTTATTTAAAACCCTATTAATTTCAAACAGTATTTATTTAAAACTCAGTCTTCCAACTATCACAAAACTTTTAGAGAACAGTTAAACCCCCCAAAACCTTAAAACAGGGATAAAATAATAAACCCCAAACACACAGTTAAAGGAAGACTACAGATTAGAAAGCCGTGTGACTGGTGTGTGGTGTGTGTGTGCGTGTGTAAAATGTAAATGGCTGGGCCAATCTCACTCAGCTGTAGGCTTCTACAACGATGGGTCTCTGTAGTCCACCTCTGAGGGTCTGGTCTGGTGGTCACACAGGAGGATGGCGGGCCTGGAGTGCAGGCAGGCAGGCAGGCAGGCAGGGACAGGCCGCAGTCAGTGGCTCTCCACAGGAAAAATTTGCCAAAGAAGTTTTTTGGCAAAAAAAAAGGGTGGTTGGATTTAAAAGTAGAAAAAAAACCCCTCCTTTTCCACCAAGGGCTGCAGGCTGGCGTTGCTTGCAGCCAGGCAGATGTTTTTTAAAAGAATTCTAAAATCTATTCCTCTTCTCTTGTTCCCAAAAAAGGACTAAAAAATGTGAAGGTTTGCCTCTGCAAAGCAGAGGTTTCTTTAAACCCCCCCCCCTTCTAGCCCCAACAAGGATTAAAAAAATGAGCAGAGGTTGCCTCTGCAAGGAAGAGGTTTCTTTAAAAAAAAAATTTCCCCCTCTTCTCTCTTTCTTTTAAAAATAGCTGAAATAAAGCAGAAAAGGCAGGAAACCAACAAGCCAGAGCACTGGCGTAAATGCAGAAAAACAGCACCCACAAAAATCAGAAATCAAAATGGAGGCAAGGCTTACTAAGCAAGGCAGCAGAGCTCTCTCTTCTCCCACGCAAGGCAGTAGAAAGGAAGAAAATGGCTACTGGTGGCCCCTGAAATACCCTCCTGCAAAGCCTTCCAAAAATCACCCCCACCCTTGACCCTTCCTCCACCTCTACCTGGCCAATGGGATGGTGTGATTTACTATCAAAACCTTATATGGTTATTTATTTTCCTCTGCAGGTAGGAACTTTTTCAATGGAGGTGAATGGAAAGAAATTTTTGCATTGAAGTCAATGGAGGAAAAAAGGCGGGAAATTCAAAGAGCTGTCAGAATGAAAATGGAGGGGGAAGAAAAAGGTAAGTCTGCTGCCACAAAATGGAGGCTGCTTGCATGCCCACAGAGGTCCGAATCACCCGAAATTTTTTACCCCGAAATCGGGGTGATTCGGATCGGGCACAGAGAATTTCGGGGGTCGTCGGGGGTGATTCGGCTCGGCGCTGAATCACCCGAAATTAGCTGTTTCGGGCACAGAATGATCTGTGCCCGAAACGAAATGCACATCCCTAGAACTTTGTCAAAAGCTTTTTGGAAGTCCAGGTATACTATTTCAGTTGGATCACCTTGATCCACACACTCGTTGACACTCTCAAAGAAGTCCAAAAGGTTGGTGAGGCAAGATTTACCTTTGCAGAAGCCATGCTGGCTCACTCCCAGCAGGGCCTGTTCTTCTAGGTGCTTTACAATTTTATCCTTGAGGATGCTTTCCATCAATTTGCCTGGAACGGACATTAGGCTAACCGGCCTGTAATTTCCCGGATCGCCCCTGGATCCCTTTTTGAAAATCGGTGTTACATTTGCTATTCTCCAGTCCTCTGGTACAGAGCCCAATTTCAGGGATAAGTTAAATATTTTAGCAAGGAAGTCGGCAATTTCACATTTGAGTTCTTTGAGGACTCTTGGATGGATGCCATCCGGCCCTGGTGATTTGTTAGCTTTCAGTTTTCCCAGACAGTTTAGAACATCATCCCTTGTCACTTTTATCTGACTCAGCTCTCTAACCTCCATCCCTAAAAAGCCTGGTTCAGCAACAGGTATATGCTCAGTATCCTCTGCCGTGAAGACAGACGCAAAAAACCCATTCAGTTTCTCTGCAACCTCCATATCCCCCTTAATAATCCCTTTCACTCCCTCATTGTCTAATGGCCCAACCGCCTCCCTGGCAGGTTTCCTGCTTCTGATGTACTTAAAGAAGTTTTTGTTATTCCCCTTGATACTTTTGGCTAAATGTTCCTCAAACTCTCTTTTTGCCTCCCTTATTGTCACCTTGCATTTCTTTTGCCAGAGTTTGTGTTCCTTTCTGTTCTCTTTGTTTGGACAGGCCTTCCAGTTTCAGAAGGAAGTCTTCTTCCCTTTTATGGCTTCCTTGATGGTACCGTTAGCCATGCTGGCATCCTCCTGGACTTAGTGGTACCTTTCCTCCTTTTGGGTATACAATCTAACTGGGCTTCTAGTATTGTGGTTTTGAGTAAACTCCATGCACTCCAGAGCAAAGTGACTCTCCTGATTTTCCCCCTCAGCTTTCTTTTCACCATACTCCTCATTTTGGAGAAGTTTCCTCTTCTGAAATTCAAAATGTCTGTGTTAGACATCCTTGGTGATTCTCTCCCCATATGTATGCTGAATTTGATGGCACTGTGGTCACTGTTCCCTAAAGGGTCAATGACACTGACGTCACGCACCAGGTCCTGGGTGTCACTCAGAATTAGATCCAAGGTCGCCTTCTCTCTGGTCGGTTCCATGACCAACTGTTCTAGGGCACAGTCATTTAGCGTATCTAGAAATTTGACCTCTTTGTCCTGACTTGAATGTGAATTTACCCAGTCTATGTGTGGGTAATTGATATCACCCATAATTACAGCCCTGCCTCTCCTTGACGCCTCCCTGATTTCCTCCTGCATCTCCCAGTCACTGTCGGCATTATGATCCGGAGGGCGATAGCACGTCCCCATTAGCACGTTCCCTTTCCGGCCTTGTATAGTCACCCACAGGGTTTCTGTGGAGGACTCCAGTCCACCAAGGTTTTCTAGCTTGTTAGATCCTATCCCTTCTTTAACATACAGTGCTATCCCTCCTCCAAGGTGCCCCTCCCTGTCCTTTCTATAGAGTTTATACCCAGGGATAACAGTGTCCCACCAGTTCTCACTGTTCCACCATGTTTCTGTTATGCCCACTATATCTATTTCTGCGTTAGCAACCAAGCACTCCAGCTCACCCATCTTGGCTCGGAGGCTTCTGGCATTGGCATATAAGCACCTATATGCTCCCCTGATGTATGCTATTCTTTTGACTCTTTGACCTGCTGGCACAGGCTCCCGTCTGCTCTTTGTGCGGTTCTGCTCTGTCCCCTTCTGTTTTATCTGAATTCTTTGCAGCCTCACACTTTAAAGGATGGTTTTTGCCAAACGGGATACTGCCCAGCTCCCATCGGCTGTTCCCCAGGTGTCATTTTAAAAGCTGCTCTGCAACCTTTTTGATTTTAAGCGCCAGCAGTCTGGTTCCATCTTGGTTCAAGTGAAACCCGTCCCTTTTGTACAGGCCTTGCTTGCCCCAAAATGTGTCCCAGTGCCTAACAAATCTAAACCTCTCCTCCCGGCACCAACGTCTCATCCACGCATTGAAGCCCCTCAGCTCTGCCTGTCTCACTGTACTTGCGCATGGAACAGGTAGCATTTCTGAGAATGCTACCTTGGGGGTCCTGGACTTCAAAATGCTACCTATCAGCCTAAATTTGGCTTCCAGGACCTCCCGACTGCATTTCCCCACATCGTTGGTGCCTACGTGCACCACGACAGCTGTCTCCTCCCCAGCACTGCCTAGGAGCCTGTCTAGACGCTGCGTAATGTCCGCAACCTTCGCACCAGGCAGGCAAGTCACCTTGCAGTCAACACGCGGGTCACAAACCCATCTCTTTATCCCTCTAATGATCGAATCACCCACTACAAGGAGGCCCCCACCCCCCAGAGGAGTATCCCCCGTGCAAGAGGATATGGGCTCATCATCCATGGAAGGGGTCCCTTCTAAAGGAGCGTTTCCCTCTCCCTCAGACTGATGTCCTCTTCGCCCAAGACCTTCATTCTCCCTGACAGCAGAGGAGCTACCAGCCCTGGAGTGGGATGCCTCTATCACATCCCTGAAGGTCTCATCCACATGCCTCTCTGTCTCTCTGAGCTTCTCCAGATCCGCCACCTTGGTCTCGAGGGAACGGATTTGTTCCCTGAGAGCCAGGAGCTCCTTGCACCGAGCACACACCCATGACTTCTGCCCATGGGGCAAATAGTCATACATGTGGCACTCTGTGCAATACACTGGGAAGTGCCCCTTCCCCTGCTGACCTTCTATCTTCATACTGTTTTAGTTGGCTGTTTACAGTATTTAGGGAGCTTATTGTCCATTTATTAGATAGTTTATTAGGATAGGTCTCAGCTGTAATGGTCAACTATTTAACTGTCCAAACAGCCTTTCCCAAGAATATGAGGGAAAGAGGGAGGGATATGTACTTACGTTCTCTTCTCCACCAGGCTCCTTGTGATCCTTGTGATCGCAGGGGCTTGTTCCAGGCTCCCACACACACTTCCCGCTAAACTCCTGCAAAACTCCTACATCCTGGTTGCTATCCCTGTCTGCTGTGCTCTGTTCACTATGCTCTCGGGCCTTCACCTCATATGTAGAGGAGCCTTCCAACTGTCACACAGGATGTGAGTCAAAGGAAAGGAATGTGGGGCCCCTCCCAGCCCTAGCTGACTCCACCCCCACCAGCAGCCACTAAGTGAACACTTGCCTTTAGGTAAGCCTAAGAACTCCTAGCCCTGTGATATCTTAACACTAACAAGTAACCCTAACAAGTGACCCTAACAAGTAACACACACAGAGATAGAGAGACTAAGACCTACCCCTTAAAGAAAAACAGCCCCTGCAAAACTCCCCTCTTCCTGTTAGTTTGTTTGAAGGGGAAAAGGCTAGATGTTTAGAAAGGCTTGCTCACCTTCTCAGCTGTGTCTGCTATTCCCAGAGTAGCAGCCAGCTTCTTTCCACCTCCCATTGCCATTCAGCTCTTCAGTCCGACTCCTGGCTTCCTACTTGCTCTAAATTACAGCACTGTACTTTACAATGTACTTTACAATGTACAGCACTGTACTTCACAATGTACTGGACAATGTATTTCCAGGCAGCATACTTATTTTGAAATATCAGACTTAAATCCTTGGGGGCCTGGGATGTGTGGAGGCCCTGGACTTTGAGGGGCTGGGGGCCCATTTTAAAACCTCATCTTGGCCCATTCCAACCTTGCTATGCCCCTGGGGGTTAGGGGTGTGTCCGAACTGGTCTGAAGGCCATTCTAAAGGCCTCATAACTGTATGGACCGGTTCGGACCTGGCCGGTCTGGGTCCGGGTGGGGGGTCTTCCTTTAAGGGCGGGAGGGCTTGCTTACCCCTCCCGCCTCTTTGCCCCCTCCAGCGCCCGTATTCTACTGTGTAATTGGGGTGCTGGAAACCAGCCCCCCCCGCTGCCCCCGCCGCCCCCCCGTGAGCGGATTAGGGCCAAAAGTAAACTACTGCCACCGTCCCGCCCTCCCTCCCTCCCACCCGCCGCCCCCCCCGAGATCGGAGGCCCAGTCTACCCGCCGGAAAGAGGACGGGTAGACCGGGCCTCCGGCGGAAGTTCCATCAGGTGTCCTATCGCGCGCACGCGCCCAAGGCCCCAGTTGGGCCCGAGACTTTGCTGAGAGAGGAGCTCTGTTCGCGAGCTCCTCTCTTTTTTGGAAAACAATGTGGTGAGCACTCGGGGGGGGGGGCGGCGGGTGGGAGGGAGGGAGGGCGGGACGGCGGCAGTAGTTTACTTTTGGCCCTAATATGCTCCCAGGGGGGCGGCGGGGGCAGCTGGTTTCCAGCGCCCCAATTACACAGTAGAATACGGGTGCTGGAGGGGGCAAAGAGGCGGGAGGGGTAAGCAAGCCCTCCCCGCCCTAAAAGAAAGGCCCCCCTTCGGTGCCGGTCCGGACTGCTCCGGACCATGCACATCCCTACTGGGGGTTTCTGCACAACACCTGCACAGAAGAAACTTCCATGTAGAAAATGTGTATCTTGTAAACTGACCCTGAATTTTCCATCCATGACTGGGATATCTGAGATTTAGAGTCAATAATAAAACAGCACACTGCTTGTGATGGGAAGGGGCAAATTACAATGATTTCTTAGTCTGGCAGGGGCTGGTTTTGGCCCTGGCAGAACTTGGCTGTCTGCTCCTGTTGCAAATGCCTCTGTCTAGTGTGGCAAACTAATGTATCCTCCTCCCTCTTGGTGTCAAAGTAAGCACTAGTGTGGTGAATGCACATATACCCCATAATGAGCCAACAGTCATCATAACAGTCATCATTGACCCCTGCTAACTTGGCAAAGAGGCACCTTTTAATGTGGTGATTCTCTTTATTGAGCAGGGGGAGAGTAACTGGCCCTATCCAGCCCCAGCACAGTACTTCCAGTGACTGTTGCTGGTGTCTATCTTGTGGTTTTTTTTTAGATTGTGAGCCCTTTGGGGACAGGGTTCCATCTTATTTATTTATTATTCTCTGTGTAAACTACCCTGAGCCATTTTTGGAAGGGCGGTATAGAAATCGAATGAATGAATGAATGAATGAATGAATTATAAGACAAAGGCTGGCAGGAATCATTCACTGGTTTATAGACCCACCACCACCACCTTCTTCTTCCCCTGTTTTGCTACTGGCTATTTGGGCAGGTGATCCTCTAGGACAAAGTCATGTTTTTAAAAAAGAATGAGATGAGACAGAGAAAATGACACTTGGAATCCTTGCATAACTCCTGACTGTTGTTCTAAGTCTTTTACAGAGATGGCTCATGTTTTCAGGTTTTGATCAACAACCATGTCTAGATGGTACAGTGTTCCTTTTAACAGGGATTTCCAGATATTGACTTCAAGTCCCATCATTCCTGTTTGGACAGGGGTGCAATTTCAGTGCTTGCCCTAGGCGCTATTTTCCCTAGTTACACCTCTGCTCCTCCTGCCTCCGATTCTTATAATCACGACACCTTTGCATTTACTTCTCTAATATCCAAAGATCATGATTTAAGAGAGCATTGATTCCATCTGGTCTCAAAAACGGTATTGAAACCCAACTCCAACTTTTCCATGTAATTACGGCCTGTTTGATTCCATCTGTTTTTATAGAGAATAGATGTTAAGCCTTTAGAACTGAAAATGTTGTTGTTGATAAGTTCTAAAAATCCATTGGTTTTCCATCCAAAATCTTAGAACTTTCCAAATTTAGGATTAAGTTCCTTACTTGCATGGTATTTTCCCTTAGGAACATAGGAAGCTGCATTATACTGAGTCAGACCATTGGTGCCTCCAGCTCAGTAATGTCCACACTGATGGGCAGTGGCTCTCCAAAGTTTTAGGCAGGCCGTGGTGGGGGGTCCTCTCTCAGCCCTACCAGAGGTGCTGCCAGGGAGTGTGTCCCTGGGGCCTTCTGCATGCAAGCCTGCAGGTGCTCTTCTTCCACTCAATGATGGGCCCATCTCCCAAGGGGGGGTATCTTACAACACTCACATGCAGTCACCCAAGGTGGACCTGTGGAGCCAAGGGGACGATTCATGCTCACTATCACAAGACCAGCTCTCATCCTCAGACCAACCCTCTATTAACCATTTTTCTAACACATCCTTAGTGACTATATTGACATTTGATGAAAAATTATGAAATTCATGCAAGCCGTTCTTTCCCCAAATAAGAAGTTCTTTTGCATTCCACCCAGAAGTGAAATCAGGTTGTCCTAGAAAGGTACCAGCAGGTGAAATATTCAGCATCAAATGCTTTCATCTTTTCATCCTGAACAAATCAGGTTGCTCACAAACTAGGGTTTGAAACAGAAGGCCACACATTTCTATTTTGCCACATTCCCTGCTTAGGAGAGTAATTTTTCAGGGACCACAACTCTATATTAAGCCATGAGATATTTATGGGCAAAACACACCAGCTTGACATACACCCTTCTGGGGGTCTTAGTTGTTGGTGAGTGAACAGGAGAGGGATCCTGGGCGTTTTGTGAAATTGAAAGTGTCGACTCAGCTGTGAAAAAGGCAAATTCAATGGTGGCATTTGCTCCTCACAGGCATCACCATCCCTGGGCATCCAGGCCTCAGAAGGATGGGGAGGGGGTTCCAAGCACCCTGTTCCAAGCACCGTCCATCTGCCAGGAAGAAGAAAGGCCTTGCTCTTCCCCGGTAGCCCATACAGGAAGCCACCCTCCATCTCCACTAGCTTCCTCATCACTGGCTTCAAGCCCATTATATATGTTCCCAGGATCAGCCACCACCCCTCTTAGCCCCTCCCCTGCCTTCCATTCCCGCCCTCCTGTATTCTGCCTGTTAGTCCTTAAAGGGGCCGCCTTACAGGACTCCATTTCCTCTTTCTCCATCATCCCCCAGGGTCTCTGCAGAGGGGAAGGGCCCACTAGTAGGGATGTGCAAACAGGTTCGACCCCAAACCAGTTCGATGTTGAACCGGTTCGACAGTTTGGGGTTGAACCGAAACCCACCCACCCCCAGTATGGTTTGACATTGGACCAAACAACAACAGTTTGGGAGGTTTGCGGGGTTTTTTTTTAAGTGGGATTTTTTTTTAACCTTTCTCCCCTTCAAGGGAGTTCCTTGGGGCAGCCGGGGGCGGGGTGTCCACAGAGGTTTCCGCTTCCCCCGCCGGCCTCCACAATCACTCCCTCCAGCCTGTTTAGTCGGTTCTTTGGACTCCGTAGTTCGGTGCGGTGGCGGAAATGGTGGCCGCCGAACATGGGCAAATGGCCCCTGTGAGGCATGGCCCAGGGCCTCACAGAGACAATTTGCATATGCGCAGTGGCCATGCAAAACGCAGTGACCATGCAAAACGCGCCGAACTACAGGCCTAAATTTCTTTTCCCCACTTAAAAAAAAAAATTGTGAATCCTCCCGGACCGAACTGAACCGGGGGGTCAGGAGTTTCGAGGGGGTGCCGGACCGAACTGGTCCAATCAGGTTCGAGTCCAGTCTGGACTCGAACCGAACCGGGCCAGCCGGTTCCGTACGCATCCCTACCCACTAGCTCCTGGCTGCAGCCAGGCAATGGCTTGTCGGGCCATTCTGGCCCAGTCAAGGGCGGCCATCCTCCCAGCTTTGCCGTCAGCTTCATGTGTGGCTGAGAGAGAGAGAGGGTAATGCTTTCAAATTATCATGTATATTAATGCGTGTAAATTCTGACTTTGAAGAGTTTTTCTTAAAACCTGTGGTCTGTTGATAAGAGAATAATATCTTAGATCATCATCATAACATGTCATGTGCTCACAAAACTCTTTCCTATTGATCTTAAAGAGGTCACATTGCCCAGTTTGTGCCCTGAAAAAGGAACAAGGTGGCATTTTTTTGACACAAGCAACACGGAGCGATTCAGAGCCATGAAACTAATTCCAACTGGTCAAGGATGGCGGGGCATGTTTGTAGAGTGGTCACACACCCCATTTCTGCCCCTTCCAAATGTGCAATATGGCTGCTCTATATGATTGCACTCTTGGAGCAATTAAGGGTGTGAAACCTACATACATACATATGTATGTATGTATGGTATGAAACCTATACATGTGCTACTCTACTATCACATACCAATGCTAAACCAATTTAAAAATCATACTGGGCATGTTGGGCAAGCTCAGAGATGTATCACATGACCTAGGCCTGGCATTCCTACATTCCTATGATGTAAGCATGACCTCCTGAACCTAAGGTCATATATCATTCTCCTTTTATTTATTTGTATTTGGAAGGGAGGTACCCTTCTCTTACTACTTCTAATGGTAGACAAATGCATGGTGGCCAAGGCTCCTGGTCTTTTTTTGATCCCTGCATTGGGGCCTTTGGTGATGAGGTGATGAAGTGAAAACCCACTTTTTTGTTTGGAAAAAGATTGGTCAAGTGGAAAGGAACCAGAAAGATGGATGGATGCTCAGCCATGCAGAAAGGTTACGTAAAGAAATTGAAGTCAATATCTGGATGGGTTGAGCAGTGAGATGAGTTCCTATGATGAGTTGAGCAGTGAGAATCCTCCAAGGCAAAGAAGGGAGGTCTTTCAACATCTGCCTTTCAGACCATGAAGCCCCAAATGCTACTCAGTGCCCAGCTTAACTGCCAGATCACACAGGGATTGTAGTCCAGTCTCTGGGTCTCACATTGGGTTTGGTGCTACAGCATATGCACCAACTCAGTTTTTAATCATATTGCCAAATTCACTGTTTAACAGAAATGGTTTTTGAGATACATCTCAACACTGCAGTGTTTAAAATGGATCTGATTTCACCATGCAAAACTGAGACTGGGGGGACATGAATGGGGATTTCCCCTTCCTTAAACTGCCTGTGTAAATTAAGGCGCAACGAATTAAGCATTAATTGCCCCCTTAAGTACAGCTAGCCCCAATCTCGCTGCAACCTTTGGCCTAGTCTCTGTGGAGTGATGACATCTACAACCAATATTCTCAAGAACTGCAGCTGTACTGATTGGTCCCCAATCAGTGGTGGATTAGTGGAGAGTCAGTGGAGCAGGCATTTGCCTATGTCAAAATGTTTGGATCAAAGGCTTGTGCATACTTCCCAAAGGCCAAGAGAACCAAACTCAATCACAAATGCAAACTGGGAGTGTTGGCTGGATATGCGCCTGGCCAAAAGGGATAGAGAATCCTTGATCCTACAAATGGAGAGCTCAGGATCTACAAGGTAGTGTCATTTGAGGAGAGACAAGGGCCAACTAGAGGTGATGTACCAGAACTTGTGCCAGAGATCCAGGTGAAAGAGGAACCACGTGGGTGGAGTCTCATGATGCAAGAGCCAGACAGTGAATCCAAAGAATCTGTGCCACAACCAGAAGGAGGTTCAGAAGGGGATACAGATTCAGAAGGGGCTGCACAGCCTGAGCCAGAACTGAGGCGCTGCCAGAGGCCCAACAAAGGGGTTCCTCCCAAAAGGTTCTCTCTTGGGACCAAAGGAGGAGAGCTACAAGAACCCACCACATGGGGAGAGAAGGAAAAGATGCCAGCTGACAAAAGGTGAGGAAATGCAGCATTCGAAGAAATTGACACCTTGCACAAAAATGAGACTTGAAGACTTGTGTCACTTTCTCCAGACCTCTACTCTGAGCTCATCCAACTGGGTTACTCTGCTAAATGAGGGGGGTTGATTCAAATTCCCCTCTACAATTGGGACATCCGTGAAGCACGTCACAATAGGCATGTTCACAGCTGGCACCCTTCTTGATCGGGCAGGCGGGAGGGTGGGGGACTCTAGTCAGACCTGGCCAGAAAGAGAGGGAGAAAGGCAAAGCTGTTATCTAATCCTACTTACTTTGCGAAGAAGTCTTTCCTCATCTTCTCCCCCATTTCCCTCCCTGTCTAACTCTTCCCCCCCTGACTAACTATCCCTCCTGTTACTAAAAGCTGACTGTCCCTCCCCCCCTAGACCCCTCCCAAAACCACCCCAAACAAACAAATAAACAACAAACAACAAAATAACAAACACTAACACTATTTATCTATTTATTCATCCATTCGTTTATTTATCTATCTATTTATTTATTCAGTGTTACAGTTAAACACTGAATAAATAAATAATTAAATAGATAAATAAATGAATGGATGAATAAATAGATGGATAAATGGATGGATGGATGGATGGATGGATGGATGGATGGATGAATTTGACAGAAACGAACTCTAGTACTCTCTTTCCTCTCTATCTCTCCAGCTCCTCTCCACCTCGCCTCCTCCCTCCTCGCCTAACTCTCCCACAAAGAGCAGCTGCGCCCCAGAGGTGTCATGAAAGAGGATGTGTCATAAGCCTCAACAATGGCCATTGGTCCTCTTGCCTCTAGAGGATGTGTCATAAGCCTCAGCAATGACCTTTGGTCCTCTTGCTTTCAGGACTTGGAGGCATCTCCTGCCAACTGGGCAAAAAGGCCCCTTTTAAAAGTGGGGATTCTCTTCATTGAGCAGGGGAGGGGAGCATCTGGCTCTTTCCACCCCCTGCACAGTAACCCTCCAGTGATGGTTGCTGGTGTCTATCTTATATTTCTTTTTAGATTGTGTGCCCTTTGGGGACAGGGAATCCATCTTTCTTTATTATTACTCTATGTAAACTGCTTTGGAAACTTGTGTCAAAAAGAGGAGGAGGAGGAGGAGGAGGAGGAGGAGGAGGAGGAGGAGGAGGAGGAGGAGGAGGAGAAGAAGAAGAAGAAGAAGAAGAAGAAGAAGAAGAAGAAGAAGAAGAAGAAGAAGAAGAAGAAGAAGAAGAAGAAGAAATAGTTCTTTCAAACCTCACCCTTCATGTTCTAATGTCTGTTTTTCTGAGAAATCAGAGGGCTCTCTTGACCACCATGTTTAAAGCAACACCATCACGGGTCCCTCATAGCAGACACCCACACCACCATCCACTGCCATTCATCCAAACAGCTACCTTTGTGGCTGAGGTCTGCTCTTGTTTCTGCAAGACACAAGGACTCCTTCCTTCAGTGCCATCTTGACGCTAATTCACACCTGCGGGGACACACATCTGTTTACTTCCCCCCCTCCCCCACACTGGCTCTGTCTTCTGCTCTTACTTTTACTTTTAATAAATAAATAAATAAATATCTGTAGTTCTACAAACCTTTTTTTAAAAGTGTGTTTACTGTTTTGGTGGGAAGGAATTCATAAATGAATAGATGTTTCAAGTGTAAGGCAGACATCCAACACAGACATATTTAGTGAAGCTAAACGTCTTTGACTAGAAGCATTATTTATATCCTGTAGTGTTTTTTCAATAAAAAATTCTCAAGCAGGGCCGTGGCTACAAATGAACAATGGAGGGAAAATGTCCCTGAACCCCAGGGGGAGAAGGACCAGCTGGCTTTGGTGACAGCTTGTCCTTTGCTTTCCTGCTCATGCCTCTCTGAAGAAGAGGGGGTAGGGGCCAATCTTCACTTTTTAGCCAGGGCCCACTTCAATCTGCCATGCCCCTGTTCACAAAACAGCTTGATTTTGCATCTCATTCTCAAACTAATTATTGTACTACTATTGCTGTCATAATGAAATCATCATCTTTGGTGATAGAGTGTTTGAGGGGGTTGGGGGTGGGAGGCACTGCTTTGCCACTTTCATATTGTGTTCCTCAGGGCACCATATTGTCTCCAAAGTACTTTAACACCTACATTAAACCACTGGGAGAGATCCTCCAGAGATTTGGTGCAGGATGTTATCAGTATGCTGATTACACCCAAATCTATTTCTCCGTGTCAACATCATCAGGAGAAGACATAACCTCCCTAATTGCCTGCCTGGAGACGGTGATGGGCTGGATGAGGTATAAGACACTGAGACTGATTCCAGATAACATGGAGGCTCTTATTGTGCCTCTTCGGAAATCGGGGGATGATTTTGATCTGCCAGTCCAGGATGGGGTCACACCTTGCCAGAAGGAACAGGTATGCAGTCTGGGAGTGCTTCTGGATCGAATCTTCTCCTTGGTGTCCTAGGATGAGGTGGTGGCCAGAGGTTATTTCTATCAGCTTCGGCTGATACGCCAGCTGCGTCCATTGCTTGAGATAAATGGCCTCAGAATGGTGGTCTGTATGCTGCTACATATACCTTGGTGCTATATATGCTGGTAACCTCCAGATTTGACTACTGCAATGCGCTCTATGTGGGGCTACCTTTGAATGTAGTCCAGATACTGCAGTCGGTACGGGTTGCCAGGTGGGTCTCTGGGTCCTCTCGGAGTGACCATATTACTCCTCCATTGAAAGAGCTACACTGGCTACTTATAAGTTCCAGGGCAAAATACAAGGTGCTGGCTATAACCTATAAAGCTCTGAACAGGTTAGTTTCTAAGAGAACATCTCCTTCGCCATGGGTCCCACTGCCCATTAAGGTCATTGGGAGAGGTTCAGCTGCAGTTGCCACTGGCTCGTCTGGTGGCGACTAGGAATGTGCATGGAACCAGCTATCCTGGTTCTCCTCAGGCTCAAGCGAGCTGGGCCAGCTCAGGAGTACACTTGTAAAGGGGAATCCAACTAGGATGCCTCTATAAGAGTACCGGGAATTCCCTGTCCTAAAAAGGGGGAGTGGGCAAAAGGCTTGGAAGGTTGATTTAGATTAGGGATACAAGAAAGGCCCTTGTGGCTGACTGCTGCACTATTACATCAGTAGCCTCCTCCCTCCTTCACTTCCACTGAGTCTCCTCCTCTCCAAGCATGGGAAGGATAGCCCTGCTGTTGCCCAAACAAGAGAGTCCAGAGGGAAGCCAGGCAGCAGCTGGGAGCTTCCTTCCGCTTGGGGCATCAGCTCTTGGCTTTGAGACTCAGAGGCAGGGAGGGAGGGAGGGAGGGGTGGAGAATCCTGCTGCTGCTGCCTCTTCCGCCACCCTCAGATGAATAATGCAGCAGTCAGCAATGAAGAGGCAGAGTGGAGAAGGCTAAGCAGCCACCAACCTGCTCCACGCTGCCTCCTGGCAGGCAAGTGACAGCATCGCCACATTCTGGAAAGAGCAGAGAGCAGTGGCCAGAGGGCAGAGCCAGCAAACTGATGTGTGTACCTTCAGGTGTGAACATGGGCGGAACTTGGGGGGGCAGCCAGGGCATGTGCCCTAGGCGCCACTGAGGAGGGGGTGCCACAACTGTTCCTGCCACCCCCACCCCATTGCCCACCTGCCCAGACCCAGGGACCCTCAGCCACTTGCCATCCTGCTTGCTTGCCCTCCAGCTCTGGCCTAGGATCGGAGCGGCCTGCAAACTACAGAGAGCTCTTCTTCTCTCCCCGCCTCTCAGCTGATCGGCGGGTGGACAGGGCTTCCAGAGAGGCCTCTGTGTAGGCCTCCCCGAAGCCTGAACTTGGCATTCCCCAGCAAGCCAGGAAGGAGGCAGGAAGAGTTCTCTGCAGCAGAGTCTCTGCCCAGACCATCCAGCACAGCTTTTGCAAGGTAGACTGTGAATTCCTTTGTGTGGTTACCATCACCACCACCCTGGGTATATAGGGATCTGCTTGCCATCGGGCTTTGATATGGGGCGGGCGGGGAGAGACTGACAAGTCTCTGAATATTTAATTTAAAACAGATTGAAAAATTTCTGGCTTTAAATTTCTGGCTTTTTACTATCTAAAAAGGCCTATAAGTGGCTTGTTTCATGGAAGAAAATTAAAAAAACTTCTGAAACAAACAATATTATATTCATTCATTCATTCATGTATACTTATGTTCAAGTTGTTTTGTAACCCAGAAGGTCTGAGTGAGAACAGTGAAGCATGTGTTGTGCTTTTATTTTATTTTATTTTTATTTTCTTGTGTGTGAACTGCTCTCCAATAACTCACAAGGACTTCAGGGTATATCTGGCCAACACGTGAATGTAGCACCTCCATTCCAGAGGAGATGTGTGTTAAAGGTCTTTAAAAGCCTCGTGTGAAAAACCTCCTGGAATCAAACTTTACTGAATTTGTTCAGAATTCTGAGAAAACAAACATAGGCTCACCCTGCATGGTTGAAAGTCTCCTTTGCTAATCTGCAGCGAGGGGGCCATTTTAATAATTAGCGTTTCTAGTGTGTTCTAGGCATTAAAAGTAGCACAAATATATAGTACTCAATGTATATCACTATATACTGTGAAGTGTGCATGTGTGTATTCAGTGAAATGTATTTCCAGGCAGCATACTTATTTTGAAATATCAGACTTAAATCCTTGGGGGCCTGAGGTGTGTGGAGGCCCTGGACTTTGAGGGTCTGGGGGCCCATTTTAAAACCTCATCTTGGTCCATTCCAACCTTGCTATGCCCCTGGCCGTCACTACACATGGGTTTCTGCACAACACCTGCACAGAAGAAACTTCCATGTAGAAAATGTGTATCTTGTAAACTGACCCTGAATTTTCCATCCATGACTGGGATATCTGAGATTTAGAGTCAATAATAAAACAGCACACTGCTTGTGACGGGAAGGGGCAAATTACAGTGATTTCTTAGTCTGGCAGGGGCTGGTTTTGGCCCTGGAAGAACTTGGCTGTCTGCTCCTGTTGCAAATTCCTCTGTCTAGTGTGGCAAACTTGTTGGAAATTCTCTGTGACTCACTAGTCCACGCAAAGTCCTTTAACTTCCAACAAAACTAATGTATCCTTCTCCCTCCTGGTGTTAAAGTAAGCACTAGTGTGGTGAATGTACATATACCCCATCATGAGCCAACATTCATTACAAGACAAAGGCTGCCAGGAATCATTCACTGGTTTATAGACCCACCCACCCCGCCACCTTCTTCTTCCGCTATTTTGCTAGTGGCTATTTGGGCAGGGGATCCTCTAGTCTCCCATTTTAAAATTTTATTAGTTTTACAATATCTTAACAATCCCATTATATTTAATTAAGTAAATATTGACTTCCCGCTTACCAGTCTGCACGGTTCATTTTAGCTATTCAAATTTACCATTGCAATAATAATTCAAAACATATATACTCCATATTGCAAATTCGATTTCACCCTGCCCAACCTGCTGTTGTCACTAAATTTCAAACCCTGCTGTAAGGTCCATATTGGAAAAATAGTTCTTTAAGTAAAGTAAGAATGGTTCCCAATCTTCTTTGAAACATTCCAAGTTTTCATCCCTTATGAGTGCTGTAAGTTTTGCCATCTCAGTGTTTTCCAAATTTTTTATCAACCCTTCTTTTGAGGGCATTTTATTATCTTTCCATTTCTGCGCATATACTATTCTAGCCGCCGTGGTTGCATATGATATACCGAAAATCCGGTTCTTTGTCTGGGTGGTATCTGACGCCAATAATTGATCCCACACAGAGGAAAAGTGTAAAAGATTTTACTTCTGCAGCAAGTAGGCAAGCTGGGGGCAAACCAATCTGCCCAAATCAAGTGCAAGTTTTTCAGAGTTTCAAGTAACTATTTATACATTTCTAAGTTCTTTGTTCTACATATCTATGACATAGCAATATATTGAAAGAAGACACTTTAGCAATTGCATACTAGATCAATCTCCATATGCATCAAAACATCAAGCAATTGACACAGCATTGACATACAACAGTCTCCAGAACTCTGTAATTCACAGTTTGTCCTGCCCCTTTTGTTTAGTTCTTTGGCCTTCTCTCGCCCAAGTGTCAACTGGTTTATTATAGGAGAATGCTGGGGCCTCGTAGGGCCTCTGTACATTGTTATCTTCCAAGGCTAAGATGTGCCTCCTTGGAGGAGTGAAACTAGCAATTTTAATTTACATTCTAAAGGTTCAGAGACAGCTCTGGTGTGAAGAAAGGAAGTGAAGGGAGGGCCTGTGGGCCCAACTATATTCTAAAGGTAACTAAGAGTTCAATATTTGGTCACGAAATGGTTGTGCTTAGGTTCAGGCCTTGGGCCTGTATGTAGTGTTGTCCTGTGTTAAATGTAGTTTTATGGGAATTGGGGTCCTGGGTTATATCAGACCCCCCCTTTGAAGCCAGAATTCCTCCTTACAGGAATTCGTTGCTTCAACATATTCTTGATCCTTTGGCAATTCACATAGACTAGTACCTGTAGTTTCCTTCTTTGTTTTTAGCAGCTTTTTACTATTGTTTTCATGAGGTATCTGGCAATAAGTGGGTTATGGCTTATAATATTAACTAACTAACTAAGAAACATTTTCAATTCAGGAAGCAAGGTACAATAGAGGCAATTAATTAACGAATTACATATAGATGCAAACTATCACATAGATTATTAGAAACGTTCAATAGGCTTCCTTCACTCCCTGTATTGCGAGAGTAGGTTTTCTGGTCTTTACGTAAGATGTCTCGTGAGGTTCCAATGTGTCCATTTTCTACATGCATTCAATAGGTTTGATTTAAGAATTTACATGCACCTTCCTGGCTAAGCAGAATGGAGTCTAAAGCCAGTTTGTTTTGCAAACCACTCCGTTGTAAAGGGAGCTCTTGTTCTATGGCTGTTGCATTCGCTATTCTCTCTAAGGATGTAGATACTCCTTTTATAAATTGATACATAGTGTGTATTTCTGCACATGTCCTAGTTGCCCCATATACTGGTGTGGGGTTTCCATACTCTGAGATGGTTATGGTGTATATTTGGCTGGACTGGCTCTGTCCTGAGCATGATTCTTTGAGTGCGGGATGTCTGTTGGCTTCCTCAGTTATTATATGGATCGCCCTGGCCAAATCCATCCCATTGTGCAAAGACCTGAAGCCTTAGGAGGTATACACGTGAATCCAGTGGTTCCACACAGCCAGTAAAGGCCAGGGATCTGTAAAGTAAATGCTTCATAGCCTTTTTAAAAGGTGGTAAGTTCAGTGATGATATATTTAAAAAGGCTTGTGCTATGCCTTGTTGTTACTGGGATAGCTTGCAGCTGATCGTTGCATTTTCTAAGCTCTTGGTCTGTTTTATTTTGGTGGTGTGGTGTATATGTGAATATTTGGTTACAGCTGGGCCAGGCTCCTAAATAGGTAGGGCCATTAGTAAAGTTAAAACACACTTCAGCTCCCCAGGGCTTTTTCCTTAGCTGGTACTGGGTATTATTGAGTTATTTTGAGTTATATTTACTTTCCAATCTTAGATATGAGGCAGACTTCCAGTCCTCTTTGGTAATGGGTACTGGAATCATGGAGATACCTGATTGGTTGGGGTCTGATTGATTGGGTATCAGGGATGAACATATCCAGCAGGATTCATTCCTGGTATAATCTTCTAAAACAGATTGATACAATTTAACAAGCTCATTAGGTCCCCACCTTCCTTTTGCTTCCATGATTTGGAAGACTGGGTACAGCAGACAATATACTAAGCAAACATACATAGCTATAAGTTTCATTACAATATACAAAATTTTCTTGGCTTCCCACCCACTCTTGGTGTGGTGTGTGTAAAGTCTCTGACCAGATTGGGATTTTGCTTCTAGCGTTCTGGATTGTCTTCTTCCTCCATAGCAGGATCTTGGCTATCCTGGCTGTCTTCTGTCTCTAATTCCACTTTCTTTGTGTTTTCTGGGGGTTTCAGTCTGGTCACAGTAAGTCCAGGTCCTGACAACCCGTTACCTGTTACTTGGGGAAGTGAGAAAAATTTAGACAGGGCTTTTCCAGGTCAGAATTTTCAATCAGGTGGAGTTTTTGCTCAAAGAAAGTAGATAGAAGAGTCCAGATTCCCTTCTCTGGCAACACTCCCAGGGCAGGGCTAAGAATGCTTCTTGCTGCAACCTTGGAAAAGGTAAATAATGTTTTAGTAACTTACAGCAAATTTTAGAGTTTGCAAAACATATGGTCAGCCAACTTGTATTACAGCTGTTGGTCAGCAGAGAAGGCCAGAACAAATATAGCTAATAGACACAAATGGGGAAGAGTAGTAACACAGAATAAGTAGTACATGAACAGCCAAAAAGGGGTTACATTTAAAAACAATAAGCTCAGCTTTTAAGATTCTAGGTTTTGCAATTACTCGAGTAACCTCACAGCTTGTATCTGTAAGGCAATACCGGGGAATGAGTTCTTTTCTGACAATGAACAATATAAAAGAACATAGATATTAGTTTCCAGGAGCCACAAGGGCAGTAAACCAAAGGTTGAAAGAGTTTTGGCAAAACCTTTCCAAAACAGTGGAAAAATGAAATAGCTAGTACCTATATCTCCCATTATGAGAGGGAATCCCAATTGCATTATTACATAGTCAGGGGCTGGGTAAGAATCCAACCGCAAGCATTAAAAAGAAAATTTCTGGATCTTTAAACAGAAGTAGATTTGTTTAACAGAAGTAAGTTAGCTGAATTTTACAGGTTGTAGAGAGAGGTTTGATTCCAAGTAAAAAGCAGAATCTGACACACACAAACATTACAAGGATCGTTCTTAAGAATACAGGCTATACTTTTTCTCATTTTGGATGTTATCCTCATATTGGGGCTCCAAAAAGCGTTTGAGCCATAATTTTAGCCTATAAAGCATACACATTGGCAGCTTTACATAGTTGATAATTAATTTCTAATGAAGCAAGTTCAATTAAGGCAAAACCTTTCCCCTTTGGCTAGTACTAATAGGCTAGCCTCTAACTAATTCCCTTTGGGGGTTGCATGTGAGTAAGAGAGCAGGGGTTATGGCACAGGTTCCCTTTTCTTCATAGCTTTGTCCCGTTCCTTATTTCTTTTCTTTATTTCAATGAGGCAATCTTCAAAGAATTTTTTCAGAAAAATTTCAGTAGTAAGTTACAACATAAAGTCACTAGATGTCATTATAGCAATTAGGTTGACTCACCCCCCTTCACAGTCTCTTCTTCTTTGTTAGATTCTGCCAAAGCCCTTGAGGTGAGATGGCTTGGCGAAAAGTCTGTTCTCAGCCCAAGCCGGGCTGGATTCCATTTTGGAGAAAGGGGTGGCTTTTTGCTGAATTACATGGTCTGAGAGTAGGGATAATGGGGGCTGGGTCACTCTCCCCTCTGCATGGTTCCCGGATCTCTCGATGGACGAGGTTCCGATGCCCTCTGTTCTCACGGGCATAGTACCCTCTCACATTCACGGTGCCAATGACCGGTTTTCCTGCATTTATTTGGACCCAGGTGTTGCCTTGCAGGTCCCAAGTATCTTTTTCCGCTTCTCGTACCTTCTTTAAACATCCAATATGCCTTCACGCCTCTACCTTTCCATTCTTTCGCATATTCACCATCTAAGATCTGTGCCTCCACCCTTTCACCTTCTTCCTTTTACACATTCCTTTTTCCTTCTGCTCCTACTCTCTCCCTTTAAACACTTCTGTCAGCTTCTTCCGCCAATGCAGTGGGGGAGGGGGGTAGCCCTGGCCCCCCATTTGAGCTTTGCAGCTTCTTTCTAATGAGTTAAGCATTCTAAAAACTTAGCTGGGGATTCATTAGGTGGATTCCCTGATGGCTGGTGCTCCTCTGGGCAGGGTTCAAGGCTTGTAATATAAGAGCCTTGTAGTCTCTGAGATTTTGGAGGCGCTTCTGATCTGGACTTGGGTTCTATTAGTAAATCAGGGATTGGGGATGGGTCACCTTCAGTGGCTAGTCGGTAAAAGCCTCTCGAAACTCCTGTCCCTTCCTTTTCTCGAGTGTCTTGGGTAGTGGTCCTTGTTTGAGCTGGCTTGGGCCTTGCTCCAAAGATAATGTGGGGGTCCCCTTCTTTCCCTTCTTCTTCTTCAGAACCTTTTGCTTTACCCCCAAGCTCTGGAGTTCTAACTAGTGTGGTCAGGGAAATGGGTGGTGTTTGGGACCCCGTGAGTTTAAGCATGCCTTTTCCTGATCTTGCTTTGTTATTTACAAATGGTTTTTGCTTGGCCCCCCTTTGTCAGGCAGCTCTCGGGTAACATTAAGAGCGGCTGGGTCCAACCTCTGAGCAGATTGAGGTTGGTGAAGGGCAAAAGATACATGTTCAGAGTATTCATTAGAAATCCTTTCTATTCACACATCAGTTGCAGCTACTAAACTATACTTTTATCTAAGATCTATATCTCTATACAATCCTAAAAACAACAATATACATCATGATACTTCTCCAGCTTTTGTACAGCACAATAACCTTAAATATACACTCCCCCCCCCCGGTGGCCACCGAGCACTGGCTTTAGGATTGTAAAAAAACCCCAAGTTAGATCCTACATTTTTCCAAAACCTTTTTTCCTTTTTTTTGTTTACTATACTGTAAAGGTGTACACCGCTTTACTTCCCTGTCCTTACTCTGAGTGCTCGACACGGTGCCCATGACTTCTACAGAGAGGACGCGCCCACTCTACTGGACTGCCCGTCTTTCGGGTGCTCTACCACCCTCCCCCCTCGGTTGGCGGGACTGACCTCATGCCCTACTTCCCGACCCTCTACAGTCACTTCGGTCACTCTACTGACCGGCACCAAAATACTCACTTTTCCTTTTGCGTCACCAGTTCGTAGCGAGCGGCGGACGTTGGAAACCCATGGGAGTCCGTAACTCGGTGAAGATGACTGGTGCGCGCTGGTTTCGGGGTCCCGTGGACTCCTTGGTTGGCAGCTCTGCTCCCAGACTGGGGAGGCTGGTGCTTGGCTACTCCCCCCTTTCCCGGCCAATGCACCAAATTGATATACCGAAAATCCAGTTCTTTGTCTGGGTGGTATCTGACGCCAATAATTGATCCCACACAGAGGAAAAGTGTAAAAGATTTTACTTCTGCAACAAGTAGGCAAGCTTGGGGCAAACCAATCTGCCCAAATCAAGTGCAAGTTTTTCAGAGTTTCAAGTAACTATTTATACATTTCTAAGTTCTTTGTTCTACATATCTATGACATAGCAATATATTGAAAGAAGACACTTTAGCAATTGCATACTAGATCAATCTCCATATGCATCAAAACATCAAGCAATTGACACAGCATTGACATACAACAGTCTCCAGAACTCTGTAATTCACAGTTTGTCCTGCCCCTTTTGTTTAGTTCTTTGGCCTTCTCTCGCCCAAGTGTCAACTGGTTTGTTATAGGAGAATGCTGGGGCCTCGTAGGGCTTCTGTACATTGTTATCTTCCAAGGCTAAGATGTGCCTCCTTGGAGGAGTGAAACTAGCAATTTTAATTTACATTCTAAAGGTTCAGAGACAGCTCTGGTGTGAAGAAAGGAAGTGAAGGGAGGGCCTGTGGGCCCAACTATATTCTAAAGGTAACTAAGAGTTCAATATTTGGTCACGAAATGGTTGTGCTTAGGTTCAGGCCTTGGGCCTGTATGTAGTGTTGTCCTGTGTTAAATGTAGTTTTATGGGAATTGGGGTCCTGGGTTATATCACATACATAAAAAATGTTAAGTTTCTTCTGGAGAACTCTCCTTGCATTATTCCCAGCAAGAAGGATTCTGGCCTCTTAGGAAATGTCATTTAAAAATTTTTCTTCAACTCATTATATGTCATATCCCAAAAGGCCTTTTCCTTCCCGCATGACCACCACAAATGAAAAAAGGTTCCTTCACATTGTCCACATTTCCAACGTCTGGAACATTTTTATACATTAATGCTAATTTTTTCGGTGTCAAGTACCACCTGTACATCATCTTATAATAATTTTCTTTTAAAATATAACATGCAGTGAACTTTAAATCAGTTTTCTATAATTTTTCTATAATTTTTCCCAAGCTGCCATATCTATATTATGACCCACATCTTGAGCCCATTTTATCATAGTCGTTTTAACCACTTCATCTCTTGTCTCCTCCAAAAGCAACAACTTATACATCTTAGAGACTAATTTTTCATCATTTTCACACAATTCCTTCTCGAATCTCGACATTTTGATCTTCTTACTTTATGTAGTTCACTTCCATTGGAGTTGGTGTAGGATTCGCATTTTCCAGTCTGAGCAGGTTTATCAAGTCTTTAATTTTCTGTTCTTGGTTGATGAAGAAACTTCCATCTTTCTCTCTTTGTACTTGAATGCCCAAGTAGTGTGCAATGTTGCCAAGTTGCTTGACTTCCACATCTCTGTTCAGATGATGCACTATTTCCTTGCTGTCATCTGGATTTCCATAGGCAAGAATCAAATCATCAACATACGCCAAAATATAGGTCCACTTGCCATCTATGCACCTCATGTATAGGCAGGGATCTGCATTGCTTCTTTTGAAGTTTGCTTGAAGCAGCATATCATTTAGTTTTATGTTCCATGCTCTGGCAGCCTGTTTTAAACCATAAATGCTCTTTTGCAGTTTGCATACATAGTCCTCTTTGCCTTTCTCTAAGAAACCTGGTGGTTGTTGCATGTAAATGTCCTCTTCTAGTTCACCATGCAGGAATGCAGTTTTCATGTCTAGGTGTTCAACATTCATTCCTTTGCTAGCAGCAATACTTAACAGAGTCCTTACTGTGGTATGTTTAACCACTGGTGTAAATGTTTCATCATAATCTTCTCCATATTTCTGTGAATATCCTTTTGCTACTAATCTGGCTTTGTAGCGCTGAATCTCACCATCAGCATCATGTTTGAGTTTGAAAACCCATTTGCAGCCTATAACTTTTCTTCCTTGAGGTAACTTAGTAAGAGTCCAGGTTTTGTTTTTCTGTAGAACCTCAAGCTCTTCAATTGCAGCTTGTTTCCACTTCTGGGCTTCTGGTTGTGGTAGCTGGGATATTTCCTCCGATGATGAAGGTCCTGGTTGTTCCACCATTCTTGTGAGGTAGGACAGTTTCGGAGCTGGAACACCTCTGTTTGCGTGTGTTGATCACCTCACCTCACCCTCTGTGGTCTCTCTCATTATCTCAGGTGCATCTGGTGGATCGCTGGGGGTCTCTGTGGTTGGATCTGGATCTGCTGTCTCCTCCTCCTCAATTCCTCTGAGATCAGGAAGCATAATCCAGTCATTGGGGTGTTTGGTCTGGTTGCTTGCTACGGTGTAAGCCCCCTCTGAAGGTGTAGCTCTTTCATTCTCATCAAAATACACTGATCTGCTTATGGTTATCTTCTTGGTGTCAGGATCCAGAATTCTGTAGCCTTTGGATTGTGCTGAGTAGCCTACAAAAATCCCTTTTGTGGCCCTAGCCCCTAACTTAGTCCATTTTCCTTTGGGATGTATGAGTAAGCCGTGCTTCCAAAGACACACAGATGCATCATGGACGGCTTATGACCATGCCAAAGTTCATATGGTGTTGTTCCTATAGGCTTTGTGTGCATTCTGTTTTGTATGTATGTAGCAGTCATGATGCCTTCTCCCCAGTTTTTCTGTGGGAGGTGTGCGTCAGCAAGCATGCATCTTACCATGTCCAGGAGGCTTCTATTTTATGACACTTCATTCTGTGATGCGTTGGAAGCTACCATGGTTTGATGCATGATTCCATGTTCTCTCAGGAACTGCTGTGTGGCGCTGGACATATATTCTCCTCCATTGTCTGTGCACAGGATCTTTGGCTTCCAGCCAAATTTGTTGCTTGCCATGGCCACGTAGTCCTGGAGTTTCTCAAGCACCTGTGATTTCTCCTTTAGTAGAAACACAACTGAATATTTTGTGTAATCATCAGTGATTGTGAGAAAAAAATCTGTGATTACCTATAGTAGCTGGTAGTGGTCCAGTTATATTGCTGTGGATCAGCTCCAGGGGTCTTCTGGTCTTCCTTTCACTCTGTTTAGGAAATGGCTTAACTGCTTTGGACTCAAGACAACAAACACAGTTAGTTACAATGTCACATGGTACAAAATCAATGCCATTAGCTAATCCCTTTTCCTTCATGTTCTGGATTGACTCATAGCTCCTGTGTCCTAGGCGTCTATGCCACAGTTGCAAGCAGTTTTCATGCAGGCATGACTTAGCAAGGTTCACTTCATTAGGCTGGTATGCCTCAGGTTTAGACTGGGCTTGTCTTTCTCTGTCTGTCTTTGATACAGGTTGCTCCTGCACACTGTATAGGCCTTTGCATTTAGAGCCTACAAGGCAAACTTCTCCATTCTGGGTAACAACACATTGTCCATTTTTAATATACAGTTCACAGCCTTGTTTCTCTAGCTTGGATATTGAAATCAAGGAGCTTGAGAAGTCAGGGATATACAAAACATCTTTAAGAAAAAATGGTTTAACAGATCCATCCAGTAACTTACAATACAAAATTCCTTCGCCTTTCTTCTTGGCTTTAATTGTAGTATTATTGCCCAAATGAACAGTCTCTTCAGGAATATCAAACAGTTCAGTATAGAAATCCAAATTATTTCATATATGAACCATAGAACCACTATCCAAAAAAATGAACTTTTCATCGCTTTGCATCAGGCAAACGTTAAAACTCTTGTTCGAATACCTTTCTGTAAAGTTACTCTTCTTTGTCTGATTCTTGGGACAGTTCGCCACCTTGTGGCCAAACTGGTTACACAGAAAACATCTAAAGGCATTAGTCCCAGTTGGCCTCATTTCAGGAGCAGTCTCCCTGCTGGCAGTCATGTGACCTCTCTCTCTGGACTGAGTTTCCTTGGCACCGAAGCCAGACCTCTTTGTATGTAATTGTGGGGGCCCCATGCGATTTCCTCTTGCAGCATTCCCTCCCCACCTTGGGTTTCCTCTGGAATGATCAATTGTTGCTTTAAGAGCAAAGTTACTTGCCAATTCACTTTCATAGCGAGAATTCAAAACTTTCCTCCTATTTGCCTCTGAAGATAATGTTTGCACTGCTTCCTCAAAGCTTAGAGTGGTGTGGGTTTCCAATTGGCCGATTATACTGCTATAGCTGGGGGGCATGCTTAGGAACAGAGCTTCCAGCTTCTGACTCTCTATAAATTCCTCCCCTGCCGCTTTAAATTGAAAAAAGAAATCTTCCACAAATCCCACATCCTGCATTTTCCCACATCCAGAAATCCCACATCCTGCATTTTCTTTCTCAAGTTAAAGGTGTATGCCCACCCCTTCTTCATATGCAAGGAATCTAGCTTGCTTAGCATTTCCCTTGAGGTTTCAAGATCACATATGGTGTAAAGGTAATTTTTACTCACAGAAGCTGCGATCAAAGCTTGAGCTTGAGCATCTTTGAGCACCCATGTTTCTTTAGCAGTCTTCTCAGCAGCTGTGCTTCCATCTGCGGGCAGGTCTTCCTCAGTTATTTTCTTGAGTCCTTCTGCTTTCAGTGCAAGCCTCAATCAGGTTTTCCATTCCAAATAGTTGTCTGTTCAGGATAGTCAGCTTGAGCTTTCCCTCTAGGTAAGTAGCCATCCTCACTGGCTCCAAAAAAAGGCAATTGCTGTAGATTAGCAATTCAAAGTGTCCACGCTAGATCTCACTGGATCTCCTGGAACAAACCTAACTCTCTAGTTGCAGTACACGCAGCTCAAAATACTGGGCTCCCATAACCTGTTGGAAATTCTCTGTGGTGAGAGAATTCCTTTTTCATTATAGCAGAGTGCACAGAGGCACAACACAGTGGAATTTGCTTAGGCATGCGTGTATGCTGAGAGTAAAGGAACTTGAAGCCAATTCATAGTTTCAAATCAATATATAAGGCTTTTATTAAGGAACTCCATTCTAGATAGGAAAGTGAGGAGTTAAGATCTCTAATCTATCTATCTAGCTGGATGCAGATGGATTCTGCATCTTCTCTGCACACATGGTGCAGGGAGAGGAGCTTGCCATGTTGCAAGGTAGAAGGGCAGGTAGAGAAGAGAGAGAGGAAGGAAATAAATCCCTAAGAGTACCAATCTACATTTCAAAGGAATAGTGTCAGAGCAGTGGAGAAGGGGTGACCAATGTCTTGACCCTCTAGCCCTCTGACTCACTAGTCTGTCCACCACTGTCTGAGACAAGAGACAGCGCAAAGTCCTTTAACTTCCAACAAAACTAATGTATCCTCCTCCCTTCTGGTGTCAAAGCAAGTACTAGTGTAGTGAATGCACATATACCCCATCATGAGCCAACATTCATTACAAGACAAAGGCTGGCAGGAATCATTCACTGGTTTATAGACCCCCCTGCCACCTTCTTCTTCCGCTATTTTGCTAGTGGCTATTTGGGCAGGTAATCCTCTAGGCTCGCATTTTAAAATTTTATTAGTTTTACAATATCTTAACAATCCCATTATATTTAATTAAGTAAATATTGACTTCCCGCTTACCAGTCTGCACGGTTCATATTAGCTATTCAAATCTACCATTGCAATAATAATTCAAAACATATATACTCCATTTTGAAAATTCGATTTTACCCTGCCCAACCTGCTGTTGTCACTAAATTTCAAACCCTGCTGAAAGGTCCATATTGGAAAAACAGTTCTTTAAGTAAAGTAAGAATGGTTCCCAATCTTCTTTGAAACATTCCAATTTTTCATCCCTTATGAGTGCTGTAAGTTTTGTCATCTCAGCGTTTTCCAAAATTTTTATCAACCAATCTTCTTTTGAGGGCATTTTATTATCTTTCCATTTCTGCACATATACTATTCTAGCCGCTGTGGTTGCATACATAAAAAATGTTAAGTTTCTTCTGGAGAACTCCCCTTGCATTATTCCCAGCAAGAAGGATTCTGGCCTCGTAGGAAATGTTATTTTAAAATTTTTCTTCAACTCATTATATGTCATATCCCAAAAGGCCTTTTCCTTCCTGCATGACCACCACAAATGAAAAAAAGTTCCTTCACATTGTCCACATTTCCAATATTTGTTTGGAACATTTTTATATATTAATGCTAATTTTTCGGTGTCAGATACCATCTGTACATCATCTTATAATAATTTTCTTTTAAAGTATAACATGCAGTGAACTTTAAATCAGTTTTCTATAATTTTTCCCAAGCTGCCATATCTATATTATAACCCACATCTTGAGCCCATTTTATCATAGTCGTTTTAACCACTTCATCTCTTGTCTCCTCCAAAAGCAACAACTTATACATCTTAGAGACTAATTTTTCATCATTTTCACACAATTCCTTCTCGAATCTCGACATTTGATCCTCAAATCCAACTTTAAGATCCTTCTTGTAAATTTCGTTTAGCTGATGATACAAGTGATCCTCTAGTCTAGGACAAAGTCATGTTTTTTAAAAAGCATGATATGAGACAGAGAAAATGACACTTGGAATCCTCACAGAACTCCTGACTGTTGTTCTAAGTCTTTTACAAAGATGGCTCGTGTTTTCCGGTTTTGATCAACAACTATGTCTAGATGATACAATGTTCCTTTTAACAGGGATTTCCAGATATTGTTGACTACAAGTCCCATCATTCCTGTTTGGACAGGGGCGCAATTTCAGTGCTTGCCCTAGGCACTATTTTCCCTAGATACAGCTCTGGACGTGAATCAGTGTCAGGATTGCGCTGAAGAATGAGTCCCCATGTCTTGCTGAAACAAGAGCACATCCCAGCAACCAAGGTGGCTGAATGGCAGTGGATGGAGGTGGAGGTGTCTGCTCTGAGGGGCCTGTGGTGGTGTCACTTTAAACATGGTGGGGAAGAGAGTCCTCTGATTTCTCAGATAAACAGACATATGAACAGGAAGGGTGAGGTTTGGAAGAATTTCTACTACTACTACTACTACTACTACTACTACTACTACTACTACTATTATTTATATATTGCTTTTCGACACAAATTTCCAAAGCAGTTTACGTGGAGTAAGTTTAAAGGAAGAAAGATGGCTCCCTGTCCCCAAAGGCTCACAGTCTAAAGAGAAACCTAAGATAGACACTAGAAAGCACCACTGGAGGGTTACTAGACAGGGGATGGGTAGAGCCAACTGCTCCTCCGCCTCTGCTCAATGAAGAGAATCAGCCCTTTGAAAGGGTTCCTCTTTGCTGGGTTGGCAGGGGATGCCTCCAAGAGAAGCTTGCAGGAGAGAGGAGAGACAACATCTGCTTCCAGGTAGACCCCAGGGTGTGAGACTGGGTGCCTGCCTGTTTGCTTGTCCTGCTGCCCCCCCCCCGTCTGTTGTCTTCCCCCCAGGACTGGTTGCTGTGCTGAGGTGAGGCCTTTCAGGATTGGGGCCAGGGAGGAGGGTGACTTGGCAGTTTCCTGCATTCCAGCTGCCTAGAGCTGCCTGCTCAGGGCTATATAGGCTTCTGCCAGTGGCGGCGGGCCCACCACCTAAGGGGCGACACCAAAGGGAGTCACCCCTTTGGGGGAGCCACTTTGGGGGACAGTGAGGGTGAGGGCCAGGTCTCTTGGCCTAGGTATTTGTATGGGGGGGATTTAATAGTGGAGCTTCTGTTTTAATTTGTCCTGGGTGAGACAATCTTAGAATGTGTCTGGGCTTAACTGGAGATGGGAAGACGGGAGGCATGTCCACTGACTGTGGGGCGGCCATTCTGGTCATGGTGGGGAACAGAAGAAGTAACGTTGGCAAGTCAGTGGGCCGTTACAGGGGAAGGGGACTTGGAAATCTAATAGCTGTTTCCCCTTCCGGCTGTCCTGCCAGCTCTTTGACTTTGGGGAGCAGTGCCGATCATCCTTGGAACCTCACCTTGCTCCTCTGTAATGCCAGGTTTGTCCAGAACAAATCAGAAACCATCCATGATTTGATTCTAGATGAAGGTGCCGACGGTATATATTACAGAGACCTGGCTGGGGGTCCAGTGTGGTCCCAGCTTCTTCCTCCAGAGTACTCTGTTGAGGAGCGGGTGAGGGACCATGGGTGGGGATGTGGAGTTATTGTGGTCTATAAGAATAACCTTTCCCTTACCAGGATCCCTGTTAGAGTGTCAGACCATATCGAATGTGTGTACTTAAGTCTGGGGACCAGGGATAGACTGGGACTTCTGTTGGTGTACCGATCGCCCAGCCGCTCAACAGGGTCCCTAACTGAGCTGAAAGACTTGATCTCGGACTTGGTGTTGGAGTCCCCCAGGCTTGTGGTGCTGGGGGACTTCAATGTTCACTTTGGGACCAATTTGTCCGGGGTGGCTCAGGAGTTCATAGCGGCCATGATGACTATGGGCCTATCCCAAGTGGTCTCGGGGCCGACACACATTGCTGGTCACACGCTTGATTTGGTCTTTCACTCTGATCAGGGTGGTGTTCCGTGGGTGGGGAATCCTGTGATTTCCCCATTGTCATGGACGGACCACCATCTGGTTAAGGTCGGACTCACAATCACTTCCCACCTTCGCAGGGGCGAGGGACCTATTAGGATGATCCGCCCAAGAAGGTTATTGGAGCTAATAGGATTTCAAGAAGCCTTGGAGGGATTTAGTGTTGGCTCTGCTGGTGATCCTGTTGATGCCCTGGTGGAGAATTGGAACAGCAAACTCACTGGGGCAGTAGACATGATTGCTCCTAAGCGTTCTCTCTGACCTGCTTCAAAATTGGCCCCTTGGTATACAGAAGAACTACGGGGGCTGAAGCGGCGAGGTAGATGTCTGGAGCGCAAGTGGAGAAAGACTCGGCTTGAATCCGACAGATCGCAACATAGAGCTCATTTGAAGACCTATGCTCAGGCAATACGTGCAGTAAGGAAGCAATTCTTTTCTGCCCGTATTGCATCTGCAAGTTCACATCCAGCGGAGTTGTTCAGGCTTGTGAGAGGGCTAGTGAGTGCCCCTTCTCCCTTGAATCAGAATCTGGAACCATCGATTACCCGCTGTGATGTGTTTAATGAATTCTTTGTGGAAAACATCTCTCGTATTCGGGCCGACTTAGACTCTGTCTCCACAATTACCTCAGTGTCTGATGTGGAGGTGTCCAGCGACTCCTCTTGTATGATTAGGTTGGATCAGTTCCAGTTTGACGCCTCAGGATGTGGACAAGCTGATTGGAATGGTGCGGCCTACCACCTGTTCTCTTGACCCTTGTCCGACATGGCTTATATTATCTGGCGGGGGGTTGTTGTAGAAGGCCTGGTAGAGATTATAAATGCATCTCTGAGGGAAGGTAGGATGCATCCCTGTCTTAAGGAGGCAGTTATTAGACCACTTCTGAAGAAGCCTACCCTGGATCCATCAGACTTGAACAACTACAGGCCTGTATCCAACCTTCCGTGGCTGGGCAAGGCAATTGAGAGGGTGGTGGCCTCACAGCTCCAGACAGTCTTGGATGAAACTGATTATCTTGACCCATTTCAAACTGGCTTTTGGGCTGTCTATGGGGTGGAGACTGCCTTGGTCGGCCTGATGGATGATCTCCATTGGGAATTGACAGAGGAAGTGTGACTCTGTTGGTCCTTCTGGACCTCTCGGCGGCTTTCGATACTATCGACCACAGTATCCTTCTGGAGCGTCTGAGGGGGTTGGGAGTTGGAGGCATGGCTTTGCAGTGGTTCCGCTCCTACCTCTCAGGCAGGTTCCAGATGGTATCCCTTGGAGACTGCTGTTCCTCAAAATCTGAACTTTTGTATGGTGTTCCCCAGGGCTCCATATTGTCTCCAATGTTGTTTAATATCTACATGAAACCGCTGGGAGAGATCATCAGGAGATTTGGTGCAGGGTGCTACCAGTATGCTGATGACACCCAAATCTATTTCTCCATGTCAGCATCATCGGGAGAGGGCATAACCTCCCTAAATGCCTGCCTGGAGTCGGTGATGGGCTGGATGATGGATAACAAACTGAGACTGAATCTGGCTAAGATGGAGGTACTCATTGTCCGGGGTTGGAACTCAAGAGATTATTTTGATCTGCCTGTTCTGGATGGGGGCCACACTTCCCCAGAAGGAACAGGTATGCCGTCTAGGGGTGCTTCTGGATCTGAGCCTCTCCCTGGTGTCCCAGGTTGAGGTGGTGGCCAGAAGTGCCTTCTATCAGCTTCGGCTGATACACCAGCTGCATCTGTTTCTCGAGGTGAATGACCTCAAAACAGTGGTACATCTGCTGGTAACCTCCGGACTGGATTACTGTAATGCGCTCTATGTGGGGCTGCCCTTGTATGTAGTCTGGAAACTACAGCTTGTCCAGAATGCGGCAGCCAGGCTGGTCTCTGGGTCATCTTGGAGAGACCATATAACTCCTGTATTGAAGGAGCTACAGTGGCTGCCGATATGTTTCCGGGCAAAATACAAGTTGCTGGTTATAACCTATAAAGCCCTGAGTATTTAAGGGAACGCCTTCTTCTACATGAACCCCACCACCCACTGAGATCTGCTGGAGAGGTCCGTCTGCAGCTGCCACCAGCTCGTCTGGTGGCCACTCAGGGACGGGCTTTCTCTGCTGCTGCCCCGAGACTTTGGAATGCACTCCCTAGTGAAATAAGAGCCTCTCCTTCTCTGACAGCTTTTTAAAAGTCTTTAAAAACACATTTCTTCACCCAGGCTTTTAATTAATGGCTTTGATGCGGCGTTTTGAAAAATTTTTAATTGTTGTAGTGTGTGTGTCTCTCCCCCCCCCATTTCTGCCTTAACAAATGTTTTACTTTGTTTTTATTCTGTTGTAAACTGCCCAGAGATGTAAGTTTTGGGCGGTATAAAAATGTTTTAATAAATAAAATAAAAATAAGTCCTGAAGCAACCTCTAGAGGCAAGAGGACCAATGGCCATTGTTGAGGCTTATGACACATCCTCTTTCATGACACCTCCAGGGCTCAGCTGCTCTTTGTGGGAGAGTTAGGCAAGGTGGAGAGGAGCTGGAGAGATAGAGAGGAAAGAGAGTGTTAGAGAGTCCGTGTCTGTGTCAGTTTCTGTCTTTGTCTGAGAGTGTTTGTGTGTGTGTGTCTCTCTTGTCTTGTCTGTCTTTGTGTCACATTTATTTATTTATCCATCCATCCATCCATGCATCTATTTATCCATCTATTTATTCATCTATTTCTTTATTTTTTTTTTTTATCAATTTATTTATTTATTCAGTGTTACAGTTAGTGTTAGTGGGGTTTTTTGGTTTGTTGTTTGGGGTGGTTTTGGGAGGGATCGAGGGGGGGAGGACAGTCAGCTTTTAGTAACAGGAGAGATAGTTAGTCAGGGGGAAAGAATTAAACAGGGAGGGAGATGGAGGAGAAGATGAGGAAAGACTTCTTCGCAAAGTAAGTAGGATTACATAACAGCTTTGCCTTTCTCCCTCTCTTCCTGGCCAGGTCTGACTAGAGTCCCCCACCCGCCCGCCAGCCTGCCCAATCAGGAAGGGAACCAGGTGTGAACATGCCTATTGTGACATGTTTCACAGATGTCCCAATTGTAGGGGGGAATTTGAATCAACCCCTTCTTTAGCAGAGTAACCCAGTTGGATGAGCTCAGAGTAGAGGTCTGGAGAAAGTGTTTTTTAAGGTCGAAAACAGTTTGTTTTAAACAAGTTACAAACTTAGATAAAAAGCCTGCAACTTGTACTTCCTTCATGGGGAGGGAAGGAAGGAAGGAAAAGTAGACAAAGAAGAAGGGAGTGCCCCAAGAGAATCAGCCCCTCACATGAAACTCAGAGCAGAGATTGATAGAGTGAGAGAACAAGGAGGCAATCCTACACTCTCTGCCTCTATTCCTAATGTATGCGGAAGTGTTCTTTGGGCTGGAGATCGGGTCCAAAGTCCGGTCCTTTGCCAGTGGGGGGCTTCCAAATGTCCCCCAGCAGCTACGCGGCCACAGCCGGCCATATGCCAGCTTCAATGTACACCCTGGGACACCCCCTGGCTGTGGGCCTGGCCCTGCTGCTCCCAAGGAGAAGTGCCACAAGATAGCCGGCCATTTCCACCAGGGTAAGAAGGCTTCGCACATGCTGAAGGCGAATACCTGCTCCCTCAGGAGGTTCCGTCCTGGTGGAACTCCACCTTTCTGTTGCTCAAGCACCTGCAGGAGCCAGTGGCCATCCGCAGCCTGGCAAGGCGGAGTGGCTTGGATGAGTGTGATCCATCCAATGCAGACTGGAACCTCATTTCCAAGGTTGTCTCAACACTCGCGCTGTTCTTTGTTGTGTGGCAAGAAGGCAGTGCTGAACCAGGCTTTGCCCACCACTCTCCTCCTCGCAAGGAGCAAGCTCCAGTCCACGGCAGGTTGGCTAAGGACTGCAGTGGTGGATAGGCTCAGCAACCTCTTGGGTGCATGGGCATGGCAAACCTCTTGGTTGCATTGGCATGGCATGTCCCATTCTGTCTATGTGAAAGGAAAAGCTGTCACCCTTGACCAGCTGCCCAGGTGGAGACATGACCTGGTAGAATGTGTTAGGCAAGCCAAGGGGAAGAGGCTGTGTTGCAACCAGAAGGAAGGGTCTGGAGCACCTAGAGGAGGAGACTGGGTCACAACAACCAGGAGAAGGGGTCTGGATCACCTAGAGGAGCAGGCTGGGTCCAAACCATGAGGAGGGGTCTGGATCACCTAGAGGAGCAGGCTGGGTCCAACCAAGAGGAGGGGTCTGGATCACCTAGAGGAGGAGGCTGGGTTGCAACCAGGAGGAGGGGGCTGGAGCACCTAGGAGGCTGGGTCGCAACTTGGAGGAGGGGGCTGGAGCACCCAGAGGAGGAGGCTGGGTCACAACCAAGAGAAGCGGGCTGGAGCACCTAGGAGTGCGCAGTCCGGCACCAGCAGCACCACTTCTAAGTCCAGAAGCCTGGTGTCCCTGGCAGGGCCATCGGAGCCTGTAATTCTGCCTCCGTGTTCCACCCCTCAGCTCTTTCATGGCCCTTTTCTGCAGCTTTCACAGCTCTAACATAATCTGGCTGGGCTTGGCTGAACAGAACTTCACCCCATATGTTGTTGGGGCAGCTATCTCTACCCATTTCCGGCAGCTATCTCTACCCATTTCCTCAGCCAGAAGAAGGACGGTGCACCACCTTGAAGCCTACTGGGCTACCTGTATTGCGGTCTGCAATCCTTCCCTGCCCCATTGGCTCCCTCTCCTGCCAATGTCTGCTTAAGGGTCGCTTTCTCACCTTCTCCCTGCTCTCTTCTAGGCTGCGAAGAGTCTGCTGTTGCTGCAGGCGGCTCTTTAAGACCTCCCCCACCAGTGACTCTGCCAAGGGCAAGCCCCCCAGAGGGAGGTTCTTTAAACAGAAATTGAGCCAACTCCAGCGCCACCTCCAACTCCCGCAAGGGGGTCCCCGGCAGTATCCGGAGTCACCATTCCTGAGGAGGTGCCCCAGGCTCCTGGGGTATGGTTGGGACTGGGGGTGACTCTTTGGGGAGGGTGGGATAGCTGGTGCTTGGGAGCCTGGGAGCCAGCCTGAATTCCTACAAAGGGAATTCCCGTTGGTTAATTCCTCATGGGAATTCAAGTCCTGAATCCCCCCTCCCTTCCCATTCTTCTTCCATTCCAGGTCTGACAACTGTAGTGGAGGAAATGGACAGAACTGAGGTAGGGAACCATTGTGTAGAGGGCCTTCTTCCACAGAGCCCAGGACATTTCTGTGAGAGGCATTTGCCCCATCTGGGAGCATCTACTCTCTGCTCTGATCCCTTCCCCAGTTCTCCAGTCTCCCTGAGAAGCAGCAGCTGCAGAATATTCCATGGAGGGTTTGGGGTCCCAAGAAAGGACTTGAGAGCAGCCCACCAAGTAAGGGTGCCCACTCCATTTCCAGGAAGGCACGAAGAGTCCTTCCATCACTAACAGTTCAGTGCTTCTAATTTTCAGGTCATCTTCTGCTAGACCCAGTTCTTGTCCTCTGTTATGGAGAGTGTTAAAGATGCCAAGTCGTTGGGATGTGAAATGCTCTCCTATGAGAAGAATGAGGCCGTGGACACCATACTGGTGAGTGAGATGCTGCAGAGAATGGAAGAGAATGCCCAAGTGCAGGCTCAGTCAAAAGTGTGTGTTTGGGGATGCAGCTATCCCAAGGAAGTCCGTGGGTACTGACCAACTCTCTTCTGCTCTTTGATCTCTGCCAGGAAATTATGGAGGACATAATGAAACGTCCGTACCCTGGGTTCCTTCTGAAGTTCACTATGGACACCATCACATACCTCACGTATGCTTATAGCCCACAGGGATTAAATAGGAGGGGATTGTGTCAGGGAAGGGCAGGGGCAAACCAGGCAAGATCTGTAACTGGATCTCCCCTTTTCCAAAAGATGGCCATTAATGTGAAGGTTTTTGTTTTATAAAAAAATCTTGTTAAGTACTACGGCCTTTTACAAATCAGGGCCTCCACAGACTGGGATTGGTCATTTTTGAAAAAAAGAAGCGAAACCATCACAGACCTGTCGTCATTTTTTACGCTTGCTGGGTTACCATGTTCCTCTTCGCTAGATGAGCTTCAATTGGCTGGATGACCAGCCCTCCTCACACGACGAAATCTAATCTTTCTCCCTCCAGCAAAATGAAGCTGGCTATGCCCTTCAATCTAAAGGCAGCAGTCCTGAACGTGGCGGTATCCAGGGTGAACCAACTGGACCCAGGGACCCAGGTAAATTCGTACTGCACTTTTTCTCTTGCGAAGAAGACGTGATACCACCATCAGTACGAGTGATTTTTTCAATGTTGTATGCTCAAGACCGGTTGTGTCTCCTACTTATGACTGATCTTCTCTTTCCACCCTAGAAGGAGAACATGAAATCCTTTAAGAATATGCTCGGGGGGCTGCTGGAGGAGGCCCCCTCTGTCCACAACACAATCGGCTTCTTGAAGGTAAGTGCAGTGAGAGCCCTATCGAGACATTAGGTAGTACATGTGTGCAGGTGTCTGAACACTGGTACGTGATTTTCTGTGCATGACTGTAGTTGCATTCCTTTTCAAAGAGAAACCAGGCACGGGCCCCTCACAGGCCTGGTACAGAGAGGAAGTGTCAAGCAGTGCCTGTATTCAACATCATGTATGAATTGCTGTCCCTGTGTCCAGATCTGCACCTGTGCATTGTCCACTCGTGGTTCAAGTGTGGAACATAAGGTGTGAATGGGGCTTCTGTCTTCATCCTCTCCGACATCCAAACGAGGCCTGACAGAAAGAGACAGCAGACCCCATCCTCTTTGTTTGTTGAAGATATGTCTAGGTCACTTCCCTATTAGAAGCAAACTGACTGAGAAGACAGAGAAAACCATCACTCCCATAAGCAACCTTCAGAAATATTGAAGATCTTGTCAACTTAATTTGGGGGGATATTTATATGGAATTAGGTCATCCTTAGATTCCTTTGGGACAGCAATCAAGGGATCTTCCTGCAGTGGGGCAAATTCCTTCAGGGCTTAGCTCTCAGTAGCATGACAAGGGATGATTTAGGCCAGTTCAATGACTCTGAGCTGCCATTTCAACCCACAGGAGCTCCACAGGTACATCAATGCGGAGGAGCCCTGGCTGTAGGCTCTCGGCCAAGAAGCCTACGGCTATGCTCTGATGCACGTGGGCAGACTGCCCAACTTAGAAGTAAGTACCCTGCTGTGGACATGGCTTGGCTCTGCTTCAGCATCCTCTGGGACCCCTTGTCAGGTTCCAGGTTCAGAAGGACCTCCAACTGGTCTCTGTTCACACGTGGGCTGCCTGGCAGCACACTTGCTGGAGAGGAGCTGTTTCCACTGGGGCTCACCGAGGAAGAGGACAGAGATGTCACCCGCCCCCACTCCCCACCCCATGCCTCTTCTGGCTGCCCAGTGCCCAGAAGAGCCACACTCTATCTTTGGGAATCCTCAACTTTGTACCTAACTGGATCATCTTAAATTCTTAGCTGCTTTGGATATGGTGTCAGATTGACATGAAAGAAACATGTCCATCTCTATTTCTACAGCTGGCCACATGGAAGGATCTCTCTAGCATTGAAGATGAGTTGACTCATTGTTTGATCAAAAGCACCGTCAAAGGTAATGCCAATTTCCAGGGAAGTGGGGAAGGCAGAACTGTCTCCTTGGAATCCCAGAATGGGCCTGGGCAACAAAGGCCATCATTCCTCCAAGGAGCACCAGTTTTGCTCTGATCTCTCTGTGGCAGGCCTCCAGAGTGGGCATGTCTCAAACTCCCAACCCCACTCACGTGGGCAAACATGGTTCTTCTTGGGAAAGTCCTTGCAGCTAAACTGCGAGGTCTGGAAAGCCATGCTTGCCTTCCGCTTTGGGATGCTCAGTGCAAAAAGTGACCCATTAGACCCTCCTCATTTATTCAACATGGACAAGTCCCTCCTTACCTCTTCTCTTAGTCAATTGAAATAAGAAAATCAAATCTTTTCTCTTCTCTTCCCTTCAGACAATCTTGTCCTGGAAGAGTTCAATGAGGAGGAGAAGTTTGGTAAATGTATGAGTATCAGAATGGGGAGGGTGGGAGTGGTTGAATAGCCATTTGAGCCGGAGACTCAATGTTTTGTCTTTTTGTTTTGTTTTATAGGGTGAGAGAGATGTTTGAGATTTGGAAGCATTTCAATCCTGAAGTGCGTAAGAAAAAAAGGGGGAGCATAACAACTCAAGAAAGGTTGGTGCATGGAATTGTCCAAGACTGGTCCTCTTGTGGACTGTATTTATCTGGGAAATGTGGTTTAGACAACCCTTCCAGAGAGTTTCAATGACCAAAATCTATCAGAGCGAGGTCTTAAGAAGCAGCTTTTTCAAGAAGCCCAAACCAGTCCAATAAGTCAAATGGAAGAGATGTGCTTTTGCCTGATTTTAAGGATCGGCTGAGCAGCTTTTAGAGCGGAATGATCCAATCCTTGCTCAGCCAGTTGTTCACTAGATTGGTGGTGTCACTTTCATTTCTGCAAGAGTGCTTTTAAGTGAACATTCTTCAGTGACTCTATTCAACTCAACCATGGAAGCAATGACAAACTCAAAAATACTGTGATAGGTAACAGCTTACAGAGGAAAAAGTGAGGGTAGTTGATAATAATTCCATGATAAGTATCATTTACCTTTCAGCCCCAGGACAAAGTTGTTTGTGAAGCAGAAGTTGAGTTTTCTTAGGAGGACTAGAACAAGTGTCGTGTCATTTTCAGGTGGGCTTCTTCCGAACTGCTGGGAGGATGGGATTCCAGTGGCCACAGATTCGGAGGAGAGTCCCACACCTTGAAGGGATGGAAGACTTGTCTGCTGGGAATGAGGTCCCCCTACACGACATCTTCAGCCTGGCTGCTCAGGCCATTCATCTCATGGAGGCGAGTCTCACAATCAGTGAGACTCGCCTGAATGGGGTTTGGGTTTAGTCCGCTCCTCTGCAGACGATGACCAGACAGCCCTGGGTAGCCTGATCAGCTGCCCACACGACTGCTGGCTCTATCACGGAGCCGGCGGGGGCTGAGGGGATCGGGGCTGCGTGAACCCCGGAAGTTCCAGGATGCCCCGCGCAAGCACGCGGGGGCTGAGGGGATCGGGGCTGCGTGGACCTCAGAAGTTCCAGGATGCCCCTGCGCAAGCACGCAGGGCATCCTGGAGAGACACACGAGGAGACCCCTGACTGGGAGGCTGAAAATGGCCTCCCGGGCTCGGGGGTCTCTCCAGGATTCCCCGCGTGCTTGCGCAGAGGCATCCTGGAGCTTCCGGGGTCCACACAGCCCCGATCCCCTCAGCCCCCGCCCTGACAAAGCCGGCAGTCGTGTGGGCAGCTGATCAGGCTGCCCAGGGCTATACAATCGCAATACATCGCCAAAAAGAGGGTTAGGCTCCCTTAGCCCGCTTTTTGGCGATCGTGAGAATCACCTCATGGACTCTTGATGAGAGGAGCGCCACTACATTTGGCATATTGTTTGCTGCTGTCTGGCAATTTATTCTGTTGCTTCTATGTTTACATAAAGCAGTGGGACTGCTGCTTCTGTTTGTGTTTTATTTTAAAAAACTGGATTGTTTTAAGACTTTCTAATATTGTTTGCTACTGGTCAGCGTCTTAGTCTTGTAACAAGTGCTGTTGTTTCCTCTTTGATATCAGTCCGTGACCCAGAGCCTGGGTTTATAATTTATTATATTATAATACCTCCTTGGGATATTGTTTTGTATAATTTGAGAACTTGTATTATTTGTTATTTATTATAATTAAAGTTGTGTTTGCCTTTTAGTGTGTTCTTAAAGTTCTTTGCTACTGCCTGGATACCCATATGACCTGTCAGACAGATGCTTGCTGCCTCTTGCCACTATAGCAGGAGGAGGCTAAAGTTTTTTCCCTCTAACCCCCTTTCTCTCTCTTTATATGGCACCACACACACAAAAGCAGGGAGGGGCTCATCTTCAATTCTTGAACACGGGCCTCTTCAGGGCTTGCTATGCTCCTGGCTCTAATGCTTCACCAAACAACTTTCTGCCCTTAAAGGCTGAGTTGGCTAGGTTACTCCTAGACTTCTGATTGACTTGCCAGTTTTTCAACCACAGCATCCTATGAATGTTAATGTCCAAGGCTAGAGACCTAGCAGACAGCTGGGTGGCATCTAGGGAAGAATCAGCCATAAATGCCACTGCCTTTTCCAGTTTGTTTAGCCCCTAGCATAACTTTTGGTAGCTCAGGTGGAACAAGTGGCAACAATTCTCTCACCCACAAAATCGACGCCCTTGTGAAAATGGAGTTGGTCATAGAGGCTCTCATTGACAGGGCTGTAGCCTCATGTGACCTATGCAGAGCTGTGTCACATATCTTATCCTCCTGATTTCTGAGGATCTCGTCTCCATCCTTAGGAAGCTCGGCCCCCGTCACCAAGGCGGCCACTTCTGCGTCTATGCGTGGCACCTTTAACTTTTCCATCATTGGTTTGGCTGAAAAATAACATCATCTAACTGTAGGGGGAGGCCTCTTACATTCTGTGGGCCTGTCCCATTCAGCCTGAATAACGTTTGAAAACAACTTTGGACAGGGCACAGACACTTCTGGCGCCTGTATAGATAGCAGGACGTCAGGGTCCCCTCCTGGTTGCTCAGGCGCTGACTGAATAAGCACAGACTCTTGAGAGCCTTATGGAGAAGCATAGGAAAACCTGCTAAACTGAAAAGTCGAAATGAAGGAGATTGTGAGGGGGCTGTCTCATCCCCTGACAGTTCCCCCCTTTTCTTTGTCTGAATCAGGGTCAGCCAAAGAATCAGAATCAGGTTCAGTCAACACTGGAGCCACTGGGGGCAGCACTGGGGCTGGGGAAGCGTGTGGAGAAAGGACTGGTGATTCTTGGTGATCCCTGCTTGAGAAGGTCCTAGGCCCATGCGGGACCGGAGCCCTGATGCCAAGCTTGTGCCCCTCACCTTCCTGGGCAGTCCCTGTACCAGAAGCGGGCACTACAGGAGAAATGGCGAGAACCTGAGGCCAGGGAAGCTTACCGAGCTCCTCTGCCACAACCTGGAGGAGCAATGCGATAAATCTTGGGCGTAGATCCTCTTCGGCCCGACAGGCAGCCTGTGAAGTTGAATCCTCTGAAAGAGAGGGAGAAGCCTCTCTTTTGCTGTGCGGGGCATTATGGGCCATGTTGGAAGAGCCGTGAAGTGCCGCATTGGAGGTTGTCGGGTAATCAGTTGTGCAGCTGTCTCCCTAGTTCCCCTTGACTCACACTAGCCAACATAGGGACAGGCGCAGGAGAGGGAGACAATAAATTCGAATCTTCTCACACTTTTCAAAGAATTTTGCGGAGCAAAGCTATCTTGCAACCTGTAGTGAGACAGGGCAAAAAATGAAGGCTGAGGGGATTGCTCCTCCCTCCTTGCTATGAGAAAAGCCTTTTGATTGGCCCTGTCTAGAGCAGGAGGTTGAGACAACCCATCCTATTGGTGGAGACAATCCTCTTCTGAGGAAGAATCCTGTGGTGAGCCAGGAAGGAGAGGAAGATAGGAACTGGCGCACCTACAGAGAATAAATAAATAAATAAATAAATGAGAGGGAGGCGAGCGCTCCTCCAGTAAGGGCTGCGGGATTGCACAGAAGTAAATGAATCATGATTCAGTTCAGTGGGCTTCCTTTTAAGTAAGTGTCTGTTCTCTTTCCCTTCCCTTTGCTTTGTAGTAAGCAAGTACAGAAGGGTTGCAGTAGTAAGGGTTGCACACCCTTTGTAGTAAGGGTTGCACAGAAGTAAATTATTTAGTTTAGTGGGCTCCCTCTTCAGTAAATACGCATGAGGAAGGGTTGGATTCACAAATCTGTTCAGCTGCAGTAGTATGAGTTTCTGGCCAAAGTGGCCAGAATGCATAATGGAGACTGCACAAAAGAACCCCGGTGGGAAAATAATAGTAAAACCCCTCCGATATTCCTCCCCCTCCCCTTCTGTATTGACAAGCTCAAAGGAGGAGTGAGGGGTGTCCATACTGCAACACACTGCAATGCATAAAGTCCATTTCAAGCTTCCCTACCATGGAAAAATACAGCTACTTTCCTGCAACAGTTTTACAACATTATATGGCCAAAATGCATCAATAAAACCCAAATAAAGGCATTAGAAATATGGATGGCACCCTGGTGACAGTGCAGCAACTGCGATGTCAAAAGAAGGGAAATGTGGAAGGGCACTTAGGGGACACGTTGCGAAACTGTTGCAGTGTGTAATCTGGAAAACGCTCAGGAGGATTATTTAGGTTGCAGTTTGGCAACTCTAGAGGAAACTATGAATAAGGCCTTACTTGATAACCCATAGAAAACTATAGTATGAGTGAAGGATTATTTATACTGGACATGATCCAGCAAGGATAAATACCTTTCAGTCTTGGGGTAGTATTTTAAATCAATAGGGTTTTTAAGTGATTGTGCCCTTTGAGCAGCACTAGCAAGAGGTAGGAACATAGGAAACTGCCAGATACTGAGTCAGACCATTGGTCCATCTAGCTCAGTATTGTCTACACAGACTGGCAGTGGCTTCTCCAAGCTTGCAAGCAGGAATCTCTCTCAGCCCTATCTTGGAGAAGCCAGGGAGGGAACTTGAAACCTTCTGCTCTTCCCAGAGTGGCTTCATCCCCTGAGGGGAATATCTTGCAGTGCCACACATCAAGTCTCCCATTCAGATGCAACCAGGACAGACCCTGCTTAGCTATGGGGACAAGTCATGCTTGCTACCACAAGACCGGCTCTCCTCTAAAGGAGATACTAGCTAGCAGTGTAGCCTAGCCAAACTAGAAAGCTTGACTTGCATGGGTAAAGGGTCTTGTAGTTGCCCCATTGTCATGGATGGACTACTGCCTGTTTAAGGTTGGTTTAACAGTCACAACTCACCCCTGCAGTGGTGGTGGACCTGTTATGATGGCCAGGCTGAGAGAGCTGCTGGATCCAGCAGGATTCCAAAAAGCTCTGGAAAGTTTAAGAATTGGTTCTGCCAGTGACTACTACCAGGGAAGTAGTCATTATTACTCCTAAGCAACCTCTCCAGTCCACTTTAAAATTAGCCCCATGGTAAACAGAAGAGCTATGGGGCAGGGGCGTAGCTAGGGGAGAGGAAGATGGCGGCCCCTCTCCCTAGTGGCCCCTTGGAGTGAGGGAGATAAAATAGGGATGGCTGGAGCTGGGGGGCCCTCAGGGGCTGTGGGGCCCTCAGGGGCTGGGGGGCCCAGGTTCTTTGAACCTATCTGCTCAATTATAGCTCCACCCCCATTATGGGGCTAATGGCAAGGGAGATGACTGGAATGCAAGTGGAGGAGAACTTTCCTTGAATCTGGTAAGGTACAGCTCCACTGGATGATGCCCACCCCGTCAGATGCTTTCAAACTGCTTCATTGCAGTGGGCTGCTTACTTATGAGAAGATCTGGCCACTGACCTGGAGTGAGCTGTTTTATTCTACTACAAGCATAATTTCTGAACTTGCCTTTCTTTTTCTATAATTACCTTCTAGGCAGCCCTAACCCCAAACCAACCATCTGTGCCCATAGCAGTGTGCAGAGTTCCTTGCATGCTATTGTATTTCTGTACATATAACTACATGCAAAAATCTATGAATTGGAATATCAATCAGCATGGGCATTAAATATGGGGAAAGAACAAGGTATGTTGTATTCAGGACAGGTACAATGACTTAATAATAAAATAATAATACAAACCATACTCCTTGAACTAGGAGTTCTGCTGCAGGTTGTGATGCTGAAGTTGGTTATTAGTTCTCAGTTCTTTGATTGTTGACACAGAAGTACAGTCTAGTACATTATTACTTCCTTATGCATAATGCTATAATTCTCAAACAAAATAGTAGACTCTCCCTGTCACTGCAGTTGGATAATATACAAGATTGCTTTTGTTATACACAGAACCGTTCTTGCATTTTATGCCTCTTGTATGGCAGTAACAAATTCTCTCCATTCTCCTTAGCATTCTTGGGACTGTCACCTTAAGTTTTTCTGCATGGGGCTTTTACAGCGGTTTTGCATGCTGGTGCATTCATATGAGAGCAGGATTTAGCCTGAATTCAGTACTGAGACAGCAAGGTACTGTTCATATTGCAAGCAGAATTATTCAGGTTTTATTTTTTTGACTTGAGCTTAACTCTTGAGTATCTGTGTCCAAAAATAGTTGCACTTGCGAAAATGTTTTCCTGGGATACGGCATCATTCTGTGGAGTAGGAGTCTGATGTGTGGAGAGACTCCACCAATAAAGCAGATCAAGATAACACGGAGGTGTCTGCTGACCTGACAGTACTCTGGGCAGACTTGTTTCCTGTGCCCTGGAGTCAACTTCTGTTCATTCATTTTCTTTAATTTTAAAAATGTTTCCTTCCTGAAAAGCCTGCCTCATTTTTTAAAATAATTAATTTTCCAGACTGCCTCATGCCTTTAGCCACCTGCAAAGTGTTATTTATTTATTTATTGCATAGAGTTCAATGAACATTAGGAAAAAATCGTAAGTTGGGAAGGGCAGGCCATGGAGTGCTGAAACCAGCACAGTTGTAGCATAGGGTAACGGGACTGTGCATTAAATTTGAATCGAGAATCAACCCCTCCTAACTAGGCAAAGAAACAGTTTCCCAAGCGGTGGAGAGAGAGCAGCTCGCCCCATTCATTCCCACACAACATCCCTTCAGAGGCTGTTGCTGGGGTCTCCCTTGTGTCGAATAGAAACAAAAAGTGAGCCCTCCTTGGGCTAGTGAGCACTCCCTGCCTCAAATTGCTCTATGTACACTGGCGCTTTGTGAACTTTTTGTGGGAAAGCCGTATATATACGTTTTAAATGAATGAATACGTCAGTCAGTGGGACCGTCGGAGTAAAATTGCATGCTTGGGCTCCAGCTGCAAAAGTTCTTGACATCGTGAGCCCCAATACTTGTCAACTCGAAAGCAAGCCCTCCCTGCTTTCAATCCTATCCCCACGTAGGCCGGCGGCACCCAAAGGGGCCGGGCGGGGCACACTTGGTGGGAAGTATTTGTGGTGGCGTAACTGGGCTCTATGGGGAGTGTGCTCCCCGTTTGTCATGGCAGGACTGCGCCTTGTTGCGAGAAATTACGGGGGGCGCTGAATGAGGAAAGGGTCGTGCAAGGAGCCACTTTCGAAGCGTGGGCTTCTTCGAGCCCCTTTTCAAGACCTCTCGTCGTCGTCGCCGCCGCTCCTTCTGTTGCCGGGGCTACCGAGCCAGAAGCCCAAGCCAAGGTGGTGAAGGGCGAGATCCACCCTCCGGGCAGAAGGGGGCGCTGTAACTCTTTCTGCCGGAAGCGGCCTGTGAGTTGGGAGCGGAAGTGCGCAGCGCCCCGGCCGCCGCCATTACACGGTGCCGGACTAGTTGGGGGGGAGGGAGAGATTGCCAGACTTGAGCGGCTCTCGCGCGGGCTGTCCCGGCGGGCTGTGGGGTTTGCGGCCGTTGGGCTTTCTCTCCCTCCCGCTGTTCCCCGCGCGCGGCTGCTGGCTTCCGGTCTCTGCGGGTGGGAGGGAGGGGGGCGGTGGTCCGGAGCGCGCCGCCCTGGCCACGCCACCCAGCGCTCCCTTCCCTCAACACTGAGCGGGCGGCGGGCCGCCGGCCGGCCGGCATGGAGGACAAGACATTCACCAAGGAGCTGGACCAATGGATCGAGCAGCTCAACGAGTGCAAGCAGCTGAGCGAGAGCCAAGTGCGGAGCCTCTGCGAGAAGGTGGGGGGCAGCGAAAGGCAGAGAAACGCGAGCGCTGCAGAGCGGCCGGACCGCGTTCGGTCCAAGTAGGCGCTGGATCCTGGCAGGATGCGCGGCCACGGAAGTGTGTGTGTGCGCGCGCCAGCCAGCCAGTCAGCCCGCGGCTGTCAAAGCAGAGAGAGAGAGAGAGGCCCAACATGACTCCGTGAAATGGGCTTGGCGCTTTCGCCCTGGCCAGTAAAACAGCGGGGCTCTAGCGCAGGCCCCTCGGAGCCAGGGTGACAGTTCCAAGAAGGCCGAGGATGGAGGGACTCCTCGGGGGAGTGGCATTTGTTGGTGGGACCTAGCAAGGTTGGAGTGGACCCTGGGACTATTTGTGGGTTTATTTGGCTTTTGTATCCTCCTCTTTCTCCCAGGAGCCCAGAGCCGTTGACCTGCATATGGTTAGCCCCACCTCAGCCCGGTGAGGTAGGTTAGGCTGAGAGAGCAGTGACTGGCCCTGAGTCACCCAGTGAGTTTCATAGCTGAATGGGGATTTGGACTCTGGTCTCCCCAGTCTTAGATCAGCACTCAAAAAGTGAAGATGGGTCCCTGCCCCATTCAAGCTTCTTCTTCAGAGAGAGGGGAGTGGGAGAGCAAAGAGCAAGCTTTCACCCGGCCAGAGGGGGCCCAAGGACACTTGCCCCCCACCCCGTTTGCAGTTATAGCCAAGTGTCTGATTTGTTGCCAGTGTATGAGAGACATAGGAATGCAAGAACAATTTTGTGCATAACTCTTAAAAGCATAAGTGACTGTTTAAGAATTAGTCTCGATGTTAAGGGCATGAAGAACTTGGGATAATGTGCTTCTAACCTATTTTATTTTATTTGTTAACAAATGCCTTTCTTGTCTGACTGAAGGTGTCACTTTCCTGAGAATTCTCTGCATCCTTAGAACTGTCACCTTGGCTTCCAGGTCTTGGTTTGAAATCCAGCTGTGTAACTGACTAATGCAGAAGCAGAAACCTCTAACTAAATATTTTTTTATTCCTTTCTTTGTTTTGTCACTTATTTCACATGCATGCATGGCGATCAAGATGTGTCCAAACATGTGCGTCTTCCTAACCTAGTTGCCACTTTTTAACCACCAGTTTATGAACAGTTCAGTTGCCCGTTGAGTCAGGGGGGCAAAATGAGTAGGACACCATGAAGGGCTTATTATGACCAGAATGTAATAATGAACATCCAGTCACACTGGATGTACATGTTAAATGAGCAGTTTGAGAACAGGCCCCTAATGCCTGTTGTTATCTTAATGTATTTTATTACTCGATTGCAGTAGATAAAATACTACTATGCAATATCTTTCAGCAAACTTGCCTGGATTATTTTTTTGTAAAGCATGGTTGCTGTTTGCTGTGTCTACATCTTCCACCAACATCAGTTTTTTCTTTCAAGCATATATTCTGGAAATTGAAGGCATGACTGATTGAAGCATGTCTTGCTTCAGAAATATGGGCAAGCTCCATAATATATATTTGACTTATGGGCCAAGCTTTTAAAATCTGAGCAAACCATATACATTCTAAATAGGTGGAAGCCCTTCTTCCCCTCCCCCCCACTTCCATGCACCCATCCCATGGGTTTTTTGTGTCATTTGACTTTCTTTGACCCAGCAAGCTAGAACTTTAGTTTTGACACCAGTGATTGGGTGGACAGCAATCTATAATTTTCTAATACTTAATAATAATAATTTAAATAATCATTCTCTTATCCCCTAGTTCTTTGCATACATCAGGGCTTCCCCAGGTGCCTGGGAGTCATGACACCTAGAAATTAAAGTGTGGAGCCTAGAGTAGGATATTCAGAGGTAGAGTTGTTTGTTTGTCCCAGGCAGCCCTGTTTCTGTTGTAAATGTATTACTTGTAAAGGAGATAACGAGAAGCCCATTGACCCTCTTTCTCCACAGTGTCCTTCACTAATTTTGTCAAGTATCCATTAGCTAGCACTGAGATCTTGGGACTGGCTCCTTGAGGCAAAGAAATTTGATCAAGGCCTGACACATACATATCTGCATTTTTTTAGAGGCATGTATTGGTAGTAGTGAGAGCATTAAAATAGTACTTACAAATTATGCCTCCATTATACTCTTATTTATTGATTTGACATATTTGTTTGTTAAATATAGTTTAAAAAACTATAGTTCAACCTCAATTATATCACCTCCAAGGCACACAGGACCAGTCACAATAGGTAGTGGTGTTTAGTACCAGGGAAGCACTTCTGTATTATGTCTTGTGCTATCTGCAACAAGACAGCATAGAATCAGGTGCTACATTCCTGGCTTTGGGACAAGAGTACATCCCCTGTGTTTGTTCCAATACTGGAGCTCTCAGTTCTGGCCACTCTGTTGTGAGTGGTGTGAAGGACTTGTATAATGCTGGTGTGCTCCACAAGGGGCTTGAGGGTAGGCATGTGTATGGAACTAGTTTTCCTGGTTTGGCTGGCACGAATCCAGATTGGAACCAAGAGGTTCAGGCTCAATTGAGTCAGGCCTGGCCGTCAAGCTGCCCAAGCTGGCTCATGAGCCAGCTTGAGGGGTGTGTTTGTAAAGGGAAATCTGGCAATTATTCCTCTTCACATGTAAAAGGCTTTTCCATAGTAAATGCAGGTGGGGGGAGGGATGTTCTACCTTTAAAAAACAAGCTGATGGTGGGGGCTCCTCCAACCCCCCTGCTGACCTGTCAAATGACAGGCCGGTCAGGCTGCAGCCTGTTTCAGGCCTCTATGCACACGCAGCCTCCATTAGAGTTACCTCTGCATGTGTGCAGAGGCCATTTGCTTCGCCACACAAATCGTGGTGAGGCAAATGGCCTCTGCACACACATGGAGGTCACTCTAATGGTGGGCGCAGAAGCCTGAAACGGGCCACAGCCTGACCAGTCTGTCATTTGGGAGGCTGACCGGGGGGGGGGGCAGATTGGAGGGGTTCCTGCCACTGCTGCTGGCTTGTTTTTTTTAAAGGTGAATAATACTTTTTCCTACACACACACACACCCCGCCGCTACATACTATGGAAAAGCCTTTTACTTGTAAAAGGGAAACCTTGCTGGATTGCCCTTTACATGTATACCCCTCAAGCCAGTTTGTGAATCAGGATTTCGAGCTGAGCTGGCTCGAACTCAAGCCTCGCTCGATTCAAATTGGCTCGTACACCCCTACTTGAAGGCAAGTGGAGCCATTGCTTGCTCTATTCACAACATAAAAACATATTTCAAGAGTGGTTTTATAGTGCTGAAAAAAGCTTGTGTTGGAGGAGGGAACTCATATTCCTAGTTTTAGAATTGTATTTTAGAAGCTAGCATTACATTTTTAAAGACAGAAGTCCTGCTCATAACGGGCTGGGGGCCGGGGGGTGGGGTTCAAATTTCCTGCTTGCCAGTACTTAATTTTCCAGCATCCTAGATTTTTTCAAGCCTTTCTCCCAGTTAAGGGCAGCTTCGAATGTGCACTTATCACTAGAGCACACTCACATTTCTGTGGCAGGAGTCTGTCTTGAAATTTTATATGGCTTAACTGTGAATCTCATACATGTTTGATTTCTAGTCTGATCAACTATTTTTCTCTTACCAGGCTAAAGAGATACTTACAAAAGAATCGAATGTTCAGGAAGTTCGTTGTCCTGTTACAGTTTGTGGAGATGTCCATGGTCAATTCCATGACCTTATGGAGCTCTTTAGAATTGGTGGGAAATCACCAGACACAAACTATCTCTTCATGGGAGATTATGTTGATAGAGGCTACTACTCAGTAGAAACTGTGACTCTTCTTGTGGCATTAAAGGTAAGGTTTGTGGGTTCTGAAAGTGAGGTTGGGATGGCTCTAATGTAGTTGTAGATTAGGAGCAGTGGAGGTGCAAGCCTTCTGCAAGGTATCTTATATAGTGGAAAAAATTATGCTGCTATATTTTTCATGGAAAACATTCAATTTCTAAACTATTATTATAGCACTCTTTAAGTCTACAAAAGTACTTGAAGTGGATTATTTTGAAGTAATTCTTACAACAGTTCTATCAGGTATGTAGGTATCCTTATATTGCAGGTGGGAAGCTGAGGCTGAGAGGGCATGGCTTACCTAAAGCCATCTAGTGAGTTCATGGTAGAGGCATGAGCCAAACTGGAAACGTCTTATAGCCCCCACCCTACAACTACTATAAAATGCATTGTTTCATAAATTAACTAGTAACATGATGAATGGATGCAAACTGGGCAATTTTGAACTTGTAATTAACTTTTTTTCAGGTGACTATGCCTAAGAAATATCTGTATAGTTAATGCACAGCTCTTTGCATGTGTTAAAATTACTGACTGGCATTCTGACTAATGGAAGAATGTGCCCTTTGAGGGACTGTGGAGGCATGCCATGTATGATGTGTGATCTGAGAGCCCACCGTGTGTCTGATCTTGCAGAGCTCTTCTGGAGTGTGAGCACCACTCAGAAGTCTCATGGCTCTTGCACAGCAGTGTGTGCACAGGGAGAAAGGGGGAGTTGTGCAAGGGCTCCTGCTGTGCCACTGCAGTCCCTCGAAACACGCCCTCCGTTAGTCACATTGTCAGCTGATATTTTTAACCAGTTTCTGTGCCTTTGTTTTTCCTTCATATTTAAAGAATGTAGGGGAAGTGCATGATACTGTCTTAAAATCTTTGCAGGTATTTCATTAAAAATAGCTTCTAAGTAAAGCTTTAAAAGTTTGAATATAACACTTTAAACTATACTGGACAGGATCCAGATTATTAATCATAACTAAGCACCATTGAAATCAATGGGACAAGCTAGTCAGGACTAACTGAAGATCCAGTAATTTCAGTGGGACTTTGTCATGACTAACTTAGTCTAGATCCTGCCTGATATGTGCTGTATGCATTTTTAAATTTCAATTCAAATACGTTGGCTATTGGAAGCACTTCTGAAATGTGTACAGATAACGTAGAATGCATATGAAGCTTTGTTTACTCAAACATGCTAAATCGGACCAAAGTTGGTCATCAGAAAATTTTCAGATTCAGATTGTCTGAACCTGTATTCAGAAAACCCACATAATTGGTTAGAATGTTTCTGGCAGGGCCAGCTCTAGGATGAATGGTGTCCTGAGCAAGGAACGCCAACAGTGTGTGTGCCTGTGCACGCACACACTGGTTAGTTTGTTGTTGCCAAGTTGTGTGGCAGGGTTTCAAAACCTAGCAGTGTAACAGGTTCTGCTGTACTCATTCTTTCCTAGCAAAGTCTGTGAAAAGGGCCCAGAACTACCTCTCAGTAATTTGCTGCTTTATTGCTGGTGCTTTCCTGCTGCTCCCGTTCTAACATCCCTCTGAGATCTCACAGGCCTTCTGCAGCTGCTGCTTCTATTTTCTTTCTTCAGGTCTTTCCCTCCAATCTTTTATTCTCAACCTAGTGTGCTCCCCAATCCCCCACACATTCACTTGCTCTTACTGCAAGAGAGAAGTAGAGATAAAAATCTTTCCTGGTTCTTTGTGTCCCCGTCCCCCCCACCGCCAGCTCACTACACTCAGTGTGCTCAATGGACAGTACGCCACCAAGCTCAGCTTGGCACCCCACACAGGTGGGCATCCTGGGCGACTGCCTAGCCAGCCCATCCCAAGGATGACGCTGATGCCTAGTATATGCAAGCTGCAAGGCGCAAGTTGCATATCTTTTAGAGCATAATAGTATAATCACTTGATGGACTCTTAATGTTTATTCATTCTCTATGGTTAGGTGCGCTACCCAGAACGCATTACAATACTGAGAGGCAACCATGAAAGCAGACAAATTACACAAGTGTATGGCTTCTATGATGAATGTCTACGGAAATATGGAAATGCAAATGTCTGGAAGTATTTCACAGACCTGTTTGATTATCTTCCTCTTACAGCTCTAGTAGATGGACAGGTAAGACAGTATTTCAGTCATGTGGTATTACTGGAGACTAGTCAGTGAAGCTTGCATTCTGCAAGCCTGGGTACCATGCTCCTAGCTGTTATGGGAAATCTTCCTCAAAAATGATTCAGGTGTATGAAGGGGCAATGGAACACAGACAGCTCAGCATTCTGTTTCTCATGTTTTTTTGCTTGCTCAGTGTTAAAATATTGCTGGTATTACGGGTATGAGGTTAATATCATTTGAGATTGAATTGTTAGGTGTAAGAGAAGTCTCTCAGATTTTCCTAGTAATTAGGGTGTCTTGAGGAATGTGTGTGCCAGATTTCAACTTTATGGATGGACCTGGAAATACTCCTAACATAGCAGGAAATAACAGAAACATACAGAAACTGCAGACAGTTTCAGTGACATTGAGTAATTACCAGGCCATCTACAAATCACCCTCTGGCAAGCAGGACACTCAGCACCACACAGATCTGCTCGTCAGAGGTCTCATTTCCATGCCTTTATTGAGAAGGTAATCCTTTCTGAGTAGTAGGAGAGGGTTCCCACTATTTCTTATCTCCATGTCCTAGTACAATGACAGAACCTAAAACCTCTGCCTGTGTGCCAGAAAAGGATCTGAGGGGGGAAAGGTTATTGGTGGCAGCCACAGATAATGACTGGCTAGCGAGTTAAGCCTAAATTTGTGGCTCCTTGGGAATGATCTTACACATTTCAAGCTGATGACCTTTCTCAAAGGCAGAATCTATAAAGTGGTATAATGCCTTATCAGTAACATTAACATATTGTATAAACACGCTTATATTTCAAACAAACCCCCCATTAAATCATAATTGTGAGAAATAACACAAGCAGATCGTAAAAAGAAAAAAGTTTTTAAAGGACTCCCAAGAGCATATAAAGTGAAATAAAAATAGAAAATGCATCAAATGTGTTCATAAACAGCTTATAAAATATTAATCCTCATAACTGCCTTGTTTAGAGTATCCTGTGTCAAATGGTAAATTCCAAAATAAAGCATTCATGTATTATATTTGGTGGAGCGAGGAGACCTGTAAACTTTCCTATGGTGAAAGCTTTTTATTTATTTATCCATCCACCCACCCAATGTGTAGACTGCCCCAAACATCCATGTCTGGACGGTTTACAAACAACATAAAACAGCGTGGAGAGCCAGCGTGGTGTAGTGGTTAGAGTGCTGGACTAGGACCGGGGAGACCCGAGTTCAAATCCCCATTCGGCCATGAAACTAGCTGGGTGACTCTGGGCCAGTCACTTCTCTCTCAGCCTAACCTACTTCACAGGGTTGTTGTGAAAGAGAAACAAGTATGTAGTACACTGTTCTGGGCTCCTTGGAGGAAGGAGTAAAATGTAAAAAAAAATAATAATAAAACAAATTTAAGACAAAAATGAAATCTTAGTTTAAAACCACAGTCAAGTTCAAAAGTTGCCAGTGAAATGTTTTAATCTTTTTATTGGTTGTTTTTATTCTCTTGTAAACCGCCCAGAGAACTTGCATTTTGGGCGGTATAAAAATATGTTAAATAATAAATTAAATTAAATTAAAGCTTGGGTTAAAACATAAGTCTTTATACTTTTAAAAGTTGTCAGAGATGGGAAGGCTCTTATTTCAGCAGGGAATGCATTCCAGAGTCTTGGGGCAGCAACAGAGAAGGCCTGTTCTTGTCTAGCCATTGGACGAGCTGATGGCAACAGTAGACGAATCTCTCTGGATGATATCAGTGGGCGATGGGGCTCATAGTTCTCTTAAATACCCAGGGCCTAAAGCCATTTAGGGCTTTCTAGGTTATAACTAGCACCTTGTATTTTGCCCAGAAATTTATTGGTAGCCAGTGTAGTACTTTCAGTACATGAGTAATATGGTTTCTCCAAGATGACTCAGAGACTAACCTGACTGCTGCATTCTGTACCAGCTGTAGTTTCTGGACTATGTACAAAGGCAGCTCCACTTAGAGAGCATTGCAGTAATCAAGTCTGGAGGTTCCAGCATATACGTACCACAGTTCTGAGGTTGTTTATTTCAAGAAACGGAAGCAGGTGGCATATTGGCTGAAGTTGGTGCTTTTTATCAACTTCTGGATCCAAACCTCTCCCTGGTATCTGAGGCTGGATCCAGAAGTACTCCCAGACTGCGTACCTGTTCCTCCTGGAGAAGTGTGACCCCATCCAGAACCAGCAGATCAAAATTGTTTCCCAAGTTCCAACCCTGCACAACAAGTATCTCTCCCAGTGGTTTCATGTAGATGTTAAAAAGCACTGGAGACAGTATGGAGCCCTGGGAGATGACATAGACACATTTTGAAAAGCAAGAGTCTCCAAGGTGCATCATCTGAAAAGTAGTAGGGAACCACTGTAAAGCAGTGCCTCCCACCCCCAACCCCATCAGATGCTCCAGAAGGATACCGTGATTGATAGTATTGAAAGCTGCAGAGACATCCAAAAGGACCAATAGAATCGCACTCCCGCTGTCAGTTCCCAATTGGAGATTATCCATCAGGCTGACCAGTGCAGTCTCTACCCCATAGCCCACCCAAAAGCCAGTTTGAAATGGGTCTAGATAATCAGTTTCCTCCAAGACTGCATGGGAGGCCACCACCCTCTCAGGTATCTTGCCCAGCCGTTGAAGGTTGGAGGCAGGCCTATAGTTGCTTAACTGAGGGATCCAAGGCAGGCTTCTTCAGAAGAGGTCTGATTGCCTCTTTAAGGCAGGGAGGCATTCTGCCCTCCCTCAGAAGCATTTATAATATCTACGATACTTTTTAAAGTGCAATATTATGCATATCAAGTCACCTTAAGTGGCGCAGCGAGGAAATGCTTGACTAACAAGCAGAAGGTTGCTGGTTTGAATCCCTGCTGGTGTTATATCGGGCAGCAGCAATATAGGAAGATGCTGAAAGGCATCAGCTCATTCTGCGCGGGAGATGGCAATGGTAAACCCCTCATTCTACCAAAGAAAACCACATGGCTTTGTGGTCGCCAGAAGTCGACACCAACTCGACAGCACACTTTACCTTTATCTTTATTATCGCACTGGATGTCCATTGTGGAATTTGGTTAGGGTGATGATGTAAAGAAAAGCCTGTTTCAGGGGATCTTTTCAGGTGATGTTAGAAGCATACGTTGCTCTCTCTTGGCAGCAGTCTGGATGGGAAAGTGACATATAGACAAATCCATTGTCCAAATTGGGGGAAATAGCACCATAATTGGTTCTAGACAGCAGCAAACGAGAGTTTGTTTTGCTGTTGTAGAAGGAACTGTACCACCTCTTCAGAATGCACATTTTAATTTTATTCTGCTTCTCTTTTCTTACTCAGATATTCTGTCTCCATGGAGGTCTTTCTCCATCTATAGATACACTGGATCATATTAGAGCTCTTGATCGTCTCCAGGAAGTGCCGCATGAGGTAGCATCAATGAAAATACATTTTAGTTTGTATAGGTACTTTGTTTGGTTTGGATACTTTCCCGCTTGCTGAAAAGTGTAAATTGAATATAGAACATAAGGTACAGTATTGAATTTTACTGGAACTGAAGCTGACACGTATTGTAAGTAGAAGATAGGACTCCAACACTTGGTAGATTAAGCAGATGCATCATATAGGGAGAAAAAACCATATGCTTTTTTTCTTTAGAAGTGTTATTCCCCACCCACCCCATTTGCAGATTTAATCAATTAATATTGCTTTAATTGGGTGACAGGCATATTACAAACTAAGACATAATTGCTTCTGATTTGTAGCTTGATTTATAGCAAGGTTCATGAGGAAGACACAGTAACATGTTCTGCAGTTGATTTTTTTTTAATCTTGTCACGCTCTGAACCAGTGAACTAGAGTAAAGGCCTAGCTGCATTATTTTATGTGTATTTACTTACCTACCTATCTTATTTCTCTGTTCCCTTTTATCACAAATGTTCCCAAGCAGTTTATTATGCACACACGTAATAAATACTTGTCTCATTCAGTTACTCTGTACACATGGATCACTCTACATTTGCAGCAACAAGAGTTCACTTCCTGTAGCTTTAGAAGATGACTGGTGCACTGGCCTAATTCAGATGTCACATGGAGCAGGATTGGGTTCTGTTTTTACATGATGTTCCCGAGCCTTAGGCACATACAGGTGAAACTCGGAAAATTAGAATATCGTGCAAAAGTCCATTAATTTCAGTAATGCAGATTAAAAGGTGAAACTGATATATGAGACAGACGCATTACATGCAAAGCGAGATAAGTCAAGCCTTAATTTGTTATAATTGTGATGATCATGGCGTACAGCTCATGAAAACCCCAAATCCACAATCCCAGAAAATTAGACTATTACATGGAACCAAGAAGACAAGGATTGTAGAATGGAACAATATTGGACCTCTGAAAAGTATACAGTATACTGTGCTTGATTGGCCAGCAAACTCGCCTGACCTGACCCCATAGAGAATCTATGGGGCATTGCCAAGAGAAGGATGAGAGACATGAGATCAAACAATGCAGAATTGCTGAAGGCCGCTAATGAAGCATCCTGGTCTTCCATAATACCTCATCAGTGCCACAGGCTTATAGCATCCATGCCGCACCGCATTGAGGCAGTAATTGCTGCAAAAGGGGCCCAAACCAAGTACTGAATACATATGCATGCTTATACTTTTCAGAGGTCCAATATTGTTCTATTCTTCAATCCTTGTCTTCTTGGTTCCATGTAATATTCTAATTTTCTGAGATTGTGGATTTGGGGTTTTCATGAGCTGTACGCCATGATCATCACAATTATAACAAATTAAGGCTTGACTTATCTCGCTTTGCATGTAATGCGTCTGTCTCATATATCAGTTTCACCTTTTAATTTGCATTACTGAAATTAATGGACTTTTGCACGATATTCTGATTTTCCGAGTTTCACCTGTACATCCCCTTTCACACTCACAAGGGGAGAAAAAGTTCTGCTTCTGATCCTGGCTTAGAAGCCTGGATTTGTCTTATTTGAGTCAGGGAATCCTGGCTTATTCTAACCATAGTTTCAAAAAAAAAAAAAAAAAAAACCCACCAGGATTTGAACCTAGGATTGTATCTCTGGCTAGAACACATCAGAATTGCCCAGTTTGAACAACAGATCCTAGCTTGTTCATTTCTCCCCACATGTACGAAGGGGAGGGTGTACACCTGAAGCTAGGGGGTGTTATGTGAAATCAGACTCTTGAAAGACTTTTTCAAGCGGGACAAGGCTTTATGAGTGAGGAACCTCAGAATGCTCCATTAAACTATGGATATCCTTTGATCTCATATGTAAATAAACATCCAGCCATCTACTGTAATAAAAGGGGAAAGTTTACATTTTGGAGGAATGTTCTTTCCTTTTGAGCTAAAACTGTGTTAGCCTTTATAGCCTTGCTCTCTTACACTGAGGGAAATAAGTATTTGATCCCCTGCTGATTTTGTCCGTTTGCCCTCTGACACAGAAATGACCAGGCTATAATTGGAATGGTAGGTTTATTGTAGCTGTGAGAGACAGAATACCAACAAACAAACCCTCAAAAGCCCAGTGCCCAAAAGTCAGCGATGGATTTGCATTGTAGTGAGGGAAATAAGTATTCGATCCCCTATCAACCAGCAAGATTTCAGGCTCCCAGGTGTCTTTTCACTATATGCAGGTAACGAGATGAGATGAGGAACACCCTCTGTAAGGGAGTGCTCCTAATCCCAGCTTGTTACAGTACCTGTATAAAAGACACCTGTCCATAGAAGCAAGCAATCACTCAGCTTCCAAACTCACCACCATGCCCAAGACCAAAGAGCTGTCGAAGGATGTCAGGGACAAGGTTGTAGACCTGCACAAGGCTGGACTGGGCTACAAGACTATCGCCAAGCAGCTTGGTGAGAAGGTGACTACAGTTGGCATGATAACTCGCAAATGGAAGAAACACAAAATAACTGTCAATCTCCCTCGGTCTGGGGCTCCATGCAAGATCTCACCTCGTGGAGTTGCAATGATCATGAGAACGGTGACAAAGCAGCCCAGAACTACATGGGGGGAACTTGTCAATGATCTCAGGGCAGCTGGAACCATAGTCACCAAGAAAACAATTGGTAACACACTATGCCATGAAGGACTGAAATCTTGCAGTGCCCGCAAGGTCCCCCTGCTCAAGACAGCACATGTACAGGCCCGTCTGCAGTTTGCCAATGCACATCTGAATGATCCAGAGGAGAACTGGGCGAAAGTGTTGTGGTCAGATGAGACCAAAATCGAGCTCTTTGGCATCAACTCAACTCGCCGTGTGTGGAGGAGGAGGAATGCTGCCTATGAGCCCAAGAACACCATCCCCACCGTCAAACATGGAGGTGGACACATGATGCTTTGGGGGTGTTTTTCTGCTAAGGGGACAGGACACCTTCACCGCATCGAAGGGACGATGGACGGTCATGTACCATCAGATCTTGGGTGAGCACCTCCTTCCCTCAGCCAGGGCATTGAGAATGGGTCATGGATGGGTATTCCAGCATGACAATGACCCAAAACACACAGCCAAGGTAACAAAGGAGTGGCTCAAGAAGAAGCACATGAAGGTCCTGGAGTGGCCCAGCCAGTCTCCAGACCTTAATCCCATAGAAAATCTCTGGAGGGAGCTGAAGGTTTGGGTTGCCAAACATCAGCCTCGAAACCTTTCTGACTTGGAGAGGATCTGCAAAGAGGAGTGGGACAACATCCCTCCTGGGTTGTGTGCAAACCTGGTGGCCAACTACAAGAAACGTCTGACTTCTGTGATTGCCAACAAGGGTTTTGCCACCAAGTACTAAGACATCTTTTGTGAAGGGATCGAATACTTATTTCCCTCACTACAATGCAAATCCATTGCTGACTTTTGGGCACTGGGCTTTTGAGGGTTTGTTTGTTGTTATTCTGTCTCTCACAGCTACAATAAACCTACCATTCCAATTATAGCCTGGTCATTTCTGTGTTAGAGGGCAAACGGACAAAATCAGCAGGGGATCAAATACTTATTTCCCTCTCTGTAAATGTGGTGTTTGACAGCTACTCCCAGCAATGATTATATTTGACAAGCATGATCTCCTTTATTATTATTTATGAAACTGCTTTATTGAGGTTTTGTGTTATTGCTTAATACAAAACTGATCGATAAAATTAAGTGTTGGGGGAGGCTTTTTGAGGCGGTTAAGATCTTTGACAGTCTGCACAACTGGAGCTTCCTTAAAAACTATTCTAAAGAATCGAGTTTTGGTATCTACATTTTCTTTCAGATATTAAATGGTTCTGCCCATTTAGGAACCATAGCTAGGATGTCCATGTACTAGCTGAAAGCTCTGGAAACCTATCAGGCATCAGTGGACAGGCTTCAACAGTGACTTAATATGTTTTACTATAACCAGTGCATAGTGTTTGCAGTGATTTTTTGAATTGGCTTGAAGGTAATCATAGCTGTAATTCTCCTCCTAGCTGCCATACAAAGATTGTGGCTTGACACTGGTGGATTCCTACAGATAATTCCTAACCAAACTGGAATTAGGAGGCAGATTATAAACTGAAACTGATGTAATCCAGAGTTTATTAGATGACTCAATATGGAATTCTGAAACTGTGCATTGCTTACATGATGGAGGAGTGTGGACTTTTAAAAGAAAACATTGTGCTTGTGTTGATGCATCGGCAGTTATGCCCTGTTAGTTTTGCATATAAGCACTGATCTTGCATGATTTCGGTGTCCCTCCCTGGGCTCTTTTCTTGGGTTCTGCCTCTTTAACCAGCTTCTGTTCTTTCGTTTTGGAGTGTGTGGGCATCTTTCTTCAATGCCTTTGCTATTTTTCCTGCTAACTCCTCCTAATTCTCTTCAGTCTGGTTTTCCTTCTTTTAACTTCAACTGAAACTCTCATCAATTTTCTCTCCAAATTGCAATTTTTGTTGTTAAACTTTGCATTCTATACTACTTGTTCTCTTCTTTAGCTTCTAGTTTTTCAGGTTCTGATTTGTTTCTGATTCTTTCAGTATATTTATAGTGAAAAGATTATTTTCACTAAATCTTTCACTAAAGGAATCCCCCCACCAGCCGCTTCCAATTCATTTAAGAGAAAAACAAGATAACCTCATGTCAATGATGCGTTCATTTTGTTTTCTAAATTTTCTGGTGTTCCTCAGGATTCTGCTTTGGATCTTCCTGTTTTTATCATCTTCATCCTCTTATTCTTCTTTGTTTGTTTCAGCTATACCACCATTGACATTAACGTATGCTTTCCTGTTTCTGAAGTTTCTTCCTCTTCTTCGTGTTTATTCCAAGCTTAGTCTAGCTAAAACTGTGGATTAAAACACGTGTGCGAGAATGCATGCTAAATTTTGGCTCCCACCCCCACCCCCCAAAAACAACTGTGTGGGGATGGGCATTCCAGTCAGGACTGCAATACATGGAGAGCAGAGGGTTCACATTTTCCTGCTGAAAATCCTCAGCCAGCCACCCACTAGTGACCTGCTCCCAAAGCAAGATAACTGTATTTCTTATTTTTGGATATTGGATATTGTTTACAAATATTTGTTAGTCTTCCTGTCCTCCCTGCCAGCCCGGGCTCTTGTGCCCCTTGAATTTCCCCCAAAGCCTCAGAAGTATGTCCAAGGAGGGGGTTTACTTCACCCATCAACCTTCTCTGAATCTGCTGCTGAGTCGCTCACTGATCCCCTCTCCCGTGGCTCTTCAGTTTCCCCAACTCCCCAGCAGCCCTCATCGTCGGCTGCCCCTTGCCCAAATAGCCCCATGCATACTTGACAAACCTCAGAGTCTCATCCTGGCTCCACCCCTTCCTGTGGCCATTTCATGTTTCCCTTCCTCCCAGCTGCCCCAACTCTCCTCCCACCCAGCTGCAGTTGCTTGAGGGCTGTTCTGCCTGGTGCAACACTCACCGGCACTCTTCACCCTCCTACCGCCAGCGTGGGTTGGCCCGACCTGTTCCCCCATGCCCTCCATGGATGGGAGAGGAGGGATGCTCCATGCCTCGCCACCCCCCACTGCTTCATCCAGTTAAGTGAATGGTGCTGGCAGGTGTGGTGTCCTGACAATTTGTCTTCCTTGTCTGCTTAGAATTTGGAAGTCATCTGTTATTTCAGCTGTCTCTCTTTGATGCCTCTCTGATTTGCTTCTCCAACTCCAGGTCACTCTCAGCGTTTTGATCCGTTCTGTGCACAGAAGTTGGTTTTTAATAAACTTGTGTGCTTGGTCTTTCTTTGAGAAGAACCCAACAGCTACACAATAAAGCTTGTTTGGTTTTTTCCCTAATCCTTGAAATTGGACAACAAATTGAGCAATATCTGTGGTGTTCTTTGTGGCTGCGTTAACTTGTTGTTGGGGTTAGTTGTCCCCAAATCTGTAGATGGACTTCCTTTGAGGAATTCATGATTTTAGTTCATTTTCAAAGGGTGTCATCCAAATCTTTGGTACAGTGGTGTGCTGTTGACAGAAGCTCCTTCTTCTCATGTCAGGATCCCTTCTGTGTGCACAAGGACCTTTGTGTAAGTGCAGCTTTCCTGCTTGCCAAAGAAATGTCCATTGACAGTGAGTGGCTGTGTCAAAGATTTGGATGCCACTCAGTGAGTTTAGGATTCTTACTTGCTGCTTGCCAGTCTGGAAGCGTTGAAGAGTTGCTTCATGTGTCACAGACCTAGTTTTTCACCTTTTAATACCTCATTGGCCAAGGCAAGGTTTTGAGCCAGAATAATTTTGGCAGTGATTAGGTTGTGCTGTTTGAATAGCTTGACTGATGTTTTAAGATTGTACTTCTATTCGGTAAAACTATGCTGGGTATATTAATACCAGAGTGTGGTTTGTGGGCACATGATACAGCTACCCTGCTGAAATTAAGCAGGTCTAGGTTTGATCAGTGCTTGGATAACTGACTGCTTTGAGTTCCACAATGGAGTATAAAAGTAGTAAGTATAACATTTCTGAGTATTCAAGGTACTTGACAATATACTATCTTGTAATTTTAACAAAAATTACCCACTATAGGTAGGTCAGATTGATTGATTGATTGATTGATTGAACTAACATTTTTATACTGTCCAAAACTTACATCTCTGGGCAGTTTATGGGGGACTGAGGCTGGGAGAGCATGGTTTGCCCCAGCAATATGAGGAGCTCTGTAACTGATTGCAGTTATCCTTGGCAGCCTGTGAAAAACCTGTCTTTACAACTTGATGCTATTTTCATGTGAGTTTTAATGCCTTAAGTGTAATTAATATTATCCAAGCATAGTCTCTTTTTAGCAAGGCTGTATAGTCTCCCTCTGTATCTCTTATATACAAGATACAAATTCCTCAAGACTGCCACAATTTTCTTTCTCATTTGTGTAATGATATAAAAGGCTTGATGTTATATGCAATAAACTGTAGAGAGCTAAGTGCTGCTAGCTTTTAAAGTAGCTGTTATGTTTTCGTTCTTCATGTGTGTGTTGATGAGAGATACTTTTTCTTTGACAGGGCCCAATGTGTGATCTCTTATGGTCTGATCCAGATGATCGTGGTGGCTGGGGGATTTCCCCACGTGGTGCTGGCTACACATTTGGCCAGGATATTTCTGAAACTTTTAACCATGCCAATGGTCTCACATTGGTGTCTCGTGCTCATCAACTTGTAATGGAGGTATAGTTGTTATATCTGATTGGTTTAAGTTTGGAGCTATAACTTTCACACTTTTTACCCAACTTGTGTTCCAGAGAGTTCAAAATGACTGAAAGATATCCACGAAGTATTGAAATAATTTGTGGGAGCATTATGGAAAATGTGTAGAATAAACTGCAAAATATAAGTGTGTGGGATAAGTCTCAAGGGTTGGTCTTCCTCCCAACAAGGGGTGTGCATGGACTGCAGGTTGTGCACTGGTCTGAATTTGGACCGGTCCGGCAGACCAGTTTGGCTGAACCTCGAACCGGTCCGGCAGTGCAGGGAGGCAGTGGCGGAGAGTAGCACCTTTTAAATGTAAAGATGGAGGGTCTTACCAGCAGGACTGCTGCTGCCAGCTCCCCTCGTGGCTCCATCCTCCTCCAGGCCTCCCTGCTCTAGTATTGGCAAGTTTTTGAACATTGTGGCCCAAGTTAGCTTTTGAATGTAATTTTAATATATTATTTGATGTCTTAAATAATCTTTGTTTCGTATGAATTAAGCAGTTTCAAAGTATTGAACATTCAGTAATCCCAGAACGTTTTAAGGTGGGTTAAAATGCCATATAAGCTATAAACACGCAATGTTGCTAAGTTCTGCACAGCTGTGTGCAAAATTTGCCGGACCACCAGTAAATGCTAACTAGACCTGATGCAGCACAGAGCCCCACCTATAAACTATAGACTGTTTACAATTTTATAGTTTTCTGTAACTGCTGATTCATGGTGCTCTGGCTGCCTTATGACGGCCAAAAACCATAATACAGTCTTTATAGTTTCTAACCATTTAGCAGTTTCTTAGTGTGTATACTTCCTCGATTTTAATAGCCTTCAATAGCTGCCAGGGTCATGTTTTCTTGCCTTATGCTGGTCAAAGACCATAATAAAGTTATTGATTGATTGATATGAGCTATAAAGACTTTGTACAATGCCTTGTAGAGATGCATCAGGCAGAAATTAATCTAGAGCACCTCTAGGAAGTGTTAAAAGTAAGTAAGAATCAAATGCTGAGGAAGCTGTTGAATTTCTGCCTGCGTGCATCCCTCCTTAGCTGATGTCGAGCTGAAAAACCAAGACAAAGGGTGAGTCCATGGAGTCTCATTTGTAAATCCAGTATAATATATCAGTGTTCAGTAGCTGTGAAAAAGGTAAATTCCATGCTCGGAATAATTAGGAAGAAGATTGGAAATAAAAATGCTAATATTACATGCCTGTATACAAATCTATGGTGTGGCCACATTTGGAGTACTATGTACAGTTTCGGTCACAGTATCTTAAGAAGGACAGTGTAAAACTGGAAAAGGTGCAGAAGAGGGCAACAAAGATGATCAGGAGCCTAGAGCACCTTCCTTATGAGGCAAGGCTACAGCATCTGGGGCTTTTTAGTTTGAAAAGAGGCAACTACAGAGAGATGTGGTGATGGTTTTTAGAATTATCCATGGAGTAGAGAGAGTGGATAGAGAGAAACTTTTCTCCCTCTCTCACAACACTAGATTCAAGGTCATCCCATGAAACTGATGGCCAGGAAGTTTAGGACCAGCAAAAGGAAGTACTTTTTGACCCGGCTTATAATCAATCTATGGAATTATGTGCCACAAGATGTGGTGGTGACCACTAGCTTGGATGGCTTTGAAAGGGGCTCATAGAAATTCATGGAGGACAGGTGTTTCAATGGCTACTAGTCTGATGACTATACAGTAGGCCACCTCCAGTTTCAGATGTGATGCCTCTAAATACCAATTGGAAGGGAGCAACAGCAAAAGAGAGGGCAAGCCCTCAAGCTCTTGCCTGTGGGCTTCTCAGAGGCATCTAGTGGGCCACTGTGTGAAACAGGATGCTGGACTAGATAGGCCGTGGACTGTTCTTATGGTGTGGACATTAAGCTAGTTACCCCTTAATTTGCGATTGCCACACTTTTTAGAACAGAAATTTAAATTTAAAGCATTTTAACTCTCATCTTAAACCGTTTTTGGACTGCTGAATTTCCAGGCTTTAAAAAAAAGAAAAGAAAATATGCCACTGTTGGGAAAAGATGGGCAGTCCAAATTGTTGCTAGCTAAGCAGAACCTCCATAGTCATGGGCAATATAACTCTGATGTAGAATGTTAATGTTCAAATGCATTATTCTAGTTGGGTCAGTGTACCTCTGATGTAGAACCTCCATGTTAAAAGGCAGTCTGCCACTGCCTTGAGTACCATTGCAAGGCCTCCTGCTACATTATCACCACCTCCTGTTCCCTCAGAAGTGCATTTGCAACCTCACTGCCACCTCACAAGGCCCTGCTGCCTTCTTCCATTCCCTCATAAATCCATTTGCTACCTTGCTGCTGCCTCATGTGTCTTTGTTTTTTTCAAAACCTAAGATTATGCTTCAACATATCTGATTTTTTTTAAAAAGAGTGTTTTTAAAGTGCATTATCTGATAGCAAAAAAGTAGCCAACAGCTGTTATGGTCAATTTTAAACTGTTCATCCCAGCCATTTTACATCAGATCTGCACCAGATTGATGTCTGCAGGTGTTTAGGCAAATTGGAGAGATGTTTTTCATTTAGTGACCAGTAGAATGTTCAGGGCTTATGATGTTAGAATGTTGAAACAACACATAACTGTACTGGCACCAGTGTTGCCAGTAACAGAGATTCCCAAATGTTGACAACTACAACTCCCATCATCCCTGGCCAAAGACTGTTGCAACTGGGGATTATGGGAGTTGTGGTCAACATCATCTGGGAATCCCTGTTATCAGGCAACTCTGATTGGCAGTACAGTGTATTTGCAAGCAAGATCCTCTACTAAATGTATGTCACATCTTTTAAAAATGGCACGAGACTCTTCACTGAACCAATCTTTCCCCCCACTGCAGGGTTACAACTGGTGTCATGATCGGAATGTTGTCACCATTTTCAGCGCACCTAATTACTGTTATCGCTGTGGGAACCAGGCTGCTATCATGGAACTAGATGACACTTTAAAATATTCCTTGTAAGAAATATTGTTTCAGTTGGGGGTGTTCAAAGCGAGTAGTAATTCTGACCCTAGATTAAATATTATTCTTTAGACAAAGCATACCACTTTAGAATATCTAATAGCATTCAGAAAAGGACAGATGAAGAAAACAGCAGTATTCCAAACTTGTGCATTTGGAAATACTGCATTTTAGCACAGCTTTGATTATATATAAAACAGAAGCTTATCTAATAACAGAACTTAGTTTGAGGAAAATAGAAAATTTTAAAAGTCACATGAAGTTGGGACAGAATTCAATACGAAAAATGAGCTATACATTGATATGATCCTAAACAGTTTACTTGAATATAGTCCCTTTATTTCAGTGGAACGATATTAATACTATTATCACTGTATTCTTTTTGTGAACCACTTAGAGCCTTTGGAGTTAGGTGGTATATAAATTAAACAAACTACATTTGACTGCCACCAAACTCCAGTGATGGGTGAGCATTGGAAATACTGACAAAATATTTTTATTGTGTCGTAAGTCCTGTTTCCCATTTATGATTTGGTGTTGCCAGTCAGAGCAGCTTTTCACTATGATGATTCTGCCTTTTCCCTGTAAGTGAGAAGTGACATCCCAGCTAACGAAGTGTGCACACTTTGAAGGGTTGTGGGGCTGTGACAGTGCAGCTCCTTCCTTCCCCCTGCACACGCACACTTCTGCACCAGAACCCATGGAGTCTGGCGTGCTCCCTGCGCTCCGGAAAGAATGTGCAAGATCGGAAACAAGTCACTGGCCCTCAACCTGTTTGCAGTCTTTCAGAGTACTTCCAGGGTGCAGGGAGCACTCCAGACCCTCTGGGTCCTGGTGAAGCAGTGTGTGTTTGGCAGGGGAAAGGAAGGAATTGCATTAGAGCTTCCGTTGTGCCTTCGCACTCCTTCAAAATACGCACGCTTCATTAACTGGGATGTCAGCCAGTGACAGAAGGCATAGTCTAGTAATGGGAAATTGCTTAATTTTACCACTGAAATTAATGGGACTTGGTGGTTTGATTGTGCCTGTATAGTTTTGGCAACCTCTAGTATCTTCTTTTGGCTTGATGAGACAAGAATAGGAGAAATGCAGGGGTGGAGAGGCTTTGTAACTAATAAGGAGTTTGGGTGGAAGAGAATGCATTTCATTACTTTTTTCCCTTCAACAGCCTTCAGTTTGATCCAGCACCTCGCCGCGGAGAGCCTCATGTTACTCGGCGTACCCCAGATTACTTCCTTTAAACATCTCTTCAGCCTGGCCTTGATCAGAAGTAGTACACCTGGCTTTTTTTAAAAAAACAACAACAATTTGTGATAAATTGAGGTCTGTCTCAGCATAAAGCCTCTTCATGGACCAAACCGTGCCATAATGAGGATGATGAGCTTTTGAGCACAACTTATGACCGACTTCAACACACTAACCAACCCTTTATCAGCCAGTCCAACAGCCAGTTTGCCTGCTGTAACTGTAGTCATTGTTTTCTTCTGGACTGTTAAGAGGAAAAGTAACTAACTTTCATCTCCTTTTCATGCTTAATTGTAAATTTTAGTTGTAGTGTTTAACTGGCATGTATTAACATTTTGAAGTTAAAGGAAAATGCACAAACTAACTACCCTCTTAATCCTATCGCCCTCTTTTATTGACATAAGTAACTTAACTGGAGAAAAAAAATCCTCTTGGGAGTATGTTGTCATAAACCTTCCCTTCATTTAAACTCTAGATTACTGTTCTGTGTCGATCCTACCTTTCTTCTGTATATTTGTCATGAAAGTGCTTGCATCTTATTTGATGTATTTGAACAAATAAACTTGCAGCTCATTAATCCAGACAAATGGATATTATGGAATGAAGTCTCTTATACATACATTAGACAATACAGGAAATGATCAATTGTCAGAACATTTTTTTGTGGTTTATTTGCATTTATTAGGTGGTGAAGCTTTAGGACAAGGAATATGTAAGCTGATTTTCAGACTAGTGTACCAAGGCAGTGTTGGTTTTCACTCTTTTCTTACTGGCATGAAGGTAATAGCTAAGTTACTTTATTAAACAATTCTCTAGTTATTCATTGGGCTGCACTCAGCACATCTCCAAATACCTTCTAGAACTGTTTTGATTGCACATCAAGTTGTGCACAATTATAAATGAAATACAGGAGTGAGAGAATGTGGCCTTGCATATAGCTGCAGAAAAATACTGAAAGTACACGTTCAGGTTTCATCTATCTAGCAGATAACCTTCTTCTCTTCTGCCCTGTGTACTTGTCAGGCTTGTGGCTGACAATACAGGAAAACCTCGGTATTCGCAGGGGTTCTGTTCCCAGCTAGTGTAGGGGATATCGAAACTGCAAATGCCGGGTAACGGGGGCTATGGAACCCCAAGGGGGGGGGCGGGTGGAGGAATTGGCCAAACATTGTATTGTGGGTATTTAAACTGTATTTTTTGGTTTTAAAAAAAGAAATTAGTCAAAAAATGGCCAAAAATTAGGTGAAAATGCACCACCACCTCTATGCAATCCCTGCTGTCACCACTGCCTCTGCTGTCATCTGCAGTAATTTCAGTGGGTAAAATGCACCGGCAACGGTGATTTTGAAGAGTTAAATGCTGCCTCCTTTCCCCTTGCCCCCCTCCAACCCAAGCCCTTGATTTGTAAAGGGGATCCTTGCCGGATTTCCCTTTACAAGTATGGCCATGGCTGACCCCCAACTCAAGGCTAAGCGAGTCTGTCTTTTTTCTTCACGTATGCCGAGTTCCCCAACCATGGATATGCGAAACCACAGATAACAAGGTTTGCCTGTAATCTGACAAAATGTATTAGCAGCTGCAGAATTCAGTTTCTGAAACAATCTAGCCTCCTTATGATTGCAAAGGTGTGTGGCTAATGGCTAATGAAGTAGTTTCACGTGAGCTGGAGAAGATTTCCATAGATCAGTCTCTTTGATAATCTACATAACTAGACCTTGCCCCTTTTAACTAGCAGAATTATATAAAATTAGAACAGTTTGCTCAAATGTGCTTACATGTTAGATAATGGTAACTTTATGCTCTGGTACAATGTCCTCAATATTTCCCGTTCTTCTTTTCTTTTGCTATCTTTTTACCCTCCCAATTACTTCCTCTCACCTGGTTAAATGGACGACATGCAAAGAATGCACAGTTTGTTGCAAAATAGTCATTGCAAAGATAACTCTTTTTGAGAAAGAGAGAGAGCATAGAAACCCATTGATTTGGTGCCATCTTTGTTTTTTCTGGTCTTGCTGTTGTACATGTAGCTTTCCCATGCCATGACTTGGTTCTAGGCCTCCGTGTTCAGTGTATGCTTGTGGATGAGCAAGGATTTTCATCTCCGTTCAGTAGCAGTAAAAAAAGCAGTGAATCCAGTCGGTAGTCACAAAGAAGAGAACACATGATTCTGTGAAGATTAGTCCTTGATGTCTCACACGCGCTTTCCTGAGCTTCAGATGTGCAGCTTGTTAACGAAGTGTAACCAGCTCTTCTGCAGAAGTTGGGTGAATGGCCACAGTCTGATCAAAGTCAGCCTTTGTTGCTCCCATTTTGACAGCAACAGCAAAGCCTTGGAGCATTTCATCACATCCCAATCCTTGCATGTGAAGCCCAACAACCTACAAGACAAGATCCATGAATATCTTAAACACAGGGCTTCAGGCATCATTATGTTAAGCACCAATACAAAGCCAAACACTTGTACTCCTAAGCCAGCCAGCTTTTTATAAGCTTATCAGTGAAGATCTTATGTAAAGAACTGGCTTTGCACACCAAATGATGACCCCTCTGGTGTCTTTCACAGGGCGTGAGGAAGAAATGTGTTTTCCTACATTTACTAGCTCGACATCAAAAAAATCCTGACATAAAAGGAATTCAGGAAAAGTGTTCTCTTTATCAAACCTGTATCCCATCTTCCTCTTCCCTATCTTTAAAAGAGGGTGTTTAAATATGGGGGAATAGAATTATTGCTAGATACTCTTTCCTGCTTTACTCACTTTTTCTTGTTCGGTGGCACAGACCAGTTTCATCAGACACTTTGTTTTCCTTGTAGTCACACTATGATACAATGGGATAAACTCAGTCATGTAGATTTTCACATTCTCTCCCCCATATATTTCTTTAGCTTCCGCTGGAACAAAGAAAGGTGCCAAGATAAAATGTTTGGTTACATGTGTTGTAGATAATTAAAGAGGGGAGGAATCAAACTATTTTATGCTTAAGCAGCAAGAATTGCTTTACTTTGAAGGTACAGGCAAACCTCTGTATCTGTGGGGGTGACTGGGTGCTGAAACTGCAGATACCAAGGCATTGACTCTATGGGATGGGGGCGGTTAGGTTCCTGGAAGCTGGAAAGGGGGCAAAAAGGTGGGAAGTCTGCGGGTGTCCAGCTGTCTAGGAATGCACCCCTGGACCAAATTCCCCACCCCCACCCCCCAAAAAAATCTTTTTTTTTTTTTAAGGAAAAAGAAAGAAGTGAGCCACAAAAAAGGCTCCTCCTAACAAAAAGGTGGCTGGAAATGATTTCCATGGTCACTTCCAGCCCTCTAGGAAGCCCAGGTGCATGGGTTTTAACCCTTTTGTATCTGCAGATAATGAAATCAGGCAGCTGTCAATTAGACACCCACGAAACCGTGGATATAGAGTCTACGTGGAACGAGGTTTGCCTATAGCAATATCCATATGCAGGTGACATCCATCTCTGCCTCGTGGGAGGCGAAAACCCTGAGCCAATTCTGATCTGGAGGAAGGCAAACAAATTGAAACTCAATCCAGATAGGAAAGAGGTTATATTGTAAGCCCTTTTGGAACTGAGACATCTTATTTATCTACATAAAGTGCTTTGGGAACTTTGGTTAAGAAGTAGTATATAAATGTGCATAATTGTAAAGGTACTGTTAGAATTCCACTTATCTGGATGGAGGTTTACATCCACTGCTGGATGGGGTTGCACTCACCCTGAAGATGCAGGTATGCAGTTTGAGAAAGCTTTTGAACAAGATGTTAACCCAGAGTGCCCAGGTGACATTGGTGGCCAGGAGTGGCTTTTCTCAGCTTCATTTGATTCACCAACTGTGGCCCTATCTAGTTAAATAGGTTCTAGCTTCATTCAATATGTCCCAACTAGACTACTGTAATGTGCTTTATGTGGAGTTACCCTTGAAAACGGTCCAGCTGATACAAAGTGTGGCTGCTAGACTGTTGACAGTGTAAGTTGCCACAATTCTGTCACATGTCACAAAAGGACCCACAAGAACCCACCACCATATTCAAGTTTTTAGGCTTTTTTTTTTAAAAATGCATGGAGCATTAAAAACTATCTCATGTATAAATGGTGGAAGTTTGCAATACCTCCAGATACCATGAAGTAAAAAGATAATATAAAGAGATTTAATAAACACTCTAACACATTAATGTGGACAATGTATATAAAAATATAAAAACACATAACAATAGGAAACAAATGTAGAGCAACAGATTTGTAAAGTGAGAATTAACTATCCACTTTGCTGCTGAGAACCCCAAAATAAATATACAACTTGCAAGTCAGTTCTCTGTAAGTCAACCATCATGTTGGAAGTATATACATTTTTATATACATTGTCCACATTAATGGGTTAAAAGAGAGTGGTTTTTAAAAAAATATTATTATTACATTTTAAATCCCGCTCTTCCTCCAAGGAGCCCAGAGCGGTGTACTACATACTTAGGTTTCTCCTCACAACAACCCTGTGAAGTAAGCTAGGCTGAGAGAGAAGTGACTGGCCCAGAGTCACCCAGCAAGCCTCATGGCTGAATGGGGATTTGAACTTGGGTCTCCCCGGTCCTAGTCCAGCACTCTAACCACTATACCACGCTGGCTCTTTATATTACCTTTATCTTTATATTACCTTTTTACTTCCTGGTATTTGGTTTGGGGCAGTATATAAATGTATTAAATAAATAAATATTAGGAGTTATTGCATTTATAAATTAGATAGTTTTTAATGCTCCAAGCATATTTTTTTTAAATTTAGGCTGTTATGTGGTGGTGGATTCTTGTTGGGTCCTTTTGTGTATCAGGTTGAACCCACCTAAGCCCTCTTCAGTGTTTCAGTCACATGTGTTTTACAGCAACTGCAGTGCCTACTAGTTTGTTTCAGGGGCCAATTCAAGTTGCTCATTACTTTTAAAGATAAGGAATGGGACCAAGTTAAGAGCTTCAGAACTGCCTCCACCCTTGTGAACCTGCCTGAACTCCAATATTAGTATCATAATCCCTGCACTCTGGCACACTAACTCAAATTTGACTGGAGACTATTGATTCAACTGTGGTTGACATCCAGACTAATGTAGTGCACACCAAAAAACATTGCACACATGCAACAGGGGAATTGTACTTCCCTCTGCAACTTACTATGCCTTCCAAATATGTCCATGAGGGTTGCAGGACCCTCAGGGACATATTTTCAGGAGGCGAAAAATGTTGGGAATAAATCTTTTTCATGCAGCTGTTTTTGCTTTTGCAGTGATCTACAGCTAATACTATTATGTTGAAAATCACCCCACCCCTATTGCATGTGTCCAACCTTTTTTGGCACATGCAAAATTTGTCTGGATGTCAGCCATTGTTATTTTTTTAAATCTCAATTGAACTGTATGGGAAACCTGTTCAGATTTTGGGGGGGGGGGGATATACATCATCTAACACTGAGGGGCCATAGCTCAATGGTAAAGCACATGCTTTGCATGCATAAAGTTCCATGTTTAATCTCTGCCATCTCCCAGTAAGGCAGGGAAAGACTCCTATCTGAAATCCTAGAGAACTGCTGCCAGTCAGTGTAGATAATACTGTGCCAGATGGACCAATGGCCTGACTCCGTAGAAGGCAGCTTCCTTCTGTCTATTATTATTAATCACGTTTTAATTCCTGTTATTACTGATCCCATTATTGTTGCTGCTGTTCTACTCCTCTACTTCCAAATGAAATAATGGAGTTGGGTTTTTCCCCCATTTCCAGCTGCTGTCATGCTCAAGGTTCGTTTGTCATTTGTATGACTGAATACGGGATACATTCACCCTCACATTGGATTACACTTTGTTTGGGCAAGGGTTTTAATACAGAAGCATCACAAGTGGAGGTTCAAAGACATCTTTGCCAAGCCACTCTGACAATCGATACAAGAGCGCCTATTCATGTCACAGTCTTAAGGTTTTTGTTACAGTCAGGTTTTATCTTTTGTTCGCTAAGACACACACACTCAATCCAAGATCCTACCTTCTGTTAGTCCAACTGTTCCAATAGGGGGGTGACTGAAGACCACAGTAGGAATGTTGGTGTAGTCCAGTTTAGACTCTTCTTTGCCTTCAAAAAGCCTGTGTGCCAATTTTCTTCCAGCCGCTATTGCAACTATAAGAATTAAAAGTGGGCAATATCACCTAGTACAAAAGTGTACAAATCCAGTCTTCTGCACAGAATTAATGGTGGAAGGCTGTACAGCGGCATACTGCCATGCTCAGACGAACTGCCAAAGGGCAGCTGCAGGGCTGAATCAGTTCATGCTTTACATTCTCGATGCAGCTACTGCCACAGGACCACTCCATACAAGAAGGAGGGATAATCAGAATACGTAGACTGGACCCATGCCTTCTTAATGCACCCCTCCCCAAGAGAGAGGCAGGATGAACGCTGGAGAGATTATAACGTGCCCCGAGCAAGTCTTGGGACAGCTCCATGTGGAGGATTGTAGCACATATGAACCATCCCATGGTTATGTTTGTAACCTGCGCTTAACTCCTGGGGTAAGGGGAGAACATCTGAAAAGGATCTATTTGGACTGGGGGAGTGTAACAAAAGGCAACCAGAAGGAAAAACAACAACACACTCACACACTCAAAACAGCTTCCATATGAAGGGATGCTACAAGGTTTAGGAATCTGGAGACACACAGTTAAAGGGATACCTAATGGACATTAACAAAGTCATAGTTTTTCTAAGGCCCCTAATTCAGGCAACTCCTGTGAATGTTTTGGAACCCAATGATAAAGCGGCCTCTAGCATGCCCAATTCTGATCCAGCAAGTTTACTGTAGTCAAAAAGTGCTAGTACTGTCAACCTTAAGTGGCGCAGTGGGGAAATGCTTGACTAACAAGCAGAAGGTTGCCGGTTCAAATCCCCACTGGTATGTTTCCCAGACCATGGGAACCACCTATATTGGGCAGCAGCAATATAGGAAGATGCTGAAAGGCACCATCTCATACTGTGTGGGAGGAGGCAATGGCAAACCCTTCCTGTATTCTACCAAAGAAAAACCACAGGGCTCTGTGGGTGCCAGGAGTCGAAATCAACTTGATTGCACACTTTACCTTTACTGTCAACAGAAAGATCAGTGAAAAGAAAAAGATACCAGGCAGTTGCCTCGCCACCCCATGTCCTGTCAGAGTCTCCTCTCCCACTTTATTTTTAGTGCAGAATGTTTAGGTTCACACAAAGCCATACAAACCACTTTTAAAAATGCAAATGTTACCTGGGGTAAGAAGGGCTTTTCCACACACATCCCCAACAGCATAGATCCCCTTCCTGTTGGTGTTTTGGAACTCATCAACAATAATATGACCTCTAGCATCCACTTTAAGATCCTGACAGCGGTAAGGAAAATCCAAGTCAAACCCTGACATCTTGGGAAATAACATCTAAGACAAGTATCTTTGAAGAATCTCTGGGTCTAGGCTATTCAAACTTTCCAGAAAAATTGTGAAGAATGAACACAAGAGAAGTCAGATATTTTCTCCATGTATCATTAAGCGAGCAGAAGAGTAGGAAATAGAGTAGTCAGGCAGGGGCTGTGACAGGTGCTACAAAAGAACATTTTCGTACTTAAGATTTATACATCATTATTCAGGTTTTTAAAAGCTCCACATATCATCTCAGTAACTGTAACCCAAACATAGGTAAGGACAATGTTATCATTTGGGAGGGTGGGGGCTGAGAGAAGGGGGGGGCTTGTCTAAGGCCACCTAATGAGTTCATGGCCAAGTTCAAAAGCTAAATTGAGGACTCTGGGGACTCAGAGCTCACAGCCTTCATTTTATCAAAGAAATTTTAGGTGACTGATCAACTGATTAAATCTGCATATGAATAAACACAACAGTTCTGAAGTTAAAAGCATATTTGTTGTGTTTTTAGATGATCCATGTGCATGTTATGGCAGACATCATTCAAGAAGAGACAACCCCTCCTTTGAAAGAAAATTAAGGTGCTGTAAATTGATAGTAATTGAAGAGGATCAAGTTGGTACTTTGTACTTCCAATTTGTAGAGTCTGCCTTTGATAAAAATTGAAACCATTTATGGAAAAAATCTTCTTTGTACCTAGGAATGTATATTGTTTATAACTGGATTAAAGTTTAATTTTTTTAAAAAAAATCTGCCACCTTAAAACACACACACACGTATCAACTAATTTATTCATCTAACCGACCCATTGATTAAACATTGTAGCCCTGCTCTTAATCACTATATTACACAAGCTCTCATACATTCCAGAAGATACATGTCATGCATCAACAGGTCATATTGTGTTAAATCACATTATTCCTGCTTACCAGTTTGTCAAGATTTAGCTGTTCTGTATTTGGCTCTCTCCCAATGGCCCACAATAGACAATCAACATCTTCTATTGTGTTAATGGTGGGCTTCTGACTGGGAGGAGAGGATGTTACAGTTACTGCCAATTGTCCTGAAGGTGATTTTGTGATCGATTTGACCTGTTGGGAAACAGAGGACTATGCAATAATGCATTGACCCATCTAGACCAAGTAAGTAGTTCTGAAGGCTCAAACCTTGATTTTCTGCTTCAGGCTTTTTCTGTAACATGATTTCATTTCCCTGTTTGTGATCTGACAGCATGTAAATTTTATCCAGTTGTATACAAGCCTATTGGTCTGCCACAATTTTGCACAAGTGCAAAAAAGGCAGTTAGATGTGGTAGTGGGTACAATAGTCAGTTCCCAGAGAACCTCTGCTGTCATTTGGTGGGGGGGGGCACGTTTCTCTACAAGTTGCAAAGGTGTGCAGGTAATATCTGGTGGAATAACCTCCCTCCTGGCCATCAGCAATGTTATTCAGTCACTCTCTGGCTTCTGTGATTCCACCAGATATTACCTGCACATCCTGCAATGTTATATGTATCTCCTAGGACTAACAATAAGTTATGCAAAATAGTAGCCACTGCAATATAAATTATGCAGAATAGATCATGCAAAACTTGCTCAGCAGGTTCAATTTATGCCAGCTAATTTATTTCCTTTTAAAAGAACTACCTCAGGAATTGATTTACTTCTGCTAGCTAGCCTATCTATCTTTGTTGGTCTTCTCCTCCTCTTCTTAGTTTCATTTCTGTCTATAAGTTGTGTGTAACACCACTGAGCAGAACCTCTCTATTTTTGTGTATTCTGAGAGTGTCTTTTAAACACTCCAGTATGAATCTTAACCTTCTTCGGTATAGAAGTTGAATAAATAAAAAAAATCTATCTATCTTAATACTGGCTGCTGGATTCAGCTTTTCTTGGTACAGAATTTCTGTAGCCTAGCACATAATTTTTTTAAAATGAGTATGCATAGCCCTGATTATAAGAGCTGGTAGCATAACCCATACAATAATGGAGGCTTTCCACTTCTCCTAACACAGATCATCACAGCAGTGTGGGCCCAAAGTATGGCTACTTGCTCTAGTAACAAAACAGGAGATCCCAGCAGCATGCATGCTCCTGTGGAACTATCATGTGAACTCAGAATTTTTCACTGATCTCATATTGCTGCCCCCAAACCTGACATTGAACCGACATTGGCAAGTCAAGTTAAATCTAAGATCAGTGATCTCGGGTTAAATGTCAGGTTTCACAGCACCAATCCAAGATCAGCAAAACATCCTGAGGTCACATGACACACTACACAAGACAGCATGAGCTTCTGGGATCTCCAGTTTTCATTTACTGGACAGTAGATTAATCATGTGAACCAGCTCTATATATGCACCATGAGGAGAGGCCAAATTCACAATCCTGAGGGTGGGGAAGGGTTTATTGTGTGTCTGCTACTTAACCTGTAAAAGAGGGAGCAAGAAACATCATTTGTGTACAAGGCCTGTTGTACAATCTCATAGAAAAAAGTTAAGTACTGTTCCTCACTGATAAAACAAAATAATATAACTAGGCAACCTTACTGGAATACAAGCCTACCACTGCATACAAGGCCCTCAATGAAAACCAAAACCATTCAGTGCTAGTACAAAAACAAGCAAAAGGATTACACATTTATTACAACTGAAAATCAATTACTAAAGCTAGACAGGTAGGGAGGGAAATTAATTATTAAAGCTAGGCATGTAGGAAAGACCAAGTGGAAGACAGATAATACCAGTGAATATTTCCAGACTTCTACACCATGATGTTCCAGCTCCCAAGTGCAGTTTGAACTGATCATCGAATCAAAATTTCTCAGCACCTGTATGGAAAAGCATTAAGTCAGACTGCACAGACACACTGCATATCCACTTCAATGTTATCACCTCATACTCCATCCCCTCACTAGAGCTAGTGTAGCAGAGTGACCCAAAAGCTGTAAGGCTGGAAGGAGTCCCCTGCTCCTCATGCCCCTGGCATGGACACATTAGGCAACCCACAGTTATTTCAACTGAAGATTGAAATAACTGCGGGTTATTTCCGATGTTTGCAATATATGGATAATGATAGTGGCCTATTTTGGAATAGCAATGCTATTTTTACAATAGCAGTGACTCAGGCCTGGCAATCATGCACTTCCTAAGCTGATATGCTAAACGGAAGGAGGAAGGATTCCTGGCTGAAGTTGGCACCTTAATCAGAATTTGGAAATACTGAGGACTATCTCTTATTACACGTGGAAAACTAGCTGTCTATGGCAAAACTCTTTCAGGTACCTTTCCATGTCTTCCAGGCAATCTTATCAGAGTCCTGTTAGAACAGGGCTTGACAAATCCCAGGTGCCAGGAAACCATGGTGCCTTGTCTAGGATATTTAGAGAGAGAGTTATTTAATAAAATCTTTATTTGTCCCAGACAGCCTTGTTTCTGCTCTAAGTATGCTACTTGTAAATGAGATAAAGAGAAGCCCTTTTACCCCCTCCCCTTCCACATTGGACTATCATTAAGTCTAATAACTTTGTCAAGTGTCTGTTGTCTGGCTCCTAAATTTTGGGACTGGCTCCTAGGTCCAAAAAGGGGGGGGGGAGAAAAAAGTCAAGGCCTGTGTGAGAAATCTACAGATTTCTTTGCTCTATACAAATTTATCTTTTCGTATGGCGGGCAAAGGAAAGTCAAAGATGAATGTTTTCCCCTCTCTTGGCCAGCTATGCTAAGATGACTAATCCTTTTACGATAAAAAGGGCTTTGTTTTGGAAGTTTGTCTATTGATTAGGTGTGAATGGGAATATGAATATGACAAATATTTATATACTGCTTTTCAACAAAGTCCCCAAAGCAGTTACATAGATATAGATAAATAATACTAGCATAACCTGCACAGAGCATCTGCGCACGAGTATTGGATTGCTCCCCTCGCCTGCTGCCACAGCCCGGTGAGTCAATATTGCCCTTGTCTGGCTTTGATTAGGTGACCACTGATTGCAAATACCCACCAAAACTGAATACAATCATTAACTCCCATTTTCATTGGTGCGAACTGCTTTTCACCATAACATGCCCCACCCTTCTTGATATACATTGTCATCACACCATGCCATACACAAGGTGGGCTGGGAATTGTAGTCCTAGTGCTGGAAAGATTACAATGGAGATTTCATTCAAGACATCAGGGGAGTGGCGGGGAAGAAAAGACTCTCCATTCTTGTGCTGCTGCAGCTGAAGCCACAAGAAGGTAAGTGGGGGAAGAGAGGGCTTGGTAGGCAACAGGTGGGAGTGAGGCAGGCAGGGCTTTAGTTTATCCACATATCAGATTAAAATTCAAGTTGGGGGAGTATTTGTTATAATGAAATTGCCAAGTTCAACTTTCAAACTATCTAGAAAAAAGCTCAGCAGCAGCACTAGACAGAACAAGCAAATGAGTCCACCTTACCTCATCATAACGTATCAATAGGGATGTCTTTGAGCCTAGAGTTGAAAGGATGCCAGCAATCTCCACAGCTATGTATCCAGCACCAACAACAACACTACGCCTGAGAAATAAAGCTGGCTGGATTATTGTAATCAATCAATCAATCTCTCTTTCACACACAGATACACACACACACACACATACGTAAAGTTCTTATGTGAAAGGTTTGAAATAGATTACATTTGCTTTGTGTACTTAAATAAATTCAGAGCTGTTAACTAGGATATTCCAGGCCTTTCCTCTGAAGTTCCAACTTTCACTAAAAATGGAAATACATTTAGTAAGTCTCTAGCCCTTTTACTTCTGGAGATATAAGAATGTAGGTAGTATTCTTTCCAACTGTCAGTGAGGGGGAAAAGTTTTGTTCCAATATGCTACAGGTGCTTCTGATTTCTCAGGGGTCCACACCACACCTAATCAATATGCCTAACACCTATCTACAAGGGTACCATGCCAGTCCTTGCGATGATTCCTTATAGCCCAAACTGTAGCCAACTAGAAGGATTACCATAATGATAAAGTCCAAAAGGAATTGTTTAAAAGTCTGCTCTATTTGATACAGCTCTTCCTGATCCAACTTCTGGTTTCCCTGCTACATGAAACCAACTGAGCTTATGCTTCCCTGATAATTCCCTTTAGTACAATCCATTCAGTGCTACGCACTTGTAAATCCCATAAATTTCAGTGAGAAAATTAAATCATCCCCATTACAGACTGAGAATAGGCTTCATCATAAAATGGCAAGAACTCTCGTCAAAACTTACTTGGGCAACTCTTCAAGTTCAAAGAATCCATCACTAGTAATTCCCAAGCTAGCCCCTGCAAAGCAATGAGACACTGCCCTGAATATTTACACACAAATTGATTGAACACATGTATTCAACTTCTATTACTCTTCATTCATAGGGCCACTTCAAATATCACACTCTTTAAGTGTAAGATTTTTAAGCACATAACCATAAAGTACAAATGAGACAGACATGCATCATTCATAGTTCCCTGAGGAGTCTAAGCTCCCAAGAAAGTATACATGGTATAGCAAATGGGTTTCTTGCCATGTAGTGTGCGTGCGGAATGGCCCTTAGCTATACAGCAACCATATCAGACATCTAGTTAAATAGGAAGTACCAATAGGCTAAAGTTATCCATAAAAAGGATAGTACAGATATATAAACTCCATTGTATGACAAGGGTAGCACGTATAGTATGTCAAAACAATATTCAAATAATTTAAGGATCTTGAAGAAAAATAATTGCATTGCTATCAATTTTCTATAAACTGCAAAACAACGACAATGCAGAGAGAGAGAGAGAGGTCTAGTACTGGTCTAGATGGATGGATGCAGAGAGTGGTCTAGATAGGACTGATGCCGTATCAATCCTATCTAGACCACCCACAATTCCACTGGAGGCAAATGTCTCTGGTCCTCTAGAAAAAATTTGTCCAGAAGCTCACATTTCCTTCCTGCATTCTCTCTTGTGTGGTTTGGAGAAGTTAAGCAATAGCAGGAATTCCTCATCTTCTCCATTCATCAGCACAAATGAGAGAAATCCCTTCCTCTCTCCCTCAAGCCCGCTCTGTGTGTCAGAAGGCTCAAGGGAGGAGCAAGATTTTGTCATATGTGCTCATGTTAGAGAAATTAAGGGTCTCTCCAGATAGTATACAACTACTAATTCTTAAAGGCAATTTTGCAAGCGATCCAGATGACATTTTGCACATGCTGTAACTTCCTTGCACAGTCTGCCTGACAATCCTATATTCATTACTATATTTATTCTAACTCAATGACAGAAAGGAAAAACTTGCACAAGGAAAAGGCACAGACAGACCACATACAACTCGTACACATTACCTGTGTAGGTGGTGGTATATAGGAGGGTTGGCCATACATCAAGGGTACATCCCACCCACATCTCTTCAGTTCCACACCTGAGCATACTCCACCCTGCCTTCCCAGTTCTTTCATTTTTAAAAAACTGAGTTTTGCAATTGTGGTTTTCTCTGCGTATTAACTGTACTTTAGATTTTTTTAAAAAATAGAGAAATAAACCTTCTCCTCTCCCCCTCCTCTCTCTTTGTTCCTCCAACCAATTGTCGCTGCTCTCTTGGTTCAGTTTTGCAACCAGGACCTTTCCCAGACAGCAGGCTTTACTGTGGGATTAAGAGGGGTGAAGTACTGTGAGTTACTGAGCATATCAGATATTTCAAATTTGCCCAAAAAACTGTTGCAAAAAGTAGCATTTTTTTAACCCCAGACATAAATCAGGCAAAGCTCCAATGCTCAATGAAAAACCCAAATCGTGTATGGAATCCTCCCCAATAGCTTGCAGGGACTTTGACATAAACCTGGACAATACGTAAATGTACACCTGCCCTTCCCGTGATAAAGGAAAGTAAAATTGCCGTCTGGGAATGGCCCAGAAGACACTCTAAACCACATTAAAGAGGTTTTTGGCAATTGTTTGATTTGTCTTGCCTTGATGCAATCTCACAGGAATTCAAAAAGCAAAAGTCAAGCCCCAAAACTGCAAAGTGTACATGCAGGCGTACTCCAGGACATATCTGCATGAAACCTGTATGGTACAATGGCCTCACAAAGGTCTACCATGCATGTTATTCGCTGCCCTCCGACAAAGATAAGAACAGTTATAAACATTTTGGTGATTTCCCATTATAGCCTATGGTCAATAAGGGGAAAGAGACAAGGGCAGCCAAGGTCAGTAGCAGCAACAACAGCAGCCTCCATGATTTCTTACTCCAGCTCAATACCTAAGTGATCCACATCCTTATACTCCCCACTCTCTTACTGTGTTTCCCCGACATTTGGTGGGGAAAGTATGTGTGCAATATCTCCCCTCCCAAAGTGATCAAAAGAGTGCAAGAGAACATGTAATTTAACATTAAGAATGTTAAATTAAGAATGTTAAATTCCCAAGGAGAAAACTGCATTCTCAACAGCACGTTAGATGCATGTTTACTCCGAAGGAAGTCCCATTAAGTTCAATGGGACATTAGGACTTACTTCCAGGAAAGCATGCATAAGATTGCAGCCAGGACATGTCAGATAATGTAGCAGGAGGAAAGGGGACCATCTGAGTGGAATTTTCCGGAAATAATCTATTAAGCGCGACCTAATGGCGCAGTGGGGAAATGGCTTGACTACCAAGTCAGAGGTTGCCAATTCGAATCCCCGCTGGTGTGTATGGGAAACACCTATATTGGGCAGCAGCGATATAGCAAGATGCTTAAAGACATCATCTCCTCCTGCGCAGGAGATGGCAATGGTAAACCCCTCCTGTATTCTACACAAGACAACCACAGGGCTCTGTGGGCACCAGGAGTCGACATCAACTCGATGGCACACTTTAATCTATTAAGCAGGATTTTCAGGAACAGATTTATTAAGATGACACACTGAAAACCACATTTAAACAGCCGTCTTCCATTCTAAGCTCCATGAGAATCTCAGCAGAAGTGTGGGGGAGTCAAGAAATGCTGCAGAAGTTGAGTTAGCCAGGAGGGTGCAACAATAGAATTTCAATTTCAAAAAACTTCACAGGGAGGGACCTCAAACTGCACTGTTCCCCAACATTCTACCCCTATGCAGTCAGAAAACAGTGGCAATGTTGCACAGGCTCAAAGAAGTTCACATTAAAAAGCCCTCCATGGAAATTCCCTAAGAAACAGGAGAAGAGACTCCTGCTTCCCCTGACTTTCTCCATGATCCAGCGCAAGTTAGAGAAATCCATGCCATTCTCCCATGTGTATGACAGATGATTTAGTAGAGGGGAGGCAAACTTTGTGGCAAGTTGCCATAGACTAGAGGCTAGCTAGCAAGCCAAGTCATAATTTGTGGACGTTTGCCCAAGGCCCACAAAAACAGATCAGGGAGGAGCCAAAGTAGAGAATGCAAGAATAACAGGCAACTTCAGCTAGCTGGAATACTTACATGGTACGAGCTCTCTCCCCCTCTTCAAATCTCTCCTCAAAACCCACCTTTTCCATGAAGCCTTTAGCATAACTTTTCAAAATCTCCATCCCCAACTTAAACAACGTCTAAGTAACTGCATATATTTTTATACATTCCCTATTACCTTCCCTTCTCCCTTTCCTCCCCTTGACATCTTTCTCCTATCATTGAAATGTATTTTGTAGAGCTAAGATAAAGTCAAGTCAATTTCGACTCCTGACGCCCACAGAGCCCTGTGGTTTTCTTTGGTAGAATACAGGAGGGGTTTACGATTGCCGCCTCCTGCACAGTATGGGACGATGCCTTTCAGCATCTTCCTATATCGCTGCTTCCCAATGTAGTAGCAGGGGGATTCAAACCAGCAACCTTCTGCTTGTTAGTCAAGCATTTTCCCACTGTGCCAATTAAGGTGACATTTTGTAGAGACATATATGAAAACAGGAGTGGCTGGGGGCTTTTTTACCACAGGGTAATCTCTATTTTTTCCTGGATGTGGGTATTTGGCTCTGAATTGAATACAAATTGTTGACACCATTATCCCCTCTCCACCATACTTCAGGCAAGCTATCCACTTTGTTGTTTAGTTTTTCAGTCACCTGTGTGGTGATCTGCTCAAGTGTTTATTCAGCATTCTATTTTTCTTTTTTGTAAGTGTTTTCAAAACACTGGGTTTCTTTACACTTTAAAACCTTCTCTGAGAAAGGGGTGTGGAATGGCTTAATGGATGACACAAGAATCAGCCAACTACCCCTGCTTTGAGAAGGGAAAGTGGCTTTGGCTGGATCAAGCAGTGGTGAAAAACAGGATTCCCTAAGCTCAGTCTGAGGGAGAAGATGGTACAAATGCACTCTCACAACAAGCTCACCACTAAAAATTACATATGTCTATACACACCCATATATTAGAGGCTCTTCAGGGCAAGGGCTACTGACTTTAAAAAACAACTACTACGCTATGAAGGGTCATGCACATTAATGGGTTTGAACAACAATAATATGGAAAACAGAATGGAGTAAAGTTCCAGAAAAATCCATGCGATTTTCCAAGAAAAACCCACAATCAGTAAACACAAAAATCCACAATCAGCAAACACATTGAGCAGCAGAAAGAGCGAGAGCAATTGTATTTGCAAAAGGTTTAGGAGGAGAGCTGGTCTTGTGGTAGCAAGCATCAATTGTTCCCTTTGCTAAGCAGGTTTGCATTTGAATGGGAGACTACATGTGAGAATGGGAGACTACAAGATATTCCCCTTAGGGGGCTCCTCTGGAAAGAGCATCTGCATGCAGAAAGTTCCAAGTTCCCTCCCTGGCATCTCCAAGATAGGGCTGAGAGAGACTCCTGCCTATAATCTTGGAGAAGCTGCTGCCTGTCTGGGTAGACAATACTGAGCTAGATGGACCAATGGTCTGCCTCGGTATATAGCAGCTTCCTATGTTGATGCTGCAGGGCAAGCAATATAGTGTTGAATCTACTGAAGGGTTCTAAAGCAAACAGTTTTGCTATCAAATCAGCTTTCAGCTGAGCTCTTCCCTAACCACAGGACAAATATGACAGTATTAGAAGCCTTACCTGGGATGTCACTTTCACTGGGGATTAAAGGCTGCCCACCAGTAGCAATCAGGATGTGAGGTGCAGTATACTTTTTACCATCAACCTCAATCGTGGGTGGATCATCAGATGTAAATGTTGCATGGCCATGAATAGTTTCTATACGAGCCTGGTAAAATCAATTTAGATTGCACACAACCTATAAATTATATCAAGTACGGCACATTAAAGACATTCACAGGGCATTTTAGTTCTGTTCTCTCCCATCATAGTGTTTATGGCTAGTGTGCCAGTCTTCTCCTGCCTCTTCTCATCCACTGTTTGATATATTACTGAACTTGTTTGGGGCATCAAAGCTACTAAATATTTTCTCATCAGTCCTCTAGAGAAGTTTCTAAAGTCAAATGTGTAGAATTAAGGGCATATCTATGCTACAGAGCAGGCCTGCTCAATTTAGGACCCACCCCAGCTGTTTTTGGACGACAACTCCCATAAGCCCTAGCCACAGCAGCCAATAGCCAGGGAATATGGGAGTTGTAGGCCAACATCTGCAGGAGGGGTGAAGTTGAGCAACCCTGCTATACAGTGAAACTGGTCTAATACTTATTATTGACCCTCCCCAGAATTCTATGAGGGTGACTAAGGATGTATAAAAAAGAATTCTTAGCATGCTCAGCAAACTACAATTCCCAGGATTCTATGGTAAAGTTAAAGTGATATGCAATCAATACAAGTTTGCAGTGTAAGACACCCTAAGAGTGAGGACTGTGCATCATCGCCAAATCCTTTTCTGTCTTCTACAAGTACCACTTTACATTCCTAGCAGTTGGGGACTATTAAGAGAGAGACTTACAAAACCTATCTGCTTTGAAACTAAAGGGACATATTGTGAAACCCAGATAGATTATAGCAGAATAAAGAAGTTTTGCAGACTTAAGACTGGCTGAGATGCAAAGCAGGAACATTTACAAACCTTGTTCAAATTATTTTGATAGATCTCATTCAGTCGCTTCACATAAGCATCACGTTTTTCTTTAATTACTCTGCAATAAAATGTGAGTTTTATTTCACTAAGTTCTCGCACTTTTACAGGGGTAAGACCATAGTTCAAAACGAAGGTCTCCTTCTAAACTTCTATCATGAGGTACACAAAACTGCTTCTGAAGTCAGGCGCCCCACAGCAAAACTAGAAAAGATTAACCTGATTTTGTTTTGTTTATTAGATGCAGGCCTTTTAATGAATTGAAAAATCTAACTATTTGGCTGTGGAGTCCTCCTTCTACAATTGGTTGAGCTGCCAATGCTCTTGCAGAGCTCCATTTCATTGAGAAAGCAATAAGGTCTTCTCAATCACACTCCATGTCATATGTCCATATCAAGTCTACCACTCAAAATAATGCCCCAAATCTAGATCTCCCTGACCTTATGTTTAAACAGCTGGTTTTGAGTCAAAAACAGGAGGGCAAAGAACAAAGCTCCTATTTCTGTGTTCGACCATTTAGAGATATGTACACCAACCATAACTGACTTGGGAATCTAATATTTAGGTCTAGTTCACATCTGATTTGGCAATTGTGTTTTCTGGGACTAGATCGGTGTTTCCTACAGAAAATATGAATGGTAGATACACATTCATATACCCCCATGGATACATGCTATGGAGCCCTGACTGGCTGCAAGTTCATGGTACCTGTGCATAGTGGCCACCATCCAAGCTAACATTCCGCCGTCAGGGGTTCCCACTGCACAAGGGGAAGAGGAATGGTTTCCAGCTATCTCCACTTCCCTCTGCAGACCCTTGGGCCTCCAAAAAACAGGGGTGTAGCTATAGCTGAGCAGATGGGTTAAAAGAATTTGGGGGGCCCAGCTCCACCCCTACCTATTTTCTTCATCTCCCTCACTTTGAGGGGCCACCAGGGAGAGGGGATGACACGGGCCCCCTCTCCCCTAGCTACGCCCCTGCCCAAAACTATCTTCCAGAGGATCCCCCAGGCCTCAGGTTTCCAGAGACACAGGGAGATGCAGAGGGAAGCAGAAATTGCCAAAAACTGCATCTGCCCCCCAACACACATACACAATGGAAGATCTTGGTGTGTCAGCAGAGAGCTAGTTTGGAAGTTGGCAAGTCTTTTCAGGAACATCGTGTTTTACAAGTTTGCTGAAGGAAATACTAATGTCATTGGAGCGCACAAGATTGCTGCATAAATCATGAAGAAGCTTTTAATCATTCTTGCCCACTTAACCAGCTTTCAAACTAACACGTACAGTCTGAATGTTCATATTTGCAACCCACTCAAATCCGATGATTCTGAAACTAAAGATGGTTTCCTGAATGAAGTGAAGAATAAAGCTGCACATGCAGCTTTGGAGTGGCTCACAATGTTGACGTGGGACCCTTCAGACACTAATAAAAATCTCAGTACAATAATCTGTGTAGACATCATTCATACAGCCATAAAAGGGAGAGCAATTTAGTGTTCCTTCACTGGCATTCTAACTCCCATCACAAGCATTTACATAATCAACTGATAGTATATGCCAGGGTTTCTTAACCTTGGGCCCCCAGACGTTGTTAGACTACAACTCCCAGAATCCCCAGCCACAAAGGCCATGTCTGGGGATTCTGGGAGTTGTAGTCCAACCCTGGTATATGCTTATTTACAGAGCTGCAAAGACTATTCATTTTCTATCTGCAGTAATCAATGTCCTGAAGGCAAATGTGGTGGCTTGTTAGGGAGATTCTGAAATTTAAGTTGTAAATGTTTCAGAATTTTAATTTGGGCCTGTGTGACATTATTTTACTTGTATGTTGTGTTGCAAGATTTGCTTGTGTTGCAAGATTGTGCTATGGTCAGATTACTACATGCAAATAAGATCTATCTATTTATATAGCTATGACTCCAAATTTTAACTTCAGACCTACCGCCAGCTGAACTTCACATTAGGTACTTCAAAACCATAATCCTTGTGATCATGGATAAATTCAGAGTGGACAGCTGTGTTCCACATCACCTGTTAAGGGAAACATCCAGGGTTTAATATAGAAAGAAATGAAAAATCAAATATCACTAATTATTGTATTGTGCAGTAAAAAGCTGGTAGATCTTGTGTGTGCATAGCAGGGGAAGAGGTGTAATATCTAGAGCTTCCTACCCTGAGACTCTGCAGCTTATGGCTCACCTAGAGAACCTGAGTCCACCAGCCATGTACAGTGGCCTGTCAAGTACTTTACAAGCTCCCCGTTTTTGCAGTCACAGATGGGCAGAAAACTCAGATTGACCGAGCCCCTAATTGGCCACCATATGTGAATGGGAGGCTACATTCAGTTCAAGTTGTGCAGGCCTAGGCAACCTACAAATTATTCTATCAGACTTGGTCTCTTCAGCTTACATTGAACTTAACAGGCATCACAAGAAGTTGTTTTGGATGTTAAACAGCAAAGCAATGGGAAGCACAAAGAGGTCCTGTGCATGAACATGAAATGTAGCATACAGGCAGCCCTCGTTATCAGAGATCCTGGCACCCATAGTTTTGGGTCGGGCAATATAGACCCAACCTCATTATCCGTGGTTTAAAAATGAGCAAAATCCACCTATCCTGGGTGGCCAAAAATGACTTCCAGTGTCATTTCCAGCCACCACTTTGCAGAACTGAGCCATTTTGTGGGTCTTTATTATTATTATTATTTTATTTTTTCCATTTATATCCCGCTCTTCTGCCAAGGAGCCCAGAGCGGTGTACTACATACGTAAGTTTCTCCTCACAACAACCCTGTGAAGTAGGTTAGGCTGAGAGAGAAGTGACTGGCCCAGAGTCACCCAGCAAGTCTCATGGCTGAATGGAGATTTGAACTCAGGTCTCCCTGGTCCTAGTCCAGCACTCTAACCACTATTAAAAAAAATATTTCCTTCAAATTCTCAAAATTCTGGGTGATTTGTGGGGGGGGGACTTTCTGGAGAGCTGGAGAAAAAGGTACTGTGCTTTATCCCTGTTATTTCTGCTTTTTTGTACTTCTTCTAGGCTCAATGAACCTAGCTCCCCGCAATTCCCATAGACTCAAAGTTTCATTATGTGTGGTTTCATTATCCACGGTTGGAGGCTGGAATGGAATCCCTGCGAATAATGAGGGCCACTTGTACCATATTAATTTTAATGGATACAATATAAACTCATGCCAGATGGCAGAAACTAATTTGAAGTGGAAATGCTGGCTAGCGTGAGATTCCTTCAAAGAAGCCAGCAAGTCACATCACTAAGCCCTTTTTCACAGTCAAGTGAGAGGGCTTGAGGGAGGGCAGCAGGGAAGGCCGTAGAAGCTTGCTGATGATCTCTGTAGAGTTGCTGATGATCTCTGTAGAGTTGATGCTTCCCTGATGATGATCTCTGTAGAGTTGCTGGGCACCCAAATCGTGCACCCAGATGGTCTGCGGCTGCCATGGGCAGCGCAGAGGTGCAGCGGTCAGCATTTGTTGTCCCAGCCCCCGGAAATCTCACAATGCACCATGCAAGCATGTGGTGCATTGTGGGGATTCCCCCGGTGCTGGCTGGGAGCCCTGAAGTGGCTCAGCGCCAGCCGGTGCTGACACATGAGCAGTTAGACAGGGTAAGGGTGCGAGTGCACCCTTAACCTCAGCTAACTGGTGGGCTTGTTTGGCAAGTTTGCCAGCAATGTGCCACCAGGAGCCACATGCTCCTGGCTGTTCTCATGGGCAACCAAGTCCGGGCTTGGCTGCTCAGGAGAACAGCCTCACAACTATGTTCATAGTCAGCCTATACTATGTTCATTCACCTTGACTATATCAGCTGGTTCCCCCTCCCCCGCATTCAGTCCTTGAGTAAGTCAAATCTTCTGTTGCTGGTAACCATTAAAGTTTATGAAAGTCTGTGTATGTTTTGTTTTTTGAAGCAGTGGGCTATAAGACCTGTCCTGAGCCTTCAAGTCAGAGGAAGGTGCCAAGGACAGTCCTTCATTTGCAAACCCTGCTGGGCATCTCAACAGTGTCAGAAAAGAAATGACCAAGGGTGGCCTCCATCCTTGCTGCTTCAAGTGCCCGCAGAAGGAGGAGGGGCCAACCCTCTATTTTCTATTAAATTCTTCAGTCCCTCAACATAGGGACAGTTAAAACATTCTTAAAATCTATCACTTAATGGTGAGATTTCCACTGAGTTCCCAAGTGAGGTTTCCTTCTTGGTCAAGGGCTCAGGAGCATGTCAGACTGCACACTGTTCAAAGTGCTCTGACACCCAAAGATACAAGAAAGCAAGAAGGCAAAGTCCTTTTTTTCTTGCACGTATCTGCAAGGCAGAGTTTAAAAGATAACCATCTCTTTAACCTAATAAATTACAAACAAAAAATGTAAGACACACCTACATAATCTAGCTTTTTAGTATATTTTCAACTGTACTGAATATCTATTAAGTTTTCACTCTCTCGAGAAAGCATTTTTAAAAACACATTCATTTTAAAAAGAAACACACACACATATATAGCAACACGTGAAGAATATTTAAGAAAAGGCCTTTTTACCTTTTTAGGCACACATCCAACATTCACCTAGAATAGAATAATACACTATAAGTGTTATGTCAGCACTTCTAAGATAAGCAAGTATTCAGCAAATGTGCACAAAGTTAAAGCTTGTTTGATTTTGGGTTATTCACTATTTAGTATAATAGAAAGTAACAGTAAGTCTCTTTAATACAGATAGGAATGTAGAAATATTACCAGAGACATCCGTGATGGGATTATCTCAAACCAATTACAAAATAACATCTTATGGGCCAGATCCCCTGCTAACTGGGCAAAGAGGCACCTTTTTAATGTGGTGATTCTCTTTATTAAGCAGGGGAAGAGTAACTGGTCCTATCCACTGCCTTAAGTTGCGAGCCCTTTGGGGACAGGGAGTCATCTTATTTATTTATTATTTCTCTATGTAAACCTCTTTGGAAAATTTTGTTGAAAAGTGGTATATAAATATTATTTGTTGTTGTAGTAAGATGCCCACCGTTATGACAGTTGGTGTGGTGTGGTGTGGTGTGTGTATATAGGGAAGGCTTGCATATTTCAATGGTGCTTGGCAACAAGTACTGTTTTTTCTGTGCATTGCTCAAAGAGACACATTGCAACGACTCTTGCAAACATCTGGGTTACACAGGGATAGAGGACAAACGTTGTTCTCATTGTATTTTGGTCTATGACCGTAAATAAACATGACTGACTTGTTCTCATTGCAACAGTGTCCAAGTGAGATGTTTTCATTTTTCCCATAGGAATGAGTGACAGCTATTTACAAAGGACAAAGAAAATGTGATTCACTCAGGAACACCACTGGGATTGGAGGCTAAACCTCGACTCCAGTACTGAAAAACTACCAGCACTTTATCTATACAGCCTAATCCTAGTTTTTTCCATGGTCATGGTGCCTCATTACGGAATACTGGACACTGTTTTTTATTTTTAAAAATAGCTAAAGAGGCATCAGCCTGGTCAGTACTTGAGTGAAAGACTGCCCAGGGGTCCCTCAAAAAGACCCAAAGTTTCCCCAAAGAGCAGGAAATAAAGCTCTTTTATATATCAATAAACAGATATTTACAGCTGGTAAAACACCAGTGGTAATGACATTCTACCCACCTAATGGTGCATCAGAGAAATGATTTGCCTAGGGAGCAAAAGGCTGTTGGTTCAAATCCCTGCTGGTATGTTTCCCAGACTATGGGAAACACCTATATCGGGCAGAGTGATATAGGAAGATGCTGAAAGGCATCATCTCATACTGTGTGGGAGATGGCAATGGTAAACCCCTCCTGTATTCTCCCAAAGAAAACCACATGGCTCTGTGGTCGCCAGGAGTCAACACCAACCCGAGGGCACAACTTTACCTTTAATGACATTCTAAAGCCACAGGATTCTGTTTTAGTTTATGTCCCCCATCCCTTCCTTTTGCCTTAAGGAGAATCTTTACAAGATGTCAGATCAGAGCACAAGAGCAAGTCCAAGAGACTTCAACATTTGAGGAAAAGGAGAACACCCATTTGAAGCTCTCCCTGCCCCCTTCACAATCAAACATACAACTTCATATTTAACCGACGATTTGCTGTCCTTTAATGGCACTCTAAATATTTTATCTAAGTTGACTGCAACACTCTGCTTCACAATTGTGTAGAGCTAGCTCAAAATCTGAACCCATGCAGTCTGAATTATATTCCAAGACTGGGCTTTGCTTCAGAGCATGGACAAATCATGTACCAAATCTGTATCTATATCTCAGTATAAACCTAAGAGTAAAAGCTTTGCAATTTACTAGACGTTGCTGTAAAAATGCCACCCCCCATTCACAGGAGAGAGCATCAAACACAACCATTTCTACACACAGTAATGTAACCTTACTCAACAAGTGGTATTTTTTGCCTAACAGCAAAATGGACCTGTCCAAACTAGTCCCTTAAACAGATTTCCTTTTCTGGCCACACCATTTCATAAGCCTAGTTTTCTTGTGTCGGAGAAGAAAAATTACTACTTGCCAAGAGGCACAAACAATGTAAAACTGTAAACATAATAGGAAATCCTAAGCACTCTCCACACATCTTCCTTTTATTCTGCCAACTGGATTTGCATTTTTCTCCCAAATATTAGAAATAATTCATTTAATTTTTTTAAAAAGGTTCCTATTAACAATCCCATTAAATCTACTCTAGCAAGCCCAACCTTATGCTCCAGCTACTGTACCACTGTCCTCCTGATAGTCGGCACTGATGCTCCGCTCTGTACACCATCCCTTCTTCACCCATCCCTTCTTCACTCATGCTGCTCATTCATTCCTGCCTGTGCTTCTCCACTACAGTTTGTTTGATGCCCTTTCCCCATGCTTTGGCATATTAAGAGTAGAAATCTGGGGTGGAAATTCTTCCAAAACAAGAAATTTCCCCCCCAAAATTCCATACTTTATCTTTCCACTGAAAAACTTCCATTTCTAAAATTTATTGGCTGACATCAAGACTAGCATTGTGCAAGTGTGGCAATGCGAGTTGCAGACTATCACTGAGCTGTCACTAGAACAGGGGAAGAGCCATTTTTGGACAGAAAAAGGAGTGAAGAAAACCCAAGGCGCTAAGCAAATTGATATTGTCTTTATTTTAGGCCTGCATCTTTGTTCATTTGTTGAAAAGTATATCATACTCTAGCGGGATCACAAGTGATCCTGCTAGTGTATGATACTGAAACATAGTGATCCTCTGTTAGTGTCCAAACGCATCAGGACTAAAATTAAGAAAATATCAATTTGCTCAGCACCTTTGGGTTTTCTTCCCTCCTTTTCCTGTCTGGTTTTTCAGTGCTGCATCACTCCATTTTGTCTCCCTTTTCCATTTTGAAGAGCAATTTTTGCCCATTTCCCCTTTCCTTTGAAGATCAGCATGCAACACCAAAAGATGTCCCTGTGGGTTGCGTGACCCTCAAAGACATATTTTGGTGATGCACAGTGGGCTTCAGAGGAAAGGGGAGATCAGCTAAAATAATCCCTTGCCCCGCTCAAGCGACAGCACAGTGATAGTCTGGAACTCTTACTGCTGCATGCATGCAATGTTAGTCTGGATGTCAGTCACTGTTTCCTAAAAATTAATTAGTAACAATGAATGGATGCCAACACAATATTAGGCAAGCCTACTACTACCAAAGCTGTAATTAATGTTTTTCAGGTCATTATCCCTAAGAAGTGTGAGAGAGAGTACATATAGATTTTACTGATTTATTGAGTATTACAATAAACCTAATTTATTTCCACCTAAAGCTCTGGATTTATTTCAGTATAAAATTTAAACCACGTACCCCAGCAAATATTTCAGTTCAACTACTTGGAAAACTTTAGAGACACAGCATGGAAAAATTAAAATGGGAGATTATTTTTATTAAAGAAATAGGACAAACAACATGCCAATCTATTTAAAGTATGAGTAAAATTTGCATAGTATTTTTAAAGGAAAAAATAATGTAAATTGTATGCCAATGAAGCAGACCCTGTACAAGAAAGTTTTCCAGAAAATCCACACCTCTGGTCAAGACAGAGTGGAAGATATATAGTATCTTGTGTGGACATGAATTGCATATTATTTGTATTCCTGCCATGAGTGGTTCTGCATTGCCACTGGTCTTGTACATTATGCTCCAACTCATTTCCACCCCCTGAAATGAAGCCTTTCACAGGTACAAGGTGGAGTCCTGACCCTGTTATTGTAAGCAGGATGCAGTACAAACTGACTAATGCCCAAAATGATACATGTATGTCAAAGGAAGGTGCACGCTTCTAAACAATGATAATATGAACTTCTTCCATAGAAAGGTAAAAAAACCTGGTCAAACCCAAATAACTGTGCAACACCCATTATGCAATGCTAGCAAGCAAAATAAAAATGGTCATAAAGTAAGGCAAAGTATACACTGCACTTTTATATCCCGCCAACCTGGGAAAAACAGATGTCACTTAGCACAGACAATGTGTAGGAAGCCAATATACAAAGAGGTCATTCACACGGAACAGGCAGGCAGGGCGATGGGTAAGACTTGTGAAACTCACCCTTCTCCCCAGAGGACTGATCCCATGTTGATGGGAGCACAGAGTGCGCTCTCAGATGATCCGCACTGCGTACCTGCAGCGCAGAGCTCGAGGCCAGGACAACACTTTGAGACCACTGGAGATCCTACAATGCACCATGCAGCACACACAATGCTTTGCTGGATTTCCCCAAGAGACGGGTGCTCTAGAAACCCATCTCTGGGTCTGCCGAGGCTAAACATAGCCCCAGCGAACACATGATCCAGTAGCCTGGGTTGAGGGAGCGCTCACTCCCTTAACCTCGGCTAGCAGCCGGGCTAGGCAGCGCTGGCCTGCTGGGATCAGGCCCAATCCCAGCAGTTCTCAAGCACAACCCAACCCAGGCTGGGCGTCCCTAGCCTGGGTTAGGCTGTGCATAAGAACAGCCTCACTGGATATAAGAGCTCCTTGGTGTATTAGAGGAGAGCTGGTCTTGTGGTAGCAAGCATGACTTGTCCCCTTAGCTAAGCAGGGTCCACCCTGGTTGCATATGAATGGGAGACTAGAAGTGCGAGCACTGTAAGACATTTCCTTAGGGGATGGAGCCACTCAGGGAAGAGCAGAAGGTTCCAAATTCCCTCCCTGGCTTCTCCAAGATAGGGCTGAGATTCTTGCCTGGAACCTTGGAGAAACTGCTGCCAGTCTGTGTAGACAATGCTGAGCTTGATGGACCTATGGTCTGACTCAGTATACGGCAGGTTTCAATGTTCCTATCATAATGATCAATAATGTGAGCTGGGAAGTCCTCAGTTTCAATCTCAACTAAACCAGTACTTCCTAATGACCTTAGACAAGCCCCTTATATTATCAGCCTCAGTTCTTCCCTCATACGTGTGCAATGTGGAGAGCATAAACAACCTCCCTTACAGAGTTGTCAATAAAGTGCTGAATCCCAATCTGAGCTAGAATTTCTTGAGTGGCAAACTATCACTTAAGCTCTCCCTTTGTAGTTTACAGTTTTGTATAATATACAAATGAGAACATTCTATCATACAAGACATAAATTTATGTTTTTGTATACACTTTTAATTGTTATTTCAGGAGCTTCAACTAGGTTCAGCTATTACTACCTTTGACTTACTGCCTCCACGACATTTATTTATTTTATTTTTACATTTACATCCCATTCTTAGGAACATAGGAAACTGCCATATACTGAGTCAGTCTATCTAGCTCAGTATTGTCTTCACAGACTGGCAGTGGCTTCTCCAAGGTTGCAGGCAGGAATCTCTCTCAGCCCTATCTTGAAGAAGCCAGGGAGGGAACTTGGAACCTAGATGCTCTTCCCAGACCGGCTCCATCCCCTGAAGGGAATATCTTGCAGTGCTCACACATCAAGTCTCCCATTCAGATGCAACCAGGGCAGACCCTGCTTAGCTAAGGGGACAAGTCATGCTTGCTATTCTTCCTCCAAGGAGCCCAGAGCAGTGTACAAGGTTATGTTTATCCTCACAACAACCCTGTGAGGTAGGTTAGGCTGAGAGATATGTAACTGGCCCAGAGTCACCCAGTGAATTTCGTGGGATCTGAACTCCGGTCTCTCTGGTCGTAGTCCAACACTAACCACTACTCACCACACTGCCTCCTTAGATCGTAAGGCAAGGTCTTTTAAAGCCGCTCCTTGGAAGCAGCAGCCTCTTTTTTTCTGCTTATGAAACTCTGTAAAATATCATGTAAATCGATGGTGCCATATAAAAGTCAGTTTCCAGCAGTCACACTTTTCTGTGTCCAAGAAACAGAAGCCAGGATGGCACTACACAGGTAGAAGATGAGTTGATTCTCAACTGCTTGATTTTTAATGGCTGGAGTCACTAGGTGTAGGGAATGGGTTTATTCCCCTACTTTGTGGTGTCCTCAAATGCAGCACTTTACTTTCCCCCATAGGAGTGAATGACAACCATTCATTTGTACGGGCAGTGGGAGAAATGTCCTCACTGTACTGTGTGTATCCCAAATGTATCCTTTTCTCCTTGTCCTATAGAAGTGAATGGGGGGGGGGACTGCTGCACTTCAGATCATTGCAGCAAGGGCAGCATCGGCCATATGCCACTGGGTGGCTTGGCCCTCACTGACAGGAATCCCAGGAGGGAGGGCAAAACCCAGAGCCCACACATCCTTATGAAAGAGGAGATGTGTTAACAGCTTTCTTCACTGGCCATTCCATAACAATGTTGCACCATCTAGCAAGGTTGTTTTTGCTACTGTTGCTAGGCGGTGCATCTACCAAAGAATAACTTTGAATAGATACAGTGTTTAGATATTTGATCCCTTTCCCTGGAGCTATTTGAAATACCATTACTACACTGGAGGCGGGGAGAAGAAGAGTGAGGCAGAAGACGAAACTGAACTCTCAAGAGCTCTATGAACAGACGCACGATACACCTCATCTCTCTCCCCCCTTCATTAAGATAACGTGGGGTGAGAAAGAAAAGGAGTGGCAGCAGGAGGCACAAACACCTTTCTCCCTCCTGACGTTCCTTTTCTCCACGCCCCCGCCCCCCTTTTAAAAACTATAAGAGAATGACCCTGCCCGGCTTTTGCACCTGGCCACACCGTGCAGGGGAGAAATTCCAAGAGATGTGCTGCAACCCAATCCGACGCACGCACGCTTGCTCACGTCCAAGTCAGTTCTACAGGACTTGTTCGCTCCCCAACAAGCATACGCAGCAGGGGCAGCAGCAGCAGCAGCCCTCTCCCCGCCCGACTCACGCATGTGCCTCCGAGCCGCCCCTTTTCGACCACTGCAACCCGAGCTCCGAGCTCCGCGGCGCGCCGAGCACTGGCCAGCCCGCCCGAGCCACCGCCCAGGACGAGGTAGTCAAAGGCCATGGCGCACGACGAGGAGGAAGAGGCACGGAGTTGAGCCATGGGGGCGCGGCAGCGGCGGCAGGCAGAAATGAGGGCGGCGGTAGCTGCTAAGGCAGCTAAAGTACAGCGCGGCATCCTGCCGCCTCCTCCTCCTCCCTCCGACCAGCGGGCAGGGCAAAACGGCCACACTCCCTCTCTAACAGGCACAGGCAGAGCCAGAGAGGTGGGTCACGTCTCAAAACGCCCCCGGCTGGGCAGCTCTGGTTGGCTGAGCCGTCAGTCACTCCCTAGGCAGACGGGAAAGGAAGCCAGACAAGTTCTATCGCAGCACCAGGGAGGGGAGATGCAAGTAAAAGCCCCGCCCCTCGAGGAAGTTACTTTCTACCTCATTAGCCCCGCCCACTACATGCTTTCTCCCCCCCCCCCCCCCCGACCGGTGGTTTTTCCCGGTTCTTTGGGTGCAGGAGTTACGTTTGTTGATAGTTACAGGGGGCCCCCCGCCCCGCCAATTAAAATTGGGGACGCATCACTCTTATAAACAAAAGGAATTATTTCTGTAAGAAAAACAGCACAGTCGAACCAGCTTGAGTTTCCTTAAGACTACAATTATTTGTCAGTCTTGCAGTGTCACCAAATTGCCATTTTTGCTGCAGCAAGATATAAACATCGTTATGCCTCTGAATTTATGTATTGATTCAGTCATCCAAAAACTTGAGGTTTAAGACCTGCTTCCTCCCTAAATAATAAATAAACAATAAATAATAAATTGTTTATTTGTTTATTTTATTATTTAACACAGTTCTATACTGCCCAAAACTCATGTCTCTGGGTGGTTTACAACAAGCAAACAAACAGAAACAGTTAAAACATTCGTTAAAATAAATGTCTACAGAAAACTTAAAACATTAGTTAAAACAAAATAAATGATACAGTAAAAGTTAAAACATTACAACAATTTAAAATTTAAAACAATGTTAAAACTGTTAAAACAATATTTAATTTAAAAGCCTAGGTGAATAGATGCGTCTTTAAAGACTTTTAAAAAGTTGTTAGAGATGGGGAGGCTCTTATTTCAGCAGGGAGTGCATTCCAAAGCTTTGGGGCAGCAGTGAAGAAGGCCTGTCCCTGAGTAGCCACCAGACAAGCCAGTGACAACTGCAGACGGACCTCTCTTGATGATCTCAATGGGTGGTGGGGTTCATAACGAAGAAGATGTTCTCTTAAATATCCAGGGCCCAAGCCATCTAGGGCTTTATAGGTTATAACCAGCAGCTTGTATTTTGCCCAGAAACTTATTGGCAGCCAGTGTAGATCTTTCAATACAGGAGTAATATGGTCTCAATATGAGATGATCCAGAGACCAACCTGGCTGTGGCATTCTCTTCCAACTGTAGTTTCTGGACTACACATGGGCAGCCCCAGATAGAGTACATTGCAGTAATCCGTTCTGGAGGTTACCAGCATATGTACCACTGTTCTGAGGTAGTTTATCTCAAGAAATGGATGCAGCTGGCGTATCAGCCAAAGCTGATAGAAGGCACTTCTGGCCATCGCCTCAACCTGGGAGACCAGGGAGAGGCTTGGATCCAGAAGCACCCACAGATTGCGTACCTGTTCCTTCCGGGGAAGTATGACCCCATCCAGAACAGGAATATCAAACCCATCTCCTGAGTATTGACCCAGCACAATGAGTACCTCTGTCTTATCTGAATTCAGTCTCAGTTTGTTATCCCTCATCCAGCCCATTACCGCCTCCATGCAGGCATTTAGGGAACTTATGCCTTCTCCCAATGATGTTGATATGGAGAAGTAGATTTGGGTGTCGTCAGCAAACTGATAGCGCCCTGCACCAGATCTCCTGATGATCTCTCCCAGCGGTTTCAGGTAGATGTTCAACAACATCGGAGACAATATGGAGCCCTGAGGGATACCATACAAAAGTTCCGATTTTGAAGAACAACAGTCTCCAAGGGACACCATCTGGAACCTGCCCGAGAGATAGGAGGGGAACCAATGCAAAGCAGTACCTCCCACTCCCAACCCCCTCAGACGCTCCAGAAGGATACCATGGTCGATAGCATAGACGCTCCAGAAGGATACCATGGTTGAGAGCACAGCAGACAGGGATAGCAAACAGGACGTAGGAGTTTTGCAGGAGTTTAGCGGGAAGTGTGCAGGGGAGCCTGGAACAAGCCCCTGCGATCACAAGGATCACAAGGAGCCTGGTGGAGAAGAGAACGTAAGTATATATCCCTCCCTCGTATCCCTCATATTCGTGGGAAAGACTGTTTGGACAGTTAAATAGTTGACCATTACAGCTGAGACCTATCCTAATAAACTATCTAATAAATGGACAATAAGCTCCCTAAATACTGTAAACAGCCAACCAAAACAGTATGAAGATAGAAGGTCAGCAGGGGAAGGGGCACTTCCCAGTGTATTGCACAGAGTGCCACATGTACGACTATTTGCCCCATGGGCAGAAGCCATGGGTGTGTGCTCGGTGCAAGGAGCTCCTGGCTCTCAGGGAACAAATCCGTTCCCTCGAGACCAAGGTGGCGGATCTGGAGAAGCTCAGAGAGACAGAGAGGCATGTGGATGAGACCTTCAGGGATGTGATAGAGGCATCCCACTCCAGGGCTGGTAGCTCCTCTGCTGTCAGGGAGAATGAAGGTCTTGGGCGAGGAGGACATCAGTCTGAGGGAGAGGGAAACGCTCCTTTAGAAGGGACCCCTTCCGTGGATGATGAGCCCATATCCTCTTGCACGGGGGATACTCCTCTGGGGGGTGGGGGCCTCCTTGTAGTGGGTGATTCGATCATTAGAGGGATAGAGAGATGGGTTTGTGACCCGCGTGTTGACTGCAAGGTGACTTGCCTGCCTGGTGCGAAGGTTGCGGACATTACGCAGCGTCTAGACAGGCTCCTAGGCAGTGCTGGGGAGGAGACAGCTGTCGTGGTGCACGCCGGCACCAACGTTGTGGGGAAATGCAGTCAAGAGGTCCTGGAAGCCAAATCTAGGCTGATAGGTAGCATTTTGAAGCCCAGGACCCCCAAGGTAGCATTCTCAGAAATGCTACCTGTTCCACACGCAAGTACAGTGAGACAGGCAGAGCTGAGGGGCTTCAATGCGTGGATGAGACGTTGGTGCCGGGAGGAGGGGTTTAGATTTGTTAGGCACTGGGACACATTTTGGGGCAAGCAAGGCCTGTACAAAAGGGACGGGCTGCACTTGAACCAAGATGGAACCAGACTGCTGGCGCTTAAAATCAAAAAGGTTGCAGAGCAGCTTTTAAAATGACACCTGGGAAACAGCTGATGGGAGCTGGGCAGTATCGCGTTTGGCAAAAGCCATCCTTTAAAGTGTGAGGCTGCAAAGAATTCAAATAAAACAGAAGGGGACAGAGCAGAACACATAAAGAGCAGACGGGAGCCTGTGCCAGCAGGTCAATGAGTCAAAAGAATAGCATACATCAGGGGAGAGATTCAGTGTATAGGTGCTTGTATGCCAATGCCAGAAGCCTCCGAGCCAAGATGGGTGAGCTGGAGTGCTTGGTTGCTAACGCAGAAATAGATATAGTGGGCATAACAGAAACATGGTGGAACAGTGAGAACCGGTGGGACACTGTTATCCCTGGGTATAAACTCTATAGAAAGGACAGGGAGGGGCACCTTGAAGGAGGGGTAGCACTGTATGTTAAAGAAGGGATAGAATCTAACAAGCTAGAAAACCTAGGTGGACTGGAGGCCTCCACAGAAACCCTGTGGGTGACTAAACAAGGCCAGAAAGGAAACGTGCTACTGGAGACGTGCTATCGCCCTCCGGATCAAGATGCCGACAGTGACTGGGAGTTGCAGGAGGAAATCAGGGAGGCGTCAAGGAGAGGCAGGGCTGTAATTATGGGTGATTTCAACTACCCACACATAGACTGGGTAAATTCACATTCAAGTCAGGACAAAGAGGTCAAATTTCTAGATATGCTAAATGACTGTGCCCTAGAACAGTTGGTCATGGAACCGACCAGAGAGAAGGCGACCTTGGATCTAATTCTGAGTGACACCCAGGACCTGGTGTGTGACGTCAGTGTCATCGACCCTTTAGGGAACAGTGACCACAGTGCCATCAATTTCAGCATACATATGGGGAGAGAATCACCAAGGATGTCTAACACAGATATTTTGAATTTCAGAAGAGGAAACTTCTCCAAAATGAGGAGTATAGTGAAAAGAAAGAGGAGTATAGTGAAAAGAAAGCTGAGGGGGGAAATCAGGAGAGTCACTTTGCTCTGGAGTGCATGGAGTTTACTCAAAACCACAATACTAGAAGCCCAGTTAGATTGTATACCCAAAAGGAGGAAAGGTACCACTAAGTCCAGGAGGATGCCAGCATGGCTAACGGGTACCGTCAAGGAAGCCCTAAAAGGGAAGAAGACTTCCTTCCGAAATTGGAAGGCCTGTCCAAATGAAGAGAACAGAAAGGAACACAAACTCTGGCAAAAGAAATGCAAGGTGACAATAAGGGAGGCAAAAAGAGAGTTTGAGGAACATTTAGCCAAAAGTATCAAGGGGAATAACAAAAACTTCTTTAAGTACATCAGAAGCAGGAAACCTGCCAGGGAGGCAGTTGGAACATTAGACAATGAGGACGTGAAAGGGATTATTAAGGAGGATATGGAGGTTGCAGAGAAGCTGAATAAGTTCTGTGCGTCTGTCTTCACGGCAGAGGATACTGAGCATATACCTGTTCCTGAACCAGGCTTTTTAGGGATGGAGGCTAGAGAGCTGAGTCAGATAGAAGTGAGAAGGGATGATGTTCTGAACTGTCTGGAAAAACTGAAAGCTAACAAATCACCAGGGCCGGATGGCATCCATCCAAGAGTCCTCAAAGAACTCAAATGTGAAATTGCCGACCTCCTTGCTAAAATATTTAACTTATCCCTGAAATCGGGCTCTGTACCAGAGGACTGGAGAGTAGCAAATGTAACACCGATTTTCAAAAAGGGATCCAGGGGCAATCCGGGAAATTACAGGCCAGTTAGCCTAACGTCCGTTCCAGGCAAATTGATGGAAAGCATCCTCAAGGATAAAATTGTAAAGCACCTAGAAGAACAGGCCCTGCTGGGAGTGAGCCAGCATGGCTTCCTCAAAGGTAAATCTTGCCTCACCAACCTTTTGGACTTCTTTGAGAGTGTCAGCGAGTGTGTGGATCAAGGTGATCCAGTTGACATAGTCTACCTGGACTTCCAAAAAGCTTTTGACAAAGTTCCTCATCAAAGACTCCTGAGGAAACTTAGCTGTCATGGGATAAAAGGACAAGTACATGTGTGGATTGCTAACTGGTTGAAAGACAGGAAACAGAGGGTAGGTATAAATGGAGAGTTTTCACAATGGAGGGAAGTAAGAAGTGGGGTCCCCCAGGGATCTGTAATGGGACTGGTGCTTTTTAATTTATTCATTGATGATCTAGAAGCAGGGGTAAGCAGCGATGTGGCCAAATTTGCAGATGATACCAAACTCTTCCGGGTAGTGAAATCCCAAACAGATTGTGAGCAGCTCCAAAAGGATATCTCCAAACTGGGGGAGTGGGCAACAAAATGGCAAATGCGGTTCAATGTTAGCAAGTGTAAAGTGATGCACATTGGGACAAAAAACCCCAACTTCAAGTATATGCTGATGGGATCCGAGCTGTCGGTGACGGACCAGGAGAGGGATCTTGGGGTTGTGGTGGACATCTCGTTGAAAGTGTCGACTCAATGTGCGGCAGCTGTGAAATAGGCAAATTCCATGCTAGGGATCATTAGAAAGGGGATTGAAAATAAAACGGCTAACATTATAATGCCCTTATACAAAACTATGGTGCGACCACACTTGGAGTACTGCGTACAATTCTGGTCACCACATCTTAAAAAGGACATTGTTGAACTGGAGAAGGTACAGAAGAGGGCAACCAAGATGATCAGGGGCCTAGAGCACCTTTCTTATGAGGCAAGACTACAACACCTGGGACCTTTTAGTTTAGAAAAAAGACGACTGCGGGGAGACATGATAGAGGATAAAATCATGCATGGTGTAGAGAAAGTGGAGAGAGAGAGATTATTTTCCCTCTCACACAACACTAGAACCAGGGGTCACTCCGTGAAATTGATTGCCAGGAGGTCTAGGACCAACAAACGGAAGTACTTTTTCACACAACGCGTGATCCACTTGTGGAACTCTCTGCCACAGGACGTGGTGACAGCCAACAACCTGGATGGCTTTAAGAGGGGTTTGGATGACTTCATGGAGGAGAGGTCTATCAATGGCTACTAGTCGGAGGGCTGTGGGCCACCTCCAGCCTCAAGGGCAGGGTGCCTCTGAGTACCAGTTGCAGGGGAGTAATGGCAGGAGAAAGGGCACGCCCTCAACTCCTGTCTGTGGCTTCCAGCGGCATCTGGTGGGCCACTGTGCGAAACAGGATGCTGGACTAGATGGGCCGTGGGCCTGATCCAGCAGGGCTGTTCTTATGTTCTTATGATAGTATCGAAAGCCGCAGAGAGGTCCAGAAGGACCAACAGAGTCACACTTCCTCTGTTAATTCCCGATGGAGATCATCCATCAGGCCGACCAAGGCAGTCTCCACCCCATAGCCCGCCCACTAAAATTAGAGTTAAGATGCTTTACATTTTCACTTGTCCTCTAAAAAGCATGGAAATTCCAAGTTGAAGTGCCCATCTTGGCTTCTGGGCCATATAAGCTGTAAAGTCTTTGTACAGCCTGGTATATTATGCTGGCTTTAGAAATGAGGCTCTGTGCACCCACACTTTGCCTTGGTCTTTCATCTGAATATTAGGCTAGGGAGGGATGCATCCAGGCAGACACTCAACAGGTGCAGCTTCCCCAATCACTTGCTAGTGATGAATTTCTGCCTGATGAATCTCTACAAGGTGCTTCCACCAAATGCTATGTACTGCAGTAAATGTCCTGACAGAATTTCAAGATATATTGTAGTTTCACATATAATTCCACCAGGAAGCCTTCCCCCCTGACCACTTTAAGGCTGCTAGCAATACAAGGGATCGTTTGGCCCTCAATCCACCACCACCACTACTATTCATATACCACTTTTCAACAGAAGTTTCCAAAGTGGTTTCCATAGAAAAATAAATAATAAATGAATGAGATAGTTCCCTGTCCCCAAAGGGCTCACAATCTAAAACGAGACATAAGGTAGAGAGGGATGCAGTCCTGGGGTTGGACAGGCCCAGTTGCTCTCCCCCTGCTAAATGTAAGAGAATCGCCACTTTAAAAGGTGCCTCTTTGCTCAATTAGCAGGGGTCTAAATGGAGAGGGAGGCAAGATTACTAGGATAGCAATAGCAATAGCAATAGCACTTACATTTATATACCGCTCTATAGCCGGAGCTCTCTAAGCGGTTTACAATGATTTAGCATATTGCCCCCAACATTCTGGGTACTCATTTTACCGACCTCGGAAGGATGGAAGGCTGAGTCAACCTTGAGCCCCTGGTCAGGATCGAACTTGTAACCTTCTGGTTACAGGGCGGCAGTTTTACCACTGCGCCACCAGGGGATGGAATCCCTCCGGACTTTGTGCACTCTGCTTGATATTTTACGGCATGCCAGTTCAGAACAAAAGGTGGGGAGCATTGCCTGGTTGCCTAAGAGCATGCTGACACAATTTTTTGGTGCAAAAGTATATTGGTGCAAATACCCCATAAAAATAGATCATAATAATAAGTGGGGGGAAGGTATTGGTGCTTGAGTAAAAACCCAGAGCTAAAGCTATTTGAACAAATCAAGTAGGTTTGCTGGTTTGTGCAAAGACATATCGGTGCAAATACTCCATAATCATATATTTTTAAAAATAATAAAGTTGGTGGGCGGGGGAGCCACAGGTACCCAGGGAAAATCCCAGAGCCAAAGCTGGAGCACCAACCCCGCCCCCACACCCCTCAGAAATGTCCTGTGTAATCTCTACTGTGCTATCACAGCAGAAGCTACCCAGTGCTTGGAAGAACTACTGCAGGTGCACAAATACTCTAAAGAAATTCAAACTTAAAACATATTACATATTATTATTGGCATCGAAATTATATGTCTAGGTGATCCATAAGCACCATGCATGCGCACAAAAAGTGTTATTGGGGGGTGCGGGTGGGAATGAAGGTGTGATGTATAGGCAATGGGTGGAGGATTCAAGAGAGGATGGATCAGTGGGGAAAGGCAGGGAGATAGAACCCACAGCTTTTCAATACAAAAGCCTCCTGTGTGGACAGAATAAGGAGCGGGGAGGGGAGGGGCAGAAAGAGAGGCAGTCTGTGCACACAGCCGGTAGTGACTCTGGTTTGTATTTATCACACTTCCTCCTGCAATAAAACTCCCATCTGAAAAATCTCTAGGTCAAAATTAATATATACCGGGATGATAATTAGTCAGCAATAACCAAACCAAATAACCCACAGTTGTCTGCAAAATCCACTTCTTTATTGTCAGTTTGACACAGAACAACTAACACAAGAACAAATGGCTATGTAATTTATGTATTTATATGTGTATCCTGACCTTGAACACACATGGATTTATGGCAGCTCACAAAATGTTTAAGAAGTACAAAAACAGAATGAAATCTGTTTTAAAAAGCAAGCAATGTTTACAACATACAAGAACAAGCAGAAAAAGCAATCAGTAGCAGTTGTAAGCAAATTGCAATACTGTATTTGAAAGGGGTGGGAACATAAGGTCTTCACCTGACACCAAAATGACATCAAAGAAGATGCCCATAATGCCTCCTTTGGCCGAAACATTCCAAGCAGGGGTCATAGCTTTCATGGGAGAGAAGTCACTGACAGAGGGAGACAGGTACTTGAACTTTCCCCAACCAGGGGATAAGCCAAACTTCAAAGGTGCATCTGAATGTCTGGTGGGGGGAGAGAAAGGAGATAAATCATAGTTTAAGCTTCCAAAGTCAGAACACAGGAAACTGTCCTATGTCATTATCAACATCTTGACCAGGGATTTCAAAAGGAACATCTAATTGTTACACTGTTTTCTTTTGCAATCCTAAAGCAAGGAGATATGATCACAATTCCCACAACAATGGCAACTCACACACCAGCCTCATGCCCAGTGTGCTGAAGGAAATGATATCCTTTCTGCAGTCCTTTCTCTGTGTCATCCTCTCTAATAAAACGCTTGGTGTCCATCCGTGGATGGACACCAAGCGTGTGTTCGTGCCTTCCTTGGTGGTTCTGGGCATGCACAAAGCGCATGCCCAGAACAGGCCAGGGAGGCACAACCGCCAGCACCCGGCGGACATCTTGGGCGGCCAGAAACGGCCACCCAGAAGAAGCCGGGTGAGTGGCGGCGGGGAAAACTGGCCGAGGCGGCGGTGGAGTCACTGCCACGGTCGAAAAAGACAAACCCCAAGCCGGGGAGACGGAGCGGAGGCCAACGGAGGCCGCCGGCGGCCGGCAGCACAGAGCCGACCGCAAAGGGCCCGGCCCGGCCGCGGAGGACAGCAGCAGCGCCTCCAGAGACCGCCCGGCCGCTCACCCGCCCTCCCAGCTTTGCAAAATCTCCTTCCCCGCTCCCCCCCTTGATTAAGGGCCACAATGGCCCAGGAGAAGGCTGCCGCCCCCGCCTATTGCCCACACGCCCACCCAGCTGCCCGAGCCCACCTTACGTGAGGAGCTCACGAACAGAGCTCCTCTCTGTGCTAAGCTACTGCAACAGTATGGGCAGCAGATTAGCACAGAGAGGAGCTCCGTTCGCGAGCTCCTCACTTCCTCTTTGGCAATTATGTTTTTTCTTCGCCCGACTGCCACAGGCAGGAGCAGGTAAGGTGGGCTCAGGCAGCTGGGTGGGCGGGTGGGCGATAGGAGGGGGCGGCGGCCTTCTCATGGGCGATTTTGGCCCTTAATCAATTGGGGGGGGGAGCGGGGAAGGAGATTTTGGGAAGCTGGGAGGGCGGGTGAGCGGGCGGTGGGAGGACAGAGGGAGGAGGGGAAAGCTAGCGCCCGTTATCATAACGGGCTTAAAAATACTAGTACTACCATAAACTACACACTGCATTTGAAACATAGTTTGACCCTGTTTTTGTTTTTTAAGTTAAATAGCAGGCAATCAGTATCAAGACTACGGCATATGGGAAGGAGCTATTTAACCCTTTATTCTCATGCCAAGGTCTGAATTAAAGTTCACCTCACACCCCAAAAGATGCTATTAGCCTGGAAGGAAACGTTCCATTGGGGCAATTTTAATCCAGATTGTAGTCTAGTGGAGAATGAGTTAAATACCCCCTCGGCATCCTATTTAAATAAAAGCAAAAATGTATTTAAGATAACAAGGCGATTCTCACGACTGCCAAAAAGCAGGCTAAAGGAGCCTAGCCCACTGTCTGGAGACTGTGAGAACCACAGGGCTCACAGGCGAGCCTGGTTGCTCTCAAGCAGGTAACCCGCTTATGGAGCCCTCCCCTAAGCCCAGGTTGGCTCCGCTAACCTGGGCTCTATGATCGTGTGTTGCTACGGCGCAGCAACACATGAGGAGACCCCCACTGGAAGACTAAAAGCAGCCTCCTGGGCTTGGGGGTCTCTCCAGCATGCCCCACACATTTGCATGGGGCATCCTGGAACTTCCGGGGGCCGTGTGGACCCCGATCCCCACAGCCCCTGCCAGCTCCATGACAGATCCAGCAGTCGTGTGGGCAGCCGATCCAGCCACCCAAAGCTGCCTTCCGATCGTCTGCAGAGAGAACGGGCTAAGCCTGCTCTCCCCGCAAACCCCCTTACGGCTCTTCTCACTGATCGTGAGAATCGCCTCTGTGTGTGTGAAAGTGTGTGTGTAGGAAGTGTGTGATATTATTTGCAATGGAGAAAGGGCATGCTGAGACTGTTTCATTTTTCACCACGTCTTTACAGTTGTTCTGCAGCAAAGCCCAGAGTAGAGTGGAAGAGAGGAAGGCAGGGGGCCCATGGGCCCATCTTACAGTCTTGTCCCAGAGCCCACTCCAACCTTGCTGTGCCCCTGACAGCGATGCAGACGCAACGTTCCGATCCCACATGTGACTGCAAGAGGAAAAGCAATGACTGGCTGTCTGGCTGGCGCTTCAAGGGGCCCATCTGCAAGCACCCCCTATACAATTTGAAATACAGCTGATATGGAAAGCAGGGAGAAATCTGAACACATTTTACTTGTCTCAGTGTTTTGTTCCTCTGGAAATCACATTTGTCCAAGTCGGGGTGTTTTCTTTTCATGCATACTGTCCGGCTGATATCAACATCAAGTTTATACTTCAGCCCCTTCACAACCTAGAGAAAACAGTTTCCATAGCAGTAAACCACAATAAGGACAAAGTGGGGTGAACAGAAGCAAACTATATATCAAGTCCAAACACATAGCAATGGAATCACAACACACAATACAATACAAAATAATTTAAAAACTTTTTAAAAAGTCAATTTTACAAATCAAATCTGAAAATCAAAATTTAAAAGGCCTAAGTGAACAAAAAGGCCTTTACCTGGCGTCTAAAGGAACAAAGTGATGAAGCCAGGCAAACCTCATTGGGGAGGCTACTCCATAAATGAGGTGCAACCACTGAAAAGGCCCTCTCCCTAGTAGCCCATCACCTTGCTTGGCAGGGGCACTCAGAGCAGGGCCTCCAAAGAAGATCTTAAGATCAACAAAGACTCAATCATACCACCTTCAACTCTCTGAAAAATGAATGTGGCTATTCACATGTGCGTGTAAAACCAGGCTAAGGGAGCCCAGCCCGGTTTTGCACACCCGTGTGAACCTCCAGGATTTGGCCAATCCCGGCGGCTACACGGCGGCAAACCCACCTATTTAGCTACCCTTTAAAATGAGGTTAAGGGAGTGAGCGCTCCCTTAACCTCATTTTCTTGCACGTGTGTCAGCCGCGGCTGCTTGCAACCACGGCTAGCACACTTGGGGAGGGGAGGGGGGAATTCCCATAATGCACCACACACTCATGTGGTGCATTATCAGAGCTCCGGGGGGAGGGGCGACACATGGCGGTGTGTCCTGGCACCCCGGCCCTCGGAGCTGCTGGTCATCTGGGTGGGTGATCTGCCCACCCAGGGAAGGGAGGATAATTTTCTGTGGGGGGGGTAGGTTTAACCTTTCTTCCCTGCAGCCCACCTGTGAGCCCTTCTCATGGATTGTGAGAAGAGGTTCATTGTCTGTCTCAGACCAGATATTACAGACCAGATGGAACAATAACTGACATTTGGTTTAAAACTACAGTTTCTCAAAGAATGGCATAGCAAGCCAGCCACCCTACACAAAGAAGGTGGCTTCTCCCAATGTAACTCAGTTTCCTGCACAAACGCAACACTCCATCAACCCAGGGGCTGCCGAGAGCAAGAACAGGCAGCTAATCTGTTGTACAAACATTAGAGACTGATAGCATCCAGCATGTTCAAGGAAAGTGGCCATCATCCTAATGGATCATGTGCTTAAGGAGGGACTGCAGGGATCCTGTGCTGGGAGCCCTCACACAACTACCCCAGGCCACCTGCATGCAGCAAGTTGTCGTGGAGGAGCCATTAGAGTCTGCCATGCAGGAAGAGTCCATGAAGGAGAGTCTGCCAGTGCCATGCAGGAGAGGAGAGCTGGTCTTGTGGTAGCAAGCATGACTTGTCCCCTTAGCTAAGCAGGGTCTACCCTGGTTGCATATGAATGGGACACTTGATGTCTGAGCACTGTAAGATATTCCCCTCGGGGGATGGAGCCGCTCTGGGAAGAGCAGAAAGTTTCAAGTTCCCTCCCTGGCTTCTATCTCCAAGATAGGGCTGAGAGATATTCCTGCCTGCAACTTTGGAGAAGCCGCTGCCAGTCTGTGAAGACCCTACTGAGCTAATGGACCAATGGTCTGACTCAGTATATGGCAGCTTCCTATGTTCCTATGAAGTTCACTGACTTGGACTATAGGGGTTTGCACAGCTTGGCACATGCCAGGGGACTGGGGAAATGGTGTGACGGCTCCCAGCATCTCCCTGCACGGAGTCTCTCCATGTATGCACACTTCTTTAGTCAAGATGTCATCCAGTGAATCTTCAGTGATGAGGAGGGAATATCAGCTGCTGATTTCAGATTAATCTGAAGGGAGTGCTGTAAGAATGCCTTCAACATTAACAGAGCTGCAATAGCAGCAGGTCTAAGATGTCAATAATAACTCATCTCACCATCATCTATTTCAGAAGAGCTAGATTTATTTATTTATTTTATTTAAAATATTTAAACCCCGCTCCTCCATTACACTATTGCTCGGAGTGGCTCACAACATTTATGAAATAGTTAACAATGTAAAATCAGGCTAATAAAGTTAACCAAATTACATTTAACACGTTTGACCAAGCTAAAACCACAAACAGAATTAGTGTTTATTGTTTCAAATTAAAAGTTATTTTAAAAGCTAAAAACTGAAAATTATTATTGTTAGCTTGATGACAGGAGGACACTACACAAGCTACTGTGTTTGAATGTTCCATCTTGCGCTGGCATAAGAAAAACTCAGACTGCATTTTCTATTATTCTGTTCTTAGATGATATTTACTGCATTTGTTACTGTAATAACTGGTTGATTCTCACCTGCACTGTTGCTTTGTTTATATGAGATTCTTTGAAAAGGAAGATGTCATTTGAGCAGTTGTTGTATTTGTAAATCCCAGACCTAGCAGCTCTCTGAACTCCTGGATCATTGGTCTTCACAGGGGTAGGGAATCCAGGCTTAACAGTTGACTTGGTCAATTTTCGACTGATACCTATACAAAAATCCACAAATGGACAATCTTTTAGAAGACTTGAACTGTGAGGAAATGTTACACCACCAGGAGCTTTTCCAGACAGCAGGCTTGATGGTGGGTTTTCTGCTTTACTGCGAGTTTGAAGTTGCCCCAAAAAACCAATGCAAAAAGTGGGGTTTCTTTTACCCCACTATAAATCGGGCTACACTCTAACGCACAATGAAAAACCTGAATTGTGTGTGTGAAATGCTTCCTGATAGCTCACAGGGACTTCTGGGTAAATTTGGCTGATATGTGAATGCACACCTCCATTCCTGAGGAGATGCGAACTAAAAGCCGGGTGTGAAAAACTGTAAGTGTTCCCCCCACTCCCCCCATCTCTATTAATACATTCTTAAGCCTCATCGGGGCTGGCCTAAGGAGTGGACAAGTCAGGCAGTTGTGCAGAGTGCCTATCTGAAAGGGATACTGAGCTGAGCCTATGGAATTTCTGTTTGCTGGGTGAACTATGGAGGGGGCACCGAAGGCACTCCTCACCGAGGGAGCTATTTATTCTAGGTCTGGCCCCATGATTGATGACTAGAATCGCACGAGATCCATCTCCCACCCTGGCCCAGTTATATACCTCTCTAGCTGTTTCTAGAGAGAAACCACAAAAGTTGGCAGAAACGGCCAGGGGTGCCTCCTAAAAGTGGGGATTCTACATTCCCCAACCACCCTGCCAAGTTCCCCTCCCTTTCCTCCCCTCAGTTCTATCTACCCAGAGCTCCTCCTACTTGCTCCACCCATAGAAGTCTCTCCTATCAGCCATGAAAGTCAATATGAACTTAGATGTTCAAGGGCTGTATACCTCTGAATAGCAGGGTGCCTTCCAGATTACCCGCTACACCAGTTTCACTATGTGTCCTCCAAGTGTGCTTCCATACTGCCTGTGTTTCAACATTATTTATTTATTTATTTATTACATTTCTAAACCAGCCCATCCAAAGGGTCTGGGCGGTGTACAAGAAGTTTAAAAAGACACAAAAACACACACTATTTAAAACACAACACTCAAAACAATATAAAAACAATTTAAAAACAGTTCAAAACCATAGTAGTCCCTGCGCTGTCAGCAAGGTGCCGTTCACATTTCCGACGCCTTCTTTCGGGTTTTTATTGCTGCATTACAGTCCTATAATGTCACATATATGTTGCAAAAAATAGCTGTATTTTCCTGTTGTAGTAGTTTTGCGCAAGCTGGAAAAGACTACTCCCCCTGCTGGTGGCTTTGCACAACAAGCAGCTTCAACCCTTTATTTGCATTTTGAATGCAATCTGCCAAACTGAAGCATTTTACTGCTGTTATAGTGGGTAATCTGGAAAGTGCCCATATGCTGGGGATATATAGCAGGGGGACACTCTCCTTACAGGCTTCCCAGAGACATCTGGCTGACTGTAGCTTGGAACAGAATGCTGGACAGATGGAGATGAGTGACTTGCCTAAGACCACAAACAGTACAAGGCAGAGGTGAGATCTGAGCCTCAAACACCAAACCACTCCTTTGACTGAATATTTGCTGCTGTTGCAGCCACTGCCTCAATATTACTACAAAGGGCAAACATGAGCGCGGGAGGAAAATATCCCAAACTGAGTACAGGCAGAGGTGGAGTCCAGGCTGCAACCTCTTCAATACCTTCCCATCCTAGAGCTTTCCCAAATTCATTTCCTTCCCTCAAATCAATTTGGCTTCAGGGGAGTAACTATAATAGGGCAAGAGGAGACAGTTGTCTGGGGGCCCACTGCCTTGGCCCCCCCCAGAGGCAAGTCACATGACTGACTCCCCCAGCCGCACACCCGCCTGGGCTTCCTTCAGTTGTATTCATCCTCCGAAATTGATGTGAGAACTTGGAGCTACCAGAACAGAACAGACTTGGAGCTACCAGAACAGCATGTCTTTCTCTAGTACCATTAAATGACTTGCATCATCCACAATTTACAAAACCTTTAAAAATAAAAATTTTATATTCTATTGTAGTATATAAGTTATACATATGTGTGTGTGTGAGTGTGTACACACACACACACACACACACACACACACTTTACTATGCTTTTTGTTACCACTATTCAGCCTCATTTAAGATTCCTTTACTTCATGAGCTGAGCTTCAGTGAGGGGGGGTGGATTTCAAAATCTTGTCTCTGGGCCCACCCCAACCTTGCTACGCCCGTTTGGCTTTAAATAATTTCCCCATCATTCATTTTCCTCCCATATCCTCTCACAATTAATTTTCTCTTTAATTCATTCCCCCCCAAGTTCATTTTTCACCCAAGATTTCACCCCTTCCAAAACTCCACCCCCATTGGCCCATTTAATGTGCCTTTCTGCTTGCCAAAGCAGAAAAGAAAAAACAAAGAAAAAAACAATCCAGCTCTCGCTTCCCCTTCGGTCTTAGCCCAGCAACCTGATTCTATGTATTAACACCTAAGCCTGTTTCCTGATTCCTTTGTGGTATTAGTGGGCTGGGAAATTATATTACAAACATCTCAGGACTGAAATTTCAGTTAGTCAGCTCAGCTGCTACATAGATGTTCCCATGGTAGATTAAAAGCTAGAACAAATTCTATAATCTCTTAGCTCAATCAGTGTTCTCCAGATACTGGTCCAGCAGCCAGAAGTTTATTTTGTCACACAACCTGGATCTTCATGGGTGGTCAAGCTTTAGAATAAAGCTGGCAGCATTTACCAGCATAATATTTATGGAGGCCACGTGCTTTGGCACAGCCAAAAATGAAATCTAAAGAGAGATGCAACTTCATTATGGTGGAATACCTCTCTTTTACACTCTTGTGAAAACAAAATTGTTTCTTTTATGTGGGCGAAAATGCTTGTCACAACACTGGTTAAACTCTTTTAAAAAAACAATTTAAAGAGTAACAAGAAAAGTAAAAACATGTTTTCATTATCATCTCTTGAACTTCCATTTTATAGTAATTATATATGGAATATTACGTATAACAGTCCAGAAATCCTCTTCCACCTTTTACCAGCTTTTACCCCAATAACAAAAGTTGTAGAGGGGTATGAGATATGAATATAGATAATACACAAACCAGTCATCAATGTTGCTATTTGCTGTAAATTTAATATTCGTCTTCCATTGGTATTCCCATTCTTGAGTACTGATTGTTCTATTCGTATCCACTTGATCATGCAGTCCTTAATCTGTTCTGTTTCCGTATCATATTTCAACAGCAGTTTATATACCAATCCCAATAGATAATCAACATTTTTGGTTACTAATAGTTCAAATTCAGTTAAATCTCTGAGTTTTTCACCTTGTTTTAGTATTTCTTTCTGCACTGTCAAGCTGATTTGTAAATTTTGAAACCATGGAGATTCCTCAGACCATTCCAACGTAAGAGTTTGAATTGTTTTCAGTTTAACCTTTCCAGTAGTTAGGCTTTGCCAAGTATATGCCTTCTCTCTCTCCAAAGATCGTATTTGTTGGACTTGTTGGACTTTTCTTCTTCATTAAATAAAAAAATTCAAGATAGATGCCAAACAGGGGCGTAGCAAGGTTGGAGTGGGCCCAGAGACAAGATTTTAAAATGCCCCCCCCCCCCCAAAGTCCAGGGCTTCCGCACACCCCAGGCCCCCAAGGATTTAAGTCTGATATTCCAAAATAAGTATGCTGCCTGGAAATACATTTCACTGAATACACACACACATCACAATATATAGTGATATACATTGAGTACTATACATTTGTATTACTTTTAATGCCTAGAACACACTAGAAAGATGAATTATTAAAATAGGCCCCTCGCTGCAGATTAGCAAAGGAGACTTTCAACCATGCAGGGTGAGCCTAGGTTTGTTTTCCCAGAATTCTGAACAAATTCAGTCAAGTTTGATTGCAGGAGGTTTTTCACAGGAGGCTTTTAAAGCCCTTTAAGACACATCTCCTCTGGAATGGAGGTGCTGCATTCACATGTTGGCCAGATTTACCCTGAAGTCCTTGCAAGTTATTGGGGAGCAGTTCACACACAAGAAAAATAAAATAAAAGCACCACACATCCTTCACAGTTCTCACTCAGACCTTCTGGGTTGCAAAACAACTTGAACATAAGTGCATTTATAAATGAATGAATGAATAAATAAAATTAATAAAATACTGTTCCAGAAGTTTTTGCAATTTTCTGCCATGAAACAAGCCACTTATAGGACTTTTTAGATAGTTTTTTTTAAGTCAGCAAATTTTCCAAGCTGTTTCAAAATAAATATTCAGAGACTTCTCGGTCCCTCCCCCCCCCCATATCCAAGCCCTATGGCAAGCAGATCCCTATAAAAGGGGGGGGGGAAAGGTAACCACAAAAAGGAGTTCACACTCTACCTGGCAAATGCTGGTCTGGGTTGAGCAGGGCAGCAAGGGGTCTTCTGCTGCAGAGAACACTCTGGCTGCCTCCTCCTTCCTGGCTTGCTTGGGCCCTACTCGAGTTCAGGCTTCACTGCGGCCTGCACAAGGCCTCCGTGGAAGCCCCGCCCACCCACCGATCAGCTGAGAGGCGGGAGAAAAGGAGCTCTTTGCAGCTTGCCTGCTGCTTAGATTGCGGCCAGCAGAACAAGCAGGAGAGACGGCGAAGAGGGCAAGTGGCTGAGAGGCTATGGGGCTGGGCAGGGGGCAATGGGGAGTCACATGAGGTGCCTCTGGGGTCCCCCTCCAGGCAGTGGGGCCCCCAGACAACTGTCTCCCCTTGCCCTATCATTGTTACGCGCCTGATGCCAAAGGTGATAAGTCCAGGCTGATCCTTTTCTAGTATTTGTCCCAAACACTTAACAAGCTGTTTCTGATTGTATGCGATTTTATTTCTGGGTTATTTCTTTCTATATTAGTCCACAGGAATTTGTGTAACTCTTCCAGCAAATCTGATCCCTCCATGTCCATTAACAAGGTGTTCTAATCCAGTCCAAGATCCATGTCAAACGACTGGCGTGATAATATAGTTTCAAGTTAGGAACTGCTAGTCCTCCCCTTTCTTTCGTATCTTACATAATCTTAAATTTAACTCTTGGTTTTTCGTTAGCTCAAATAAAAGAGTTTAGATATCTCTGCCATGTGTTCAGCATTTTATCTTCAATCTTAACCAAAATCATTTGAAATAAAAAGTTCATTCTTGGTAAAATATTCATTTTAACAGATGCTATCTTTCCTAACCAGGAAAGATTTAATTTTTTTCCACCTTTCTAAATCTGCTAAAATGAGTTTCCACACTGGTAAATAGTTATTCTTAAACAAATCTTTATTATTCCCTGTTAATTTAATCCCCAGATATTTAATAGGTTTTGTTGTTGTCTGAAACCCTGTCTTGTCTTGTAAATAACATAATTCCATGGCTGACAAGTTCCACGTAATGATCTGTGTTTTACTTTTGTTAATCTTATAACCTGAGATCTTACTGTATTGGTCTATATGTTCTATTATTGCACCTAAAGAGCCCTTTGGCCGCGTAATGGTGAGAACCACATCGTCTGCATACAGCTTTATTTTATGCTCTCGGTTCCCCATCTTAATTCCATGAATCCTTTGCTCTTTCTGGATTTTCTTTGCTAAAGGCTCTAAAGCCAGAATAAACAGCATTGGAGAACATTGGTTCAACTCTGGTTGAGCTGCTGTGGAGGCCAAACCAAAATGCTTTGTGGGCCAAATGTGACTAATATTTATATATCACTTTTCAATAAAAGTTTCCAAAGTGGTTTACACAGAGAAATAAAAATAAATCTATAAAATGGCTCCCCTCTGTCCCCAAAGGGCTCACAATCTAAAAAAGGTACATAAGATAGACACCAGCAACCGCCACTTGAGGGATTCTGTGCTGGGGATGGATAGAGCCCTTGGCTCTCCCCCTGCTAAATAAAGAGAATTCTAACTTTAAAAAGGTGCCTCTTTGCTCAGTTAGCAGGGGAACTGGCCCATAAGATGTTTTTTGTAATTGGTTTGAAATAATCCCAACACTGTTATCTCTAGTGGTATATCAACATTTCTATATGTATTAAAGAGACGTGTCACTTACTATTGTGAAACTAGATTTTTTTTCCTTTCCTTCTAAAAAGACAACATTTTAGGCTGATGTTATAAGAAGAACAACCAGTGGCCTCTTCCTTTTGTTAACAGTTAAAAGTGTGGTTTCATGTTTCTGCAGCTGCTGGTAAACTCACAGGATACTTTAAAAAGTGTAAAAACCACATTCTTTTCAGTGATACTTTTTCAAAATGGAGAAAGGTTTTCAAAAAAGTCTGCCTAAATTGGGCAAGCACCCTGCACCCCAAAAAGGCCTACATATGTGCTCATGTATTTAAAAAGCACTCTAGCTAAATTAATGTTAAACGATATACAATTGCTGTCTCCAATGAACACTGAGGGCTGGTTTACGCATTAATATTAATAGCCTGATGACTGTAAGTATCAACTGCAGTGAAATTAGTTAAGGTATTATCACCATTGTTTGGTGTTTGGGTGATGTTTTAAAAATGCATTTGTTTACAACAGCTTTTAATCAGCAGTGAAGGCCTTAAAACAACCTCTCTCCTCTGCAGTTTTATTCTGTTTGGCTATTGTTGATCTCTGTTTTATTGTTTAGTGCAGAGTTTCTCAGCCTTTTAAGCAGCAAGTGCCCCCTAATTTCTGAAACATTTAAGGACCACCTCAAATGTCCAGTTAATTGGATATTTACAGTGATGTGTGCCATATATTGGAGGAATAGCTGTGTACAGAGCCATGAGAGAGCCAGTGTGGTGTAGTGGTTAGACTGCTGGACTAAGACCGGGGAGACCCGAGTTCAAATCCCCGTTCGGCTATGAGACTTGCTGGGTGACTCTGGGCCAGTCACTTCTCTCTCAGCCTAACCGACTTCACAGGGTTGTTGTGAAGATAAACCTAAGTATGTAGTGCACCGCTCTGGGCTCCTTGGAGGAAGAGCGGGATAGAAAAATGTAAAAATAAAAATAAAAAAATGAGAGGACAGATGTCCAACCTAGCATGAGCAGGTTTGCCACCTTTTACACCAGGGGTACACAACTTGAATATGTACCTGGGCTAGAGCTGATGTTGGCCAAAGCTAGGAGGGCTGGATCAAATTATTGCTGGGCATTACAAATGCCAACATTTGTGCCTATTTGTGCAAAATAGAGAGACGGGAGGAGAGGGGGAAGACAGAGAGTGATACTAATTCCAGGTAACCATAAGCAAAAACAAGCAGGCCTTCTTCTCTCCATCCTCCTCACTGGGCTTCTTTCTCCTCAGCCTCTTATTCTGCACCCTCGGTCTGTGTCTCAGATATCCCAAGGGGTATGTGTACTATACACTGAGAAACTATGGTGGTATAACGTATTTTAATGGTTTATTGTTTTAATCAATTGTTGTATGACACCTTGTGTAGAATATAACTATTTTAAAATAAATTATTTACATACCTGCGTTAACCTCGGAGAAAACCTTGGAGAAGCCGCTGCCAGTCGGTGTAGACAATACTGAGCTAGATAGACCAATGGTCTGACTCAGTATATGGCAACTTCCTATGTTCCTAACCAGCCCCCACATTCCAGATCACTGTCTGGAAAGACTCAGAGGTCATTCAGACAATCCAAAACTGTGTTCTACCCATGTTTGGGAGCTGTGTATGCTCCCAATTTTCAGTTGTGTGGAAGCAAGGTAGGAGGAAAACCTGGGTAGCTCTTCCTCCTACCTTGCATCTACACAATCACTTCTTCCCAGGTTTTCCTCTTACCTTGCTTCCACACAACTGAAAATTGGGAGCATACACAGCTCCCAAACCTGGGTAGAACACTGGATTTGATTGTGTGAATGACTTCCCAGTGTAATCAAAAAATTGACTCAGGGGGCCAATTCTGATGAGATGTCTGCTGGAGCATGCAATAAGGACAGAGTTGCACCAAGAGTGTGCCCACCATGACATCAATGGAGGACATCCTGACAGACTCTCAGCACATCACTCTATGGTGGGAGAGGGCTGTTCATCTGAGTCACCCCTCTACAAACATGATTAATAGCTGCTCAAACAGGTATCCAGAGTGTGTGTAGCAGGGCAATTCCGATGAACATACCCCTCCTGTGATAAAGGGATGCATTATGGGGGTCCCCCCTCCCCTCCCCGAATCTGCTAGCCGTGGCTGCTGCAGCAGTGGCTAACAGACGATCATAAAAATGAGGTTAAGGGAGCACTCACTCCCTTAACCTCATTTTAAGGGGAGGCTTCATAGGCAGGTTTGCCGCCATGGTGCCGTCAGGATCAGCCCAATCTTGGCAGTACACACATGTGTGCAAAACTGGGCTGGGCTCCCTTAGCCCGGTTTTGCATGCATGTGTGAATCGCTTCAATGAAAGATAACGAAAGTGAGTGCACGAGTCAGTCAGTCTTTTTTCTCCTGATGAACTGCTTCCCCAGCACAGACAAGAGGAGTTGCATCAGAAAAGGGGGAGGCAATGAATTATGTTTGAGGAACTTGTTTTCTTTCCGTTGGGAGAGAGCCCCTCAGAGGCCACCTCCCACTAGGAACAGCACTAACAAAGAAGAAGCTCTCACTGCAGACTTTGGCCCAAGCAACGTGTTATATTTAAAGATGTAGCTAAACTTCTGTTTCATATGTTGGGTTGGCGGGGGGGGGGGGAATTGAGTGTGAGGGCTCCCAGTCAGGGCTGTGGTATGAAGAGAGGAAAGTTTAACCCTTTGCCCTTGCATCTGTGGTCCTGCCTAAGATTATACACATCCTGAAACTTTTATTTCAGTTGTTGGCTGTGGGTCCACTGACACAAAGACAGACAGACAATTATGGTCCATAACCAGCTATTACAAAGCAGAATCTCAAGAGCAGAGCAACAGAGTATCCTACAATATAACAGTAAACTTCTATCTACAATAACATTACACAACGTAGTAACCCTCTCCTGATCTATGTAGATTTCCTTTAATTATTGTTATTGATTAACAGTTTACATATACTACAAGCGGCTGTGCAGAATCTAGTAACATTGTATCCTGATCAGAAAGGAAAAGTTGACCTGCCTGGGTACATCTTTTTAAAAGGTAGAATTAACTTCTGGCGGATATCCTGATTTAAAAAACAAACAAACAATGCACGAATACATGTTCCACTGTCTCAACCTCTTGCTCATGATACATGGACATGTTCGCCTTAAATATTGGGTCTTCAGAAATCCGCCTTCCAGTAAGGCTGTTTGGAGTACATTAAATCAAGCCATTGTGAACGCTCTATGCTGCTTCAGTATAGTTAGATTGGTTAAATAATATTTATTATTTATTTATTTATTGTTGCATTTATATACCGCCTTTCGTTAAAAGACAACCCCAAGGCGGTTTACAAAAGTTAAAACATACAATAAAAAGACAATAAAAATATTAAGCTAAAAAATATAAAAACAAACCAAATTTAAAATCTATAAAATACAAGCATAAAAACAATATAACAGATAAAAACACACAGAAGCAGCAGTAAAAACAATTATGTAAAAGCCTGGATAAAAAGCCAAGTTTTAACAAGCTTTCTAAAAGCCGTGATGGAGTCCGAGGAGCGAATGGCCACTGGGAGAGCATTCCCAAGTCTGGGGGCAGCAACAGAGAAGGCCCTGTCCCTTAATAGTTTAATTAATAGTTTTAATTTGGGCCTTACTCCTCCTAAACCAGGATATTTGGACAAGAAACTCCACTCTCAAGTTCTGTATCCCGGACATGTAGTCTAAGAATGTCATTAATTCGGTGGATAGCCCATAGCTCTGGAGTTTGTCAGCAAGGATGTTCATTATGGAAAGTATCCACTATTGTTAGAGGCAGGGGTGTAGCTAGGGGAGAGGGGACCCATGTTCACCCCTCTCCCTTGTGACCCCTTGGAGATAATGAAGAAAATAGGGAGGGGTGGAGCTGAGAGGCCCTCAGGAGCTGGGGGCCCCAGGTTCTTTGAACCCATTCACTCAATTATAGCTACACCCCTGGTTAGAGGGGCCAAGCCTATTGGAAAATAAATCACATTTTAGCCAAAAGTTAAAAAGTAAGCAACCCGGGCCTCAACCCTCAGCAGGCCCACCTATTCTCAAAGCAGCAATAGGTATACATTGGACAACAGCACATTGACACAAAGGTGAAACCCCTTCCTTCCCTATGCCACAGTCCTGCATGCCCTTTCCTTGTAGCTATTTATGAACAAATAATAAAAAGAGGGCTAAACAAAATGTTGAACAGAACATGCAGTTTGATCTTTAGACGGTATGTTTGTCTTCACCCGAAATGTGGCGGTAGTCACTGGAACACATTCTCTGCCCTAAAAACAACATTGTGAATTCATATTCAAAATAAGTCTATGACATTCGTCTTCATCTGTAATAGCCATTGTGATATCACCAGCTGGTAAGCCAATTCTCCTCTTAAACCCCTCATCACTCCAAACAGAAACCACAGCAGAAGGAAACAGATAACAGTTTATCTAGCAGCAGACAACTTCTGAGGCTCACATGTTTGCTTTTTCTCATCTGAATAAAGACGGAACCCGAAAACAAACCTTTTCCATGCCTGCTACAGTACATTTAATAGCAGTCTGAAGGATAGATATTGACAGGTAAAGCTTTTCCCTGCACACAGGTGTGGGAGGAAAAGCTCTGAAGAATCCAGAGGAGAGAACTGTGGTATGCAAGTATAAGACAGTGGAGTTGTATCAGGAATATGAACTGTTTAATGAGACAGATATTATTTAGAGAGAGGCAAGTGCAGTTTCCCTTCAGTGCTCTCCTTGCTGGCTATTTGTTACCGCCTCTACTCCAGGACAGGAATAAAAGTAACTAAAGCACCATTCAAAAGCTGGCCTGGATCAATGAACAGATTAACCAAAAACACCACAAGCTGTATCTGATATATGTCAGTGTTTCAGGATGCCTTTAATGGCACAGATCAGTAAACCAGGCGGCAATCCTAACATTGTTAAATGAAATTTTTGGAAGTACCAAGTTGACTTTGTTGTTTCTAGGAAAACTTGAAACTTCTAGGAAGACTTGAAAAAGCATTAACCACTGCTTTAATAAGTAACTGTGGTCCTTAAAACTGTTGGCATTAAAAATATAAAATCCACTCAGTGCCACCCTGCACTTTAGAAAAAGAAAGTACTGTATCTCTTGTACCAGATATTTTTGAACACACACATGCAAATATGGTAAGATTAATATTAAAGCTATTTCCTGATCTTACCGACTGAAGTCTGCAGCACCTCACAAAGACTCAGGAAAGAAAGAATAGTCAAACCCCATCTGAAGGACATTGTTATTACGTTACTACAACCAGCAAAGAAATGAAGTTTGCTCCACTCAGTCACTTGCTTCTTAACCCCAACTGAGGAAGTGGAGTTTCCACTGCTTCTTCAGAACTTTCATTGGTCAGTAAGAGTATTAAGGGCAAAAAAAAAATAACCCCAACCCAACCCCGACCCCCCTTGATACAGAATATATCTCTTGTTCTGTTTGTCTTTGCAGAATCTATTTTCTGTTAGCTTCTTTCTGAACAAGGCTAGATTATGCATGTTTGATAGTTGCTTCCCTCACAAAGTAACCTTATGTAGATTTAACTAAGAGTTTATACAGAAACCACTCTATTTTCTCCTTCTCCTTCCTCTCCCTTTTCCTTTTTTTTTTAAACTCCACCCTCACAATCTCTACAGGATCCCCACTGGGACAAACTTCTCATCAACAAAACAAAATATTACTAGATAGAATACAACACATCCTTTATAATAACCAGAATTGAAATAATGTAAAATCCAGTGGCAAAGTCTTGAAGTCTTTTAGGTAGTCTCCTTGTCACACACACTTCTAATTTGGGGTTCTCTGGCATAGGCAGAGGCATAACTAGGGAAAACGGCGCCTAGGGCAAGCACTGAAATTGCGCTCCCTCCCAACATACATCTGACTGACACACATGTTTCTGAAAACTTTTCTAAGATGCCTTAAAATCTCCAACCAGCATTATCCACGAATTCCAAAAGTCAGAGGCCCACCACACAATTATCGCTATGAACAACCCTACAAGGCTTTTTCTAAACTATGATCTTTGCTACAAATGTAACTTACAGTTGATAAATAGAAACCATAAAGTTATTCTGGAATTAATCATAATTACCTCCATCATTGAACATGTTAGCAAGCCACAGTTTATGTCTATTGATAGACTAGCACTATGAATACAACATATAACTTGTTTCCAGAGCAGATGCCAAACTGTGCGAGGTAGGTAGTTCAGCAGGTCACCAAAAAGAGTCTTCCAGCTAGTACAAGTGCTGTACACACAACAATGAGTCTATGGATGCCAAATAGGCCATTACATTTCTGATGATTCACCAGAGGAAGAAAAATGCTCCCTGCACTTATCAAAAATAATATCCTGAAGCAAGATACAGGGCTAGTTGACACAAGATGTTTTGCTAACACATGAGTAGTCTCAACAATCCTCTACACCACTCATAGAACCCTAGAATCACAGAACGTTAGAGTGCGAAGGACACTGAAGGTCCTTCAAAGTCCTCCCACTGAGCCAGTGTGGTGTAGTGGTTAGAGTGTTGGACCAGGACCGGGAAGACCGGAGTTCAAATCCCCATTCAGCCATGAAACGCACTGGGTGATTCTGGGCCAGTCACATATCTCTCACCCTAACCTATCTCACAAGGTTGTTGTGAGGATAAACAACCATGTACACAACTTTAGGATCCTTGGAGGAAGAGAAGCATAGAAATGTAAAAAAACCAAATGAATAAAATAAAATTGTGAACTTAGGACAATGGACATTAACAGTTCAAAATGAATCTTGCCAACAGTCGTATGTGAAACTTTATGGTTTTCCAACATAGTTCACAAAAACCTGTGTTTCTTTGTAGTTCAGCACAGGCAACTGCCGGGTAAACTAATACAGTACGCAGCGGGTGATGAAGACCTTCCAGAGATCTGAAACTGCAGGGTGGGTAAATCATACCAAGCATGCTTGGGGTGAGATGTTGGAATGTGGAATAAATGGGCCAATGCTCCGATTCGGAATAAGACGGCCTGATTGGCAGGGAACAACAGGTGTGCATCACCCACCCACCCCGGACATTTACAGCTCCTGCCACCGCCAGCCCCCCCCCCACACACTTCAGAGCGAGGCGAGAGGGGTACTCTGCACCTGGACGGGCCAGTTCTGGCTGATCTACCTCCAGAGGGAACAGACCCACCACGAAGCCAGAAAGCTCTAGGGGACCCACCGGCTGCAGTCCAGACCAACCCGACCCAAGAGCAACGAAAAGAAGAGCACCTCCAGGACACCGTCGCTGCTGCTGCTTCGGTCCTCGGTCGCTGCCCGCTCCTCCTCGTCACACCTGAGGTTTGCATTCCCCAGCATTATATATCATTGCAGCACTGGAGGCTGCATTCGCTGTATCCGAAGTTGAGGGAGGAAGCTCCTCCCTGTTTCCAGCTGTAATTGGCCGTGCAGGCTGTTCTTCATGCAAGAAGGAAGCCCGCACAGTCAGTTCCCCCTCCTCTCTGCAGGACCCCTGCTCTCTGTTATGTCTGAATTCGGACAGGACAGTGGGGGTGGGTTAGGGGGTGCGGAGCAGAACTGTGGGTCAATTGGACCTGTGGTTCCACATTACGTGTGAATCTGTCCACAGAAGCCTTAGTTAGTATTAACCACAGCTAGTGTACAGTGTAGATGTAACACTAGACCTTTGTTTAAGGAGTCAACAAAGGAAGGGAGAGCATTATTCACACCAGAGAGTGTGTGAGTTAAGAGACTGGCAGTCTTACGTCTGCATCAGGTAGGGTTGCCAACTGACTATAAAGAAACCTATCCTGGCTGTCTTTTGGGGCTTGTTTGTGGGCAGTTTGCCTGAAAACCACGAGGCAAGGTAATTTCCCCATCTCCGCTGTTTTTTGTTTGTGTCCAGCTTTATATCACAGATGGATACATAGTCAGTTCTGTCCCCTAAATGTACCCAAGGTGTGGCTGGGTAGTCTCTCTCTCTCTCCCTCCTGATTCTAACTGTCATATGGAGAGCTGATCTCGTGTTAGCGAGCATGAATTGTTCCCTTTGCAAAGCAGGGCCCACCCTGGGTTGCATGTCAATGGGAGACTATATGTGTGAGGACTGTAAGATATCCCCCTTAGGGGATGGGGTGCTCTGGGAACATGCATGCAGAAGATTCCAAGTTTCCTCATTGGCGTCTTCAAGATTGGGCTGAGAGAGACTCCTGCCTGAAACCTTGCAGAAGCTGCTGCCAGTTTGTGTAGACCAGGCCTGCTGTTTTTGGACTACAACCCCCATAATCCCCGGCCACAGTGGCCAATATCCAGGGGTTATGGGAATTGTAGGCCAACATCTGCAGGAGGGCCAAAACTGAGCAGCCCTGGTGTAGACAATACTGAGCTAGATGGACCAATGGTCTGACTCAGTATAAGACAGCTCCTTATGTTCCATGCAAACCACCACCCCCTACTGCTGTCAGTCAAATCGTTCCACCTCAAAATTTTAAACACCAAGTCAGGGCATGACAGCCCCTCACACCAGATCTCTAAGTGTTTGGGTGCTTGCATGCATGTGTGTCAGGGAAGAGAGTATATGTCTGTGTCTACAGCAGTGTAGTATGGCAGTGTCTGTATATGTTTGTGTGTATCTATGAGAATTCGCTTAGGAGAGTAATATGAGAATACGGTAGAATATTTATTTTAGCATCAGCTTTCATGGAGTGGGGCCCATTTCTCAGATGCATGGAGTGTTAGTTGGCAGTTGTGTATATACAAAAGAATAGAAGCAGCAGCAGCAGCAACAACAAAAACAACAACAAAACATTGTTAACAGTAAGGTCAAAGGGCTTGAGCTACAGTCTGTAATCATTTTAATGAAAATCTTAAATGTAAGAGATTGTGAAGAAACACAGATCTCCATCTTAGCTCACAAATGCCTGATACTTCCTGAGTGCTCTGAATGGGAGTCATTCCTCCCTTTTGTTACTAAATGGGGACAGTTTCTTACTTTTGTTATTGAGGGGACAGGGCCATCCTGTGGGCCTTTCTTTACTTCCAGTTTCCACTATTTCCCCCAGTTCCTTCTATTTCCCCAACCTTTGTTTTATCATAATTTTCATATACTTAGAAGTGGCTTCAGTCCGATTTAAAATGTTCTGGTGGGTTACTTGTAAAACTCTTCGCCATGTACCCAGTGGTGCAGCTAGATAATTTTGGAGCCTGGACCTAAAGGCCTTTGGAAGCTACCCCTCCCCTGCAAATTAAGCCGGGCAACCACATCACTGGGGGCAGAGTAAAGAGGATTTGAGGGCCCCCAGAGGCTGTGGAACTGTGTTCTTTCCCTCTAATTTTTAAAAGTAGTGAGTGGAGAGGGGTTTGTCCTGGGTGGCAGTATTGAGGCAGTGTGCGCACATAACACACACACACACACACACACACACACACACTCACTCACTCTACATACACTACGTATACTATACACCACATACTCACACTCACTCACTCACACTACACTCACACACACTTTGTTTGTTTGTTTGTTTGTTAACCTCCCACTCCTACCGGGGAGGGACCACCACTGCCTCCCATCCTCACCTCCCTGCCCCCAGCTCTGGTCTCTGTCCATCTGGGCTGCTGGGGCCAAGAGCTGCTGCCTCCCATCCTCCTTCCCCCAGCTCCAATTTCTATCTGGGCTGCGGGGGGCAGGGGAGCCACTGGGGGGGGGGAGCAGCTCTCGCCGCCTCTCATCCTCCTTTGGCTGCAGATCTCATGACATCTGCATCCAGAACTGGAGGAGGAAGAGGCCTGACAGGGGGCGAGGAGGAAAAGGAGAAAGTGGCGGCGGCAACCAAAGCTCAGCAATCTTCCTGGCCGGGGAGGGGGGGGGACAGGGTGGAGGGTGCAGCAGAGATGGCAGGCCCGCCAGAATCTTCTGTGCAAAGGACTGGGATTTGGTGCATGTGTGCTCCTTAGAGGGAACAGTGCTGTGGAGGCCCTGGAATTCAGGATAGATCCATGGAAAGCATAGAGAGATCCTTGTTTCGTCACAGAGATAAAAGCCCGATTCGGATATTATGAAGTATGTGCACTCAGGTGTTTGGACACATGTAGATGCTTTTGTGTGAATGACTACATGTGCTCATTTAAAAATGAACTTGGCTCTTGGCTCCCTCAAATGCAGAGTTCAGAAAGGAAGTGCTCAGCTGTATGAGTTAAATCTGTGAATAACTGTTATGTGCATACAGATCTGTATGTACATACACAGTACACAGATCTATATGCATCATACATAACGTGAATAGGGATAAGTACTGGACAATCCATAACAGCAGTAATAGTTGATATTTGTTTTCTTGGCTATGTAAAGTTACTTTAGATGGGAAACTATGGCTTCCTTTAAAGCCTAGATGGGTGAACCCAGACCTGTGAATGATGGGACAAATGGCTATGGAATAGGATAAATAAAGTAAGTAGGTGACTCTTCTTTTATGTAAAGCTTGAATGTATGAGATAAGCACAGTGATAACTTACAGCACCTTTGATAGGTGATTATACAGTCCCATGAGATGGGAAACCCTGTCTCTACGTAAGCCCAAACAGATGGAATAAAACCTCCTGATACATTATAATCCAATTATTTCATGCAGGAGTTTGCATTTGAAGTTAATTTGCAGTAAAACTATTCATCCCAAGTCTTTGTAAAGACAACACTGCTAAAGAAGCTGTGCTATATTTGAAGGGGAGATCCATAATATCCTATGTGATGCCTGTGGAGGTAGTGCCATCAATCATGGGGCCTGTCTTGCCTGGGCAGCATAGATTCTTTGGAAATATATGTTTGATTAATATCCCGGATTTGATGTGTCATTTAGACTATACAAGTTTACTCATGGGTAGTTCTTAACTTAACTGATGCTAAGCACCTTTGGCCCCCAGAGCAGAGAAGGAGGTCTTGAAGTTAACGGTACAACTTCAAATGGTACAGCTTCAGGAGAAATATATGTTGCCACCCAAACTCTTCAAAACAAATCCACAGTGGTGTGTGTTTTTCAAAACTTTTTTTCCTTGGTTCTCATACAGTAAAAGTGACCCCCCTCCAAAAAGAAAGAAAGAAAGAAAAAAGAAAAAGAAATACTATAGGCCGGCCAGCCCTATGTCAAGTGAGAGAAGCAAAATCCAACAGAGGGCACTATGACCCTTTGCAAAGCAGCTAGTTGGAGAACCACTGAGGAATCGAGGTTTCTTGCTAGGCACAGGGCAAGACACTTAGCTGAAGGGTGTAAAAATTGCTGTGACAGATGCTCAGGTAGTAGAAGGTCACTTCACCACACCAGGGGCGTAGCAAGGTTGGAGTGGGCCCAGAGACAAGATTTTAAAATGGGGCCCCCCCACTCAAAGTCCAGGGCCTCCGCACACCCCAGGTCCCCAAGGATTTAAGTCTGATATTCCAAAATAAGTATGCTGCCTGGAAATACATTTCACTGAATACACACACGCACACGTCACAATATATAGTGATATACATTGAGTACTATACATTTGTTTTACTTTTAATGCCTAGAACACACTAGAAAGATGAATGATTAAAATGGGCCCCTCGCTGCAGATTAGCCAAGGAGACTTTCAACCATGCAGGGTGAGCCTATGTTTGTTTTCCCAGAATTCTGAACAAATTCAGTCAAGTTTGATTGCAGGAGGTTTTTCACAGGAGGCTTTTAAAGCCCTTTAACACACCTCTCCTCTGGAATGGAAGTGCTGCATTCACATGTTGGCCAGATTTACCCTGAAGTCCCTGCAAGTTATTGGGGAGCAGTTCATACACAAGAAAAATAAAATAAAAGCACAAGACATGCTTCACAGTTCTCACTCAGACCTTCTGGGTTGCAAAACAACTTGAACATAAGTGCATTTATAAATGAATGAATAAAATAAATATAATACTGTTTGTTCCAATAGTTTTTGTAATTTTCTGCCATGAAACAAGCCACTTATAGGACTTTTTAGATAGTTTTTTTTAAGCCAGCAACTTTTCCAAGCTGTTTAAAAATAAATATTCAGAGACTTCTCAGTCCCTCCCCCCCCCATATCCAAGCCCTATGGCAAGCAGATGCCTATATATGGGGGGGGTGGGGAATGTAACCACAAAAAGGAGTTCACACTCTACCTGGCAGCAAGGGATCTTCTGCTGCAGAGAACAGTAGTGGCCACTCTGGCTGCCTCCTCCTTCCTGGCTGGCTTGGGCCCTGCTGGAGTTCAGGCTTCACAGAGGCCTACACCAGACCTCCGTGGAAGCCCCGCCCACCTGCCGATCAGCTGAGAGGCGGGAGAAAAGGAGCTCTTTGCAGCTTGTCTGCTGCTTCCATTGCAGGCCAGGAGAACAAGTTGGAGAGACGGCGAACAGGGCAAGTGGCTGAGGAGCCTTGGGGCTGGGCAGGGGGCAATGGGGAGTCACGTGAGGTGCCTCTGGGGGGCCCCTCCAGGCAGTGGGGCCCCCAGACAACTGTCTCCCCTTGCCCTATCGTTGTTACGCGCCTGCACCACACCACAAATTCTTTGCAGCCCCACCTTCAGCATGAATGCCTGAGTCACACTTTGTTACAGACAGACTTCCTGCCCCTATTCTAATCTTCATACTCCACCAATTTGGCATACTGAGCATGCAGCTTGTTCTAGAACAAAACATGTATGCTTTCTTTCCTAGAGCTTTACCTGTGTGAACTCACATTCTTTCTCTCCTGCCCCGATTTAGTCAATGAAAACCTACACTGCAATACACGTGTTAAATCTTAAAGGTGCTATAAGAGACTCTGCTCTTTTTCTAGAGAGTTTGTCTTGCTTGAGTTGTTTTGTAACATCTAGCAGGGGCCAATTAAGAAGTTGCAGCCCTAAGGCAAACTGCTTAGATTGGGTGATGAGATAGTAGCCCAGTTCAGACAATCATGAATATGAACACAACCTGTATGAGCAAATACAGTTCTGCATGCTGTCCAAACTCAGGAGTTATGGTTTAGTTGTGACTTACGGGATTTGAAACCAAGAATAGACATGCTATAAATTGTGCAATGCTGTGCTGGTGCATGGGAGAGTGAGGGATTCCAAAAGCCAAAGCAGGGTAAAACCCCTTTTAGGGCCAACTAAATCTCACCAAGTCGTAAGCCAGCTTTTGAGTGCTCTAAATCTCTTCTTCAGGCTGAATAACAGAGCAAGGGTGGGGGAGGCAAAGCTGAGCATGACGGTGATGGAAAAGCCCCAAAGTTTGCAACCTTGGTGTTTTTCCATCATGCCCAGCATCATCTCCTCCCTTACCTTTTGCTCCTTAAGATCCAGAAACAACATGGTAACTCTGTGTTTATCAGGAATTAAGAGAAAACAAACATGATTCCTGAGTTTCAAGATTCTACTAGGAGCAGGTGGACCTAATTACACTTATAGCCAATTAAGGTATATTTGCAAAGGTTTGTTTCCCCTTTGGAGACTATTTATGGCTAGTAAACTCTGGGGAGATGAATTACTTTGGGTATATCTTTCCAGTGAGAAGTAGCAAAACTCTGTTGAAGGAGAAGTAGCCAGCACACAAGGGGAAGGGAGAAGAAGGAGGTCCTGGTAAATAATTACATACAAGGGAAGCTCTGCAGGGGGATCTGTTTGTGATAGTTTATTTGGCTGGAATGCTAGTTACTCAAGGAGGTTCACATGATAAATCAAAATGTCCCTGTAGCCTGCTAAATTCTGCAGAGGAACCTCGGGAAATGTTGTCAGGTCCAGATTTGGAAAAGACTCCTGTACCTTTAAGGGTTGGTTGTCTGGAAGTAAGAATTCCACCAGGTTGCTGTAATGGGAAAAGCTGCTAAGTTCTTAAAGGCTGAGCCCTTCTTAGAGTTTGCAACTGCCAACATATATTTCCTCAATCACTGAGGAGAATTAATGTGTGGCTTTCTGAATGATCTTTATTCTTATAGTAGTTTATAATAATGCTTTCCTCCAAGATTTACATCATTTCTCTATCTAGTCAAGCAGCATTGTTCAGTGAAATGCCCCATAGGCTGAAGAAGTTTGTTTGTTTATTTATTGGTAACATTTATAAACCGTCCCATCCAGAGGCTCTGGGCAGTGTACAACTTTTTAAAAAGACATAAAACCCACAATTCAAACCCAATGCTAAAAACAATATAAAAACAATTCAAAAACGATTAAAACTATTTAAAACCAATTTAAAAACTTTTAAAAAACAACAACACTTTACAAGTTCTCATCCGCTTGACTCTATCTGTAGCTATGGAGAGCAATTCTTTTGTAAAACTACAAGTGCATATTCCTCAGGCTTGAAGCATAGGGCAGAAAAAGGTAGCTTGAAAATCATTTTAACTTCCCTGTTCTAAATGGGATTTTGCTGCTCTTGATGTGTAGAAATGTCCTCTTATAGCTGCTCTTCTCTTGCAGTCAAAATCATAAAGCATTTGCCAAAACAGTTTTTCATGGGTTTACTGCTGGAATTACACTGAATTGCTGTAGAATGGACACTCCACTTGTGAACCCATTTCCAGAGCAATTTGCCTCCAGGTCAGGATCAACGTGCCTCCCCCACTGTCTCAGGAGGCATACATATCTATGGCAGGATTCAGACATAACATGAAACTGGACTTAAACAGGGCAGAGGTTGGAACTCCAGTACGTCCGAATTCTTGAAACCGTGATTTTATGGCTAAAGTGACCTGCAGTTTGCCTTGCCAAACTCCAGTTTGTACCATTGGTTTGCGTGGAGCCAGCGTAGTGTAGTGGTTAGAGTGCTGGACTAGGACCGGGGAGACCTGAGTTCAAATCCCCATTCAGCCCATGATACTAGCTGGGTGACTCTGGGCCAGTCACTTCCCTCTCAGCCTAACCTACTTCACAGGTTTGTTGTGAAAGAGAAACTCAAGTATGTAGTACACTGCTCTGGGCTCCTTGGAGGGAGAGTGGGATATAAATGTAATAATAATAATAATAATAATAATAAGGGTTCGCAGTTGAGACCTCTGGTTTGGCTGCCGAAGTGTTATGTCCAAACCTGGACGCCACCATAACCATGGTTTTGTGCTGATTTTTAAGCCGCTATCATAGAGGCGGCAGCGCAGATGCACCCGGGATCTAGGGATGGGCCCGGACCGGTCCAGACCTGGGTGGTTCGGTTCGGGGGTGGGGGGTAGCTTTAAGAGCGGCAGGAGGGTTTACTTACCCCTCCCGCCGCTTTCCTGCTCTGGCACCGTAAAGTTACGAGTAATTGGGGTGGCAGGATACCTCCCTGCCGCCCCTTCCCCGCTGTTGCTCTAAAAAAAACTCCCAGTAGTCCTTGCGGCAGGGACGGCAGCGAGGAATGCTGCCGCCCCAAAAACTTCGCTTAAAACTACAGCGCCGGAGGGGGAAGAGCGGCGGGAGGGGTAAGTTCTACCCCCCCGCCCTTAAAGGTAGACCCACCCCCTCGGTGCCGGACCGCCAGACCAGTCCAGCTCCGAACCGGTTCGGAGGCCTCCAACATGGCTTCCGGACCGGTTCGTGCACATCCCTATGCCGGACCGCAGTGTGGCGGTTCCATGCACACCCCTACCGGGATCACGTCTGCTCCGTGCCTGCAGCGCTTCTCACTGGCCAAGCACCAGCCCTGCCCCTCTTGTCTCTGATCCAGCAATGCGGTTGCTTAGCCTGTCAAGCAGCACCGTCCCACAGGGGCATTCCCTCTTCCCACCCTGTCCCTTGCTCCCTTCTCCTAGCAAGCAGAAGGGAAAGGGGACGAGATGACAGGACGGGCACCAAATGCTTTGCTCCCCAAGAAGGAAGCAACAATGATGTGTGATGTATGTTCACTCGCACAAACATTCCAGGTGGCCACATAAGCAGAGCACCCTATTACAGCACCGGGAGCAGAACATTTGGCAGTGGGCGTGGGAACATTTGCCAGGGCCGGGTTTAAAAGGCAGCCCCAAGCAGGGATTCTTGAGCAGCCAAGTTCTATTTTGTTCACAGAAAGGTTGGGGGAAGGGGGTCCCAGCCCCTTCCCCTTTGGGGTTTGCGCTCCCTAGGCTTACTCATGAGCAGAGCCGGTCACCAGGGTCAGCTGAGCTCCAGCCAGAGGGCTCAGAGACGTCAGTGGAACAGAAGGAGCATGCTGACCCATGCTCAAGAGAGTGCCAGGCTATGGGGACACCCCCTTACTAATGGGTAAGTGCCAGGCTACTGGGGCTCTATACTGAGCCAGTGTTGCACTATGTAGGAAAGCTGTGGGGATGGGTACCCCAGGGACTGTCCTTCCTGTCTTAGCGACTGCTGCCAAGAAGCTATCAGAGCGTGCCCCTGGCCAGCCCATCTAGCCATGTGGACAAATGGTAACCCCCCTCTCCCAAGGTTGCTGGGAATCGGGGCTCCCTCTTCCCAGGATTCCCTATGCTGGCAAATCTGCATATGCACCAGACTGAGCCCATGAATTTTAAATGGGTTTTAAAGATCCATCCATACACCCGGTCTTCTCCCTCAGCCACATACGTAGCCTGGCTCTGACACATGGAGCATCAAAATCATCTTTGGGTGTGTGCAAGGCTTCACAGGGAAGGGGGTGGTGCCTCTTGCAGCAATTGTGTTCTAATTTTTACCATGAAGATTTGGGGCCCCCCCACACAAGTAGGCCCCCCTTTGGTGGGTTAACTAAACTCTTAAGCATGCAGTCTGGAGCGAGACCCAGGGGTTCCAGCCACATGGTCCTCCCCAGTAGACTGGCTCTCTCATGAGAGGACAAGCCCACCGGCAGTATAGAAATAGGGACTGTGATTTATCCGGCACAGATATTAAAAAAACAGGCATTGTACTTAAGAAGAATGTGTTAGTGATTTACTCTTTCAGATTCAATAATGTACGAAAATTATAGCCATATTATTGTATTAATTATTAATTATAGCCATATTATTGCATTGTAATGGTGCACCACTTAACATTTTTCTTCTGAATTATATTCTTCTTGTTTATAGTTGCTCCTGAAGGAGGGATCCAAACACTACAGCAAGGCAATCGCTTTATTAGGACCAAAGAAAACTTCGCAGAGCTTCTTTGAAGGAGAATCTAATACCTGAAATATGTTGGGCTTACTGTACTATATTGTTTGCCTAGCACCAGCTGAGGGTTCCTCCTCAGCCTCCAGTAAAGTAAAGTGTGCTGTCAAGTCGGTGTTGACTCCTGGCAACCGCAGAGCCCTGTGGTTGTCTTTGGTAGAATACAGGAAGGGCTTACCATTGCCATCTCCCACACAGTATGAGATGACGCCCTTTCAGCATCTTCCTATATCGCTGCTGCCCAATATAGCTGTTTCCCATAGTCTTGTAAACATACCAGCGGGGATTCGAACTGGCAACCTCATGCTTGCTAAGCAAGTTATTTCCCGCTGCACCATTAAGTGGCTCTGCCTCCAGTACTGAGGGATTATTGCAGTGAATGGCCCCACAGAGCCAACAAACCTGGTGGGAGACCAGAGCACTGATTCAAAGGGTGCTATTTTTTTTTAATTTAGCACTACATAAATGTGCTGCCAATTTTCAAAGTGTAAGAGGACAGGTCTGAGGAGTGTAGATTTAAAATTCTGCTCAGGAGAGGCAGCAGGATAAATGGAGTCAAATGGAGAAAGAAGACGCTGTAGTTCAAATCACATGTACTAAGGCTTAGGTACAGGTTCTGTTTTTAAAAATACTGAATTGTATACTTCCCGGGATTTAAAAAAAAAACTAATTTGAAATTAACAGGACTGTAAGTTTGTTTAAAACTTCTTTTTGCTAGATGTCAGACTGTGATTCCCATTTAACTGTGTAGGATTTAATTCTGAGGAAACCTGCTTGGGATTGTGAGTCATGTGCCTGCTTGCAGCTCAGATCTGCTTGGTACAGAATGGAGTGTTTGGGGTTACTGTGCAAGAGTTCACACCACTCCAGATTTACCAGCTCTGTTGTTGACACTGCTCATATAGCTATCGTTTTAAAAAGTGTATATTCTGCTTTTCTGTTTAAAAAATAATCCAAAGTGGCTTACAGCAAGCAATCCAATTTAAACAATTAAGACAACGAGACTGTGTTGGAAGTGAAGGACTCTGTGCTGACTCATGCCTCAGTGACAGAAGGGGACAGACTAGTGAGTCAGAGGGCTAGAGAGGTCAAGACATTGGTCATCCCTTCTCTACTGCTCTGACACTATCCCTTGATATGTAGATTGCTATTCTTAGGGACTTCCTTCCTTACTTCCTACTTCCTCTCCTTCTTCTTCCCGTTCCCTTCCTTCTTCCTTTCAACATGCAAACTCCTCTCTCCCTGCACCATGTGTGCAGAGATGCATTCATGTGCATCCAGCTAGCTAGCTAGTTTAGAGATACTATCTCTCCACTTTACTATCTAGAATGGAGTTCTCTAATAAACACTCCTTATATTGATTTGAAACTATGGACTGGCTCCAAGTTATTTTACTCTCAGCACACACGCATGCCTAACCAAATTCCACTGTGTTGTGCCCCTGTAAGCTCTGCTATAATGAAAAAGGGTTTCTCTTACCAGAGAGAATTCCCAACAGACTGTTCTCACGTGCAGCCTAACCTGGGTGATGTATGCCCAGCCCAGGTTAGGCTGTGTGAGAGAACTGCTGGGATAGGGCCCAGTCCTGGTGGCCCAGCACCACCTAGCCTGGCTGCTAGCCAAGGTTGAGGGAGTGAGCACTCCCTTACTCCTGGCTACCTGCTCGCGTGTGAGCATGGACTGCTTCCAGCCTGGCCTCCTTACACATAGACAGGCACCTAGATCTCCCGTCTCTTGGGGGAATCTCCCAATGCAGTGTGCCTGTTGCATGCTGCATTGTGGGCTTCAGAGGCTGAGACAAGTCCTGGCTGATCAGAAGCTGAAGTCCTGGCTGATTCAGAGGCTGATCAATCCGCCCTGCTCCACACTGCATGGAGCAGGGCTGATCGTGTGGAAGCACAGAGTGCACTCCCTCTGAGCAATGAAGGATCGTCTGGGGAGAAGGCAAGGTTTGGGAAGCCTTCCCCCTGCCCATCTGCCCGCCCGGTAGGTTGTGTGAATGGCCCCAATAAGAACAGTGTTGTCAGTATCATCAAATGAAAGCAGCCAACAAAAGTTTTCTATTGGAAAGGGAAAGTAGTAATGGATGGGCAGATACTAATTTGCCATGACATAGGAAGATAGGAAGCTGCCATATACTGAGTCAGACCATTGGTCTATCTAGCTCAGTATTGTCTTCACAGACTGACAGCGGCTTCTCCAAGGTTGCAGGCAGGAATCTCTCTCAGCCCTATCTTAGAGATGCTGCCAGGGAGGGAACTTGAAACCTTCTGCTCTTCCCAGAGCGGATCCATCCCCTCAGGGGAATATCTTACAGTGCTCACACTTCTAGTCTCCCATTCTTATGCAACCAGGGTGGACCCTGCTTAGCTAAGGGGACAAGTCATGCTTGCTACCACAAGACCAGCTCTCCTCTTAATTAGGTTTTAAACTGCTTTAGATGTGTGACGTGGAAAAGACTCATTGGCTGGAGAGATAAAATGAGAAGGTGGGTATGACTTTTAGTAGAACATCACCTTAGAATTATCTTGATCCTGAGCTTGGAGAGGCCCAGTGATGTCACAACAGTATTTGCCCCAATCCTAAATAAGTCTAATTACTTGGAGAAGAAGACATGCCATACTGATCCAGGCATGTTTGTAATCATCCAGCTGCAAACTGGTTGTTCATTGGAGGGGATGGATAAACAAGGGCCCCCCCTTCCTCCAGACCCATTGCTGGTTCCCAGCTGAGCAGCTTAAAAGGTCAGGTGAAGGGGACGCTGAGCCACTGTGCCAGTTGCTCTTGTGCATTAGGGTGGCAATTTTAACCTGTGAATGGCAGACCTAAACATTTCCCGAGTACTGAGCCCTTGATGCCCTGCATTGATTTGGTGATGAACTCACTCACCTTCAGTGTCCCAAAAGAAGGCCAACAGGAAAGCAGATTTTGGAAGAATTACACTGGGGCTATTCTTACAATCACAAAAATCGGGCTAGGAAAATCCTAGCCTGATTTTTGTGATCGTAAGAACCACCAGGCTCACAGCCGAGCCCGGTGGTTCTGGAACAGCTAACCCGCTCCTGTAGCCTGCTCCTTAGCCCGGGTTTGCGGAGCAAGCACTCCACAAATCCGGGCTATCTGCTCGTGAGTAGCTGCGGTGCAGCTCCGCACCGTGGCTACTTGCAAGTAGACCCCTGGCTGGGAGGCTTAAAAGCAGCCTCCCGGCTTGGGGGTCTCCCCAGTATGCCCTGTGTGCTCACGCAGGGCATACTGGGGCTTCTGGGGGCCACGCGGCCCCTGAGCTCCCCAGCCCTGCCAGCTCCATCTTGGAGGCGGCCATTGTGTGGGCAGTCGATCCGGCCGCCCAGGGCTCCCTTCTCACTCGTGAGCGGGCTTAGCCCGCTCTTCCCGCTCACCCGTTAAAACCGGGTCTCCCTGATCGTGAGACCCGGTCCACTGTCTGCCAATAAGTTTCTGGGTGACATACAATGTGCTGGTTGTTATCTCTAAAGCCCTGAAAGGCTTGGGTCCGTGGTATTTAGGAGAATGCTTTCTTCTTCATGAACCCCACTGCATATTAAGATAATCAGGGAAGGTTAGTTGTAGTTGCTACTGGCTCAGTTTGGTGGCAACTCAAAACCGGGCCTTTTCCTAGGGTTGCCCCAGGAATTTAGACTATACTTCCTAATAAAACCAGAGCCTCCCCTTCTCTGTATGTTTTTAAAGAAAAACCTGAAAACATACTTGTTCAATCAGGCTTTTAATATAGTTTTAAAGTTTTACGTTTTAGAGGTGTTTTAATTATGTTTAATGTTTTAATTGTTATGTTTTAGATTGTAACTGCCCAGAGATTTGCATGTGGGGTGGTAAAGAAATGTGCCAAATCAATAAGATAAATAAATAAATAAATTGGCCTTCTCCAAGAACTCTCACACATCCTTCTCAGGCATTCAGTTAACCTTTCCCCTCAAAAGGCAGAAATGTTTGTCTTCCCTGTGATTTTCCTGTGCTAGGTATGCCCGCCCAAAACCCTCCACTAGCTTTCTGCCCCCATGCAACATGTGAGGGTCAATAAAGAGTTGTGATGGAGGCCCTTCACCCTAAGGGCTTCCATATATTCCAATATGTGCTCTTCTGTTCTAGACCAATGCCCTGTAACCCCCTGACCCACTAGGAAACCATTAAAATTCTCAAAGCTAACAAATTAATACTGCTGAGTTGTGGTGACTAAGAAATCCAGTATTTCCTGTGCAACTCCTCAGTGCTACGAGCCCAAAGGTCTTTGTCTGGGTTCACATTTGCACTAGAAGTCAAATAATATAACTGGTCCTCCAGAAAATGAGGCAACACATCTACTGTACCCTTGGCTGGGGTATGTTACAAACAATATTTATTTATTTATTTATTTGATTTCTATACCGCCCATCCAAAAATGGCTCAGAGCAGTTTACATAGATAGATAGATAGATAGGATGGCTCCTTGTCCCCAAAGGGCTCACAATCTAAAAAGAAACATAAGACAGACACCAGCAACAGTCACTGGAGTTACTGTGCTGGGGGTGGATAGGGCCAATATATCAGAGGACAAACACAGCAATGCACCAATCTTGCTATCAAACCACTCATATGTTTGACTCTCTTCAACATGAATCACAGCCTGACTATTGTACCATAGTCAGATCTCTCTCTCTCTCTCCTCTGCTTCCATGGTTTAAAATTGGTTTAAAATTGGAATTTATGTTAATATTTTAAATGGTTTGAATTCGTAATATAAACTGCCCTGAGCCACTTTAGGATGGGTGGCATATGAAATAAATAAACAGATGGCTGTGTGTGGACATTTACTTTCTCTTTGCTTTTTGGGGGGAAGCTTGAGGAGGGGGCGATGCACAAACGAGCCTGTCCTCTCAAGTCTGTAGTTGTAATTGAACGAGGTGGGGGGGGGCAAATGTCCCTGGGCCCCTGAGGGAAGGGGACCTACAGGATGGATGACAGCTCGCTCTTTGCTCTTCCCCTCACACCTCTCTGAAAGCCGGTTTTTTCTTCTTCTCATCTTCACTGTTTGTCTCAGGGTTCACTCCAACCTTCCTATGCCACTGCATCCTCCCTCAGTTACTTTATCTTTTTTTGTCCACCAAGAAACGAGGCCTGCTCCTCTGTTGTACTTCTTCTGCATGGTGGCCACTTATTTGTCACAACAGTTTTCATCTACAGCTGCTTCCACTGCTTGGGCACAGGATTACCACTGCTGCTCCCAAGCTCGCAAATGGAGCTAAAATATTGGTGGGTGCAGTGGGCCCGGAAGCCTACCCCTTTATATGCTTTTAAGGCACACTGAAGGAATTTCTCTGCCCCACCAAGAACTGCCCTCATGTGGCCCCATGTTGGTCTTCAGTGGTGTCCCCACTGGAGCAATCTTTTATATAAGGGAATCCTTCTGTATGTAACCTTTGTGGACTGTAAGTCAGTTTAAGTTACTTGTTGAGCTAACTGGAACATGGGGAAATGTGGTTTCTTTTTCTTTATGGCATTTGAAGGTACAATATGCCTCACTTCTTTTGCACAAATTAGGAAGCCGGGGGGAAATCCAGACAAGCAGGTCACTCAACTCTTGTGCATCAGTCATACCTCACTTCAAGGGCTTGTCCATCCTGGGAAATAAGGTGCGGTTGTTTAAAACTCTGTTTATGTCACCATCTGTTTCTGTGAGCTCGGGGGGGGGGGGGCGGGAGAGGGACATTTTGCAATCTTGCTTCTTGAATTTCAGGTGCATATAATCCTGCCCTTTATAAAAGCTGTGAGAACAACTGCATTCAGTGCTTGGAGTGGAACACACAATTCCTGCCCCTATTCTCTAGGAAAAATATGGTACAGCTGCTCTGTGCCTCCGGCTTGGATCACATAAATACTCTCAAGCCATAACACAGATATTAATTTGCCAGAAAGACTTTGGTTTGGTGTGAATGGATACGCATTTAATATTATGTAACATTGCATAGGTGTTTTCTGCCAGGAGGAGATTGCGATACATTACAATAGAGTGCAGTAAAATAAAATTCTCAAAAATCCTTCAACAAAGTTCTGATTCACATTTTTTTTAAATGTCCACATGCAAAGCGTTTAAGAGCATGTTGGGACTGCTGCTGGACTCACAACTGGGTATCACTTACAGAAGTGTGCTGTATGAGAGTTGGCCTCTCTACACAAGAGCTGTACTCTGTTACTCTGTACAATATATACTCTGCATGTGTTCCTGCCAGCTCATCAACCTGCATGTTTCGATACATGAACATATTATTACAGCTATTACATAACCACAGCAAGTCTCTGGTTCCTTCTCTTCATACAGGACACTGAGGGCCAAACTAGATATAAAGGTGGGAGAGGTATGAATGCATTGTCTGTCTTTCTGTCTCTCCCTCTCTTTTGCTAAAATTAGTTCCAGGGGGCCCTTTTCCCTATGCTAGCTATGGCCATGGTTCAACTGGCTCCTCGGAGCTATTCGGTATGGAGAGGAAAATCCCCCCCCCCACGCCCCACTAATAGCAGCTCCAGGGGAATGAATCAGGGAAGCAGCATGTGCTGTAGCCCCAATCCAAAATGATCATGAAACTGGTTTTTGTGCTTTCTCTATTCTCCAATGTGATGCCTAGTTTTGCCCTGATAGTAAGCAACTGCCCTCAAGCTTCCTAGCCCTTGGGGAAGTTGGAGGTTGCAAAACAAAGGAAAAATAGGAAGTGAAAGAAGAATTCTGCCAGACCTTGCAGAATTACTCTCTAGTTTATGGTGCCTCCCAGAGAGCTGGAACTATTAATTTTGTATCTCATGATCTGGTATCTTCCTGTACAGATACACTTCTCCCTTCTGGAATTGAAGGCTTTAGTTTTCAGTTTTGTTTGCCAGTTTCTTTTAGCAGAAGATTAAATTGGCTTCCTTCAGGTCTCTATCCCCCATGTTAGCATGATGTGTCAGATCCGGTAATTAAGAACATCAGAAGAGCTCTACTGGATCAGACCAAAGGCCCTGTTTCGCATTGTTGATGCCTCTGGAAAGCCCACAGACAGAGCATGAAGGCAAGAGCTAAGCTTAGGGTTTGAAAAAGGGAGTAGGCAAATTATTGAAGGATATGTCTACCAAAAGCTGTTTACCATGAGAGTTAGGTGGAACACCCATCTTCAGAGGCAGTGTACCTCCTGATACTAGAGGCTGGGGATAAACATGCTGTGCTTATGAGTTTCCCAGCGGCATCTGGCTGGCCACCCTTGCAGACAGAATGCTGGACTAGATGGGCCTTTGGTCTGATCCAGTAGGGCTCTTTTGATTTGTTATTAATGTTGCCAAAAAACCCAGGCGTGGACCTTGAAATGGGATGGCAAAATAAACTAGCCTGAGCTTCTGTTAAAAAAAACCTAGCCCATAAAATTAACAGGGTATGTGAATGCAAACATTGCAAATCTACCCACACAGAACATTTGATAATGATATAGAAGGGGTTGGATGACTGCCAGGAGTTGAGAGACTTCATGAGACTTCTGTTTGGTTGAGCAGCACTGGCTTGGAGTTGTCAATGGGTGATATGAAAATCCACGAGGTGGTGCTTAATTATTGAGACCCAGAATAGAATGGCGGATTGAGGTGGCTCCACCGGGGGGAGGGCATTATTCTGGAAGACTCCCCATGTGAAAATAAACTCCTTGTGTGTAGAAATCATCAGGGAGGCATTCAAATAGCCTCTCTCTAATGTGCTAGTTTATCCCAGGGAAGCTCTTTTTATTTGGGGAAGTATTACCTCTTCTCACCCCCACAGCTGGAAGTGGTACAGTCCAGACTTCTGTGGTCTTACTCTATTCCTTATTCTGTAAGCAAGGGTGTCTGCAGAAATAATGATTGGGGGAAGCAGGGGCAAGGTAATGGTAGCTGGCAAAGTCTGGTGAGGCTGTAATTGGGGTGCATGCATGTGAATATGACACACATGCATGCACCCCAATTACAGCCTCACCTACAGAAACACAATATGTTACATACAGCCTCACCTACAGAAGCACAATATCTGCTTCAATATATCTAAGCATATTTCTTTTGGACAAACCAGCCTCCACCCACTGAATAATCACAGCCATCGACGTCAAGGATCATACCTACCAGATCACTAGGCTTGATAGGCAGGAAATGACTTCTTAACCTTTGCAGAGTGAATTCCCCTCCCTACTGAAGAAACCACACTAGATGCTTCCTATCCCACTGTAGGGGTCCTATCTACCAAAAGAGAGTAGAATTATCTGCACTGAATAAGTAGAATAATCCACCCTTTTGCCAATCTCTAAGGGTATTCATATGTGCAGCTGAACCCAGCCTAGGGCAGCCCAGCCTGGGTTAGGCTGCGTGTGTGAAGCGCTAGGAGTGAGGTCGCTCCTGGGAGTGAGGTTGCGCTAAGCCCCACTTCAAACCCAGCGTTTAGCCGATGTTGGCCGACAATCATCTGGGCGATTGCCTCCAGGTTCAACAGTTCCCCCCCCCACACACACTGCCATTGGTGGGTAGGGAAAGGAGTGGCCGTGCTCCTGGGATGTGGGAGGGGGAAAGTCCTCTTGCTCCCAATGTCTCCCTTCACCACTGCTCACGTTTCCTGATCATCTGCTGGGGAAGGAAGGCGAGTTCCTGACTTCCCCCCAGCCTGTCCTCCCTCTCTGGCAAGGTTGTGTACATGACCCCTCTATTTAGCCCAACTATTAGCTGAAAAGCAGGTTTAGCCCAACTATTAGCTGAAAACCAACTATTAGCTGAAAACCAACTATTAGCTGAAATAGCCCAACTATTAGCTGAAAAACTATTAGCTGTGGTAGACACCCACAGCTAGTACTAAAATGGCACATGCAGATTATGCATGTGAAGAACAGCTATTAAGCCCAGGAAAACAATTCCTTTATCAAGATGGAAGTTTACAGTGTGGCGTGTGAGCTATTGAGTTACACAGGACTCTTTCCTCAAACCCAAACCAGATGCAATGAAAAAGGGGGAGAATACATGTTTCTGGGAGATGCAAAGTATTTAGTAGTGTAGGCAGTCTCTTTCAGTCTTAAAACAACAGCAGAAAAGTTATTGTAGAATAGGAGTTGGTGATGGGCTGGATGAGGGATAACAAACTGAGACTGAATCCAGATAAGACAGAGGTACTCATTGTGCGGGGTTGGAACTCGAGAGATGATTTTGATCTGCCTCTTCTGGATGGGGTCACACTTCCCCAGAAGGAACGGGTACGCAGTCTGGGGTGCTTTTCGATCCAAGCCTCTCCCTGGTCTCCCAGGTTGAGGTGGCAGCCAGAAGTGCCTTCTATCAGCTTCGGCTGATAGTTTCTTGAGATGAATGACCTCAAAACAATGGTACATCTGCTGGTAACCTCCAGATTAGATTACTGCAATGCACTCTATGTGGGGCTGCCCTTGTATGTAGTCCGGAAACTACAGTTGGTCCAGAATGCAGCAGCCAGGCTGGTCTCTGGGTCATCTCGGAGAGACCATATAACTCCTGTATTGAAGGAGCTACACTGGCTGCCAATATGTTTCCAGGCAAAATACAAGGTGTTGGTTATAACCTATAAAGCCCTAAACAGCTTGGGCCCTGGGTATTTAAGAGAATGTCTTCTTTGTCGTGAACCCCACTGCGCACTGAGATAATCACTGAGGTCCGTCTGCATTTGCCACTGGCTCGTCTGGTGGCCACTCAGAGACGGACCTTCTCTGCTGCTGCCCTGAGGCTTTGGAATGTGCTCCCTAGTGAAATAAGAGCCTCCCCATCTCTGACAGCTTTTAAAAAGTCTTTAAAGACGCATCTGCTCACCCAGGCTTTTAATTAATATTGTTTTAATGGTTTCAATGCTATTTTAAAAAATTGTTTAAAAATTTTAAAATTATTGTAATGTTTTAAACTTTTCGTTTTTGTTTTAACTAATGTTTTACTTTCTTTTAAATAAATAAGTAAGGTTAAGGCACTGCATCTAGAAAATTATGTTTATGACTGAACATACACACTCTAACAAGAATTCTAAGGAGGTTGATACAGTAAAATAAGATTGTGTAGAAGTATATCCACATAAATGATTTCCCATGGTGTAATAACATGGTAATTATGATGTGCCTGGCTGTAAACAGGATGAACTGCAGTTAAGCCTTTCAAGAAAAGGGGGGGGGAGAGAAAAAGAGAGGACCAAGCGCCCTCTCGTGAACCCACCCTGCAGACCTCCAACAAGTCTGCAAAAAATATGTAGATCGGCTTTTCTTCACGCGCGCCAATTCGCCAACTGATCAGCAGCAAGCCAAAAAAAATTGTGATCTAGCCCCTAAAGCGAGCTGGGCTCATCATAGCACGAAACTACTGGTGATCCGTCCAGATCGGGGCACCTTCTAAACAAGCGCGCTTGTCTCCCGGCGCAGGAGAAGTTGTGTGTGTGAAGGGCTTTGTGAGGGGAGGACCCAGAGCCGGCTCGAGCTCGGGGTTGCCCTTAGTCACATTACCTTCGGGGGGAGGAGGAGGAGGAGCCGTACAACAGCAGCAGCAGGGGAAGGAGGAGCACCAGCCTGACATCACAATTCCTCTCCCTGCCCCGGTGAGCGAGTCAGGCCAGGCAGCAGCTGGGGTGGGGAGCGCTCGGTAGTGGTTGCACTGCACCCCCGGCCTGCTGCCCAAGCGCGCAGCGGCGATGCGCCCTCCACTGCCCGGCTAGGCGCAGTGAGCCCCCGCGCAGGATGAGGGAGCTGCCCGGCGCTTCGCTGCAGAAGGCTTGCCGCCTCCTCGTGGTCTTCTGCATCATCCACCTCTTGGCCGTGTTCTTCTACTACCTGTCCGGCAGCACGCTGACCTTCCAGTGGAGCTCGGAGCCGTCTCCCCGAGGCCCGGCACCCACCCGTCGGGAGCCGCTGGCGGTGGCGGTGCTCAGTACCAACCTCTCCAAGCCGGACGTGGATTGCCCCGACCTCTCCCCGCTACTCGGTAAGCGCGTGACTCCGCCGGCCTTCCTCGCCGTCTACACGCTCTGTCTGGGGTGTTCCCTGGTCCGCTCGATCCCCTGCCTCTTCCCTACCGCCGGCTTCCCTGTCCCCGCCTTACCCCCGCTCCACCTCACCCCGATCTCCTCGCCTCCCACTTCCTGCACCCCGATTCCCCCATCGCCTCCCCCCCGCAGCATAAGAGTCCCCACTTTCTTCCCCACCCTTTCCTCTTCCTGTCTCCTCGAGGGCCCTTCCTTCTCTCGAAAGCCGCGAACGAACCGGGGCAGGATCGCCCTTCTTTAAGTTGCGTCTTTTCTCTCTTCGGCTTTCCCAGGCTCTCTAGCTCTTTCCTTCCTTCCTTCCTTCCTTTCCTTTTTGCACTAGAGGTAGTGGAACCTTCCCGGGTAATAAACGCTGCATTGGGATACACGTGTTTTTCGAGAGGCTTCGGGTGCATTAAGAGTCCTGCTTCACTGCTTTTGTGAATCTTATGATGTGGAAAGGAAAAAATGGGGAGAGAGACTCCGTTTGGTAAGCACACGAAGGCCGCGATCCTGTGCACCTTTTCTTGGAAGAAAGCCTCATTAAACAAAGCAGGACTTACTTCTGAGTAAAAATGCCCAGGATCGAGTTGTATCTCTGCAGTCCTAGGCACACTTGCTTGGGAGTAACTAGTAACTCCCATCGAGTTTAGTGGAGTAAATGTGTATACTATTTACTATTTCAGAGTAAATGTGTATACGATTGGGCTGCTAGCATAACTTACTGCTTTTTCTGTTCCTATCCGCTTCCTCACACTCCAAAAGGAAAGGGGGGGGGGCACCCGAACTCTCTCTCCCTGAGTTGCATTTTCTCGCTATAGGTTTGTCTGACTGAACTGCTGTGAGACACTTGCCGTGCAACATCTGATGATGTCACTGATGAAGTGGGGATGTCAATGACCTGCCACGTTGGGGGCAAGAGACTGGGGAGCGGCTGTGCCAAAGCTGCATATGCTTGCGTTTTCGATTGACTGCCTTTTTGATGTAATACCAGGACAAGTTTCTTGGTCATCCACAGAACGCTGTGATCAGTTGCTGCCCAGTCTCTGAATTTATTTTGAATCTTGCCCAATAGTATAAGCTGACCTTTTTGTCAAGCGTGCCCCAAGTGGTCCAAAGTATGGGATAGTGCCATGTGCTTGCACCCAGCCCCCCATGCCCATGCAATGCATTGGGGTGTCTTTGCCTCTAGACTGCTGAGCAAGCAGGAGCCCAAGTCTTAACTTCTGCCATAGCCAGACCTGTGGGTATATGACACCTACCCTTTATGCCTATGGCAGGTTGTCCCACAGGTTGGCTACCTGTGACCTATCTAATTTGCTACAATTCCAGTGTGTTTGATTATTTTTCTTTTCTATTCACTTTTCCCCCCCATGGTGTCATAAGAAATTGCCTTATACAGAGTCAGACCATTGAGCCACCCAGCTCAGTATTGTCTTCTCTGACTGGCAGCGACTCTCCAAGGTTTCAGGAAGGAACCTTTCCCGACCCTACTTGGAGATGCCAGGATTGAACCTGGGAGCTTCTACACACAAGGCAGATGCCACTGAGCTACAGCTCCATCCCCCATTATGGGCTGTTTTCTAAGAGTTTGTTAGACCAGCTCTTGACAGATTTTATTTGGATCTAGGAGTCATCCCCAAAATTTAGAAGCCAGATCATGGATACTTGACAAAATTACCAAACTTAAGCCAGGTTCACACAATATTCACATGACTGGGAGGGTGCAGGGGAAGGCTGCATGAAACTTACCTCCCCCCCCCCCCACCAGATGATCCATCAGTGTTGGTGGGAAGCACGGACTACGCATCCACATGATCCATGCCGCTGCATGCAGCGTGGCTCTCTGGAGGTGGGAACAATGTGTCCCAGCCAACACACATCCCACAATGCACACATATCCCATATAGCCACACAATGAGCCCAGTGCATTGGGGGATACCCTAGTGAGATGGGTGCTCTAGGTGCCCATTTCTGTGTGCATGTGGGCTGCAAGCAGCTTGAGCGCACACATGATCCTGGTGCCAGGGTTAAGGGTGCACTTGTTCATGAGAACAGCCTTATTAATTCAAATCACATCATTCAAATTTAATTAGGGTTACCAACATTAGCATGATAAATCGCCCATGCCAAGGTGATTTATGGCCTGAGATGAAGCTGAGCTTCCCACTTAGCATTTTTATTTATTTATTTTTACATTTTTATACCGCCTTTCATTAAAAGAAAACCCCAAGGCGGTTTACAAGAATTAAAAACATACAGCAAAAAGCAGTAAAAACATCAAGCTAAAAACAAGCATAAAAACAAGACAACAGATAAAAACACACAAGAACAGCAGTAAAAGATGATTATGTAAAAGCCTGGGTAAAAAGCCAAGTCTTTAAAAGCTTTCTAAAAGCCGTGATGGAGTCTGAGGAACGAATGGCCACTGGGAGAGCATTCCAGAGTCTGGGGGCAGCAACAGAGAAGGCCCTGTCCCGAGTGCACGACAGCCGGGCCTCCCTCATTGTCGGCACCTGGAGCAGGGCCCCCTCAGATGTCCTAGTCAAGCGGGCAGCAACCCTTGGGAGCAGGCGGTCCCTCAAATACCCCGGGCCCAAACCGTTTAGGGCTTTAAAGGTCAAAACCAGCATGGGTTCACGCAATCATTCTAAACCTAGATGCAAACAATTGTGTGAACCAGGTCAATGTGACAGATGTTGAAGGGAGTGATAAATGGGCTTCTCTATACCATTTACAAGTAACATGCTTAGAACAGAAACAGGGGCTGCCTGGGACAAATACAGATTTTATTAAATACGTCTGCCTCCTGAACAACTTTGTCTAGGTGCCATAGTTAAATTTCTAGGTGCCATGGCTCCCTGACACCTGGGATTTGTCAAACCCTGTGTTAGACTGCTCTTGAACAAACAAAGCCAGGAGCCAGAGAGCTGCTAGGCTAATTCAGACAGCTTGTGCTAGCCCAGTAGATTTGTTGTTTATTTTTTGCTTTGAAGAGCTGACTATTGTACAGCATCAAAAACTGCTTTTGAAGCCACTCAGCTCCTGTTTTGAGAACAGCCCTCTCTGGACTGCCAGAATTAACTTTGCCATATTTTGGGATGTATTATACTTCTCAGATTCATTCGACTCTAGAATTTTTGGAATCGAAGTACTGTTAATACTTTTTCCTGTTTAATACATGTCCAGAACAGTCTTTTCCTTTTAACAAACATTTGTATAAAGCTCTCATAAGTTCTCTGTGTAGCAGCACATTTTTCTGAATGTTATGGATCTTCCCCTACCATGAGAAGATTTATATTTCTTAGAAAGCCTTTAAATTTTTCTTCATTTTTCTTAATCTTGCATTTATAGATGCAGCATAAAGTTGAATTCCGTCATTGTGAGAAATGTTAGATAATTAAATAATGTTTTTTAAAAAGATTTTTTTCTAAGACCTTCAGAGGGAATCACATACTTTAAAAAAACAACAACTCCTCCTCCACATCAGCAGGCACCCATGCCATATCATAAACTGCTTTTGCAGGCAGGAACTGCACATTGCATAGAAATGTGGAAAACTCCTGGGAGTGGGGAAAGGGTATTTAGCACTGCCCATTGCTGTTCTGCAGTAATTCTTTCCTCCAAGCAGCTTTGGCAAGGAAGGGGGAAAGAAGATGGGAGGACTTGGACATCTGCAGGAATTTTCCTGGGGGACGGGCAAAACATAAATGTAAAATATGTAAATTGAATCCAGCCATGAATCAGGGGAAAGCCCCCACCCCCGCTCCATGGATGCCCATACTTGTGGGGGGATGATTTTTGAAAAGGGACAGGCTTTGGCTTCCGGTCTGTTTTTCTTTAGAAAAGGCAGTGGTCAGAGTTTTCTGGTTGTGCGTAATATGTAGTTCCATCCTTTGATTCTTTGTTGCATAAGGGGTGTGGTGAAGCCGTGGCCCAAGTTAAAAGAAAGAAAGAAAGAAAAAAGTCCAAAGGACCAGGATCTTTGAATCCTGACTAGGGTTTTTGAATTAAGTTAATTTGCTTTTCTTTAAGTGCTCGGGGTTTTCGGCATCTCTTTATATGTATGCTAGTGTATGTGATGTTTTTAGTCATTTTTCCAACTAGTTTCAACATATCAAAGCATTTATTTGCTATTATGCTCAACTCTTCCTTTTAGGCAGCTCAGAGGGATAAGGCTCCTGGTGGTCTCTCATGCAGGCACTGTTTGGATCCACATCCACTTAGTTTTGGGTGTTCCCAGTCCATTCCCTGTCTTTTATTAGAGTTCTCAAACACAATAATTTCTAGAGCTTGTGGTATGGTAAGACAGAGGATCTTTAAGTTTTAAGAGAGATTGTTGCTCAGTAGTAGAGCACATGATTTCCACGCAGAAGAAGATCTCAGGTTGAATAACCCCAATATCTCCACTTAAAGGAAAGGTTCTTTGGTAATGGGGAAGGGAAAGGCTCTGAAGAATAGCTGCTGGTGGTACACCAGTGTGGTGTAGTGGTTAGAGTGCTGGACTAGGACCGGGGAGACCCGAGTTCAAATCCCCATTCAGCCGTGATACTAGCTGGGTGACTTTGGGCCAGTCACTTCTCTCTCAGCCTAACCTACTTCACAGGGTTGTTGTGAAAGAGAAACTCAAGTATGTACTACACCGCTCTGGGCTCCTTGGAGGAAGAGCGGGATATAAATATAATAATAAAAATAAAAAACAATGCTGGGCTAGGTAGTCTATCTCAGTAAAAAGCAGCTTCATATGTTTGTATCTAATTGTAAAAGTAACTCCATATAGTGGAGTGGGGACACCATCCTCTCTAATAAAAGGCTTGGTGTCCGTCCGTGGACAACCAAGCGTCTGTCCGTGCCTCCCTCGGCCGTTCTGGGCAAGCGCGGAGCGCATGCCCAGAACAGGCCGCGGCAGAAATGAAAACAGGGAACAGGCGGCCATGTTGGGCGGCCAGAAGTGGCCATCCCGAAGAAGCCGGTGAAGCCCGGCCGAGGTGGTGGCGGGCAGCCGCCGAGGCCTGGGAGCGCCAACATGGACGAGGGGCTGGGAGACCTTGGGGCCCTCGCCTGGCCCCAAAATTGCCTTTGTCCTTGGCCCACATGTTTTCCACCGATCGCTCTCCCGCCCTCCCAGCTGCCCAAATTCCCCTTCCCCGCACCCCTCCCCAAAGGATTAAGGGGAAGAGGTGGCGGGGGAAATTGGCCGAGGCGGCGGCAGAGCCACCGCCTCGCCCAGAGGAGACGGAGACTGGGACAGAGGGCGAAGCGGAGGCCATTAAAAAAAAAAATTCCGGCCGCGGTCGCCGCCCGCCCTCCCTCCCTCCCAACTGCCGAGACCTCCTTACCCCGGCCCACGTCAGTCGGGTGAAGAAAGTCCTTAATTTAAGAGGGAGAGAGGAGCTCGCGAACAGAGCTCCTCTCTGTGCAAAGGCTCTGCCCAAACTGGCACTATGGACACAAAGGACGCAATAGGCGTCCTTTGTGCCCAAAGCGCCATTTCAGGAAGAGGCTTTGCAGAGAGAGGAGCTCCGCTTGCGAGCTCCTCTCTCCCTCTCAAATTAAGGACTTTCATCGCCCGACTGATGCGGGCCGGGGTAAGGAGGTCTCGGCAGATGGGAGGGAGGGCCGGCGGCGGCAACTGCGGCAGCAATTTTTCTTATTTATTTTTTTACGGCCTCCGCTTCGCCCCCGGTCCCGGTCTCCGTCTCCTCTGGCCGAGGAGTGGGGCAGGGGGGAAAAACTCTCCCCTACTAGCGCCCGTTATTTCAATGGGCCTGAAAACACTAGTTTGTAATAATGTTTAACTTCTGTTGTTGCTAAATAACTTTCAACTTTAATTTTCTTTATGCTTAGCTTTAAAAAATACATGAGTCATTAAAAGGGGTGGGGGAGTGGGGAATGCTAAGGAAAAATGTCCACTTCTGATATTTAAACTGCTGTAACTCAGCCATTTTTCATCTGATTTCTTTAAAACTGGAGCAGCTTCTATCTCTCACCCAAGAGATGCCCCAGGCCATATATAATACTAATCAGACAAATTCCTCTGATTTTTATGGGGAACAGAATTGTGGTTTTAACAGAATGCCTCGTGCCTTATAGATTTGCTCCTACCATCCATAATCAGGAATACCAAGGTTCCTGTTATACTCAGTGACTTTTGTTAATTGAGCAGTTTATTTTATCCTTCTCTTGTTTCTATGGAATCAATATTTGCATATGGAAGTAGTCCAAGAACTATATTATACCATAATAGGATCAGAGGAGAAAGTTCGGTGCCCTTCTACATTTCATTCGTCATTGCTCATCATCAAGTTTTGAAATTTTTTTAAACCCACTTTAATAACTTTCCTGTAAAGCCCAAGTTTTCCATTAAAATTTTGGCTGCACTGGATTAAGGCTTTTTCAGCAACCAGCGATAGCATTGTGTCTATGTTTATGATGCGTTGACTTCAAAACTGGTCCAGTTTGCCATTTTAAGTGACCAGGTTTTAGGATTTGTAAAAATTTGTAAGTTTTAGTAGCGAGAAATGTAGCATACTACAGGGCTGCATTATATTCAGAATATCTAACTCCTGCTTCTTTTCTTTTTCTCCTATTTTTCTTTTGTTGATACACATCTGTTGCTGAGTGCAATATATATTATATATCATATTGTGATGGCCATTTAAATAAATGACTACTATGTTAACTACTGTTACCCTTTTGTGCTATCCATTCAACATTGGGTTTACTAAAAAAAAAGAAGACCAAATGAATTCATTTATGCGCAACTTCAATGGCACATAAGGCCAAGGAGAAGCCACACAGCGTCAACCGATGGTTTGATGTTCCATCTGAGCCATCCCTGAGTGTGATGGGATGTTGGGTGATATCGCGAATGATGGGTGATATCGCGAATGAGTGAAACATGGGTTGTCATGTCTGGTAGAGTGTGCGTGCGCATGTGTGTGCACGTGTGTGTGTGTTTAGGGAGTGCTTGTACTTTGCACACCTTCAAATGTTAATTCGTACTGTGGTTCACCATTCCAAGTCAGGATAGAAAGCAGGCTTACCTTTGCAATTGAATTCCCAAGTTTAGTACTTCTCTCCGTGGTAGTGACTGACAGCCTTCATGTATATACCCATATTTTCCTGAATCCAAGACTAGGTTTAAGTTCTTTGATGTTAGAAATCAGGGGGTCCTCTTAATTCAGAATCCTCTTCCTTTCAGGTAAATACAGGTTTTAAGTTTTTTTTTAAGAGGTCTTAAATTATTTGATTCGGGTAAATATGGTATGGAGAAATAAAGGGTGCGCTTGGGATGGGTGGCGTGGCTGGGATAGCTCTATTTCTTGTCCCTGGTGATTTCAGCTTTTGAAAATCAAACCAATTCTTATCTGCGTGGCTCCATCCTAGGTTCTGTTCTTCAGTCATGCTAAGTGTCATGGAATGTTGGGAACTGGTAAGAGAGATAGGGATGTTCACGAATCGCGTGTTGAGGCGTGATTCGGAACATATCCCCTGCCCCTTTAAAACGGAGGAGAGCAGGTGCATACCTGCTCCTTCTCCGCTCACTGCCACTTCCTGAATTAGCGGTGCTCCTCCCAACTATCTTCATGTGCCGATGTTGCTCTCCCCCAACTGACCCCATGTGATGTCGGCATGCACGTGGCCTTCACACATGCGTGGCAGCCATGTGCATACCGGCGTCCTGCAGGGGCAGCTGAGGCAGAGTGCCACTGGCATGTGAAGATAGTTGGGAGGAGCGTTGCCAATTCAGGAAGTTGCGGTGAATGGAGAAGGAGCAGATATGCACCTGCTGCTCTCTGTTTTAAAGGGGCAGGGGATGTGTTCCGAATCATGCCTCGAAACACGATTCGTGCAGAGAGAGAGAGAGAGAGAGAGATGTGTTCTTCTACTTTGGGCATTATCATTCCCTGCTAACAGCTCTTCAGTAGCTACACCATTATCACACTTTATCACATCTTTTATTATTTTTTGCATTGACAGTATATTTCTGAAGACATTTTGCAGTTGGTGGTGGGTGTGCAGGAGCAGAACATTGCTCCACATATTGGTAGTTACGCCCCATCCCTTCATCAGAATAGCCTTGGCAGTTTCTTTGTCATACTAGGTGTGACAGAATGTTGAGAAATTGCTGTAGACAGACAGATACATAAAGTGCACCCTTTTTAGCTGCATGCAATGGGATCCAGTTAATTCTTGCTTGGTTAACTTGTTTTTCTTGTGTGATGTTTGCCTATCTTCTTGCAAACAGGCAACTTGAACTTGCTAAGGATGAGGTTGTGAGTGTGTAGCTATGTTTGCCTTGGTTAGCTCTTTTTATTCCACATCCAAACTCATGCTCTTTCCAACATCAGCTAGTTAGAGGACTCTCAAAATGTAGAGGCAGGACATGAAAATGATGGCTGTCCCTTATTTATTACTTTTTCGAGTAGCTGGTGTCCAGAGGTAGACTGCTTTTGTGCAAGGAAGTTCCATTTAGCTACGATAGCTAATAGCTGTCCATAGACCTATTCTCCATGGACCTGCCCAATCATTTCCAAAGTGGTCTAAGCTAAAGGCCCCTGTTATGGATTTATCTGAAGCTATTTAATAATGCTTGAAATTCTGGTTTCAAAAATCCTGCACGTCCAAGTTTCAGTCCCATATTTTAAGATTACAGCCTTATTTTATTTTATGTATGCAAGGCACAGTTTTTAGAGTTCCTCAGGCTCTGAATCTCCTCTTCAAGTTATGAAGAAATATTTGCATTTTACTGTTCCAGCAAACCCTCTGATGATCATGAAGTTCCTTGCCTAGTTCCTCAAAGTTGTAGGTTTGAGGACCCAATAAGGTTTTGTTACATTTGACTCGTTTGTTTGAAAGGAACATAATACAACTGTTCAAATAACTTCCAAGGCAGTGTAAGTTTCTGCATCTCTCGGATGTCCTTGGATTGTTTGCAGTATGTTGTTGAGTTGCTGCTGGTTAAGCATGATGCTATCGTAGCTGAGATACAGCCTGCAACTTGTTGATTTGACCTGTGTGTTGAGGAGACTAAATATATCCCACAAGCGGATAAGCACATGCAGTATGGAAATGAGGCTCAGGCCAAGCTGAACACAGCTCACAAGTCATGTTTTGCATCCTGCAAGGTTCCTTCACCATGTCCCCCTCCATTTTGGCAGTCCCAGACATGTAGCAAAAAGAGATTTAGCAATGCTGGTGGTGGGCTGCATTTCTCTGGTTGGTGGGGTGACCATATATGGCTGGTGAGCTGTGTTTGGCTTGGTGGGTCACAAGTTGTGAGTGAGTCGATGTGTTCATAGCACATGGTGTGGCTTGGGGGAGTAAGCTGTTTTCTAGCAGGATTTCTTTAAAGGTTTTGGTGATGCTTCATGTGGCTTTCAGCTTGCATTGCCTGCTTGAAAACGGCTCTCTTTCCTCACCCCATGACTAGTATGATGTCCTTGATAGTCCAGCCATTATCGTCCTGATTATTTAATTTTTCTGGTATCTTGTATGAACAGTAACGTCCTACTAAACCTGAAAACTCAAAACAGTCCAACCTTTAGCCTGCCCTGCACAGATATGACTGATGTGGGATATTTTTGAGGCCACTATTGGTTGTTTCTGCACCTGTTTATTTCCTTCTTAATTTCATTCTTCTAGAAATTTAGCTTATATGCTAAGTATGTGATCAAAGGATAGCCCTTCCATGCACATGAGGACAAGTCAACCAAAGTAAATTTTTAGAAACCTGCCTGCCCATACAGACTTAGGTTAGTCATTTGTGGCACATTAGCAACTTGAAAAAGAAAACAAGAACAAATTCTTCCATTATACAAAAGCTTCCCTATCCAGTTGCATGAAGGCAATTCTTCCTTGTGACAGGGGCTTGTTTCCAAGCTGAAGAAGAGCCCTGCTGGATGAGAGCAAAGGAAGGATGCAGGATGCTAGCCCAACATCCTGCTGCCTCCCACATTGGCCAGCCATATGCCTCTGGAATGGGAAAGCCCACAAGCAAGCAATCGACCTTCCTTGCTGTCTCCCCCTCACCCCCGCCCAGCAATTGTATTGAAAGGCATACTGCTTCTGAAGCTGCAGGATCCATCTAGCTATCATGGCTAACCAGCTTCTCAGCTTCCATGAATTTCTCCAACCCCCATGGAAAGCCGTCTATGCGTAGGGCAATTGCTACGTCCTGTGGCAGCAAATTCCATACGTTAATTACACGTCGTGTGAAGAAGAACCTCCATTTGTCTGCCCTGAACCTACTGTCAGTCCATTTCCTTGGAGTAGCCCAAGTTCTAGTAATTTGGAAGAGGGGGGGAAATGTTCTTTTTGTGCACAATCTCCACACTTTTCATAATTTTAAAAACCTCTCTTCCCCCGCCCCACTTATCACCTTTTCCTTGTTTTTTAAATTAAAATGCCCCAAACACTGCAGCCTTTCCTTGTAGAGGAAATGTTTGAGCCACTTGATCATATGGTTGTCCTTTTCTGGATTTAGACTTGTGCTGTTTGAGCATCAAACCTCTATAAAAAATGGCTAAAATTATCCCGTGCTCCGTTGACCATCCAAGAAGCCGTTCATGAGCTCTGGAATGCAGGAAACCGGTAACAAATGAACTATGCTTGGTACCTAATAGCACTGCCTTCCTTCTTTAGACTGGCGGTAGAGCACTGAGCCATTTTAAGAGCCATAATTGCTTCACACTTGCTGTAGAAATAGAAATGCTAATAAATGGCCAAGAGGGCTAGGCAGATGTCAACATGCCCTTTTCTATTTCCTAATGCTTAACCCCCCCCCAAATAAACATTCATTTCCTAGAATCTGCACAGAAGATAAGAAACAGCACAAACACACTGAAGTATCATTTCTGAAAGTGTTGTAAAAGACGTTCCAGAGCAACTCAATCATATGGAATGCGGCAGAAAACCTTTCACCCTAATGGGTACATTTCTACTCGGCACAATAAAAAAGTGCTGCCATTCACGTTGGCTGTCTTCTATGGTGAGAAGTCTGAAAATTATACGGCTGAGCTTATCTTCATTGTTGTCAGTGCCATAAGTGTTATTGGCTTTCGTAAGAGAGATTATGGAGGGAGGGTAAATGGGCTTCTCTTTGTCCCCTTTACAAGTAACATAGAACAGAAACAGGGCTAACTGGGACAAAGGAAAATTGTATTAAATAACTGTCTCTAGATATCCTAGTCTAGGCACAACAGTTTGATTTCTAGGTGCTATGGCTCCCTGGTGCCTGGCAGAGGCACTCTGGATGTTGGGGCTGAAGTCTTGGGCCTCCACACCCTTGGGGGGCCCCCAAATCCTCTTTCGTCTGTCCTGGGTGGTGTGGTTTGTGCCCTCAAGAACCTATATGTTAAAACTTCAAAGGCCTTAAGTTCCAGGCTCCAAAATTACCTAGCTGCACCTCTGCTGCTTAGGATTTGTCAAGCCCTGTCTTAACTGTGGAGCCAGCGTGGTGTAGTGGTTAGAGTGCTGGACTAGGACTGGGGAGACCCGAGTTCAAATCCCCATTCAGCCATGATACTTGCTGGGTGACTCTGGGCCAGTCACTTCGCTCTCAGCCTAACCTACTTCACAGGGTTGTTGTGAAGAGAAACTTAGGTATGTAGTACACTGCTCTGGGCTCCTTGGAGGAAGAGCGGGCTATAAATGTAATAAATAAATAAATAAATAAAACTGTGGCTGAGGAAATGGACTGAGAGATCTCCCCGTCTCCTGGCCCATCCCTTCTTCAGTGAGAGTTTTACTCCTCCTCCGCAACTGCTAGCCTTCCCTGCAGTTGATGTTGAACAGGTTCTCAAGGTTTACAAAACCTGATTAAGAAAGAGATTGGCCTTAATAGTGGCTTATTATGCTTCCTAACTCTTCTGACCTGAATAAATTTCATTGCAAATTTTAAAATCACCCAGTTTAACACTTTTGGAGGCAGTTCACACAAGCAGCTGTACCCAGACTTACGCAGCCCTACCCAGGTAGGGCGGCTTGTGTGAAGCGCCGGGATTGGGGCCTGAGGTTTTCCGCTGGGTTATTACCTAGGTAGAAGGGCGCCAGCAGGAGGCCACAGCCTGCTTTCTTCCCGCTCCCTCGACACCCTTGGAGCCGCTGTGTGCTGGTTGTGCGGGCGCACGGTGCTGGCAAGCCCAAGAGTGGCTTGAATTGTGTGAGGGCAGGCAGGACAGCTCCTGCCTCCCCCCGCCAGCCCTCCTCATGCCGGATAAGCATAGGTCATGTGCAGTGGTCCCTCTAATTTTTTTTCATCTCTGTGCAGAATGAGTTTTGTTCTGGGCAGCAGTATCAAGTGCAGTGCGTGCACACATGCATTCAGAACGAAGCCTTCCTGATTCAACCGGAGCGGGATCTAAAATGAACTGAGTGGACATCCAAAAACCTGTGAGCGTGTGCACGCCTTAGAGGGAACAGTGGTCATGTGTGTGACCTTATTGATTCAATGTTTTTGTACATTGTTTCCCGTTTTTTTCTGTTCTTTCATTTCCTCGCCTTTGGCATCTCGCCACATTCTCAGTTGACCTTGATTTGCAGATTATTAATCTTATTGCATAAGTACAGCTATGCAGGAGTGTCACTTCCTTGTTTTCTGTGGGGAGCTGTGCCAAAGTGCTTCAGCTTGATACTAGCAAGGCAAGCTGCATGACACTTTTCCTGCTGAGAAGGGATGTCCTTTCCTTTGTCAGATAAGGATGGTGTTCAGCCTTGCTCAATCCTGTTTAAAAAATAAAATAAAATCGTTTGTTCAAGTGCAATATTTTCTGAGCAGCTTCCTGCTTAACCACAGCAGCAGCTTGAGCCCAAATCTAGCTTTAGTAACTGGTTAGCCACATAAACATGATGAAGGAAGGCGAGTGGGTGTCTTGTTTTGGGGAGGGGGCAGTGATGGGGGAGCCAGGGCTGTCTGGTCCTTTCAAAAGGAGTTTAAAGCATTTATCCGCTGTGGTGGTGCAGCGGGGAAGCAGCTTGCTTAGGGAGCAAGAGGCTGTTAGTTCGAATCCCCCTTGGTGTGCTTCCCAAACTGTGCCTAGTAAATATATATTTGTAGTCATCTATATTGGGCAGCAGCGATATAGGAAGGTGCTCGAGGTGGATGCTCACTTCAGTGACAACGGCAAAAGGCATCATCTCGAGAAAGGCCATGGTAAACCACTCCTGTATTCTACCAAGAAAACCGCATGGCTCTGTGGTTGCCGGGAGTCGACACCGACTCGATGGCACCGTCTTTCCTTTCCTTTCCTGTAACATTTACCTTGGAGTAAGTCCCACTGAACTAATTGTAATCTTCTGAGGAGACATGGAGGATTGTGTGCATGGCAGAAGATGATAGCCCTAGTGCTTGAGAGGCTAATGTAATGTAATGTAAAGTGGAAAATATTATGTATGTTTTATATAGCTAGGGATGAAGAAATGTTGGCTCAGTTTATCAGCCAGACAACATATTTTACTCATCAAGCTATGTTAGTACATTGCTCATCAGGAATTTTTTCACTCGTCAGGCATCATTATTCACTCGTAGACTGGTGGATTTCTGCAGCCCTGTATATAGCGCTATCACTGCATATTACAGAGCTTGACAAATCCCAGGTGCCAGGGAGACATGGTGCCCAAACATATGACTGTAGTGTCTAGACTAGGATATTCAGTTATTTAATAAAATATTTGCCCCAGGCAGCCCTGTTTCTGTTCTAAGTATGTTACTTGTAAAGGGGATACAAAGAAGCCCATTTTACCCTTCGTCTCCACAGTGTCAGCCTCTAAGTCTGGTAATTTTGTCAAGTGTCTATTATCAGGCTCCTAAATTTTTGGGCTGGCTCCTAGATGGCGCCAAAAATAAATAAATAAATAAAATTAAGGCCTGGCATATAGTATTTTATAGACTGATGAAAGAAAGAAGGAAAAGAAATTTAAGTCTTTTTAATTGAGTCTTTGCCTCAATTAGCTTACAGTCAAAATTTGGACAGAGAGTGAGACAAAAAGGGATGGAGGCTAAAGAATGGAGTCAGATAGAAGTGACAAGAGATGATGTTATAAACTGTCTGGAAATACTAAAAACTAACAAATCGCCCGGGCCAGATGGCATCCATCCAAGAGTCCTCAAAGAACTCAAATGTGAAATTTGCTGACTTCTTTGCTAAAATATATAACTTATCTCTGCAATCGAGATCTGTACCGGAGGACTGGAAAGTAGCAAATGTAACACTGATTTTCAAAAATGGATCCAGGGGTGATCCAGGAAATTATAGGCCGGTTAGCTTAATGTCCATTCCAGGCAAATTGATGGAAAGCATCCTCAAGGATAAAATTGTAAAGCACATAAAAGAACAGTCCCTGCTGGGAGAGAACCAGCATGGCTTCAGCTAAGGTAAATCTTGCCTCACAAACCTTTTGGAGTTCTTTGAGAGTGTCAGCAAGTGTGTGGATCAAGGTGATCCAGTTGACATAGTATACCTGGACTTCCAAAAGGCTTTCAACAAAGTTCCTCATCAAAGACTCCTGAGGAAACTTAGCTGTCATGGGATAAGGGTAGAAGTACATGTGTGGATTGCTAACTAGTTGAAAGACAGGAAACAGAGGGTAGGTATAAATGGAGAGTTTTCACAATGGAGGGAAGTAAGAAGTGGGGTCCCCCAGGGATCTGTACTGGGACCGGTGCTTTTTAAATTATTCATAAATGATCTAGAAGCAGGGGTAAGCAGCGATGTGGCCAAATTTGCAGATGATACCAAACTCTTCCGGGTAGTGAAATCCAAAACGGATTGTGAGCAGCTCCAAAAGGATCTCTCCAAATTGGGGGAGTGGGTGACAAAGTGGCAAATGCAGTTCAGTGTTGGCAAGTGTAAAGTGATGCACATTGGGATGAAAAACCCCAATTTCAAGTATATGCTGATGAGATCTGAGCTGTCGGTGACTGACCAGGAGAGGGATCTTGGAGACATGGTGGACAGTTCATTGGAAGTGTCGACTCAATGTCGGCAGCAGTGAAAAAGGCCAATTCCATGCTAGGGATCATTAGGAAGGGGATTGAAAATAAAACTGCTAATATTATAATGCCCTTACAAAACTATGGTGTGGCCACACCTGGAGTACTGCGTACAATTCTGGTCACCACATCTCTTTGTTTTTATCTGGTTGTAAACCACCCAGAGACGTAAGTTTTGGGCGGTATAAAAATATGTCAAACAAACAAATAAAAAAGGACATTGTAGAACTGAAAAAGGTGCAGAAGAGGGCAACCAAGATGATCAGGGGCCTAGTGCACCTTTCTTATGAGGCAAGGCTACAACACCTGGGGCTTTTTAGTTTAGAAAAAAGACGACTGCGGGGAGACATGATAGAGGTCTATGAAATCATGCATGGTGTGGAGAAAGTGGATAGAGATAAATTCTTCTCCCTCTCACATAACTCTAGAACCAGGGGTCATCTCATGAAATTGATTGCCAGGAAATCTAGGACCAACAAACGGAAGTACTGTTTCACACAACACATAATCAATTTGTGGAATTCCCTGCCACAAGATGTGACAGCCAACAACCTGGATGGCTTTAAGAGGGGTTTGGATAACTTCATGGAGGAGAGGTATATCAATGGCTACTAGTCGGAGGGCTATAGGCCACCCCCAGCCTCAAAGGCAGGATGCCTCTGAGTACCAGTTGCAGGGGAGTAATAGCAGGAGAGAGGGCATGCCCTCAACTCCTGCCTGTGGCTTCCAGTGGCATTTGGTGGGCCACTGTGTGAAACAGGATGCTGGACTAGATGGGCCTTGGGCCTGATCCAGCAGGACTGTTCTTGTGTTATTATGTTAAAGGGAGGAGCATTGTTCAGAGTTGATGAATATGAGCACATTCAGCTATACATATTTAGGATTTGATTCAGTTTAGACTAGACCAGGGCTGCTCAGCTTCAGCTCTCCTGCAGGTGTTGGCCTACTCCCACAATCCCTGGCTACTGGCAACTGTTGCTGGGGATTATGGGAGCGGTTGTCAAAAAACAGCTGTGGGGGCCTGAATTGAGCAGGCCTGGGCTAGACTAAGGTGTTAATAGCACTTAGCAATAGCAATAGCACTTACATTTATATACCGCTCTATAGCTGGAAGCTCTCTAAGCGGTTTACAATGATTTAGCATATTGCCCCCAACATCTTGGGTACTCATTTTACCGACCTCGGAAGGATGGAAGGCTGAGTCAACCTTGAGCCCCTGGTCAGGATCGAACTTGCAACCTTCTGGTTACAGGGCGGCAGTTTTACCACTGCGCCACCAGGGGCTCTTCAAAGTCTCAAAGTCTCCATTTGTCTCCAAAAACAAATCAAAGTCTCCATTTTTAAAAAGGGGTTTTGACATGAGAGACATTAGCCAATAGGTGCTCATACCAGCCATAGACACAGTGGCAAGGAATGCATTTGAACATGTCCATAGTGCTTTCTCAGTACCACTGAGCAATTGTAACCACTGCCACTCATCTGGGACCAGGAAAAGTAGAGTCCAGGTCAAGAGGTTGCAAAAGAAATGTTGCAATGATGAGTGAGTGGGGTCACCTGCCCTACATGTAACCTAAATCGAAGCACAAAACAGGCAGATACTAGAGACTTAATGTGGATAGGAGGTCAGGCAGAGCGGCACCCCTGCAGCTGCTCACTGGGCCTGTGCCCGCAGCATAACACAGAAGTGCATTCAGTGAGACTCATAGAGCAAATTTGATGCAGGTCCCCTCAAGGTCCACAGCCGTTCTGAACTCCTCCAGGTGCCAGTTCACTGGGAGGGTGGGGCGGGCGTAGAATTCTCTTGTTTATTTACATATGTATCTCGTCCTTTGTCCTGGGGAGCCACCTAATGGGGCACCGGGGAAGTAACCTGCCTAGGGAGCAAGAGGTTGCTGGTTCAAATACCCACTGGTATGTTTCCCAGAATATGTTTCCCTGATATAGGCAGCAGTGATATAGGAAGGTGCTGAAAGGAATCATCCCACACTGCATGGGAGGAGGCAATGGTAAACTCCTCCTGTATTCTGCCAAAGACAACCACAGGGCTCTGTGGTCACCAGGAGTCGACACTGACTCGAGGACAATACTTTACCTTTGTCCTGGGACCACAGTTGCAGCATCTGCAAACATTTTAAAAGCTGGTTCCTGTTCTGGCCCTTCTCACTTAAGAAACTAAGTACTATGGAAGTATTTGGATAATCTCTAATTGTATGAAGGTCTATACAGCTTTTGAATCCACCCACTATCTCTTCCGGCACAGACATTCTAGCACAGGGGTGTGCAAACTCTCCCCTCTAGCTGTTGTTGAACTATAACTCTCATCTTCCCCAGGGATAAATCATGGCTGGGGATGCTGGGAGTTGTAGTCCAAAAATAGCTAGAGGGCCAAGTTTGCCCACCCCTGTTCTAGCAAAGTGTGAAATAGAGGTCAGTTCCCATACAGCAAGGCTCAGCAGTTTTATCACTCTTGCTCTGAGCACAGAATGATAACCCTAGCTCTGCTTAATAGATTACTGTTTGTTTGCTTGTTCAGGGAGACTGCTTTGAGTTCAGTTTCAGAGACTTCACAAGGGCAACAGCTTTTAGACTGAACCCTGGCACTGAAAATAGGGGCCAGAGCTCAGTTACAGTGAACCATGACTCATATGAAATCCTGTACAGCTGTCATTTATGTACTAGGGCCCTCCACGAAGTACGTTTCACTTCTTCAAAACCTGGGCTGTGTTCTCATAGTAACAGCAATCCTGATTAAAGTTAACCAGAATCACCAGATTCCACGCACTCCCATGGCACGTGAGAGGAGAACGTGGATTTCCCAGGCAATCCTGATCAAATTCCACACAGTTTAAGCACAGTGGTTTGCAGGGGCGGATTAAGCTTTTTGCCGCCCATAGGCTAAAAGGCTTTTGCTGTCCTTCTACCTTAAACAAAAAAGGTTTGTCTTTTTTTGGTAATAAGGTAAAAGTGGGGGGCTTTCTCCTCACCCACTCCATCCTTGCTGCAGCCACCGCTGCCCACAGAGAGGGGCAGCCAAATTTGAGGAGGGGCAAAATTTGCTGCTCCTCAAATTTTGCTGCCGTAGGCAAATGCCTACTCTGCCTCTCTATTAATCCACCACTCGTGGTTTGACCAAGATTGCCTGGGAAATCCACGTTCTCATGTCACATGCCACAGGAGCCATACAGGCAGGGGTCCGCAAATTTAGGTTTAGCTCACTAGCCAGCCATTATTTATGGTCCCCAACAGTCTCCTCTCTTCCCTCAGATCCCTTTCTGGCACACACACACAGAGGTCTGAGGAGAGAAGCGGGTCTTCTGACAGGTGCACTGGATATGAAGATGGCAAGGAACAGTGGAAGTCCTCCCTTGCTGCTCGGAAAAGGGTCCTGCTGTTTCTTACCAGCTCAGAAATGACAACGGCAATGAGAAAGCTGGTGAGAGACCAGTGTGGAGCTGGGCATTCTGCTCACCAGAAGGCCGGAGGCACTTGTCCACTGGTGAGCTGGCAAATGAATGTATAGATGCCTACATGCAGGGTTTGGAGATCCTGGTTAACTGTTTGTGAGAATGCAGCCCTGTACTGGTGCAACTCACTCTTCCTTCTTTATCACACTTTGCCCCATTTTAGCAACTATTGCAGCCCTCTTTTGGCAGTTCCATTTGATGCTATTTATTTATTTATTTATTTATTTTTGCAAATGGAGGAAATTCCAGCAAAGCTTTTTCCTGTGTTGTGGTGAGCTTGACTTTAGAACCCAGAATGGCTGTATGCTTTGAAGTGTGGGTCAGCTTTTAAACAAAACCAACGGGTCCCCCTGGCTGTCCCCTTGTTAAGTATTGTGATAAATTTATGGCATGTCTCTTTGCAAAGAACGTCACAAAAATGTGTAACGATATAACCTCTGCTACTGAAATTGCCCCTGGAAACGTCTTTACTGCAGTAGGAGTGGCAGTTCACTCTCATTTTGGAGGTAAGATATTGCTGGAAGATTTAGTAATCATTCCCAGCATGCTAGGGGAAAACACCAGATAAGAGGGATGTGAGGCTGTGATTCTGAAATGATTAAGACTTCTTTCAAACCCAGCACCTTCCATGCTCCTTTTTTTTTTTTTTGGCACCAAGAAATATGAGGCAGTCACAGCATGGGCGAAAGCAAGAGAGAGCAACACTTCTAATGTGGCAATGTGAGCATTATTGGAATGAGGTACTTGATGTCTGAAGTTAAGTGGGAGTAAGTGTGGTGCTTGTGTTGAGTAAGTGTGGTGCTTGTGTTGGGGCGATTTTCAAACAAACCTGTTTTCAAAGTTGTTTTACTAAGCAATGTTATGTTGCTCTGAGTAGAAGAAAGATATTACCCATCCTATGTTTTTAAAACTGGATGTTTTAAATCTGATTTATTTGTTTTAAAGATGTAAATAAACTATTTCATTCCTTATTTAAAAATAGCATGGTTAAGATTAAATCTCCTCACAAGCAAGCTACACCCTACACTTTCCATCCCATGAATTAATGGTTCTCTCACACACTTTGAGTTACCTACCAATCATACATGGGCATCCATCTCATTTTTATTTCATGAAAATGGCTCTAGTGTGCCTGGCATACTTGCTTCTGGAAATTGCTGTGCCTTCATTTTCCGTTTCTCAGCAGACTAAAGTCACATGTGCAAAGACACAGGCTGGGTAGCAGGATAGTATTTTGTGGTGGGGTTGGGTTAAGAGAGGAGGACAATTGAAGGAAAAGAGACAGACTAGAAGGAAACAGTGGAAAGAAAAGGGGAAGACCTTATTCAGTACACAGTTTCCTACATTCCTTTACACTTTGCCAAAGTAAAACTCTCACAGCTTCTGGGCATAAGAGAAGCACGACCTGGGAATATTTTGAAGAAATTCCTTCCCTGGGTAAAAATGGAAAATATGTCAAGTGTCAGCAGTGCAACAAGGAGATGCAGGGCAGCGTGACACGAGTAATGAATGAAGGTATCCATTATGTTTTAAAACACAGTTTTTGATTGTGTGAATGGCCTCTATCTGTCCTATAGACAGTGGATTCAGGCAAATTCCAGCTGCAGTTGTTACTTTCTACCCAGAGATAGCAGCGTGAAGAGATGTGTAAGTTCAAGACATCTCTTGGTTGTAAGATCATTGCAGTTCAGTGTAAGCAAGTGTAAAGAGATGCACATTGGGGCAAAAAGCACCAGCTTCACATATACGCTGATGGGATCTGAGCTGTCGGTGACTGACCAGGATAGAGATCTTGGGGTCGTGGTGGACAGCTCATTGAAAGTGTCATCTCGGTGTGCGGTAGCTGTGAAAAAAGCTAATTCCATGCTAGGAATCATTAGGAGGGGGGTTGAAAATAAAAATGCTAATGCCCTTATACAAATCTATGGTGTGGCCACATCTGGAGTACTGTGTACAGCTTTGGTCACTATATCTTAAGAAGGATATTGTAGAACTGGAAAAAGTGCAGAAGAGGGCAACCAAGATGATCAGGGGGCCTAGAGCACCTTCCTTATGAGGCTAGGCTACAGCATCTGGGCTCTTTAACTTGGAAAAGAGGCGACTAAGGGGAGACATGATCGAAGTGTATAAAATTATGCATGGAGTGGAGAGGAAAGACAGAGATTATTTTTTCTCCCTCTCTCACAACACTAGAACCAGGGGTCACCCCATGAAACGGAAGGTTGGGAAATTTAGGACCGACAAGTGGAAGTACTTTTTCACACAGCACATAATTAATCTATGGAATTCCTTGCCATGGGATGTGGTGATGTCCACCAGCTTGGGTGGCTTTAAAGGGGGTTTAGACAGATTTATGGAGGACAGGTCATCAATGGCTACTAGTCTGGTGGCTCTGGGCCATCTCCAGCTTCAGAGGGACAATGCTTCTCAATACCAGTTGCAGGGGAGCAACAGCAGGAGAGAGAGCATGCACATACCTCTTGCCTGTGGGCTCCCCAGAAGCATCTGGTGGGCCACTGTATGAAACAGGATGCTGGACTGGATGGGCCTCGGGCCTGATCCAGCAGGGCTGTTCTTATGTAGTGCAGGCCTGGACAAATTATCTTTGAATCTAGGAGCCAGCCCTAAAATTTAGGAACCAGACACCTGGCAAAATTACCAGACTTAGTGCAGGACATTGTGGAAGGGGAGGGTAAATGGGCTTTTCTTTATCCCCTTTTACAAGCAATATACCCCACTTAGAAGAGTTTTTACCCTGGCAAGATGCAATGCCCTGCCTTCAGCCCTCTTAGAGGGCCGATATAGAGGGATTCCCTATGGGGAGAGGCTCTGCCCATGTGGTGAGGGTCAAGTGGAAACAGTCACCCATGTGCTATTGGAATGTTTGTTCTATAGAGACCTGCGCTGGGATCTCATTTACCCTTTGATAGCTAAATGCCCAGGTCTTGATTCTCCTCAGATGACTGACAGGCTGTTGGAAGGAAGTAATTCCTGCGCCACCAGACAGGTAGCTAAATTTTGCAGTGCAGCCCTCTGTTTGCGGAAGAACTTAATAATGGGAAAATAGGTGATGGATTTAAGGCCAGAGCAACTTGTAGCCATAATGTGGCTAGCTGCAGGTGGGCACGCAGGTACTGGTATCACCTGTATATCAGCTGTAAATCTAATGACAATATTTTCCAGAGCTCCTGAATTGTTTAACCCCCCTCAGATTTAGGAGTCGAGAAGGCAACTGGTTGAGTTTTGATTTGTGTGTAATAGCCTCATAAGTAGGAAATACTGCTGCCTCCTTTATCTCCAATTATTTTAGTAGTATTTTAAGTACCTTGATCTATGGTGAGGAGGACTTTTTAAAATTTATTTGGTGTTATTGTTTGCAATAGAAGTTTGATTGTCTTCTCTTTTACATTTGTTTTAATCTCATGCTGGTCGCTGACTGAAATAAAGAGATTGATTGAATATACTTAGAACAGAAAGAAGGTTGCCTGGGACAAATACAGATTTTCTTAAATAACTTTATGCAGTTATTCTGATGATCACCAGAAAGTGGGCTAAGGGAGCCTCACCCACATCCTGATGATCGTCAGAAGGTGGAACCAAGGAGGCTAGCCTGCCTAATTCCCCCCTCCCCTTAAATGAGGTTAACGGAGCAAGTGCTCCGTTAACCTTGTTTTTCTACTTATGCGCTGCCACGGTGCGAGTAGACACACAAGTAGACCCCCAACCAGGAGGCTACAAGCAGCCTCCTGGGCTTGAGGTCCCCCCCAGGATGCCCCACACGCTTGTACGAGGCATCCTGGGACTTCTGAGGGCTGAGCTGTCCCAGATCCACACTTCAACTAATCGTGTAAAGCACCTCTACCTCTGAATAACCTAGTGTAGGCACTGTGACCCTCTGGCTCCTGGGTTTTGTCAAACCCTGAGGCAGTGAGGCTCTACACATGAGCAGTGTGTATTGCTGAAAGGGGGTTTGTGGGGAGAGCCTCCCAGCCCCCGGGAACCCCATAAGGCCCCATGCAAGTGCACAGTACATTGTGGGGGGGAGCCCCCCAGTCTACTTGTGGGGGAGCCCCACAAGCCTCCCCATTTTGGGGAGCCCCCCAGGCTACTTGTGAGTCAGTGCAATGCAGAGCTGTGCCATGGCGACACATGATCAGAAAGTGGGTTAGCAGGGTTATCTGCACGATCAGATAAACGGGGGTGGGGGGTGGGCGGGCATTTAAGCAGGCTTGCGCCCAGAGCTGCACAACTCCCGTGGCACCACACGACCAGCCGAAACTCTTAGCTCGTTTTCGGCTGGTTGTGGGAATCGCCTTAATGTATAGCATTAATTGTGGTTAGTGTCAATTCAGATGTGTAAGTAGCAGTTCAGATGTGGTTAAAGCAAATCATGGACGGGAGTGGGAAATGTGTATGGGGCAAGTGATGGAGGGAGTCTGTGAGCTCCGTTTCCTAACCATTGTTGGGAATGTTACATCTGCACTGAGTATAAGGCAGTTCTCAGTGTCTGCATCATAGCTATCCACCCAAGCTTGCTTGCTTATTTATTTTATATAATTTAATAGTAATAATTTTATGTAATTCAGTGTAGCTTTTCTAAAAATAGTTTTCAAACTAATATATAATTAGTTTAGAATTACAGAGACCTTTTCTGTAGCTGCTCCTGGCCTCTGGAATGCACTCCCGGCAGATATCCTCAGTTTAGGCTCGCTGTTGGCCTTTAAGAGAGCCCTAAAAACTTACATGTTTGGCCTGACCTTCCAAGGTTTTTAAATAGGCTTTAAATGGTTTTTAATTGTGTTTGAATTGTTTTTATATTGTTTTTAGCATTGTGTCTTAAATGGCATGTGCTTTTAAATTTGTTGTACAACACCCAGAGCCTTTGGATGGGTGGTTTTATAAGTGTAATAAACAAACAAACAAACAAACCACAATTAATAAAACAAGATTAAACATGGAGTACCATTTGTTAAGAAGCCAACCCCAAAACATCACAATAAAGGCGGCAGTAAAATCCAGCAGAAAAACTCCTTAGCAACCTCACCATCATCAATGACTATAAAGAGACTCCTCTACCAGCTTGCAAAAGAGCCTGAGCAGCTTCTGAGAGCTTCTTACTTTCATATACTTAAATTTAAAAAAAAAATCCTACAGTTTGCCACAGGTTCTCTAGATGGGAGGTGATGGTGAACAATTCTAATTAAATGATGGAGGGTTTTATTGCCAGTTGTGAGTTGTTAATGAACATGAGCAAAAGGTCACCTGTCTAAAGGAAGAACATTCATATGAGAAACTTCATTTCTGGTATCTTGCAAATGGCAAAGTGTTTGACATTGCAAATTAAACAGTCTTTTAATGCACTTCCTCAACCATTGATACTATGATATAGTGTTCTATACTATACTGGATACAAGTAAAAAAAAATTTTCTTGGCGCAACATCCCTGTTGATTTATAGGAAACACAGCTGTTAAGCGTTTGTCGTTAGTCCCAATTAGGATTGCCAATTAGTCCACATTTACTGGTACACTTAGTACAACCTTTTCCTGTCAGATAAGCCATATCAAGCTCCGAAAAACCATTAATTACTGGATTCACGTTCTGGCTTCACTCATGTGAAACTTAAGAAAATATTAGAAAGACTTCCAAGAATATTAAGAATTCCTTCATTGAGCTTCATAGGGTATTTTCAATTTTTTTTTAAAAGGATACAACGATTAATAAAGCAACAAAAATCATATCCAGTTGAATAAAAATAAGAGGAACAACATTCTAAAATGGATAATGCCTGTTTAAGCAGGAACATTTTAACACCCTGCAGCAAGTGTAGGAGCCAGGCAAACCTGTGAGGGAAGCAAGTTGCTGTTTAGAGTACTTCTATACTGCTTTTCAGCAAAAAGTTCATTTAGAGGTTTACATAGCAGAGAAAGGGGCGGGGGAATAGTTCCTTGTTCCAAAGGGGCTCACAGTCTGCCTACAGACACACACAACTCCTGGAAACATTATTGTGCTGGAATGAACAGGGACAGTTAACATATAAGAACAATCCTTCTGGATCAGACCCGTCTAGTCCAGCAGCCTGTTTCACACAGGGGCCCACCAGATGCCTCTGAGAAGCCCATAGGCAAGAGGTGAGGGCATGCCCTCTTTCTTGTTGTTGCTCCCCTGCAACTGCTATTCAGAGGCATCCTGTATCTGAGCCTAGAGGTAGCCTATAGCCATCAAGACTAGTAGTCATTGATAGACCTGCCCTCCATGAGCTTGTCATTCAAGCTGGTGATGAAAAAAGTTGATATCCATCACCAAAAAAGTGGAAATTGAGGATGCTTTTCACACACAAAAAGTCTCCACTTTGCATAAATTTGTATATGTTTATTGGTACTATATATTTATTTTATTTATTTAACATACTTATATACCGCCCAAAACGCAAGTCTCTGGGCAGTTTTCAACAAAACAATAAAAACTCTCTCATCCTATATAATAAAAGGCTAAGTGAGTGGCCGTGGCTTTGGAATGTTGGGGATCTGCGTCCCTGCCTCCCTGGGCTGTTCTGGGCCTGCGCGAAGCGCAGGCCCAGAAGAGCCCAAGGGACACAGGACCCCAGACACCAGTGTCCCACAGCCACGGGCGGCCATTAGCCGGTGTGTGGCGGCGGGGGAAAGTGGCCGAGGCGGCGGCAGAGCCGCCGCCTCGGCCATGAGCTGCAGCACGGCGAGAGGAGGCCGAGACAACCAGAAGCGGCCGCCCTGAAAAAGGCGAGGGCAATGGCGGCGGGGGAAGACCGAGACGGGGGACAGGGAAGCTGGGCGAGGTGGCGGCGAAGCCGCCAACGAGGCCCCCGCCCGCTCACAGCCGTCGCCCCCGCCTGCTCACCCGCCCTCCCAGCTGCCCAAAATGAAGCTGGGCGAGGTGGCGGCGAAGCCGCCAATGAGGCCCCCGCCCGCTCACAGCCGCCGCCGCCTGCTCACCCGCCCTCCCAGCTGCCCAAAATCACCTTCCCCGCTCCCCCCCCAAAAAGATTAAGGGCCAAAATGGCCCATGAGAAGGTCGCCGCCCCCGCCTATCGCCCTCCCAGCTGTCGAAGACCACCTTACCCGCTCCAGCCCGAGGGAAAAGAGAGGAGCTCACGAGCAGAGCTCCTCTCTGTGCTAAGTCACTGCTCAAACTGCCGCTATGGACGCAAAGGACGCCTATTGCGTCCATTGCGACAGTATGGGCAGCAGCTTAACACAGAGAATAGCTCTGTTTCCGAGTTCCTCTCTTCTCCTTCGGGCTGGAGCGGGTAAGGTGGGCTCCGGCAGCTGGGTGCGCGGGAGGGCGATAGGCGGGGGCGGCCACCTTCTCATGGGCCATTTTGGCCGTTATTCATCCACCCCCCCCCCAAAAAAAAGTATAAGCAAAATAAGGAAGAACAAAAACAGAGACAACAACAAAACAAAAAACAAAAAGAGAGAGGGGACAAGGGGGGAAAAAAGAGACAGAAAGAGAGAGAGAGAGACAGAAAAGACGGGATAGAAAGCTAGCGCCCGTTATCATAATGGGCTTAAAAATACTAGTGTGTATATGTGTGTGTGTGTGTGTGTGTGTGTGTGTGTGTGTGTGTGTGTATACACACACACACACACACACACACACACACACACATACATATTTTGATTAAAATTGGATAATTTGAGAATAAATACAGCTCACCACTGTGAAGTGAGCTATAGGTTTGCTCAGTCTGCTGTCTAGGTGCACAGTTCTCACGGCTGCTTCTTAACCGTAAATTTGCCTCCTGGTTAGGTATGCCACACACACAGTCCTCTGTCCTCCTCCCTCATGGATCACCCAGCCTGCTCTCCCTAGCCAGGCCAGCAACTTCGCCTCTTGGCTCAAGGCAGGGCAGCCAGCTAGCAACCGAGCCAGCCCCTTTGTATGCTGGCACAGTGGTCCATGCATGGTCTCCCACTTGCTTGCTGTTCTCTATGACTACAAACATTTATATATTGCTTTTCAACAGAAGGTTTCACAGTGGTTTTCAAAGAAAAATAAATAAGATGCCCCCCCAGGCATCAAAGGGCTCACAACCTAAAAAGAAACGAAAGATAACACCAGCATCAGCCATTGAAAGGATGTTGTGCTGTGTTCGGATAGGGCCAGTTGCTCTCCCCATGATAAATAGAAGAGATCCACCACTTTAAAAGGTGCCTTTTTACTTAGTTAGCAGAGGTAACTAACTGCTAACGTCTCACTGCCGCCGCTACATGAAGGAAGCAAGCTGCACCTGTCGGGCCTACCTAGCTATCTGTGCTCCTGCATCACATGGCTCTGCAACTTGCCACTGAAGCAGAACCTCCGCTCTGGCTTCCCCATTGGATGGAGTATCAGTAGGATGCTGACCAGGGAAAGAGACTGAGGAAGAGAAGCTGCTCATGAGAGCAATGTGTTCTGAGTGAACAAAATGTTCCAGCTGTTCCCCAGAACTTTTCGTGCACCACAGCAAATGGAAAAAAAAGTTGTTTGATCCCCAAAATAGTCCCTCCTGATGCAAAAAAAGTAGTTTGGTCCCCAAAATAGTCACATGTCCTCTATAAAAATCCCTAGTTGGCAACCCTAACTACATCCCATGGCAGAGTTCCATAATTTAATTATGTGCTGTGTGAAAAAGTACTTCCTTCTGTTGTTCCTAAATTTCCTGGCATACAGTTTCATGGGATGACCCCTGGTTCTAGAGTTGTGAGAGAGGGAGAAAAACTTCTCTCTATCCATTCTCTCCACACCATGCATAATTTTATAGACCTCTATCAAGTCTCTCCTTAGGTGACCTTTTTTCTGAACTAAAAACCTCCAGATGCAGCGTGTTCTCTAATTTTTTTCCATCTGTGTGCAGAATAAGTTTTGTTCTGGGTGGCAATATCAAGGCAGTGTGCGTGCACCTGCATTCAATGTGGGACCTTCCTGATTCAACCTGGGCGGAATCTAAATTTAACTGAGCGGACATCAAACATTGTGTGAGCGCAAGCACATGCACATGCCTTAGAGGGAACACTGCCTAGATGTTATAGGTGCTCTTAAGGAAGGTACTCTAGGTGCTTGATCATCTTGATTGCCCTCTTCTGTACCTTTTCCAGTTTTATAATGTCATTTTTGAGATACAGTGTATACAGTACTCCAAATGTGGCCGCACTGTAGATCTGCATAGAATTTTGTTCTCATTCCCCTTCCTGTTGATCACTAGCATGGAATTTGCTGTGGCTGCACACAGTGGCCGCACACTGAGTCAACACCTTCAACAAACCATCCACCCCAGGATCCCTCTCCTGATCACCAACGGCTCGGACCCTATCAGCGTATATGTGAAGTTGAGGGTTTTTGCTCCAGTGTGTATCACTTTACACTCACTTACATTGATCTGCATTTGCCATTTTGCTGCCCATTTTGGAGAGATCCTTTTGGGATTCCTCATCTGTTTTGGCTTTCACTACCCTAAATAGTTTAGCGTCATCTTCAGATCTGGCCACCTTGCTTTTCCCTTCCTAAACATACACTTAAAAAGTACCCTTTTTTTTTTTGCCCATTTAGCAGAGGTCCCACAATTGTGATGCATGACATGGAGCAGGCTCTCCCTTAGACGTTAACATACAGGCAGGTTTGTCTGGAAGGGCATTTTGAACTGGGCCCAGAAATAAGCTAGTGCAGGTCCAACCCTGCTCCTTTGCAGGTCTCCTGAACCGCACTGTGGTGGCAGCCTTCTGAATCAGCTGCAGTTTCTGAGCACTTCTCAAAGGCACCATTTTCAGAAAGTGCTCTTGGTGTGTACCATCCTTTTGTCACAAAGTGCACAGTTTATCATGGCTTGGCTGCTGCAAGTGCTTTGCCCTTGTTCTTTGATGAAAGGCATATGCAAATGTGGGTATATTTCAGCTGCAGATGTTATATCAGTTTGCTCTCTCCTTTTGAGCAAACACATTCAAGTTGAAACAAAAATAGTCATCTCTACAAGAAAAAAATGGAACTCCGCCACCCCCTCCCCCTCTCTCATGAAGGCCCTGGATTTACCAGCCCTGGTTAAATAAATAGGGTTACTTGAGTTTTAAACTCAGGTAATTTGAAGTGTATTTGAAGTGTATTTTGTATTCAAATGTATTTTGAAGTGGCATTTCGGCTAGTGAGTTTACTTCCAAGTAAGCGTGCTTAGGACAGAAGTTTAGGCTTTTTTGCATGTTACATTGGAAGCATGAGTCAGGCGATCTCTGAAGTGGACTCTTTTCCTTCCTCCTATAGCAGACAGGGAAAATGCAGAGCAGGGCCTCTTATGTGATGGTGCTTTAGTTCTGGAATGTTCTCAGTAAGAGAGCCCTGCCGTATGTCATGTTTGCTGAACTTTAGAAGATAAGCTAACAGTTGTCTTAGAAGTTCAGCCCCCCCCACCAAAGGACCCCCCTCTGCACCTCTCCACACCTCGCTCCAGAACCAACCCAGTTGCTTAGCAGCTGCATGCAGACCTGTCCACTGCTTGGCCACTGGCCACAGCTCTGCATTGGCGCTGCTTCCTCCTGACTTTTTTTTAAAAAAATCACTAGGAGGTGTGGCGTGGGGGGGGGGATTCCAAGCAACTGGGCAAAAATACTGAAGACCCCACCCATCTTCTCTGGAGACCCAGGAACAGGAGAAACAGTGGGGTTTGCAATGGCTCCCCCCCCCCGCTCAAGTGGCAAGCCTTCTTTGTAAATTGTCAAACCTGGGAGGGGGGGGTGCACAGAGAGTTGCGAGAAAGGTTGTCTCAGAATCCCAAAGGAAATTGCTAAATCATCAAATTGCTAAATGAACTGCCCACCCCACGCCATATTACGCCGCAGAAACAGCGGAAGAGTCCGCCTAAAACAGGGAAATACAGCTATTTTTCTGCAAAGGACTTGCAACATTGTAGCCCTGAACTGCAAAGACAAAACGCCAAAGGAGGCATTGGATATGTGGATGGTACCTTGTTGTCAGCGCAGGCAATAAGAACATAAGAACAGCCCTGCTGGATCAGGCCCAAGGCCTATCTAGTCCAATGTGGTGTCAAAACACAGGCAGTACGGAAGCACACTCAGTGGCAGATGCGTTGTAGTGTGTAATCTGGAAAACGTCCAGGTGTTCCAGGATGTTTGAGGTTTTAGTACTGTAAGTGGGTACTGTATTTTACGGACTATAAGACGCTACGGACTATAAGACACACCTTAATTTTAATCCAGTTTTTCAGAGTTTTAACATATTAAACTGTTAAAACATATAAGACGCTCCTGAATTTTGGCGGATATTTTTCGAGGAAAAAAGTGAGTCTTATAGTCCATAAAATACGGTATATAGCACACTATTACTGAATAGGTTTTATTTTGATAATTGGTGGGGTGTTTGGGTTTTTTTGCAGTTTTTGAAGCTTTATATATGTTTGTACGTCTCTTTGATTGTTTCTCACAGAGAAGCCAGTAATAAATGTTGTATTTCAGTACGTCAGTGCACATGGAGGGGCTCCTAATTAAGCCCACTGTTTCCCAGACTTCTTGTAGCTGAGGTATATTTGGTTTTAAAGTTAAAATTGGAAGTGCATTTACACAGTCTAAAAATAAACCTCATCATTTGTAGGAGTCCAGCCTGTGTGAGTCAAGCCGTGTCCAGTCATTGAACTGAACATGCTTACAGGGCTTGAAAGGGGTCAGAAGTCCCACCCCCTGCCTGTCACTCACCCTCCTGGCTCTGCTCTTCATGCTTACTGTAGTGTTCATCTGAAGAGAGGAACTTTGTAAGCATGATTGTGAGACTGAGGCACCAGGGGATCATGGGTATGTGGGTCATCATGCTTACAGAGTTCCTCTCTTCAGACGACTGCTGCAGTAAGTGTGAAGAGTGGGGCAGGGGACAGGTTTTCTGACCCGTTTCAAGCCCTGTAAGCATGTTCAGTGGTGTCTTCCTGAATTCCTGAACAGGGCTTCAGGAGCCCTATTCACATACTTTATTCAACACCCTTTCAATCTGTGTACTGTGTGTACACAGGTACAGATCTGTATGTAGGTACAGTTATTCACCTGTTGAACACAGGTATAGCAGTCCACTTTCTATCTGTATCCGGCAGATCAGTCATTTATGCAGAGATGAAACGTGAACTGTTGTTAGAGGGCAGGGAGCAATGAATCCTACAGAGACTCAATGGGCAGCTTCCACTGAGGAGTACTTTAACCTCATGGGGATCTTTCATTATTTCATAGATTTCTTGTGACGCACTAGTAGTTTCTCATCATGCTCAGTTTGGGAATTACTGGTTTAGCCCAATATACTTTGTATACGACTCCCTTAAGGGCCAAACTACACATAATGGGTGCACAACAAACATAGATCTACCTCAATCACCTAGAAAGTGGGAGGAAATGTCACAGCAGAAAGGGTGAGTAGATAAGGAGTGCAAAACCCTCCCCCTCCCACCATGTCTCCTCACAGCTCCACTCTTCAAGCTGGAGCTCCACTGAGGAGAAGAGAACTGAGTGGGATGCTGTGGGCAGGGGGAGAGTTCTGAACTTCTTATTTGTCAAGAATGGACTTCTATCCTTCTATTTCTATGTGATTAGGGCAAATGTATGTTGAAACATATGGCTCTGCTACCACCATATGTACCTTAGCCTTAAGAGTTCCAGTATTTTCAAAGAAGGATAGACATACTTTGTTCTTGATCTTTCTGGTACCTACTGAATCCTGATTCAGGAGTATTAGGTGGTGCATAGTTTGTGGGCAAGCTAAACCCAGAGAGGTTTTGATTTGCAAAAAAGAAAAGTAAGAGAGAGAGAACACACCCAAACCCAGAAGCGGCAGTTCCCAAGATGGTTGAAAAATGACTATAAATTCCTGCTGGCTATATGTTGGTTAATGGATGGCAGTCAGGCAAAGTTATCATGCCAAACTGACTTTTATGTTCTACATTTATATCCTACTTTTCTGCCATGGAATTAACTGGGCAAAAGGGCATATTTCAAAATGATAGTTCTTTTATATTCATCAGGGGGAGATCAACTTCTCCTACCCAGCCCCAGGACAGTGTCTCTCTAGGGACTGTTTACTGATGTCCCTCTTGTGACTTTTCTTAGATTGTGAGTCCCTTTGGGATGGGGACCTTCTTTTGATCTTATTCGCTGTGTAAACTACTTTGAGAACTCTTTTGTTGAAAAGCAGTATATAAATATTCATAATAATTCAGGGCTGCATGCTTAGAATTTCCAGATAGTCTCTCATCTAGGCACTCACCTGAACCAGATTCAGACCTCCTTAACTTCAGCAAAGTTTCTGCCTCACATTCTTGCAGAAGATGCTCTGGTCCTGCTGCTCTAGCTGATGTTGAACATTTGAGACACCATGACAAATTATGATCATGAATTTTCACTATACCATCTAATCCATGCTTAACTGTGTTAGTAGTAATTTTTATTTTATTATTTATTTTATTTATTTATCAAATTTGTATACCGCCCCAAACTTTCATCTCTGATACTTCAGTTCGCAAAAGAGAAAAAAGAAACCACTCTAAGCCTTTCTGCCTAGTTCTTTGGAGGAGATCTACTCTCTCTAAGTAACTAGTTGAGTGGCTGTTTACAAGATTTAGGCTTATGGAATATGAAAGGCTGGCACAGATGTGGCCACTCACCAGCCCATAACGATGTTTAAGAAACTGGGCTACCAATTACTTCCATGCTCGGGTCCCTACCCTCTTCTATCCAAATCCCTCCCTTTTGCTGCCCTTAACTGTGAATCTGTGTTATATCTGCACTGATTTTAAAGCCAGTCCAGGTATGCACCTAACCCAAATTCCGTCTGCATCAGTCCAAGATGATGATACACCTGCAAGTTATCATTTGTACTTACTGTTGTGATTAAGAAGTTTCCTATTGCTTTCATTGGTTTTTGTTCTAGGTAACTCTTTTGAATTTACTTTTCTTCTGCCTTACACTTCGGTCCTACAATGTATGTGTATTAGAGGGAGAGGGAGATTTTAAATGAGGCTGATTTCATCTGTTTCTATAAAAAATTTCATTCAGGCTAAAGGTTTGGAGGGAGAAGTGCTTGAAAGCAAATACCATTTTATTTGCTCCCTGGTCCCTTTTGCTTGAGGCAGGACCCTTTATTGCTCCTTTGCAGGGGCTATGCCCTTGTGGTAGCTTTCCATGGTGTATATTGTCACTTGTGAGGAAGCTGGTTTTCTGAATCATACAGATAATCACACCACTTCAGGAAAAGAGAATTCTCTCATCCTGGTATAGCTTGATTGTCAGTCTGTATTCTCCTGCCAAGTGGTAAGAGAAAAAAATCCCACATAGTTGTAACTGCTCAATGCTAGAATGAGAGACCACAATATGCCATAATTAAATCATCAGATTAAAATTAATCATACAGTGCCCTTCATAAATATCTCCAGAATGAGATTCTCTGCTCCTACCACTGTTCTTCAGAGACATTTCCAGCACCAAGAGTCTTGTTTTTTAAAATATATCATCTTGTGAGACATGATTGTGTTTTACTATATCGTCTTGTGGTTTCCCCCCCTCACCCTCCTCCAGTTGGCCCATTGAGGATAGAGTTCTCCCAGACTGTGAATTTGAAAGATGTGGCAGCGGAAAACCCAGAAGTCAGGGAAGGAGGCCGCTACACCCCAAAGGACTGCAAAGCACTTCAGAAAGTAGCCATTATCATCCCCTTCAGAAATCGAGATGAACACTTGAAATACTGGTTGTATTTTCTCCATCCAATTCTTCAAAGGCAGCAACTGGATTATGGAGTGTATGTAATTAACCAGGTAAGCATCAGATTCTGAATTGCTTATTGCGTGCATGTGTAATAGTGGTATGTGCCTGCTGTTGCTTTCTTTCAGTTATGTATCTGATTTTTTGTGCTGAGTAAATAAATATTTGCTGAACCATGGTGGAATTAGTTTCTGCAAAAGATCCTTGCTTTGCAAGCTGCTAACAAAATCAATAACATTTGCTTTTATTATTTTTATTTAAATCTAACAATCTTTTCAAAACATAACTACTGCAATATAACAATTACAGTATCTAACAGCTGCCAGCAGAGATCTATAAAACAACCAAGAGCAAGATGAAATCCATCTTTGCATCATTCTCTCACAGCCCAAGTGCCATTCTAAAGTTGTTCCTAGGTCTTCTGAAAGTCAAGAGTGAGCTGGTCAGGTTGGCTGATCCTGGGCAGAGAGTTTTAATGCGCTGTAGTGGTGTCCTCTGTGCTTGTCACAGGTTTAACTGCTGATAACTGGGAAGCCCACAGAATGCATGTGGCACTCTTTCTTTTTAGCCATTAAAAATAAATAAATCATAAAAATGCTTCATCTGATGGGCTCGTCATGTTATGCGTCTTGAATGAGATGATGGACTTCTGTTAAGCCAGCCAGTTTATTAGAGATTGATTTTTTTCCTCATTTACAGAGAACTAGAATGGGCAATTCTGCTGTTAGAGGCCCACACACTCCATACATCCCTGAACAGAACAATGTTACGTAGACAAAGCTTGCAAAAAAACAAACTTGGAAGAAATCCATTCTTTCTCACAGATTTGGGCTTTTACCATGGCCCCCTTAAATTGCTGTTGTACCTGAGTGCAGTGGGAATAGGAGTGCGCTGGCAAGCTCTGTCCTTGGGGCCGTTGCACTCCATAGCCCCAGCTGTCCAGTGTGTATAGTTACAGTGTACATCTCAAGAGGGTTGGACTCTGGAATCCGTCTCTGGTTGGATTCAGAGAATGCAAGTGGTGCTCTGCTTGGAGAATGAGGCTTTCCCACTTCCTCTCTGTCTTGTATCCTCTGAAAGGCTGATCCTGAGAGTTGGGAGGCCCTTGGGAATAGCATGATACATAACTTTGAGGGCTGCTGATAGAGTGCATGAGTGGAAGTTCTGTTCTGCTCATGCAAGCACTTCTTGGAATCCAACTCATTGAAATGTGTGACTGTAAAAACTTTAGGAACTATTAATTGCTATAACAAGATTCTAATTGGTCAGCTGCCAGCAAAGAATGTTGTTGGATAATGAGAGTTCCTATGTGTAATATGTTTACACAACATGTATGCTTGGTTGTGGCATTGGATCCTAAAGGTAAAGTGTGCCATCGAGTTGGTGTCGACTCCTGGCGACCACAGAGCCATGTGGTTCTCTTTGGTAGAATACAGGAGGGGTTTATCACTGCTATCTCCCGCGCAGTATGAGATGATGCCTTTCAGCATCTTCCTATATCACTGCTGCGTTTGTTTCCTACACTATAGGTGTTTCCCATAGTGTGGGAAACATACCAGCGGGGATTTGAACCGGCAACCTCATGCTTGCTAGGCAAGTCATTGGATCCTAGAATACATTTATTCAGACTTCTATTATTATTTTTCTTATAGATCTACTGATGTGTTCAGGTTCAGCAAACTGACAGAGAATCTTCTTGCCATTATTTTTAACATAATTGTAGTAATATCTCCCCAGTGAGTGGAATGTCTTTCTCCCTTTACTGCTGTCTTTAGGGCATCATTCATAGGAATGAGAGAGAGGCCTAATGTCTAGTGCTTAGGCTGAAGGGCACAAAATTACCTTGGGAGATGAGGGAAGCAAGCATAAGGCCAGTCTGGAGATGCATATGGTGACCTCTCTCAACAACAAATTGCCCAGGCTGAGGGGAAGCTGGAGCTTTATATAAGACTATGGTACCAGATTGACCCCCTGAGGTCACCTGATTGTCCAGGTCAAGAGGATTCTGGGCTTTTATGTTGGTATCCAAGGGGAAACTGCAGTTTCCTCCTCTGACCAGGAGCTATGATTGTGAAGGGAACTGTTGCCTGTTTTGCACAAGTTTTGGTTCCAGTTCTTTAGTGCTTGACTTGTATTACTATGCATACTGTAGTTCTCTTACGTTGACTGAATAGCATAATGTTGCAACTTGTAGTAAACATGTTATGCTTAAGGTTGGTCATGGCCATTTTTCTGGTGCATTGATATAGCATCTTGAGAAGTTTAGTTGTGTCTTGCAGTTATCAATATGGGGCCTGTTTTATGGAGACTTGAACCAAGATGCACAGTGAACTTGCAGATTTTGTCGGCCTGTGCCTAGCTATTTGTTTATGTCTTTTGAACTTGGTGAAGGCAAATGCCCCTTGCACAGTCAGGGACAGCTGGAAACTGAATGAATCTGCTTTCAGAATGAAGCTTTCAGAACCTTCATGAGATGTTCTTCTCGTGTGCCAGTTTCATAGGCTGCATACACCTGCATAACACACCTGTCATAAACTAGTAATATTTTACTGTTTTCCATGAAGGAGCTTATAGTTCTAGATTCTGTGCATAAGCTATAGATTATTAGCCAGCCTTGCGAAGAATGCAAATTTAGTATTTTGAAATTTATACTGCAAATAACAACGCTCCCCAGCATTTGATACTGGGACACAGGTTTTTTATTCTGGATTAATATTGGAAAACACTTCATTCTCTTCCTCAAAAAGACATCTCTTTCTTTATATTTAAACTCCACCCTAGAAAGGACCTTCAGAATGGTGGTTTACAGCCATTAATGTATAGATTTTCTCTATCTGTTTCTAAAAAAATGTTATTTTGCTTGGAACTGCAGAATAACCCAGTTAATATTGTCTCCTGGCATCCCACCTTCCAGTTTGCACCATCAGATAGGACTCTAGGACAGGGATTCTCAACGTTGGGTCCCCAGATGTTATTGGACTTCAATTCCCATAGTCCCCAGGCCCAGTGGCCTTTGCCTGGGGATTATGGGAGTTGAAGTCCAATAACATCTGGGGACCCTGCGTTGAGAATCCCTGCTCTAGGATGTACCGTGCTTTCTGGGCAATAGTGATGCTTCTGGGATTTTCCTGTACCAGTCAACTCTAGTGCCAGTTGACTTGGTGAACCCCAGTATGCTGCTTTCTAAGGATGATGTCCCTGCTCATATATTGGCAGAGACGAAGGTTCAGTGGCATACAGGGCTTCTGTGCTCCAAGGGGCATAGAGTCGTAAAATGTACCCAACATGGTGGCCTAACTTTTCAAAAGCATACTTTTCAGTCCCTCCCACTGCTCCAGCACACAGTTTGGGAAGCATCAAGCCTCCTATAGGTAACTGCCATGACATCTCTTGAGAAGCCATTGAAAATTTCATCCCTGAATATCTCTGCTAATATTTCCTGCTAATATTTCCTATTAATAGTGGCTTAACAAGAAGAAAAATGCTTAGTAGGTAGATTTTTAAACTTCTGTCTTGCCGGGAGTACTTCAGCAGCATAAAGTGGGAGGTATGGCCACTTAATCGAGTTGTTCTGTGGTTTCCATTCTTTACAATGGACTCATTTGTGTACATGTGTATTTTCACAGAAATACTGGTATCCAGGTTCAAAATATGCTTGATTTGGGAATGTTCTGATTATTTCAACAGAGCTTACTTTAGTGTTTTCGGTTCGGGGCCTTAATGGGATTGTGTTACAAATAAGTCTCACAGGGTTTTTTTAAAAAAGAAAGTGGGATGATTGATAATAGATTAGGTGTGTACAAAATGTAACTTTGCAGTTGCTTCTGAATGAGGTATTCAATTTGGTTAACTTTGTTACAGCAGGATGTCTTGTGTGTTCTGTACAGCTCTAGCCAGATAAGTACACAACAAGCGACACTGGCAATGACCCTGAACTATCCAGATGGTATTTTTTTCTGAGAAAGATTGTTTGTGGGGAGCTTTTAAAGCCTGCTAAGAAAATCGTTCTTATTTCTTTGCTCTCTTGACAATTGCTTTTCTCTTTTTTTTCCTTGTCTGTCCTTCCTTTGCATCCATTCTTCCTCCTCTCTTTTTTCTTTTCTTCCTTCTAGTGGGGAAGTCTTACCTTTTACTTGTTAAACCTGTCCTATAGCAAAACAATCACTGAAGCAAGGAGACTTTCTGTGTGAGTGATTCTTACTCCATCTACGTGCTTCTGTATTCTGCATCTCATAGGAAAAAAAGAAGAAATGCTGACCATCCTACTGCTCCAATGGTAACGTCCAACCTCTTAACTTTCAGTGCAATGTAAATTCAAAGATGAATCCACTGATTTTTACCACTGACTCTCAGAATATCTGAAATGCTTTTGATTGAACACTGTGCTGAACTGGAGGTGGGAGAAGAACGAGAATATGTGAAATGTTGAGAGTTAGACTGCTGGAACCAGTGAAAGAAACTTGATGCAAATTGCCTACTTTTGTAATATACAACTTGGCTCATTCATTTAAGCCACCTGCAGTTACTTGGCAGCATGCAAGGAGAGGAAGGAGTACATATATGCAGGGCTTATTCCCAAGCCTCCAAACTGGAGGACTGGAATACTGAACATGACCAATGAGTAATCCTTGATAAGCTTCTGAAGAACTTTCCCAGAGCCCAGTTTGAAAATCTTTAAGCTATGTTTATGGAAACAGAGCGGCTATTTAAAGGGATTTCACTAATTAACACACACACACACCAAAAACTATATTGGCAGTTCAGCCTCCCTAATCTGATAATATATGATGGATGTAATTAACAGCACCGAACCTTTGCAAAACAGCAGGGCGGGCGGGAGGAGAGCCTTTGACTTGTGAGCTTTGCCAGGCTCAAGGAAATAGTGATGGCCAAGTCTGATTTGCACCCACTGAGCTTGCAACACCAATCTTGTGCTCTTCATTCCTCTTAGATAATATTTGTGCCAGATAATTAATGAGCCCCAGCTGTTTGACATGTTGTAATACTGGGGCAGAGAGTGCTGTGTGGGATTGGCTGGCTTAATAGAACAAACTGTTGCTTCTTGCCCAGGCTTGACAGAAACCTACAGCTGTGGCTGGAGGCAGAAGTCCAGCTGGCCCTCTCATCCAACTAGTAATTAGTTTGAATCCACTTCTTTGATGAGCACAGTGGAAAGGTCTTTGGGGGCTGTCCCCAAATTGTATCAGTACAGTAATTCCTGGAAAGCTTGCTGTTCTGGTCTATCGTGGCAGGAAAACTCAGCAGTGTTAAACTGTAGAACCAAAACAGACCCCTTGTATGAAGAAGATCTTCAGAGGCTAGTGTAGGGATGTGAAATTTCTGAAAACTTTGAAGCCTTTGGGTGGGGAGGAAATGGAGAACTTTTCTTGTGTTTTTTTGTTTTACGGTTTCTGGAGGGGGAAACATATAGGCGAAAGCTGAAAATATGCAATACTGACTTATCCAACCTTAAGAACATGAAATGTGTTGCATTCCACTTAACTTTTAACATACACAAAATGAGTACTTGGTATATTGATGACATTAAAATATTAAGAAGTTTTTTGTTTTTATTAAAATCAAATTATGAAAATACCCAGCGTTAAAGGTGTAGTGGCTTGTAACCGCATCTTTAAGTATCCAAGCCCAAGCCCGTTTCCATTGGCAAATGGAAAAGGAATGTTGAAAACAGAAACTGTCAACATCATGCTAAACAAAAAGAAAGATTATTTGGGATTAGAAATAATGGCTGATATCCAGAGCAGTGCTCCATGGGTGCACCAGGAAGATGTGTACATGCTGTGAGAAATTTTCTCATTATTGCTGTGCCCACACACACTACTGAGGATAGTGAATTTTGCTTATTTGTCACTGGAAGTGACCTATATCACCTGAAAATATGTTCCTGAGGGTCATGTAGCCCTCAGGGATATATTTTTGGGTGACACACGGCTCTTCAGATGCAGCGCAAATTGTTGAAATTTGCTTCCCCCTGCTGTGTGTCCGATGCTGCACAGCTAGAAAAGCTTCCCTCAGTACGGGAGCATCTTTCTGGTGTGTCTGTGGGGCATTGCTCTGGATGTCAGCCAGTGTGTAGCATAACAATGTAGACACGTACGTTTCTTCTGTTTCTAAAGAGAGAACTCAGATTCCCTAATCTAACATAGTTTCACAGGTAGTTCATGAAGAGAGAATATTTCATGAAAGTACACACACATACACACACACACACACACACACAAACACACACACACACTCCACCCCACTGCAGTCCTTATATCTCTAGGTCATTAGTTTTCACCATGAGGTCAATAGGTTGCATAAAAGCTTGGTAGCTATGTAGTGGATTACACTAGACAGTTTCCCAAAAACCTTGAACAAGTTGTTCCCTAGTGTTATTGCAGACTGTAGACATAGCAAGTTCCCTCTCAATTTTTCTTTTTAATCACCAGTTCTTGAGAGCCTGGAGCCTCTGTACTTTGGTTCCAAAATGAACTGTTCTTTTTCCGCCTCAAGGAGGTAAATATCACCATATAATTTGACTGAGTGCCAAGCTAGGGATATTATGTTAGACCAGAGTCTGGGAACCTGGATCTCTGCCTAACCTCTGAAAAGCAGCAGTCTGGAAAGAAGAAGTGGTGGTGGTGGGGTGCTTCTTGCCATGTTTCCCTTGCAGTTTTCTTCCGGCGGGGCTTCAGACATGTTTTTGCTGTAGCTGGGAGAGAAGCAGCTGCATGAACACGGTGGAAGTGTGGTGGGTCGAGGGAAGTTACGTATTTATCTCCCCCCACCTGTGCCCCCATTGCACACATGCTCAAGCAGCTTTATTGTCTCTGCGTTAATCCTGTCTCTTTAATACGTGCAAATTGAATGTGGGCAATTTTTTGGAATGAATTTCTTTACTGAGGAGGAGGCTGGCGCAAGAAACAAGCAGGCTGGCGCAAACAACAAACAATATTAAAACTATTTTCCTCTTAGAAATGCTTTAGGAAAAAGTTTGCTTTTCTTTACTAAAATCTTCACCTTTCTTCTTTATCTTCTCTCTCTCTCTTAATGTTCTGGCTCAAGTACCTTTTTAAATCCCCACAGATTTCCATGTCTAGTTGCTTTTAAACTAACTGACCTCTCTGCTCCCTAATTTGTTTCCTATATTTGTCATGGCTGAAACTGGAGGGGGTGGGGAGCTCTTTGCAATTGCTGCAGGCATGTACCAGGCACAGGCAGGCAGGCGCGTTTTCCAGCACTTGAAGCCAATGCTAAATACATAGCATTACAATTCTGTTCTCAGGCGTCCAAATTCTGTGCCAAGAAAAGAGGAGCCCTGCAACCTATATCCTTGCATGATTTTATATTTTGTGCTAAGTCTGCCACACCATGGAGGTGCACAAGTTCCTCTCCCACATACCTTCACAGAATGTGTGGAGGGATGAGATGGACTGTGTTCGCTGGCCCTGCCCAACAACATCACTATGTCTGCCGGCCCCAGACTCAACATCCATGGGTTTATTTCAGCATTTGAAAAGGAGCTTATGTGCATAGTCTTTTTTTCGGGACCAAAGCAGATGTGACATGAATCATGTCATTGACCCTGGCATGCTTGTGTGTTCAGGCATGCTTGTGTGTCCCCCCCCACACACACCCCGCCCCCATAAATAGCATGCATGGAGGGAAATGAGTGAACAAGGCTTTTTTCCCCCGTCAGGCACCATCACACAACCAAATCTGAAGTATGAGCATAGCCCCTAATGGGTAGTTGATGCGCCTACAGAACAGACAGCCTAGAGCGCCCATCTCTGTGAGGCCAGGCTGAAAGCAGCCTGTGCCCACACATGAGCAGGTAGCCCAGGTATGGAAATATAAGGGAGTGCTTGCTCCCAGAACCTTGGCTAACAGCTGGGTTTAAAAGCTGGCTAGGTGGCCCTGGCCCAGGCTGGGTGTCCCTAGCCCTGGTTAGAGTGTGCATGAAAACAGCTTCAGAGAGGGTCTTCTCTGTAGCTGCATGAGTTATTTATTTGTTTTTATCTGTTTTTATATTTGTGAACTGCCTTTACGGGACAAAGTAAATGGCTTGTATTTCGGGGCACAGTTAAGGTTGTATTTTGGGGCACAGTGTAAGGTTTTTGGGATAAGTAGACACTGGATCACCAGGGCCAGTTGAATGGGCACTGAATGGAAGAGGGGAAGGAGCCAGGACAGGATGGGTAAGAGAAAAGACAGAGAGGCCGTTCACACAATCAAAACCTGTGTTCTACCCAGGTTTGGGAGCTGTGTGTGCTCCCAGTTGTGTGGAAGCAAGGTAGGAGGGAAACCGGAAATTGGGAGAACACACACCTCCCAAACCTGGGTAGAACACAATTTTTGATCGTGTGAATGACCTCAGCATGTAGCCAAAGCCATTTGGGAAGAGCCATATTTTTCATATGTATGTCAGCCATTTGGTGGGCATCCTACCAGTGTTTAATCATTCTCTGAACATCTTTAGGGCCTGATCTACCCAGACTCTTTCTTTTGAGGGCATTTAGCCTTGTCGGGATAAAGATAACAGACCTAATTTTGGATGGCTGCGAGAGAGAGAGAGAGAGAGAGATCAAAGAATTATATATTTTCATCCTCTGCTCAAGGCACTTGACTGAATTCTTTCCTGCAGATTTTCCTAGGTTATTTATTCCACTGGGGGAAAGTTGAAACTCACTAAATTATGCTTAAAGTGTGAGAGAGGAAATTAACTAAGCAAGCCAGGAGATCCAGGAGATAACTTTTGTGTAATGTGTTTCAGTTTTTAAAGAAGATTTTGCTGAGTGTGCTGAGAGTATACTGAGACCCAGGCAGCAATAACTGGCATTAATAATACACTTCAAGTGTGCAGAATGCTTCTTGTACACTGTCTGAAGTGCTGATGGGCAGCTGAGACTGAGATGGTGACTTCCCTAAATACACCTAGTGGGCTTGTGGCTGAGGTCAGATTTGAACTAGGAACTTTGCCGTCTGTACTATCTAGTTACGAATAAACTGGAGGGCCATAAGTTGCCTGCTCCAGGACATGATGGCTATATGGGAGTTTTTATGAAAGAGTGCAATAAATGCTATCATATGAGGAGCATAATCATGTTCAGTGGATATCACATTTCCCTCACATTCAAGGGAAGGAGGATAGCTGGCCTCGGGGTAGCAAGCATGAATTGTCCCCTTTGCTAAGCAGAGTCTACCCTGGTTTGCATTTGAATGGGAGACTACATGTGTGAGCACTGTAAGATATTCCCCTTGGGATGGGGCCACTCTGGGAAGAGCGCCTGCATGCTTCCTGCAGAAGGTTCCAAGTTCCTTCCCTGGCATCTCCAAGATAGGGCGGAGAGAGACTCCTGTCTGCAACCATGGAGAAGCCGCTGCCAGTCTGGGTAGACCACACTGAGCTAGACGGACGAGTGGTTTGACTCAGTATATGGCAGCTTCCTATGTTCTCTGTCCCTAAGGCTGCAGTGTTTTGTGTTTGGAAAAACACAATTTCCCCTCCAGGTAGAGGACTTCATTTCAGCTGCAATTGAAAATGTGTGCACGCATGAGAGCCAGTCAGCTGGCACAGCCAGAGAAACCGTTGCCACCGATCTTAGATGTCTGCTGTCTGCTACAGCAAGTGGTGACACGCCTGCCGGAGGCAGCCAGTGGGCATCACTGCAGCCAGCCTTCCGTATGTGTGTGTGCGCGCGCTCTCTCCCTCCCTCCCTCCAGCAACTAACTTCTGTCCTTTGTCTGCTCCCAAAATGGAGGAGACAAAGCATACATGTTGGCTGGAGGACAGAGAGACAGATCAGCCAGTGATGCTGAATGATGCTACTGGGAAGGAGAGAACTGCCGATCAGCACGGGGCTCCCAACCCAGTGGCGAATCTGGTGGCTGGGGGCATGGTCAGTGAAGGGGTGGGGTGGGCCAGCGTCACTGCTCAGCTGGCGAGCGGGGTGGGTGGTGCCAGTGTCACGTTGAGTGGCAGCCCTCCTTCACCCATCCCTGAAGACTTGGCACACCGCTTCTGAAAGGCTGCCAACCCCTGGACGAGGAGGGAACATGTTGTTGCCATCAAAAGCAGCAATCTCAGTCGCTGCCTCTTCTCCCAGTAATGTGTTGCGAAACAAAACATATGATGCGCTGCCAATCACTCTTGAGACACACTGACCCTACTCCACTCCACTGGCTGCTTTTCAGTGGAATGCGGAGACTCTGGACACAATGACGTATATCGCACATTTTATTTTACTACATGTCAAAATACATTTTGTAGCAAGCAGCCACGTACAACATGGCTGGCTAATTTATGTGTTCCTTTGCTTTTGTTCTGTTTTGTTTGGAAGCTCTGTAGAACTTTTAGCATTGGAACACTCCTCCAAGAACTTTTTTTCAAAGCAATAAACAAGCAGAAGCCTAGCCCTGCCAAAATTGCTCTTGTTGTTTCTAGTTTCACTGGTTTTTAAAAAATAAATTACCTGATGCTGGAGTTAACTTCTAGGTAGAAGATAAGCAGAGGTAGAGACAGAAGAACAGCTTGAGTAGCAACTCCTCACAGTTTTTCTTGGCAGGGAAGGAAAGACAATTCTGTGGGAAGAAAAATACATATTGGGGATTGAAGATATAAGCTGTTACGTTTAGCGGAAGAAGTTCAGTAAAATGAGGGGGATGCTGCAAATGCTTTGGGGAAATCTGCACTGCTGAGTTTAAGGGGGCGAGATCAGTATGGTTGTCCCTCCTTATGCAAGAGGGATATTAGGCTATCATCACTGGCTGACATCTTGACTAAGCAAGCACCAGCACTTCCTTTAAAGCTCTGCTGCTATGCAGGCATTGCTGTTGCGTTCCAGATTAATGCAACACCCAGGGAGGTTTTTTTTTACCAATCTCCCCTGCCCCGGAGGTTCTCCCTGCAACTGGGAAGTAGGTCCCTGAGGGTCTCACAGCCCTCAGGGACCTACTTTGAGGTCACAGGGAGTGCTTCTGGGGACAGAGGGAATTGGTTAAAATTGCCCCTTCTCTGTGGAGGTGCTGCATTAAGTTTGTAGCACAGCAGCACCAGTGCTTCATAAGAAGTCTTTACAACAAAGTAGTGAGAGAGCTGTCTTGCAGCATAATGTGTTTTTTTAGTACAAATGCTCTACTTGCTAAATCTAAGTGCTAGCATGAACTGCGGTTTTAAAAAGTAAAGAAAGGTTGAGTTGGTGTTGACTCCTGATGACCACAGAGCTATGTGGGTTTCTTGGTAGAAAACAGGAGGGGTTTACCATTGACTTCTCCCACACAGTATGAGATGATGCCTTTCAGCACCTTCCTATATTGCTGCTGCCCAACATAGGAGTTTCCCATATTCTGGGAAACACACCAGTGGGGATTCGGACCAGCAGCCTCTTGCTCTCTAAGCAGGTGACTTCCCTGCTGCACCATAAGAAGTACTTACATTTCTATCAGTGCCTTTCTTTGTGGGGAGATGAGCTACTTGTGTGCTTGTTATGAAAAATGCAAAAATGAGTTTTCTGCAAATGGATTGGGCCTCATGGTGCCCACTCATGACACCACTAGCTGGGCACTATGAAGAGTTGACTTTGAGGTGAAAATGCACTGTAAGCAGTTGCAGAGGCTGCATTGGTTCAGCTGCTGAGATCCTGAATGGGAGTGGTGGGGGATGGACAGGGCTCAGCTTGTGGACTTATTAATATGAAGCTTTTTATTAGGGATGTGCAGAACTGGTTTGTGATCAAACTGGTCTGCTGCAAACCAGGCTGTTTCGAGCTGTTTCATCACGAACCGCTTTGAACCAGTTCAAGCTGGTTTGACCGGCCAAGTCAGTCGGTTTGACCGAACCGGATCGTGGAGCAGTGGTTCAGTCTGAATTCGGACCAAATCACCGCAACAGTCCATAGCAAGCAGCCCTACTTTTTCTCAGTGCAGTCACTTCACATAAACAAACTGTGAAAACATGGTTTGTATTGATTGATTGGTTGGTTGTTAAATTTATACCCCGCCTTTCATTAAGAAAATCCTAAGGCAGCTCACAATAAAATTTTAAAACACCATTATAAAAAAGACACATTAAAACATTGAGCTAAAAAATATAAAAACAAATCTGATTAAAAAAAAAAATTAAAACACAAGCATAAAAACAGTACAAAATACAGTACTGTATTTTAAGTGTATCTGGGCTCAACCATGACAAATTTGTTGAGTGATTGCTTCACCTTGAGCACTACTGAATCAGTTCAAACTTGTGTTTATTTTGTTCACAGTGGTGTGTTTATTTTAGTTCACTTTCTCTCCCCATTCCAAGGGCACGAGCAAGTAAGGAGGAAAAGTACTTAAAAGTACTGTGAGCCCTTTGGGGACATGGTACCATCTTCTTGATGTATTATTTATTTTTCTATGTAAACTGATTTGAGAACTTTGGTTGATGAGTGGTATATAAATGTAGTAGTAGTAGTATTGTGGCTAGGTTGAATGGGGTGACTCCACAGGGAGTGGCATCTGGGTTCTTTGGTCCCAGCCACACAGTGGTGACTCCACCCCTGGAGGGAGGACTTTACACTATTGAGCTATTCATGGACCACTATTCACAGTTCCATGTATCTGCGGTCAGAGGATATGCACCTGACCTCAATATTCATGGTTAAACAAAGGTCTAAAATTCACATATCCGTAGGTCCTAGTTCACTAGAAATGACCTCTGAGGTCATTTCTGGCCACCATTGTGCTTAAAGGAGCTATTTTGTGGCTTTTCTGTTAAAAATATTTTTCCCCTGCCATTCTTCGTAGAAAATTGGCTGAATTGGCAGATTTGAGGGCCATTGCTGTACAGCTGGAGGCCCACAGAGCACAGTATGGCACTTTATTCCAATTATTTCTGCCAATTTTTGGGGGGCCTTTTTTCTGTCTTTTCTCTCTCTCCAGAAGCCCAGCCCAACAATTCCCATTCACTCAATGACTCATTATCCGCAGTTTCGTTATTTGCAGAAATTGGCAGGAACAGAACCCCTGCAGATAATGAGGTCCACCTTCATACTATTTTAAGACAATGAAGAGCAATGTGAGATTCCTTACAATAATTGTGAGTTGATGTTGATGCTTTCAGCCCACCCAGGGTTTCAACAGAGGTTTGTGGAGAAGGCAGGATCAGTAAATACTTTGGCCACAAAAACATGCTTCCTCCAGGTTAGAAGAACTGATCATAACTTTAAGGTAAACTGGTCAGGAAAAAATAGTGAATGGCAGGCTTAAATGAGCTTTTTGCCCCTGCATGTCTGTGCTGCTGCTTCTATAGGCTCAGGATGAAATACATAGTAAGACAGTTCACACTGTCATTAAACTGGGTAGGACAAATTTCTTATCCAGCTTCAGGAGCTGTGCACCCTCCTGATTTTTGATTGTGTGCTAGCAAAAACCTAGGCAGGGGGAGTAATCATCTGTGAGATGGGAATGCTTTCCCTCCTCCTTTGTTAAAGTGCTTGGTACGATGCTGCCTATCACTCCCAGAAGCGATCCTCATGATCGCTCCAGGAGGCTACCCCCTTCTGCGGGGAGGAAGCCCGAAAGCGCTTACCTCCCCGCAGATGATCGCTGCCTCCTCCCTGGGTGGCCAGATCAACCGCCCACGTGATTACTGGCTCTGTCACGGAGCCAGTTGGGGTGGTGAGGATTGGGGCCCGCCTGGCCCCCGGAAGTCCCAGAATGCCCTGTGCAAGTTCACGGGGCATTCTGAGGAGCCCCCTGATGCTGGGAGGCTTCTTGTAGCCTCTTAGTCAGGGGGGTCTCCTTGTGAGTCACTGCAGCACAGAGCTGCGCCGTGGTGACTTGTGATCAGGGAAACGGGGTTAGCGGCACACTATCTCAGTTAACCTCATTTTTGGGGAAGGGTAATTAGATGGGCTACAAGCTGGGAGCCGTGCAGCTCCCGATGCGGCACACGACAGTGGAAAACCATCTGGTCTCCCCTAGCCCGGTTTTCCACGGTTGTGAGAATAGCCTCCCAGACTATCATTGTCACTCCCCATTCCTCCTACCTAGGTTTTTACTAGCACACAATCAAAAATCAGGAGGATGCACAGCTCTTGATGCTGGGTTGTCCTACCCAATTAATGATCATGTGAACTGCTTTCCTGTATGTTAACATTTATTTCTGGTACTTAAAAAGTTCTTTTTCTCATATTAGGATGGAGAAGAAACGTTTAATCGTGCAAAACTTCTGAACGTAGGTTTCACGGAAGCTTTGAAAGAATATGATTATGACTGCTTTGTATTTAGCGATGTTGACCTGATCCCTATGGACGACCGAAATACCTACAAATGTTACCAGCAACCCAGGCACCTCTCTGTGTCCATGGATAAGTTTGGATTTCGGTAAGAGCTCAGTTGCTAACCTATATCTGAAACTAGCACACAATCATATGGCAATGTAGCTTTTTATATTGGGTGGTTTAATAACCGGGGGATTTATAGCCAGGTGGAGTACCCATACTGCACTTGGAGTACTCTTTTCCAAGGCTGGCCAACTTCCCTGTTCTCAGACAGTGACCTGGATGCCAGAAGTATTATCTGCCACCACTTGCTCATCCTGCAGGTTGACGTAGTGGAACGTAACAAAATCTGGGGAATTGTAGGGGAGCTGGCCATATAAAAGGTGAGAAGTCCAATGAGAAGGTAGTAAACAGCTATGACTATAGAAGGGGTATAAAAGTAATAGTATTGGATTGTACAGGGAGTCGTCAGAGATCTGGGAAGACCTTGTCTTCTGAACCAAAGTGTCTCTTCTGAGGTTGTGGCCAAGCCTAGAGTGAGACTCCTCAATCATTTAAATAAAAATCTTGCACTCTTCTATCCTAATGCATCTATTGGGAAGGCAACTGGGAGGCAGGGTTCTTAACATTTGTACTGAAACAGATTATCTGATATTAATTGATATTAAGGCTATTCACACAACCAGGTGGGCAGGAGGGGTGGTGGTGGCAGGATGAACCTATCTTTCCGCCAGACGACAGTGGCTGGATTCTTCAGCTCGCCGCCACATACCCACACAATCTGCACTGCTCCTGGCAGCGCAGATCAGTGCAGGCCGAGACTCGTTTTCCCGACCTCCATGAATCCCATAATGCACTACGTGATGAGCGTAGAGCATTGAGGGATTCCCCTGGGAGCTGGACACTCTAGGCACCCAACTCTCTGTACGCTCAGGCTGTGTGCATACACATGTTCCCAACTCCCGGGGTTAAGGGTGTGCTGACACCCTTAAACCCTGACTAAAGGCTGAGGTTAAAAGTCGGGCTACCCGCGAGGGCCGCACTCATCCCAGCAGTGCACACGGGCAGCCAAACCCAGGCTGGGCTGCCCTCGCTTGGGTTTGACTGCTCGTGTGCACAGCCTCATAGTTTGTTTAGATTTGTGACCAGAGGTGCTGTCTAATTTCCTTGGTAGTAACAGAAACCTGTCTTATTAATGACCTTTCTTTCTCCCTTCCAGCCTGCCTTATACTCAGTATTTTGGAGGCGTTTCTGCTTTAAGCAAGGAGCAATTCCAAAACATTAATGGTTTCCCCAATAATTACTGGGGCTGGGGTGGCGAAGATGATGACATTTATAATAGGTAAGTCCCCCTTGCCTCTGTTTAATGTAGCTTTCTTTCGTTGTCTAGATAAGTTTGTTTTTGCAAACAGAGGCAAAAGTGCCTCTGACCGCAAAATATCATGCACTTGTGGCTTTCTCCTGTGTGTAATATATGCTGAGCTTTCATGGTTTTGTTGCTGCAACTATGCAAATAAGAACTTTGTCTTCCTTGGAACATATCTCCAGTTGTAGCATTTGTGTTACCAACCACCGCTTCACCAACCCGAGACTTCCTTTCCTGCTGTTGTAGCACTTTAGCATAGCTATCTAGTAGATGTGGAAGATTACTGCTAACTTGGAAGATTACTGCTAACCCCTGCTAACTTGATAAAAAGCACCTTTTAACGTGGTGATTCTCTTTATTTAGCAGGGGGAGAGTAACTGGCCCTATCCACCCCCAGCACAGTACTTCCAGTGACTGTTGCTGGGGTCTATCTTATGTTTCTTTTTAGATTGTGAGCCCTTTGGGGACAGGGATCCCTCTTATTTATTTATTATTTCTCTGTGTAAACCGCCCTGAGCCATTTTTGGAAGGGCGGTATAGAAATCGAATTATTGATGATGATGATGATGATGATAATGAGTGAATGAATGTGGCTTGACCAAAGCTACACATTGAGTCCTTGGCAGAGTTTTGGCTCAAACGCAGGACTCTCAAAAACTAAGAACACTTCCAGTGGCATCTGGCAGCTTCCCATAACATAAGGCTCTAAGAGGGACATATTGAGGCTGTTCTCACCCACAGCCTAACCCGGGCTCCGGAAGGCGGTGCGTGAGAACCACCAGGATTGGGCAGTACCGCCTAGCCCAGCTTTTTAGCCTGACTCCCTTAACCCAGCTTTTTAGCAAGCGCTCCTTTAACCCGGACTACCTGCTCATGTGCGAGCATGGGCTGTTTCCAGCCCAGCTGCAGACAGAGACGGGTGCTCTTGGGGGAATCCCCCAATTCATCGCACGTATTACACGGTGCATTGTGGGATTCCCGGAGGCCGGAACAAGTCATTCCAGCCTCCAGAGCTGCATGCTGCACCACCCAGCACTGCTCGCATGGGAGCACGATCCGCACTCCCAAAACAAGAACTTGCTCGTCTGGAGGGAAGGTGAGTAAAACAAGCTTTCCCCCACTGCCCGCCGCCCCATGTGAATGGCCTCATTTTATTTCTCAGTTTGCACATGTTCCAAACGAATCCTTACAGCACAGTCCTGTGCATGTTTACTTGGAAGTAAGTTTCCTTGAACTCATTGAGAGCTGCTGTAGTGTAGGGGCGAAGAGTTATACTGATCTAAGAGTCAGGAAGTCCCTTGGTTCAGATCTCACCTCTGCTATAAACCCGTTGGGTTAGGGAAGTCAGTATTGTGTTAAGCCTCAGTCTCCCCATCTGCAATAATGGGATAAAAGACTTACCTTACAGGATTGCTGTAAGGCTTATACATGTGAAGTGGCACTCAAAAGTGCCATACAAATGCTAAGCATTACTTTTACGACTCCCTGGTAAGCGTGTTTAGAGTTTCACCATTAATTAAGCTTAGAAATGGAAAAATAATAGTAGCCATCACTATGGTGATGGGAGACAGGACAGTGTACTGTGGTATATTGCTGGGCTGTGTGTCCATGTGAAAAAGAGAAATCTTGCAGTCAGGCATTGCTGGCGAGTGCCTAGCCACATGAAATGAAATCTATACAAATAAAACTACTACTACAGGATGACCACCTACATTGCTGTATGACTTGGCAACCTGGCCAACGTCATACCTAGTATGGTTGCCATACTGGTTGTCTACATGATGCATAAGGCAACCAGTGCTACTGATTGGTCAGTGCTGCTATGCATGTAAAAGCCAGGCCCAACAGTATTGGGCAGGAGTGTCATTGCACAACTACTTAAAACAGCGTATGCAACCTTGCACAATGTAACTTACACTGTAAACTATCTACGTTCCATTGCACAAGTGTGCACATGTGATTTTAGTTGTACAACTAAGAACAGAAGAACAGCCTGGCTGGGTCAGACGCAAGGCCTATCTAGTCCAGCATCCTGTTTTACACAGTGGCCCACCAAATGCCTCTTGGAAACCCAAAGGAATTGGTGGAAGCTGATCTTGTGATGCCGAGCATGAATTGTCCCCATTGCTAAGTAGGGTCTGCTTTGGTTTGCATTTGGATGTAGTCGCATGTTAACACTGTAGGATATTCCCCTTAGGGCAGGGATCCTCAATGTTGGGCCCCCAGATGTTCTTGGACTTCAACTCCCATAATCCCCAGCCAAAGGCCACTGGGCCTGGGGATTATGGGAGTTGAAGTCCAAGAACATCAGGGGGCCCAATGTTGAGGATCCCTGCCTTAGGGGATCAGGCCAGAGCTCAGTGGAAGAGCATCTACATACTTGCATGAAGAAGGTTGCAAGTTTCCTCCCTGACATCTCCCAGATAGGGCTGGGGGAGACCTCTTCCTGAAATCTTGGAGAGCCACTGCCAGTCAGTGTAGCAATACCGAGCTAGATAGACCAATGGTTTGACTCAATATAAGGCAGCTTCCTATGTTCTTACATTCCTAACACCACTGGGACCAGCTTTTATGTGCATAACAGCGCCAGACAATTGGTAACACCAATGTTGCCTTGCACATCATGCGGCCATGAGCGTAGGGTCTGTTGGACAAAGGGGGACAAATGTCCCCTGGCCCAACAGCTCTGAGGGACCCCCAGGGACCCCCAAGGCAAGCCCCCCCACCCCTAAGTCTCCCTCTTCTTCTGCTGCCTGTCTCGGAGTTGTGAGCTAAGCAGCCTGCTGGACGCTTCCTTCTTCCCCCAGCCCCTGCCGATCAGCTGCTCCCGCCAAGCAGCTCTGCATGGAGATCAGGGAGGAGAGACAGAGAGGACCAGACTAGTCTAGCAGCAAGCAAGCAATTCATTACTGTCTTCAATCCAGACTGTTATGGCGCGGGCAGCAAAACTTATGGAGAGTGGTGCTTTTGGAGCAGGCGGTGAAGGCAAACCAAGCAATTAAATCCAGCCGAATCATGAGCAGCTCAGAGACAGTAACAATTGGAAATAAAGGGAGTGATCATGATGTTTGTCATGCAAAGATAATAGTTAGGTGCGTTATCAGGGCTGGGCACAGGAGGAGAGAATCAGACTGGCTCCTCCAGCTCAAAGAGGGAAAATAAAACAAAAAAGGAATCTAAATGTAAAGTTTGCCTCTCTAGTTGATGCACAGCCCTTTTGGTCAGCTTTCCAGAAGAGGGTGAAATCATGCCAAGCAGGAAGGCGAGAGAATTCCAACCACTGCTGAGGGATTCCCCACAAAAGGTTCCGTGAAACTTAGGTTCATGGGTCGGCTGACTCATCAGCAGCCCTTTGTTTTGTTTTATTCATTTACAAGGAGCCTTTTAAACATTTATTTTTAGTATCAGTTCTGCCATTTATTGAAATATCCAGGAAATCAGCCATGAGCCATGTGTTACAAAATAAATGCACCGTTTTGTGGGACTGGCCCGAAAAGAGAAACACAGCAAGCTTTAGCTGTCCTTTAAATAAATAAAAAATATAAGGTGTTTCTGCTTTAGAGCAGAAGTAGGCAACTTTGGCCCTCCAGCTGTTGTGGAACTACAACTCCCATCCTCCTCAGCCACAGTGGCCAAAGTTGCTCACTCCTGATTTAAAGGGTCCAAAAGGTTGCCCATACATTACCTTGCCATCCTATTGCCATCTGGTGAGGTAGGTGAGGATTATTACCCCCATACAGAGATGCTCTTACCCTTGAATATTGTTGTTGTTGTTGTTGTTGTTTTTAAATTGCCTCCTTTGCTAAGCAGGGTCCTCCTTGGTTTGCATTTGAATGGGAGACTACATGTGAGTGTCAGACATGGGTGTGGCAGGCAGGGCCTCCGCCAGCCCGCAGCGAGGGGCCCATTTAAAAACCTCATCCCCAGGCCCACTCCAACATTGCTACGCCCCTGATGTAGGTCACTGAAACTCTATTACTATTCCTGTGAGGGTTTGGGGTTGTTGTTTTTAGGACTTTCCTGCCCAATCAGCAGCCTTATACTGCACGAACAAGTCACCATCAGGGAGTTATAATTCTCGTGTGATTTGCCAGACTGCAGTTATGGGGCAGTGATTTAGAGACGCAAAAAAGAGGATCAATGCAGCTATGCCCCAGACTGTGACACCCAAGAAGAGAAAAAAGAACAGCTGCTAAGACTCTTATGTCTATTTTACTGATATCCCCAACCTGTTCTGAGAGAGAAATCTTTTTCAGGGGAATGCTAAGTATCCTTGCAGGCCAGTTTTATGGCAAACCTCTATCAAACTGCAGTAGAAAAAGATTTTTAAGAAGCAATATATTTTTTTAACTCAAAGCATTTTGAGAATAATCATAAAAGAGGCACACTGATCCCAGCAACAGTGGTTTAGAACTCTTATTTGACCAGTGGGAAGGTCAGGTTTGATGGAGCAGATTAAAAAAAACTCTCTTACACATCATGAAATAGTACATTGCTGTTCACTTTTCATTTTAACCCTGGATGTGTACTCTGTGCTTGATTAAGCTGAGAAAATCCTAAGTGCATGGTTGCTCTGGAATGGGAATGAAATGTGTTCTTATGAATGCACAGGGGTGGAACACCAAAAACCTTTGCATATTAGTGTAAGCAGAGTCGTCGTCATTATTTCTAGGCACTGCGGTCGGTAACTTACTGGGGAAAGTGGAATGGTTACATCTTATTTCCATTGTTCTAAGCCACTCTTATGCACATCTATTATATTAATCCTCGTAGATGTGCCCATGGGGATGCGTCCTGGCAACCCAGCAGATTGGCTAGGCGGCGGAGGCTCTCCGGATTGGCTGGGTGGCAGAGGCTCACAGGAGGCCATTGGCTGCTGGAAGCGGTGGCAAAGAGGAGGCAGCGGTGGGTCAGGCGGTGGCATCAGGAGGGAACGGGCAGGGAGGCAGCGACAGGGAGGCAAGGCCGCGGCGGTTTCAGGCCCGGCCGCGGTGGCAAGGCAGGGGGCAAACCGGGCAGCGGGCGGACCATGGCTGCCAGCCCAGCCAGAAAGCTGGGCATGCCAGCGTGGGAGTGTGTGACCCAAATAGCGCACAGGTGATCTGTGCGGGGTTCGCTAGTTACTTCTATTTCAGGCCTGTTTTCTCATCTTGGCTCCTTGTCCTGCAGTTGCACAAAGAGTGAATGAGTCATATAAGGTTTATTACTGAAGTGACCAATTTTCTACCTCTGACATAAGAGTCTGGCTTCATTGATACTAATACAGCCTTACATATAAACGACTAACCAATACAGTGTTGACTAGTCCATCTGCCCTCATATACCTGTATTAGTTATTGGTGATCTGTAAAGAACAAACTTTTGTAATACTTCCATGTGTGTTTGCTCGGAAGCAGTTCTTATTTGCCACAGCTGACCAGGTGACTGGCTACATCACAGCCTAAGCTGGGCAGTAAAAGGTTTCCTCCTGGCTCCTGGGCATAAATCTCAGCTAGACTATCACACCTGCCTTTATTGGCTTTCTTACTGTGGCATATTTGTGAAGATCTTAACTATCTTGTGTTTTGGCCACAAACTGTACTATGGATTTTAGCCTGCAGCCACTTGCATCCAAAGAAAGCCAAGAAATGTTGCTTGTGTATTGGTTCCCTTTTCTTGCTGGCTTCCTGTCACACTGACCTGACAGAAAGTGGAAGATTGAGGGACAGAGCCTGACACTTTGCATTAGGGATGTGCATTCCAAGTTCCGACTTGGAATGGGTCAACTCAAATATTTGTTTGCAAATAAATGACTCTTGTTGGCCCTATGTAGCTTTCAAAATATAATGTTCTAATATAATGAGAAGACAATGTTTTTCCATTGAAAGGAGTTCTGTTGTTTTTATTTTAATGTTCATTTTACCTCCACCACACAGGAGATTTCAAGCAGCATGTGGCTTGAGGTCTGCACTTGTAGCAATAAAAACCCCTCCATTTGTTTCCATTTGCAGGTTGGTTTTTAAAGGCATGAGGATCTCCCGCCCAGATGCTGCGATTGGAAAATGTCGAATGATTCGCCATTCAAGAGACAATAAAAATGAGCCCAACCCACAGAGGTAGGTCTTTCTCACTATATTTTGTTGACCAAATGCACATATTATTCCAAACAATCGTATTCTCTTTCTACTCTCTTCTTTCATCTGATATTTAAATTTTTTGTTCTTAATTCAAGTACAAGTACAAAAGTGGTCTCCTAACATGTTGGCTCTTTGGGCTATTTTTTAATTTTTAAAGTCACTTCTTCCTAAAAAGAAGCCCAAGGCAGATCTCAACAAAACCATAAAAATATAATAAACTAGTTATTTTAGGCCCGTTAAATTAACGGGCGCTAGGAGAGTTGTGCGCTCTGGGCCCCCCGCTGCCATTCCCCCTCGCGCTGCCACCAGCCTGCATGCCGCAGGCGGTCTCCCCGGCCGGGCAACGGCCCCCGCCACTGCCGGCCTCCCCTTTCCGGCTTCCCCTGCTGCCTCCTCACCCCATCCATTGGCGGTGGTTTCGGGTGGGGGGGTCCTCTTTCCCCTGCCCGGCTTTGGCAGTTCCGCCAGGCCTCGGCCGCGGCTCCACCGCCGCCGCCTCGGCCAACTTCCCCTGCCACCTCTTCCCCCCGCCCAGCTTTGGCGGCGCAGCCAGGCCGCGGCTCCGCTGCCTTGGCCGCACCTTGGCCGCCACTTCTCCTCCTCCAACATGGCCGCCGTGTCTCTGCGGCCGTATCTTTCTCGGACGTTCTGGGCATGCGCTCCGCGCATGCCCAGAACGGCTGAGAAAGACAAGGGCACAGGGACACGGGATCACACTCAAGGCTTTTATTATAGAGGATATATTAATAACAAGCATACAGCAGGTACAATAGAATGCGAATAAGCAATTGGTGACCTGGGTGCTCATTCTGACTCCGAGGATAGTCCCTGATCCCAAGTGAGCTCTTCCCATGATACACTGCAACCACTTTGTTCTACATGAACAAGACCCAGGGAAAGAGCTGTTTAATCTCTTCCACCACCTGAATAGAAGCTTTTTATGGTCCTCCCCTAATGCTCCTCAGCAGTTCATTCAAAGGGTCCATTTATACAGCTGTCAAAATCAAGTTGGTCTGATACGAAGTGAGATGGGCTAGAGAGAAAAGTGTTAGAAGAGATGGAGCACAGAGCGATAAGGCACGGGGAAGTTCACACACCCCTCGTCTGCCTGCATCTTTTGTTGTAAACAGTGGCCACTACCCCCTCCATTTTAGAAGCAAACAGGGCAGCCATGTGAGCAACAAATGTGGCTATCTCCTTCTTGTCTAGTTTGACTCTTAGACCTAAATTCGAGTAGACACATAAGAGCTTCTTTGTGCCCTTTTACATTCTTAAGTATTTTTAGTTGTTGTTCTAATGGAAGATGTCTATGAAACTTGGAACCTGTTTTTCTGCTGCTGGTTGGTTTAGTCAAAATAGTAGGAACTTTCACATGACCATTTGGAGGGTTAAAGAACTCCTGCCTTGGTAGCAACACACAAGCAGAACCTCTGTTTGGGTCAGCAAACCCAGGAAGCACACAATTCAGCCAGACATTGGGAGCTGCAAGCATGAAAAGTCCTCCAAGGCCTCCCTGCCTTCTCAGCATGGTTTGCACTGCCAGTAGACTGGAAAGTCTAATTACATCAGCAGCTGCCCGCTGGCCACAAAGGAGCAGGAGTTGGGCCCAGTCCTACTGAAACAGCTGCATAGATTGGATCATAGAGCTTGCTTTGCAGAGTGGCACATCTATGGTCAGCAGCCCCTGTAGCCACAATTCTTTATTGTTTCCCTGGCTGCCTGTGACCCGATGGCCTAGTAAACAGGGCAAATGGATCCACATGTCCAGTCAAGCTCTCATTTCTTCCTACCTTGGTTATGAGCAGATTACAGTAACAGTAACTGCTTTGCGCAACCTGGGTTGAATGGAATTTTGTGAATTCACACAGCCACACAAAAGAGGGTAACCTAACTTCTACTCTGATTGTATGTACACCTGTCTTTCTGTGGTACTAATATGGTGCCCAGTCCTTCATTTAACTGAACATTTGACCATGAAACACTTCATCCTTATGAAAAAGAATTAACCAACATTGACTTTTGAGAGAAAATGAAGATGCTGATTGTAAGTTGATACTGTATTTCTCAAGTGTGGATCTCTTTTGTGTCCTCAGGTTTAACAAAATTGCACAAACAAAGGAGACAATGAAGTCTGATGGCTTAAACAGTCTGACATACAAGGTAGTAAAAACTGAGAAACTCCCTTTGTATACAAAACTCACAGTGGATATTGGATCACCAAAGAGCTAGTGTTGGAGAACTGCAATGGAAGATGTGGAGAACTTAACCAGGCTCTGCTCATCCTATCGGAATTTTATACCTGCTGTCTTTATTATAGTGAACAAGAGAAATAATGCCTTGTTTTGCCATTCCATGGCCCTTCAGTTGGCTGGACAATGAGAATTTTAATCCCAAACTTTTCTGTATAAACCTTTCTAGCTCTTTCTCTCTTGTTATGTGTCACTTTCAATATTGTACATAGATGTTTGTAAATATGTCTGTTTTCAGGGAATGGTGGAGACTGGTGAGCACAATTCACCGGGAAGGTCTCCTGTGCAAACCTCACTGAAAAGAATGAAACTTTTGCAAAAGCACGTATGCATTTGTAGAGCTCTCATTCCTTTCAGTGGGGCTTGCACAAGAGACCTTCCAGGAGGATTGTGCCTTACATGTTTACTGCAGTACTCTCCACTTTAAGTAATAGTTGCACACAGCCTGGGAAATGTTCCTGCCTTACAGCTCATTTATATATTCTGCAGTTATGGGCCATTCCCCTTCTACTCTGCAATTTGAATTTCAAATTAGATAACATTTATAAAAATTCAGTACTGTTATTACAGTAAGAAGGACTGGAAAATGCTGCTAAAGTTGTATGAGTTTACATGCTCTGATGTATTTTCCCTCAGTGTAGGCAGAATCATTCATTCTTGCCTAATTGCAATTGAAATAACAGGTTTTTAAAATTGTGCATAGCAAAAGAAAGTGGTCTTAAATTTTGTTCTGTTGGCAGAGGAGATTTTAATAATTCAGGCCTCTTTGCTATAAAATAGCTTTCTGTAGCAAAAGTACTTAGACTCTGAGCTAAAGTGCAAAGTACTGTTCACTTGTACGTTGCAGGGAAAACTCTCAGTCTCATAACTGTGCTTCCTTACCAAGAGGAGATAGTAAGAAATGCACTGGACTGTACCATAGTTGAGTGCAGTTCAATCTCTTTTGCCACTTAAATGAAGTCCCCCAGATTTTCAAAGATTTTCATACTGGCTTCAGATATACACCGTACAATCCAAATCATATAATGTTCCCTCTCCATGATGAAGTGAATGGGCAGGCGTACACATGAGCCTGAGACTCTAGGCCAAAACAGGTCCAATGCAGGCCATGGGTAAAGTGTTCTGCACACATCACATCATGTTTAAATGCCCTTTCTACATGGATCAGCCCACTCACATGTAGCTTTAGTATGCCAATAGCACATCTGCCTAGGCCACCAATTGCTGGCGTGCTGAGGCTGTATGCAAATGGGCCAATCCACAAGGTAAGAGCATTTAAATGTGATGGGGTGTGTGTGGAATGCTTATATCAGTAGCCCACATCACATCTGTTTCAGTCCTTAGAGCTACAAGTTGCAGACGATCTGTTGTCCCGCGTCCCAGCTTCCAGGTATCTCACAAATGCACTGCGCATTGAGTATGCTGCATTGGGGGATTCTCCCAGGAGATGGGTGTTCTTGGTGCCCATCTCGGTATTTCCCCTGGCTGAACGCAGCCCGAGAAGACACAGGATCCCGGCGTCTGGGTTAATGGCACGCTGGCACCGTTAGCCCAGGCTAAAAGCCAGACTAAAAAGCCGGGCTAGGCAGCACTGTCTCCTGGGATCTGGGCTTCCGTAGCCTGGTTTAGGCTTCGTGTGATAACAGCCTCGTTATGTTACTCACATGGCAGGTAGCTCTGCTCTGCTTCTACAGAACTAGGACTGTGCATCACATCAATAATCAGTTTGATAATCAGTTTGATTCCAGAGAATTGTTCCCCTGATTCCAGAGAAAAGTTTTCCAATATTGGCAGTTGATTTGATGCCGTACTGAACTGCATCAGTATTGCATTGAACAGAATTGAAAAGCGCGGGTGGGCTTACCTTTACTGGAGAGAGCTGGCTTCTTTGAAGAATCCAGCTGCCTTCTGGCAGCTGCAGTAACAGCATTTCAAAACGATGCCTTTCCTTTCCTAGTACTGCCCTGTAATGCACCAGGAAAAGAAGCAGCGCTGTGATGTTGTGTCCTTTTCCTGGTGCATTACTAAATGGCCATGCCCTGTAGTAATAGGATGTAACCATTCTCCCCCACCCCTGAACAGTTGTGCCCTAGTAAAAGGATGTAACATCATGACTTTGCTTCTTTTCCTGGCACCTAGCCTACTTCACAGGGTTGTTGTGAGGAGAAACATAAGTATCTAGTACTTATTAGTACTTAGTACTGGGCTCCTTGGAGGAAGAGCGGGATATAAAATGTAGTAGTAGTAATAATAATAATAATTAATGGGGCAGTACCAGGCAAGGAAAGGTGGCATTTTGAAATGCTGCAGTTGCTGGGAGGAAGTTGATTTCCAATGTAGTCTTGATCATTGTTAGCACCAGGCAAGAATAGTTGAGATTGAGATCAGCTCAGTAACAGGGCTCATGCACAGCCCTATGTGGGGGCAGGGACATTGATTTCCAACAGCAGATTGCAAGTGGAGCAGGGAATTTGAGGGAAAGGAGCAGGGAATATTAGCCACAGGAGCAAGAAACCTAGCCAGCCCACACCTTCTTCCATTTAACAAGCAGGTGTTCAGCCAAGAGTGAATGTGATGCACCTCCCTCCTTCCCAGAAGCGCAGGGGTGGGGAAGCCAGCTTTTCTAGCTACTCCTGCTTGTAGGGACTGCTTATGGAGGGAGCCCTTCAGCGTTCTATACAATCAGAGCAGAGTTACATACCATGTGAGTAACATTATGTGCAGCTCGGCTTTTATACCAGACTGAGAGTTCTCCCCAAATACAGAGGCGCTTTTACCCCTGGACTTCGAAGTCCAGGACCTCCATGCCCCCTGCCCCCCACCCGCCAAATGGTATTTAGTCTGTCCTGGGTGGTGTGTTTTGTGCCCTCAAGAACCTCTGTGTTCAAAAATGATGCTTAACTTGCAGCTGGGTGGGGAGTGCTCCAAAGGCCTTTAGAAGCAGGCTCCAAAATCACCTAGGTGCAGCTCTGCCCGAATATAAGGAGGGAACAGGTCTTTGGTGTGGTAGAGCCTCATAAAAGTGAGTGGCAAGCTGCAGTTTTGGATGGTGTTGGGCATTGCTGTTATTGGCTGGACCCCCAGTCTGCAGTTGGAACATGCAACTAGAAGCACATGGAACCAATCCCTGAGAACAGAAGGTAGGATGTAGCAGAGGAGTTTCATGAGCCCACATTGCACCATTCTGTTTGTAGAAAATGGCACCCATGCACAGCCCACAGATGGGCAGGGTTTCAGGGCAAGCACTAGCCATAGATAGCTGAAGGGTTTGGGTGCACTGGGTAAGCACAGCAAATGCCCTGTTTGGAAGCACCTTATTGAGCAGGGGGAGTAAGGGTTCACCTTTTATTTTTATTTTTTTGCTCCACCAGGCAGCCTAAGCCCACACTGCCTCTGTAAATCGAAACAGAAAGGGTGAGGCAGTGACCCAGTGGTGTAACCCCACTGAAGTCAATAGAACTACAATGTGTAATTGCTCAGTGAAGCCTCTTTGTTCTTGGCACTGCCTAAAATACAACTGGCGTAAAATTAAACATCCTGACCGGATTGCCTTAAAAATGAATGTACAGTTTCAGTTTGCTTTATACTGTTACAGTGCAACCTCTTTCTCAGTAAGGAATGGCAAATATTGTAGTTTGCAATTGTGGGATCACAAAGTGGCCTGTTTTAAAATGTCTTGTCAGATAAGTTTACTGCTGTAAAAGCCTAAATATTGTATAAATGTCAAGCAAACATTTATTTTCCTTGCAGTGTTGTATGTAAAACTTGAAATGTCCTGTCATTGTTATTATTACAACATGTTAGTAAGATATTATGGAGGAACATCTATAAAAACTAATTGTACCATAAAGCAGCATGTTAACACCATCAGTATAGCAGGCAAAGACATGTTTAAATCATACTAAAAGGGGGTTTATGCACTTCATTATTTTTTTTAAGCCACCCTTGTGAGCTTGCCTGTACATTCCATGGATAGGTTGGGACTTAAAAGTGTGGCAAAGTCACACCTTCTGTATTGATTAGTATATCTTGAGTGCTTGAGAGTTTAGGTCAACGTCTCCAAATCTAATTTTTTTTTTTTTTTAATCTGAGTGACTGCATACCTTTGAAACCTCCAGCCTGCTTGGCTATTGTATCACTGCCCCCCACCATCAGATTGTCCATGGGGAAAGATTGCAGGGTTGCTAGATTGTCAAATTGTAATCCCTGTCCTAGAACCTCAAAATTCTTGGGTTTTGCTCAGAACATACTTTTTTTCAATATTTATTTATAACTGTATATTGTTGGGGGAAATAATATCTATATTCTACTTTTACATGGGTTTCCCAGTAGTCTCCCATTCGGGGGACGGATCCACACCTGCTTAGCTTCAGCTATGCTTAGAGTGTCAGGCACTCCCAAACCATTGTGGGGCCTGCTCAGAACGGCTCATGTATGGTGGGGAGGCTTCAGCATTAAGCCTTTCCTGCACTCCCTCCTCTTTCTTTCAGAAGCACCACCCTGAGCCTCTTGACCTCAGCTAAGTGCCTTGGAGGAACATGGCTGCCATATTTCTAAGCAATTCTTACCTCAGGCAGCAATGGCCGGGCCCAAGCATGTTTAACCCCTGGGTGCAGGGTTATCCCCATTTCTGCCCTAGTGCAACCCACCCACCCCCTTCAGAGACAAAACAAAATAAAACAACTCCAGTCTTTTCTGCTTCACTTCCTCCGGAGCACTGCCAAAGGGAAAGCTGTCCACAATTCACCATTCTAGACAAACTAGAGGGGGAAAAGCTTTCACTGACTCATCTGCTATTGCAAAATAGGCGTTGCTTTTGCAATGAGAGAAGACACACATGTGGCAATTTCCTGCTGGTTTGGGGGCAACAACGGCAGTGAAGTAGAGAAAACCTACCTCTTGGTCTAGTTATCCAGAACATTCTTCTACTAATACTCTTGCTTTGAGGCTTGCCAGCCATGCTAGGAACTGCTGTCATAGTGCCTTTCCAATAAACAGCTGGCGCTACAGTTGTGCCACAGGGAGCAATCCTGAATCTCTCTGTTTTCATACATGAGCGCAAACGGTCCCATATGGAATGCCCTGATTCTCATATACAACAATTCTGATGTGTGTGAGAAAGGTTAGAGCAGGTCCCACTCACTCACTCCCTGTCCCCCGGGGCCTGTTCCCCTTTCCACAAAGAGAACTGAATGACCATAGTGTGCAATTCCACATATATCTGAATGCTGGATCCCGCCCCCCCACCCCCCGAGCTTTGAAATAAAGCCATCTTTAAAGACTGAACATTTCCCAGGAGATCCCATATCTAGAGAATTTTGGTCTGGTGATTAATCTCTTCTTACAGTGAGAGGAGTTGGGGAAGGAAGGTACAGTATTTTCTGGAGCGAATACAAGCTGTGAATTCCACATACTGAAGCCCTGACTTGTGTGATTTGTTCTAATTCGACTGAATGAAGGGGGAAAGGCACACAAAGAATGTTCACATGCTTTTATTTAGCTTTATTCTGCTGGGATTTTTATGGTCTTCGAGATTCTTTGTTGTTAGTCTTCATGCATGTTCAATTTTCACTCTTATTTATTTAAATGTACAAGCCAAATACATGAGCCAAATGCTTAGCCTTTCACTATTGGATATAAAACCAGAACTAAAAAACAGGCAGAATTCAGAATAAGTTAGTCATGACTAAACACTATTAAATAAATGACAAACTTTTCCCATTAATTTCAATGGGAAAAGACTAACTTAGTCTGTATCTTGCCCAAAGGTCTATAACTGGAGATTTATTTGTCTCCCTCCCCCCGCTACCCACCCCTCCCCCCATCGCCTTTAATTTCATGTTTGGACAGGATTGCAGTCACTCTAGAAATGACTCTTAGCTTGAGAGGTCAGTGAGGATATTTTGAAATAAAAATTTCAAGATTTGTTACCAGCTAGACAGATTTAGAACGAGGGGTCTGTTGTTCAGGTGTTTGTTACCATGGAGGATTTAGACCCAGCAATTATTTTTGGGTACTCTCCCACTCCTCTGGTGCCATCTCTGTCTGAATGCAGTATCTTTCAGATAAGCCCAGAAAAAAATATGGGAGGAGTTCAGTTGTGGAAGCAGGAGATGATTGTGCTCAAAGGCATGCACTATGGCCTGGATCAGACATATGTTTTCATTGTAGTGGTGAGGTGGGCATTCACACACCCAAGACTGTTTCTAGGAGGAAATGTCAACTCAGTCCATAATAAATTAACAGGCCCAGCAGGCAACCTGGTGTGTGTGCGTGCTTTAGAAGCATCGGCTTCTTGTTCTTATTCAGTGGCTCCCTATTAATAATTCTTCTTTAGATCCAGAATGTAAAAGAAATGTGGGGGCGGGGGAGCATGATTAACCTATTGCCAAAATTATCTGTCTCTTAAGTTTTAGAGAGCTACCAGAGTGCCCATCCTTTCATAAATATGTTAGTATTTTTTAAAATACGCAAAAGGCTGGTCTTGTGGTAGCAAGCATGACCTGTCCCCTTAGCTAAGCAGTGTCTACCCTGGTTGCATATGAATGGGAGACTAGATGTGTGAGCCCTGTAAGATATTCCCCTCAGGGGATAGAGCCACTCTGGGGAGAGCAGAAGCTTCCAAGTTCCCTCCCTGGCATCTCCAAGATAGGGCTGAGAGAGAGAGTCCTCGGAGACTCTCTTGCAACCTTGGAGAAGCAGCTGCCAGTCTGTGTAGACAATACTGAGCTAGATGGACCTATGGTCTGACTCAGTATATGGCAGCTGCCTAAGTTCCTAGGTTGAAGTCCTATGACTTTCAGAGATATGAAGACAGACAATCGTTTTTAAACGAGCTGAAAGTTGTTTTCGCTTCCCATGGTGTGTGCAGGAGCATCTTCTGTTCCATTGTTGCCTCTGATCATAGGCTGTTCTCACAAGCAGCCAAGACTGGGCTAAGGAAGCCAAGACGGGACTTGGCTGCTCATAAGAACTTCCAGGAGGCATGCAGCTGCCTGTGGCATCTTGGTGGCCAGCCTGCCTCGTAAACGAGGTCCAGGAGCGAGTGCTCCCTTAACCAGGTTTCCCTGATGGTGTGGCTGAAGCCCTGATGGGTGCCTACCTATCGCTGGGGGGGAACCCCACAATGTACCGTGCACCCATGCAGTACATTGTGGGATTTCCGGGGGCTGGAACGATGTGTCCCAGGCCCTGCGTCAGTGTGCTCCCTGGACTGTCTGGGCGCATGATCCACATGCCCAGACTGTCCTTGGAGATTGTCTGTGGGGGAAGGCGGGCCTCTGTAGCCTGCCCTGTCCGCCCGGTTGTGAGAATGACCTTGATGAGTGCATGAGCAACTATCCCTCTCTCAAACCACTTTTAACTCTGAAAAAACTAGCACTTTGTTGGATTTCTGTAGACATTTAAAATGCTGATCAAATGAGCTCGAGCAGTTATGCAGCCTTCTTTGTTCTGAGCTTTGTGTAAGCTCAGAACAGTAGAGTACAATATTCTTTATATCCTACAGATATACATACTATGCAAGCAACTTTTAAGTTGCCTAAGATTACTAGCTTTGCCCTATATGTGTGCATGTGCACAAAGATCAGGAGAATTACCATAGAAACCACATTTGGTTATTGGATATGACGTTTTAGCTCTCGGCATCAAAGATTTTGACAAAAGTGCCTTAAAATTTGTTAATAGAAGGGGAGGAAAGGAGGGATTCTCTTCTTAGGACAGCATTTGATAAGATGTTGCTGTGGACTGATTTTTGTCTTGTTAAGTTTCAACATTAAAGACATAATAAAAGTTGGTGTTCAAAACCACAAATTGCTTCTGCTTTTGTATTTTAATTCTTTGGTGCTTTCCCCACCCCACTTCATGATTTCTTTGTAAATAATTGACTTGAGTTTCTATTTAAGCTGTGAGACTTTGTAGAGTACAGGAAGCCCTGTTCTTTTGCACTGAGGGGACAATGTGGTGTGTGATGTTTCCCATTCCAAGATTGGCAGTTCTGGCTGAAGTTGGGGCTCCTTTTGACAACACCTTTTAGTGATGTGAGAAACCACTAAAGTGTGGCTTGTTCCCACACCACTTGGCCTGAAGTCACATGGGTGGCGTCCATGCTGCAGCTTCTTCCTGGGGCACTATTTTGTAGTGGAGAAAGGGGCAAAAGTTTCTGATACTTGTGGGGGCGTGGGGAGGAGTATATTCCTACTTTTTACAGTCTCCAGGAAGAGGACTGTTTGTGTGTAAAGTAGGGGGTGCAACCAAAGGGGAGAGCTTTGGATCTAGCCAGCCCAAAAATTTGGGAGTCAGACAATGGACACTTGACAAAATTACTGGATGTCATGTCGGACATTGGGGACAGGTAGGGTAAATGGGCCTGAGGTAAAGATTTTATTAAATACTCGTAACTCTACCTCTGACTGTCCTAGTCTAGGCAACACAGTTAAATGTCTAGGTACCAAGGCTTCCTGGCGCCTGAAATTGGCCAAGCCCTGTGCTATGGGAAGGAGCCATGGCATGGACCATTGGACTTTTGGCTTCTGATGTTACCGAACAGTGCTGTAAGTAGCGCTGCTGCTGCTGTTGCTCCCCTGCCACTGAAGATAATATTAGAAGGGGCCCTAAGTGTGTGTTGATATTCAGTCTTGGAGAGATACAACAAGCTGTAAAATCTCCATAGGTGCCTATTCTCTTCAGGTCATCTTCAGTTCTCAGTCATTATTTGGGATGCATATCATCACAGTGTTTGGCTCTTTATCATTTGCTCATTAGTCAGCATAGGATCCCACTTGTGTTCCACGCACATTCCCCACCCCGCCCTACTGTTGTCGTCACCTGTAGCTACACATGGAACTATGGTTCTGTTCTTGATGTCAGTGGTCAAAATATACTGATTTTGTTTCTAGTTTTCATACATCTGCTTTTGTAGTTTACTCTCTTCATTTTATAATGACACATATTTTGATATTAAGGTCCAAACTACCTCAATACAAAATTGCATGGTGCAAGTTTTGCTGGTCTGTACTTCTTCAAACTGCAGGAGCTTTCCCATACAGCAGACTTTCCCATGAGTTTACTGTGAGGCTTTAATGAAAATTCGAAGCTGCCCCCCAAAAATGACACAACAGGTGGACTTTTTTACCCTGGAAATAAATCAGGCTACAGTCTAATGTGCAGCGAAAAACCCGAGTTGTGTGTGAAGTGCTCCCTGATCGCTCACAGGGACTTCAGGGTGAATCTGGCCAAAATGTGAATGCAACCCATCCATTCTGGAGGAGATGTGGGCTAAAAGCCAGGTGTGGAAAACTTCCAAGTGGTGAATTGCATGCTTGACTGTTCCCCGCCATATTAAAAGTTCCATTAACACAGCTAAGAGTACATCAAACTGAAGGATTCTAATGTAACAGCTGTTTTTTTTAATGGGGGAGCATTCAAACATGCATATCCCCCTTCACCTACATTGGACTGGTACAGTCCAGCAAGAGCTGCACCATCTCTCCTGTTCATGTAGCTTGACTCCAATGTAATGATGAGCCAAATAACATTTAATTTGGCCCTTCTGCAGATGCTGGACTACACTCCAATCATCCCTGACTGTTGGTCACTGTGAACATAGGAACCTGCCATATACTGAGTCAGACCATTGGTCTATCTAGCTCAGTATTTTCTTCACAGACTGGCAGCGGCTTCTTCAAGCAGGAATCTTTCTCAGCCCTATCTTGGAGATGCCAGAGCAACCAGGGGGGACCCTACCAGCTCTCCTCTCCTCAGACCAGCTCTCCTCTCCTGCGGCTGGGGACGATGGGAGTTGTAGTTCAAAAACAGCCAGAGGGTTGACATTGTGTAGCCTTGCTTTAACCGGATGCATGCCGCCCTCCTCTTTGGCTTCTACACATGCAAGAGAATGAGCTGGTAGAATCATGAGATGTCCTACTTCAGACCTCAAATAAAGGACTTCAGTTTTAATGCTCCCCTACCCAGTGGCACCAGTCGGGTTTTACTCTTACCAGTAATCTTACTGGTAGTGAGCTGCTGCCCCCATGCCTAACAATGTGGTGCACAAAATGTCCCTCCATCACTATGCACTGTCCCTCCTCCGCCAAACCCACAGCCCTACGTGACCAGCCCTCCCCCATGAAACCCTCCAAGCCCCACCATCCACTTCCTTACCTGATGACAACAACTGTCACTCTTCCCCCCAAGACCTGTTTCCCCTCCCATCATATGAAGAGGCTGGAGCAAGAAACGGAGCAGAAGGAGCACCCAGAAGGAGACCTCTTCTGCTCCAAGAGCTTCCTTCCCCCTGCTTTGCAGGGAGAGGAAGAAGATAGAAGAGTAGCTGTGCCAGAGGTCCTGTTGCCGCCACCAGTCTGGTAATGGGGCAATTAGCAAGGCAGGTATCGGAGGTCTGCCACTGCTCAACAGATCAGTTGTCTTTCCAATTCTATGTATCAGTCTCATAGCTCCTACCAGAGCCAGAAGAGGAGGGGGGGATTTCACTGAGCTTAATCCTTGACCGTAAAGGATTCACAGTAGGCTGCCACCATCCACTTTACTTTTATTTGGGGAAACCCACTCCATATAAGATGGGGGGGGATGTTAAAGTGGCAAAACCCTCCCTAGAAGGGCCTGAGCATTCCTAGGCCTCCAGAGGTGTATGAGTAAGGCAGACCCACAATGAAGAGTAGCACACTTCACCAACAAGGGTTTATTATTAGGTTAAAAAGAAAACAAGAGTATGCAATAAGAACGATTGTCTCTTCCAATAGTGGCTGATATGGGTGCTGCCGGGGTGTGGGTAGCGAGAGGTACCTTTAAGCATACATTAGTAGGTACTTATCTCTACTCTGGCCACATCTGCAAGCTGCTCCCAGGTGCAGCACGCTGCCCAGCACTCCCTGTGGTGGGGGATCGACTCAGCGAAAGCCAGGTGAGTGGCAGAGCCGATCTCCTGTCGAAGGGAGTGCTGGGTGGCATGCTGCTGCTCAGATCAGCTTGCAGGTGTGGTCAGAGCAGAGGTAAGCACCTACTAATTAATGTTTACAGGTGCCTCGCGCCACCCTCCTGGTGGTGCCCCCACCAGCCACTACAGGTCTCTTCAAAAAGCAGATTGTAAGAGAGAGTTTTCATTAACCAGGCAACACAGACTCAAGCAATATAATAAAGGAAAATAACTTCCCTCTCACGTCTAACTGAACTGGTCCCTATCTTATTACTCACAAGCAAGGATCTTCCTGCTGTCTCCAGCCCCCAGTCTGTGGCCTTCCCATTTCCCCAACAGCTTCTCAGCCAGCTGCTTCCTCAGGGCACTCTTGGGACAGAACAATCAAACAGAACAAAGCTTTCTCTTCTGCTGCTGGTGTCTCTGTGTGTAGTTCCCACCCAGTCCTCTGGATTGGTCCTTCTGCTTTGATTTTCCCAGACTTCCCCCCTTATTAGGAAAGGCCCACCCTCCCAGCAGTTGCTCTAAGTGAGGCCTAGTTCTCAGCAATAGATCTCATAAGTGTATGATGTACCTGACCATACTGGCTTACTTGGAGGGCTGCCTCTATCTTTAAAAAAAAACCTAGCACCGCAGGTGGAAATGTTCTAGGGCAGCTCTTCCCTGCTGTGGTTATCACTTACTTGCAGAGTTTTTGTTGGAAGGAAATTCAAAAATATTATTCTCCAATAATAATTCAAAAATATTATTATTTACTGTTGATGGTCGGTCCTAAAAGGCAGAAGCTATCTACCACTTCAGTGTCTTCAGTGTTAGTTCTGAGGCTGATTGCTGTGCCTGTTGTCATTAGTTTAGTCTTCTTTACATTTAGCTGTAGTCCCATTTTTTCACTGTGCTCCTTGACTTTCATTACTAGAGCTTGCAGATCATCCACATTCTCAACTATCAGAGTAGTGTCATCAGCATAGTGCAAGTTATTGAAGTTTCTTCCTCCAACATTAAAACCATGCTCATCTTCTTCCAATCCAGCTTCTCTCAGTATATATTCAGCATATAAATTGAATAAAGAAGGAGAAAGTCCACAGCCTTGTCTTACTCCTTTGCTAATCTGGAACCAGTCTGTTTCAACATGTTCCATCTGGACTGTGGCTTCCTGTCCTATGTATAGGTTTCTCATGAGAACAATGAGATGTCCCGGGACATCCATTTTCCTAAAGATATTCCACAACTTGACATGTTTGATGAATTGAAGGCTTTTCTGTAGTCGAACTGTGGTCCGTGCACATCCCTAACTTTTTTTAAAGTGTGACATAACAATAGCTTTAAATGTCTACTAGAGCAGAAACAAGAAGAACTGTCATGTTAAAGGGTTGTCCACGAAATCTAATTGATATTAGTCGGTCACTGACAGCATTGTACCCAAGTACTGTCATTGCTATATCCTTCCTGACTATGAAAGCAACACCGTTCCTTCTTTGGTTTTCATGTCCTGAGTAGTAAATGGTATGATTTTCTGACTGAATGTGTCCCATTCCAGTCCATTTTAATTCACTGATGCCCAAGATGTCAATCTGTAGTCAAATCATTGCTACTTTCCAGTCCTCTGGTCCAAAGCCTGATTGTAGGTCCAAGTCACATATTTTTGCTAGGAGATCAGCAATTTAACATTTGAGTTTCTTCAGAACTCTTGGGTGGATTCCATCTGGTCCTGGCAATTTGTTAATTTATAGTTTTTCAAGACAGTTTAGAACATCTTCTCTCATTCCCTTAAATTGGCAGTTCTTCAGCCTCCAAGCTGAAAAGCTCAGTTCCAGGGTGGGGTTATAGTCAGTATCCTCCACCATGAAGATAGATGCAAAGAACTAATTCAGCTTCTCTGCAGTCTCCTTATCCTCCTTAATAATCCCTTTAACACCCTCATCATCTAAGTGTCCAACTGCCTCTCTGGCAGGTTTTCTGCTTCTGATCTATTTAAATAAATTTTTTTTAAATTCCCCATGACACTTCTATCTATATGCTCCTCAAACTCTCTTCTTGCATCCCGTATTGTCTCTTTGCATTTCTTTTGCCAGAGTTTATGTTCCTTTCTGTTCTCTTCATTTGGGCAGGTCTTCTATTTTCTGAAGGAAGTGTTCTGACCTTTTATAGCTTCCCTGACTCTGCTTGTTAGCCATGCTGGCATCCTCCAGAACTTGGCGGTACGTTTCCTCCTTCTTGGTATACATTCCAACTGAGCTTCTGTTATTGTGGTTTTAAATAAGTTCCATGCTTTCTGGAGTGATTCAACCCTCCTGACTTTCCCTTTCAGCTTCCTTTTTACTGGAATATACACAATTCCTCTAATGTTTGTATAATCCATATTGCAATTTTTTTGGCCTGTATTATTTAGTCTACATCATTTAGTTGTGGGCAGGGACAAAGTGTTTGCAAGGTCCTTGACTAGTGGAAATTTTGTTCATCTTTAGCAGAAAACCTGTGGCAGTCTTGTTCTACGGATTTCACCACACTTTGAAGCATCTATTTGCAACAGCAAGGGCTAGAGACTTGTGTGTGTGAGTGTGTTGTGTGTGTATCTATATCATATTTATATGCTGCCGTATGTATGCATATATGTAGGTATGTATGTATGTAGGTCTCTCTGAATTCTGCAGCCAGTACCACAATACAGAAGGTTGTAGTTTATTACAATAGTTGAATTACAGAGGAGCATTCTTCACATGGGCAAGCCTAGGTTGGTGACGGAATTATAGAAGAAGGGACTTGAAGATCATGTATTCAGCTTCTAGCACTGAGGGTACCAAATCTTCTGTACCCAATCCTTTTTAGCCCATCTTTTTCAAACTATGGTAACCCTCCACAGAGCAGGGGAAACCAGGATGCCCTGGTCTAGAAGTGCTGGCAAAGCAAAGAATGTTGTAAATTGGCCACAGGCATGTACACTGCGTCACATTGCTACAGGGGAGAGCAAAAACCTTCCACAATATCCAACCCGTCTGTCTTGAGGGAAACATTCTTTCCACTCTGACCACAAGTATAGCAAGTAGTTAAGACTCTGAGCACGAAAGCAAGCAGGAGAGAATTGCTTTATAGCCTGCAGCTATGTATTAGCTGTAGGAACAGTGCTGTGCATCTCTCTCTCTCTCTCTCTCTCTCTCTCTCCAGCATTAGTAAGCAAAGCTGGGGACCTTGTGAGCAAGTTTTTCCTCTTCATAGTTTTCCATAACATGTATTTATCATATTTACATACCACCTGATATGTGTATCTCAAAGCAGTGCACACAGTTGAAATCACAATATAAAACAGAGTAAAAAGAACTAAAAGGTTTCACAGAATAAAAGGTAACAATTTCATTATAATAAAAACAATTAAACAGTTGAAACATTAATTTTAGTTAAAAGTCTGTGGAAACCGGTCTGCCTTGAGGGTCTTCCTAAAAGCAATCAGAGACAGAGATGCTCTTATTTTGGCAGGGAACATATCTCCAAAGAGGATCTGACCATAGGTCCATCTAATCCATTCTCCCCCCACCACCACAAAGATGCTTCTTGAACACTTGCAAATAAGTTGTGAAGGCAGCAGCCCTCCCCTGTGGTTTTTTGTCCAGCACCAGGGAATTTAAAGGTATACACACTCTGAACATAGAGGCTCCATTAATAGCTGGTCTCAGGCTTTCAAGGTCAAAATCAGCATATGTGCTTGGACCCAGAATGCAACGGGCAGCCAGTGCAACTGTCACAATGCTCAGTGGCTGACACGAGGGAAAATACTCAAAGTAGTCCCATTGAAATTAAAAGGACAAGTTAGACAGCATTTAACTTCTTTTAATTTCAATGGGACTACTTTGAGTAATTTCCATCCTCATCCTCTCAGCCAACAGATGGACTCTTGCCTCCCCATGCTCATCAAGGGCAGCAACACATTTTGCACCAAATACAGCTTCAGAACAATCTTCAAGGGCAGCTCCACAATGTGACAGTTCAAGATGCATGCATATGAGGTGTATGTTCATGGAAAAGCTGTGGTTATTTACAGATTCCGTGTGTGTGTGTGGAAGGGAAGCAGCCCTCAGTGTCTTGCTGTTTAAGACAAGTCAATTTGCTTGTGTAATAAGTATGTCTCTCAGCCAATTAAATAATTTTAATTGATTAATCACCTGCCTTTAAGCAATGTATTACATCTAAATATGCACATAACACCAAACCTCATATGTGTCTTTTTTAGATACTGAAAACCCATGAAATCTTCTAATTTTATAAAGAAAAGCTACCTTTTCTTTTCCTGTTATAGCAGTACACCAGAAACAAAATAGCCTTTTAAAAAACATGTAAAAGTGGGCCCTTAAATCTCAGTGATAAATCAGCTAAAGCTCTTTTGTCAACCAAACCAGTTACAACTCGCAACTCTACTAACTAGCACATGGATCTTGACACCATTTACTGCAAAACAGAAGACGTGGACATTCAGGGATGGAAAATAGTTAATGGTGCAAAAGTCTGCAACATTTGCAAACTACAACGTTTGCAAATGTCAGGAACCCTCACTTGTGGACTTACATATGAGAATACAGGGAGCAAAGTCTTGTCTATAAATTATAACATTTCCCACAGTGCAACTAAGTAAAAAATCATTAGGATTCTTGCCAGTCACCTACGTCTCACATAACCAGACCTGAAATGTATTATCCACTTGGCAGAGGCACTGGGATATGGATCCAAGAAGCAAACCAGAGCATGTTATAGGGAGATCAAAGCATATTTCTGATCGTTGTGTGTGGCACAATTGGACAAAGATTCTTGTACAGAATCACAAATGTTTCTCTGTCCATGGCAATAATGTCTCTACCAAATCTATTCTAGAGCCGATGTCTTTCAGTATCAACAGCCAGATTACATCAATATAGTCACAAAGGATGTTCCATCTGTGATAGGCAGACTTTCATAGCCAATCCCCACTGAGGAGGGAACCACAATATAGATAACGTTCTATTATAGTCATATAATATATACCCTGCTAACTGAGCAAAGATGTACCTTTCTAAAGTGGTGATTCTCTTTATTTAGCAGGGGAAGAGCAACTGGCCCTGCCCAATCCCAGCACAGCATCACTCCAGTGACTGCTGCTGGTGGCTGTCTTATGTATGTATGTATGTATGTTTGTTTGTTTGTTTAGATCAGGCCTGCTCAACTTCCACCCTCCTGCAGATGTTGGCCTACAACTCCCATAATTCCTGGATATTGGCCCCTGTGGCTGGGGCTTATGGGAGTTGTAGTCCCAAAACAGCTGGGGGGCCTAAGTTGAGCAGGCCTGGTTTAGATTGTGAGCCCTTTGGGGACAGGGAGCCTTTATTTATTTATTTGTTTATTTATTTATTTATATCGACGTAAACCTCTTTGGGGACTTTTGTCGAAAGGCTGGTTGTGCCGTCGAGTCAGTGTCAACTCCTGGCGACCACAGAGCCATGTGATGTTCTTAGTAGGATACAGGAGTGGTTTACCATTGCCTTCTCCCACACAGTATGAAATGATGCCTTTCAACACCTCCCTATATCGCTGCTGCCCAATATAGGAGTTTCCCATATTCTGGGAAACACACCAGCAGTGTGTTGGTTTGTTGAAAAGTGGTGTATAAATATTCGTCATCATATTGGTAGTGAAATATTTATTACTAGCTGACCCCGCACAGAGCATCTGTGTGCTAGTTGGGGCCAAACTGCTTTTAAAACTGCTTTAAAAACTTTTAAACTTGCCGCTTGCCACTTGCCCATTTGCTCCCCCACCAACCTTCAGCCCCAGCTTGCATCTGTGCCCCTAGTTCTCTCCCCTTTGGTTCTCCCCCCCAGCCCCAGTCTGCTCTCCCCTCAAGCCTTCTGCCCCATTTTCCTCCCCACCAGCCTCGGGTTCTCCTCCCCGCCTGCTGTCCCGTCAGGCCATCCTACCGCCGCGTCCACTTCCTCCTCAGGCCGGTGGGGTTTCACCCACCGGCCACTCACCTCCCCCCTCCTCCCTGTGGCCACACCAGGGCCCACCACCACCATCTCCTCACCCCAGCGTCCAGGCAGGCCAGGGCCAGGCCATCCCGCCGCCTCCACTTCCGCTTCCTCCTCAGGCCAGCGGGGCTTTGCCCGCCCGCCGGCCGCCTCCTCTCCCAGCCCTCTCGGAACTCTCGCACACTCTCACGGGAGTTCCGCCACACATTGCCACGCATCCATCCAGCTAAGAGAATTAAGTATATAGATAGTTTTATTATTAGGAAATCAACAGTGTCTGACATTGCCCATATCAACCCTGGAAGAGATTAAGGACTGCATGTATTTGCACCCATCAGAAATGTGGCCTGAGTTTTTGGAGTTAAAGTTAGCAGAATAATTTTCACTGTATGCACATGCTTAAATTGTGTAGCCAAGACATGCCCACAAAGGTGCCAGGTTGTTGGTCTCAGCTGCTGCATGTAAGACTGCAGGGTGCACGTGTGTGGGGCTCCTCAAGAGCCACCCCCTCCCCAGGCTCTGTTGAGCTGAGCAAGGCAGGATGGGTGGAGGCAGCAAAGCCCAGCAGCCAGGAGCAGCTGTGAGGATTCCACCTCTCATGCTCACTTTATTGTGTAGCTCCACCCTGTGATTTGTCTGCATCCCGGCCCCAATCAGATGCCAGAAGATCTCAGAAAAAAATTATTTATTATTATTTATTATTATTTATTTGATTTCTGTACTGCCCTTCCAAAAATGGCTCAAGGCGGTTTACATTTTTTAAAAAACTAAAATCAATTAACTATTAAAATCAAAACCTGTAAAAACAGCATAAAACCATCTTTAAAACAATTAAAACAATTTGTAAAACCCTGGAAAAACAGGCCAAACTTTTATGGTTTAAAAACAGTTTAAAAACCCTGGAAGGCCAGGCCAAACAGATAGGTCTTAAGGGCTCTCCTGAAGGCCAATAAGGAACTCAGATTACGGATTTCTGCCGGGAGTGCATTCCACAGCCCAGGAGCAGCTACAGAGAAGGCCCGCCTCTGAGTCGCCACCAGACACGGTGGTGGTAACTGAAGATGGACCTCCTCAGATGACCTTAACGTGTGGTGGGGATCGTGCAGAAGAAGGCTCTCTCTAAGGTAACCCAGGCCTAAGCTGTTCAGGGCTTTAAAGGTAATAACCTGCACTTTGTATTTTGCCTGGAAACATATCGGCCACCAGTGCAGCAACGGTTTCAAAACAGGCATAATATGGTCCCTCCAGGTTGCCCCAGAGACCAACCTGGCTGCTGCATTTTGAACTCACTGAAGTTTCTACGTATAGAGTACATTGTAATAGTCAAGCCTGGAGTTGGCAATCCTAAGAGATCTTGTTAGATCAGTGTCGGAGGTGCCAATATCCTTGTTTCTGTGCATAGGCCACCGTTTCTGAAGCCGGGGGGCTACATTAGAAATGTTTCTTTCCTACATAAGAAATTAGCTGTTTCAGTTGACAGACCATATTTTAATCTTTGGGCATGCGCTCAGTCTCCTCCAGGAAGGTCCCTGCCCAAAACTTGAGGTCTGTCTTATGTCAGTCCAGGCTGCAGCTGAGGAAGAAGAATATTAACATTAAATATTAACAATATTTTACAGGTGGAAACAAAATCATGCTTGTAACACCCCTATTCTCATATTGCTCAAGCTCTTTCCTCCCTCAGTATTCTACAGTGCTTCATGGGCTCTGTGCTGTATTAATTTACTTTTCATTCCTCCACTATTCAAAAACCAAGGTAGTATTTATTCTTTAGGTGAAAGATATGCTAGAAAAAAAACCCAATTGCCCTATGTTATCATCAGCAGTTCAACATTAGCCTCACCAACACACAAACAGATGACCTCTTTCTGCTGAGTCAGATAATTGGTCCATCTAGCTCAGTATGTTCTCACTAGCAGTGGTTCTCTAGGGTTGCGGACAGGGATCTTTCCCAGCCCTACCTGGAGACACGACCAGGAGTTGAACTTGAGGTCTTCTGCATGCAAAGTATATACTCTACCACTGGGCTATGGCTTCCTCCCACTTTGAAAAACCAGAATGGGCACTCCACCATAATGTTGGTGTGTGTTTTGTATGCATGTGCATTATGGACCTGAAATATCTGCCCCCTACTCAATATTTAATATCTAGATACTCTGGGGAGGGTGCTAAACCCTCAAGAATGACAATTATAGCAACTCTCACTAACAACATTTTAATAAGGCAAACTGAAAAGACAAGATGGCGGACAAAATAGGGATAGCGATTAAAAAAAAAGGGAGTGCCTTGGTAAATAGGGACAGTTGGGACATATTATTAACAGCATGTACAGAATTCTTGAGAACTCAAAACTTTCATTTCCTGAGATTCTTTTAACTGGAGGTGTCAGGGACTGAACCTGGATATGGAAACAATGTGATCTGCCAAGAGGCTATATAGCACCTTCCCTAACCAGAAGCAGGTAGCAGAAAATAGAGACTGACTCTGGGAAATGGGATTGTTGGAGCATAAACAATTCACATCCACAGACAGGACCAGCATCAGGGTCAGGCAGCTCAGACACTGACTGAAGGCCCAGGGCCATCAAAATGCCCATGGCTGCCCCTGAGGCCCTGCTGAAAAAAAGATGGTGGTTGCCAGTGTGGCTGCCAAGAAACATTGCAAGTTGTTGCTGCCATTACTGCCCAAGTACCTCCCACAAACCGCTATAGGATCTTACCTTCGTAGCAGCTTTTTGTTTTTATCACCACACTAGTGACCACTATCTTTTTGCCTGCTTTTCAGTAGGCTTATTATTTATTTTTATTTATTTTAACATATTTTTATACTGCCCCAAAAACTCACGTCTCTGAGTTTTGAGATCACCCGGAATTCTGTGTGTGTTTCTGTGTGTTGCCCCCGCCCCATCAAATTTGTAACGCCTGGACCAATATGAACCAAATTGGGTACAGTTGTAGGGACACACAGGGACACATTAATGGCATAGTTTGTGACAATGTCATCCACCCTGATCTAAGATGGTGAAACTGTATACTTTTGAGGTGCAAGTGGGCTAACTTGTGAACCGCCTAACCGATTTCAACCAAATTTGCTAGAGCTGTAGGGACACATAGGGATGCCCAAATGGTGTGGTGTGTGATGATGTCATCGACCTCAATCCAAGATGGTGGATGCATGAATGTTTGAGATGCAATTGGGCTAACTTGTGAACCGCCTAACCGATTTGAACTAAATTTGCTAGAGCTGTAGGGACACATAGGGATGCCCTAATGGTGTGGTGTGTGATGATGCCATCCACTCCAATTCAAAATGGCAGTTACATCTGAGGTGCAAGCAGGCTAATTTGTGGACTGCCTAACTCATTTGAACCAAATTGGCAGGGGCGTAACTACTATTAGGCAAGGGGAGGCGGCTGCCTGGAGGCCCCCATGCCGCGAGGGGCCCCCCAGAGGCAAGTCACATGTGAAGTGTGTGTGTGTGTATCAGTGAGGGGCCCATTTTAAAATTTTGTCTCTGGGCCCACTCCAGCCTTGTTACGCCCCTGCAAATTGGGTACAGTTGCAGTGAGTGACACACAGGGACACCTCAATGGTATAATTTGTGATGATATCATCCACCTCAATTCAAGATAGCAGACTCGTAAACTTTGGAGTTTACAAGTGGGCTGATTTGTGAACCGCTTAACCGATTTGAACCAAATTTGCTATATCTGTAGGGACATATAAGGACACCTCAACGGCGTAGATTGTGACAGTGTCATCCAACCCCCCATTCAAGATGGCAGACACATAAACTTTTGAGGTGCAAGTGCACTAAGTTGTGGACAGTCTAACTGATCTGAAGCAAACTTGCTACAGCTGTATGGACACATAGGGATACCCCGCTCCAAGATGGCAGAAGCATGAACATTTGAGGTACAAGAGATCTAGCTTGTGGACCTCAGTTTGAACCAAATTTATTCCAGTTGTAAAGACAGTGAAAGAAAGTAGGCTGATTAGTTCTTACAAGAACAACTTGTTTACCTATCAAGTAATGCTCCACACCACACTCTTGCATCCAGTGATGTAAATGCATTATAGGGAGCACTGCAATACAAGTTTTTAAAAGATGGCAGCCACTAAGGGAGACTCTAGAATAACTAGATGCAGGAATACTCATACCAATCACCCATAATTTGTGTAATTATCCTGTCCAAGACTACATGGCAGGAGGAACAGGGGTGAGGAAAAAGGTCAGTACCAGGCCAGCTGAAATCTGCAGGGGAGAGATAACCCTGCACCCCATTATTTATATTTTTAATTTGTATTTTTACCCATTATTTTAGTATTTCCTAAGGTAAATGCCAGGAGGAGCCCCCTTAAACTCAGACTAGCTGGAGCAGCTTGAGTAGCAGTTGTTGCAGCCAGAAAGAGCATGGAAGTTACAAGCAGGGGAGGAGGGGCTGCAGAAAGCAAACTGCCCTGGAGGATTCCTGGCTGCCAGTATGTCTGATCTTCTACTAGCTTATTTTGTTTGGTGGGTGTGGGATGCACTCTCTGCTTTCTCCCTCCTACCCATCTTTCTGCCTGTTGCTTTTTGCCCTTCCTTTTCTGTTTCCTGCTTTTCGCCTTTCTTTTTGCCCTGGCGTTTCTACTTTCTGCCTCCCCCCCCCAAAGTTTCTGTTTTCTGCTCCCCCACTTCTTTTTTCCTCCATGTTGGCAGGTTTGGGTAAATACCCAAGCCCTATGATGTGGAGGAGCATGGGAGTGGGGAGGAGCATGGGAGGGGGGAGGCTCCTGCAACTGGGTTCTCCCCTGCCCCCTCTGCTCCAGTGCTCACCAACCGCTACTGTGGGAGAGTGGAAGAGGGAGCAGGAAATATTTTGGGGGAGCACCTGCTAATCCTTGCTACTCCTTGGAGTCATCCATGGCACCCACCAGGATGGCTGCTTTAGGGTTGCCAACATTCCCTTTCCTGAATAAGGGAAATGAGTGGGAGGAGTAAGCAGATGTAATTGGGAGCCTAAGTGGTATATGTGTTTTTACTACTTTCAACTTAAACTATAACTTACAACATGGATTGCTTCTCCTCTGCTTATTGATATAACCATGGTTAGCCAAACTGGGTGTGATGTGATGTTTTTTTAGAAGCGTTGTTAGCCAGTAATTATAGGTTACATGAGAGCGATCTAGTAGTTATCAATTGCCTTGTTTCCATGACCTGATACCTGGAAAATGGTAAGTTAGCTAGTCACTGATGGCTGTTAATGCTTTTGTTAATGTCCCCAGTACAGGACTGTTGACAACCCTATGCTTGCAGTCCACCAGAACCACAGATTACTCTGGTTGGGAAGGGAGAAGGGAAAGGAGTTGGAGCTCATGACCAAGCCCTTTATTTCGTTATTAGTGAAAATAACTGATTCGATCTGAGCCATTGGTTCTTCACATTAACTGAAAATAAAGGACACATGGCCAGTGGTGCACCTAGGTAATTTGGCGCCTGGACTGCCCCCGCCTCAAGACCCCCCCCCTTTAAAAAACAAACCTGCCCCCACTGCCCCACTGCATCGAACCACTGATTTCCCCCCCATAAGTTCAGCCGCCATGTGCGCAGCCGGGGTGTGTGTGTGTGAGCTGAGCAGCGCCCCCGCCGCCCTCTGGTGGCGGCAGCAGTGGGTGCTGGCCTGTCCATCTGGCCCAGGAGCCCTTGAGAACTGCGAGGCGATCCAGCATGCCTGCACAGTTGGAATAGATCATCACATGCCCGTGTGGGGAGGAAGGCCTGCTTGGCTCAACCTCCCGCCCCCTGGCCACACACATGGCAGCTAAAATTACAGGGGAAAGGTTGGTGTTTCGGTGTGGTGGGGCAGCAGCGAGGCGGCGTGGGGTGGTGGCAGAAGGCCCCCCTGGACATGTGGAGGCCCTCCAGACCTTGGAGGCCATGGACTGGGGCCCCAAGTTTTGGGAGTAAGAGCGCCTCTGCACATGGCATTCCATAAGGGTCAGGCAATTTGGGGCTGAAATAAGGGACATCCTTGTTAATAAGGTACTGTTGGTAACCCTAGCTGCCCTCCACCCTGCTGCTGCTAAGGTGGACCACTTGGCTGAGGATCCCCATGAGTGTGGCATCGACACTGGTAACAGCAGTGATCTTCACTATTTTTCAAGCAGGGGCCACTTGGGCAAAAAAAACTTCAATGTGAGATTTCCCACAACATTGACCCCTGACCAGTGCAGGGAAGGCCTCTAAGTAAGATGGAGCCCACTCGAAAGAGCGCTATGGGGAAAGTGCTGGAAAGGGCTACGCTTCCCAGCACTCTGTGCAAACCTTCCAAGATAGTGCAGAGGCTCATGAGGGCTAAATTTCCCTTAAAGAAGCCCCCAAGCACCAGGCAGAGCTACATGGTGAGAATGGTTGTCTCCACATGGTGCCAGCGGGACTGTAGTATTCCTTTTCCTCCGAAGCTTCTCACAGGCCCAATAAACAACTAGTCTGGGGGATGCACTTAGCTTGATGGGGCTGTCATTGGCCCTCAGGCTTCACAATGAAGAACACTGGGCTACAGAGATCTTTTCTGGTAAAGGAAAGACTGGGGTTAAAATTTAAAAAACCCAGTCAGAATATTAAATCTCATGGGGATGGAGATGGTTCTCCTCCCACATGGGTTAACAATTGAATAATGGCAATCATGTTCCATCCCAAGCATCTCGGCAGTTTTCTGCAACACCAATAAAGAGCTTAAGTCAGGGGCAAACCTTTAGCAGAGGATATGTATACATAAGCTTTGAGGCCAAGAAGCATTTATGTAACTTTTCTGAAAGTGTGAGAGCATGCTTAGTTAAATTATTTTAAAATTGGCATGCCCAGGTCTGGCAGCTGAGACCAAAGACCATGGCAAAGCTCCCAAAGATTTACCTTGCTGAGAACCAGATTAAGCTTTACCTTCGGTAGGCCTGTAATTAAGATGAGATGAAAGTGTAACTGTGTGATACCACATAGATTCAAGTTTTGCTCCAAGGAAACCCACTGCTCTATCAATCAAGTTGTGTGAATTAAGCATATTTGCATACTTTATTCTGCTTCCCAGCTCAGAGAGTGACAAGACTGGGCATGTGCTGGGTCCCCAAGACTGGCAAAAGAGCACACCACCTCCAAATGTACCACCATTCTCACTTTTCACAGTGCACCCATGAAGGCCTGAGGCAGATTGAATGTAACACAGTCCAGCCAGAGTAATGCACTTTAGCTCCCATTCATTTCAACAGGGGCGAGTGGAGCACAGGCAAAGTTTTATTTTTACCTATCCTTATCGTACACCCTTTTGTTTTCCTACCCATACCTCAATGTAGAATGTATGATGCACAACAGATCTTGTAGAATGATGACATTGTTACTACTGAACTGGATAATAGGGCTACTGACTTGTGATTTTGAAAAATGCCTGGTCAATTAGAGCGTCAGTGGGTGGATCAGGAAGCAACAGAGTTTGACTGTCATGGGATAGAATCTAGTGAGTTGCTGGACAGACAGGCGCCTAGAGATTTTTGGTAGGTCAAGGTCGGGAGGGTTTTGGAGAGTCATGGTGCCTGGCAGATCAGAGGGTGAGATCATTTGGGGGGGGAAACACCACCACCACCACTCAGGCACAACATCTATCTATCTATCTATCTATCTATCTATCTATCTATCTATCTATCTATCTATCTAATTCTCTAAGGCATACACGTGGCTAATCCCGTGTGTGGCAGATCTCATGAGAGTTTGCAAGCAGAAGCACTGTGGTGGCTGGGCAGTAGAGATTCCATATGCAGATAGGGAGGAGGAGCTGGTGGTACTTTGGTGACTGGGCAGTGGGGATTCCATATGCAGATATTGAGGAGGAGCCTTTGATAGTTAAGGTCAGTTGGAATGCAACTGTTACTGGTCAGAAGATGTTCTTGATTGTAGAGGAGAGAAATTTATATATAAAAGTAGTGGGCAGGGGCCTGTGAAGAAAGGGGTTGTGAAAGAGGAAAGAGCCCCTTCAGGAAAAGGAGGCTGCTGTTGTGTGTATTAGATGAGGAAACAAGATGAACAAGATCTTTTAATTCAGGAAGGGAGGGAGAGAGAGAGAGAGAAGAAGAAGAAGAAGGGAGGGGAAGAAAGAGGGGAAGCGTGAGTGGAGGAGAGAGAAAGAGAGAAGAAGAAGAGAGGGGTAGAGAGAAAGAAGGAAGGGTGAGGGACAGGCCCGAGCCTGTCAGCAACCCAAGGAGAACGAGTGGCCATGACGGCACCTATTGGGAGCAAGGAAGGGCCCAGTCAACCACTGCTGCTATTTGGGCTACCGAGGCCATTGGCAGAGGGAAGCAGTGGGACGTGCCCAGGCCTGTCAGCAGCCTGAGGGGAACAAGCGGCCATGGAGGTTGCGGCAGCAAGGAAGGGCCTGGTCAACTGCTGTTGCTGCTGCTCCTGTGGGGAGAAGCAGAAGCAGGGCTCAGGTGAGGGTGGGGAGGTTTCTGGGGGTAGGGGGCTGCAGCTTGGCCAATAGGCACCAGCAACACTGCAGCCGCAACCAGGAGGGGTGAGGGGGATGGAGTAAAGGGATGGAGGAGGGCCCAAGAGGGGTGAGGGGGATGGAAGCAACCGGATGGAGGAGGAGGACCAGGAGTGCAGCTCAGGTGAGGGTGGAAAAATCTCTGAGGTGAAGGAGACTGTGGCAGGGCATGAGAGTAGCGATCAAGTACTAGTGCGCAGATGCTCTGCACAGGTTAAGCTAGTATACTTTATTCTGCAAAATACCCACTACCAAACTTGAAGCAAAAATATCAAATGGGCAGGTTAACTACTGGCCTGTGGAAACCCAGTATCAAAGTATTTGGGAAACAAACATTACATTCAGCCAGACAAGCAGCTCAGGCAAGCTTTCTTCTCCGGAGGTTCACTTCCTCTCCCTTTCGTACCCAGCCTCCTATTTTTATTTGTGTTTTGTGATTCAGTGAGCACAGGAATTCAGCCCACAACACTCAACTCAAGCATCTCCATTGTGCCAAGCTTCCTGTAGTAACTAGGCAAAAGCAGTGCTTCTGGAAAGGGCCAGCCCAGCAGTTTGCATCAGAAGCAGCTCTCCCCATCCCCTGAGACTGCTGGTTCAGGTTTGTTAGATAAATATACACTTCTCTCCAGATAAATCCATGGAGGACAGGACTATCAACGGCTACTAGTCGGAGGGCTATAAGCCACCTCCAGCCTCAGAGGCACAATGCCTCTATATATCAGTTGCAGGGGAGCAACAGCAGGAGAGAGGACGTGCCCTCAGCTCTTGCCTGTGGGCTTCTCAGAGGCATCTGGTGGGCTACGGTGTGAAACAGGATGCTGGACTAGATAAGCCTTGGGCCTGATCCAGCAGGGCGGTTCTAATTTGTTTAGGTCACTGAGCTCTCAACATTCACTAGTTTTTCTGGTTTTATAAAAAGCCGTAACAGAGGCAGAGGGCATGTAATTAGGTTTTGTTCAGTTCTCCCTGAACATTTAACTCCCTGGCCAGCAACTAATTTCTAACAAGAGTATATTTTTTATTCGGCAAGGCTACAAGGGTTGACAGGCCTGCCATCACTAACCCCTCCCACTAACTCAAGTGGCCAGGTCCACCTCATCAAAAAGGAGAATATGCATCACCAAAAGAGAGGACAACAGAGAGCACTAATTTATATGTGTAGATGTAAATTTAGAAATAAAACACTTCCCCATACATCCCCACAACACCTTATCTCCTCCATTCCCCACCCCACATAATTTCCCCCACACATCTCATCCTTCCCCCTTCCCCTCTGTCTCTCTCCCCTTTTAGTTTTATTGCATTTACATTTCCCACATTTCCCCACAACTCTTTCGCTCCTTCATTTCTCCCAAAATAATCTCCCTCCTCTCTTAAAATGTCCTCCCCTCCCCTTTTCACTTCCTTCTCTGTCCCTGACTCCTCCCAGTGCACCCGCCTACCCCACCCAGTCCCACCCACCCAGGGTGCATGCCTCCTCCTCCTCGGCTGTGTTGTGCTGCTGCGGCTGAGAGAGATTGGAGCCAGACAGGTCGGGGCTGGCTAGTGCAGCCGCCAGTTCCCTGCTACTCAGACTGCAGCCACTTCACCTTGGGTCCAGCCCAAGACTACTTGAATGCCAAAGGAGGGTGCAGGACGGTAGTCCTCTTGCTTTGTTGCTGCTGTGTCCCTCTCAAGAAGCACATGCTGGACCACCTTCTCCAGCTGGCTTCTCCAGCTGGCATCAGACTAAGAGCAGGAGCAGCAGCCAGGATCACATGACCACCACCACCCCGCTACTGAACCTCCCCTCCGACTTCCCCATTGTTTTATACTACTACCAGGAAGCTGGGGGAGGGGGTGGAGCCAGGGGCGTAGCAAGGGGAGAGGGGGCCCACGTTCGCCCCCCCACTCCCCGGCAGCCCCTTGGAGTGAGGGAGATAATGAATAAAATAGGGATGCGTAGAGCTGCGGGAGGGGGGCCTCAGGAGCTGGGGGCCCCGGGTTCTTTAAAACCATCCGCTCAGTTATAGCTACACCCTGTGGGAAGCTGCTCATAGACCACCAAGTGTGCTGCCACTACAAATTAATCCAACTGCCCCCAAACCCCAGACACACAAGTCCAGTGGACAAATTCTGGACAATACCTCAAAATAGAGGACTGTCCAGGAAAACAGAGGATACCTGGCCATCCTGCCCACAACTCACTACCACTGCGAGTCGGGGCACCCTAGTGTGCTGTGAGAGCACTGCTAGGGTATTATTATTATTATTTCTTGTTTACACAGTCAGACAGGTGTTATTGACTGGTTTGTTTTATCCAGACATCGAGTCCTTCCCAAGGACCTGGGATGGCTGAATTTTATTGTCAGTTGTTATAGATATTGTCGAAGAATATAGGCTGTTCCCAGTAAAGTTGCTTTTTGTAATTGGCTGATGGTGATTTCTGTGGCCCCTGTGGTGTTGAGGTGCTCTTCAAGGTCTTTTGGAACTGCACCCAGGGCGCCAATTACCACTGGGATTATTTGGGTCTTTTTCTGCCACAGCCTTTCAATTTCAATTTGTAGATCTTTGTATTTGGTGATTTTTTCTATTTCTTTTTCTTCTATTCTGCTATCCCCTGGTATTGCTATGTTGATTATTTTCACTTGTTTTTCTTTCTTCTCGACTACAGTTATAGCTGGTGTATTGTGTGGCAGATGTTTGTGTGTTTGTAGTCGGAAGTCCCATAATATTTTTACATCTTCATTTTCAACCACTTTTTCAATTTGATGGTCCCACCAATTCTTGGCTACAAGTAGCTTGTATTTTTTTGCAGATGTTCCAGTGTATCATCCCTGCTACCTTGTAATGCCTTTGTTTGTAGTCAGTCTGTGCAATCTTCTTACAACAGCTGATCAGGTGGTCCACTGTTTCATCTGCTTCTTTACAAAGGCAGCACTTGCTGTTTGTTGTGGATTTTTCGACTTTTGCTCTTATTGCATTTGTTCTTAGTGCCTGTTCTTGTGCAGCCAGTATTAAACCCTCTGTTTCTTTCTTCAAGTTGCCATTCTTAAGCCATTGCCAGGTCTTGGTGATGTCTGATTTTCCACTTATATTGTGCAAATATTGACCATGCAGGGGCTTATTTTTCCATTTTTCTGCTCGGTTCTTGACTTGTTCTTTCTTGTAGGCCTGCTTTGTTTCATTGGTGTTGAATAGTTTCTCGTTCTTGACCATTTTAAGTGCATCTTCTTCACTGTCCTTGATATATTCTTCAAGGCCTCTTTTCTCCTCCTCTGCTGTTTGATGGAGTTGCAGCATTCCTCTTCCACCTGAGCTGAGAGGGAGGTAGAGCCTATCTACATCACTGCGGGGGTGCAGGGCATGATTGATGGTCATGGTTTTCCTGGTCTTACGATCTAGTGTCTCTAGCTCTGCCTGGGTCCAGTCTATTATTCCTGCAGTGTATCTGATAACAGGTATAGCCCAGGTGTTTATGGCTTGTATGGTTTTCCCGCCATTGAGTTTGGACTTTAGGATTTTTCTAACTTTCCTGATGTATTCACTTCCTATTTTTCTTTTTACCTCAGTGTGTGTAATGTTATCAGCCTGAAGAATGCCCAAGTATTTGTAATGTTCTTTCTCTTCCAGGTTCTTGATGTTGCTTCTATTGGGCAGGTCTATTCCTTCTGTTTTTGTTATTCTTCCTCTGTTCATTATTAATGCAGCACACTTGTCTAGTCCAAACTCCTTTGCTATATCACTACTAAATATATGGACAGTGTTTCGCAGTGCTTTGATTTCTGATTGGGACTTTCCATACAGCTTCAGATCGTCCATGTACAGCAGATGGTTGATTTTACTTGATGTTCTAGTTGTTTGGTGTCCGAGGCCTATTTTGTTTAGTATTTGTGAAAATGGAGTCATGGTGATTACAAACAACAGAGGGGATAGTGAGTCCCCTTGGAAAATACCTCTTCTAATGCTAACCTGTCCAAGTGTCTCATCATTGATAGTTAACCGTGTACTCCACATGCTCATTGCTTTTTAAATAAATATCTGAATGTTTTTGCTGATGCCAGTTGTTTCTAAACATTTTAGTATCCATGTGTGAGGCAATGAGTTGAAGGCTTTCTTGTAGTCAATCCATGCAACACTTAGATTTGTTTTTCTTCTCTTGCAATTTTCTAAAATCATTTTGTGAATCAGCAGCTGGTCTTTTGTGCCTCTGGTGTTCGGGCAATTTCCTTACTGTTTAACTGGAAGCCGTTTGTTAGTTAATAAGTGTTGCATGACTTCATCTGCTATTATTCCAGTTAATAATTTGAACATGGTTGGCAGGCAGGTAATCGGTCTATAATTACTTGGAACTGCACCTTTTGCTGGGTCTTTCATTATGAGATTAGTTTTCCCAGTTGTTAGCCATTGTTCAATATCACTTCCTTGCAAAATGTGATTGAACTGTTTTGATAGTTGTTTATGAAGGCTTGTTAGATGTTTAAGCGAAAAGCCATGCACTTCATCGTCGCCTGGAGCAGTCCAATTTTTAATTTTCCTTGCTTTTCCACTTATTAATTCTGGTGTTATTATTAGATCTTGCATTTGTTGGTTATATTTTTTGACCTCTTTCACCCAGCCTGCTTTTTTATTATAATCTATTGGATTGTCCAATAATTTCCCCAGAATTGCACTGTTTCTTCTTTATTTGGTATTTCTATGTTTCTTGCAGTTTCTCCTTCTATGCTTTGGTAGAAACGTCTCTGATTCGACTGGAATTGGAGATTCTGCCTGTGTTGTATAATTCTGGCTTCGTATCTGCTAATCTTCTTTGACACTTCTGTTATTTGTTGTCTTATTATTTCCAGAACTTCTCTCGTTTTCCTTGAATCTAGATAGTTTTTTTGGATCAGATACTGTTTGGTGTTTTCATTCTTCAGCTTCTTGTCTTTCATATCTTTCAATTTACTAGCATCTGATCTAAGCCTGGCGATTTTATTTTCTAATCTAATCTTCCATTTAGGTGATGTACTGCTTTCTTTTTTGACAGGTCCACTGATCTTATATCCGAGCTCTTGTGTTGTTATTGTTGCTGCACTGTACATTAGTTGGTTTGTTTCTTGCAAATTATTGGTTGTTATTTCTGCAAGTGCAGCATTGACATCTTTTAATGCCTGAGCAAGTTGTTTTTTGGCAACTGTTTTTAGAGCTGGAAGTCAAACCCTGGTGGTTGTTTGGTTCATGTGGTCAGTTATTTTTTGTTTTAGCTCTTGTTGCTTTTCTGTTAAACGTCATTCGGGTTTTTGAGGTGAAGGCAAAGGGGTGGTTGCCTGGTTTTGATTTTGAAACAGTTCAGCAACAGTGGCATCCTCAATTTCCAACACCTCCTCCACCTGCGCCTGAGCAACTTCTTCAATTGGTGATAATTCTTCTTCCATATCTTGAGCCTGTGTTGCTCTTTGCAGTTCTTCCAGCTCAACTCCTGTGAATACTTTATTTCTTATTATGAATCTTCTCTGGTCTGCTAGCCTTTGTTCTGTTATTTCTGTGTCTGGATGCTTCTCTTTCCAAATTTGGTACATTCTGTTTAAATAACCTCTTCTAGTTGGACTAGACTTGTAATAGCAGATCATTATTTCCTTGTTGGCATTTTTCGTATTTTTTTTTCAGTTAAGCGACATTTCTTCCAGTAGTTTTGCTGTCTCCAGCCCTGGTTGCTCAACTGAAGATCCTGAGTCCTGTTGCCCACTTGCCACCAGATGTCCAGGGACTATAGCATCTGGTGCGGTCCTTGTTGACCCGGGCGACGACCGATCCGGTATAGATTTATTAAAGTTACGTCTCACCATATTGTTGATGGGAGAGGCACTCTTTGTCTGGCTCCTCTGGTGAGACCTGTCCAGTATGGTTGGACCTCTGGCATAGCTCTTACTTTCATCAGAGCACACAAGCCCCACAACCACGCAAAGGTAGTGCCTCACTGGGGGTTGTTGTTGTTGTTGTTGTTATTTTACACAGACAGGTGTTATTGACTGGTTTGTTTTATCCAGACATCGGGTCCTTCCCAAGGACCTGGGATGCCAGAATTTTATTGTCAATGTTGTTGCTGTTATAGATATCGTCGCAGAATATAGGCTGTTCCCAGTAAAGCTGCTTTTTGTAATTGGCTGATGGTGATTTCTATTATTATTATTATTATTATTATTATTATTATTATTATTATTATAAGAGATAAGATGTTGTTGTTGTTGTTGTTATTTACATTTTATATCCTGCTCTTCCTCCAAGGAGCCCAGAGCGGTGTACTACATATTTAAGTTTCTCCTCACAACAACCCTGTGAAGTAGGTTAGGCTGAGAGAGAAGTGAGTGGCCCAGAGTCACCCAGCAAGTTTCATGGCTGAATGGGGATTTGAACTTGGGTCTCCCCGGTCCTAGTCCAGCACTCTAGCCACTACAAATCAAAGGCTTCTGTGACTGCAAAGCATCTACTCAGGAACGAGTCTGCCTGCTGCCACTCTGCATTCTTTATTGCTTTGGCTTTGCTTCCTTTGAATCCGTTTCCCTTAGAAGAGGAGGTAATTTTGCCACATCAGATCATTAAATCATTCCTGCTGCAGCCGAATGACCTTTACTCAAAACTGGATCTCTTATGCTTCTCTGCATGTCACTGCTCTGAGCTTACTTACTTTCAATTTATCCCAGTCATTTTAAGATAAAAGGCAGGGGGAAATTCAATTGTTGAAAACTGGTACAGATGCTAAGGACAGCATTGTAAGTAACCTACTAAAACAAGTTACTGAATCTGAGCATTCTGAGTTGAGCTCCAGCCAACATCTTGGGGAAATGGTGGTCAAAAATAGTTTTTTGTATATATCTCACAAACACTTGCTCTTGATGGGAAAATATTTAACATGAAAATTCTAGAGCATCCACCACACAAATAGTGTAAAAGTGGGAGACAATATGACAATTTGTGGGAGATAATATGAACTCATGGACACTTGATAAAGTAGTTTGAAATAGCTTATCACTGGTGTGCTGTCGTCGTAATATCTATTACAGACTACCTAGTTCTCCTTTTTGATCAATTGTCATTTAGTGTATTATGTTTTCTTAGCATTTCTGTCTCTCAAGATCCATTATTGTCACAAAGTTTATATGACTTAAATTTACAATATAGTTTACATTTATATATTCATTCCTTATGTCCTTTCCCCCCAGTTGTATCATTGGATCTGTTGGGTTGTGTTTTGGATTGTAGAGCATCAACATCTCTATAAACATGTAAAATTCAATGTAGAATTCAATCAAGGGGTTTGCTGCAAAATGAAATGGTATTTCATGGCCACTCTACTGCCCCCAGTCTTTATCTATTGCTCACTTATGTCAACTTTTCCTGCAAAACTACATAAATGCAGATAAATAACATGGAATTTGTAGTACACCAATCGACTTGTGACCCAATCCACCAGCTATAATTTAGAAAACTCTTTACCCGTCAAAAATTACTTACAATGCTGCCCTCAGCTTCTGTACCAATTTTCAAAATTGTTTAAATTTCCCCCCCATTATTTCCCCAAAACAAACCTAAAATTACCGGGCGAATTAGAAGGCACACTCAGAACAGTGACTCATGCAGAAACACACAGAGAATGAATAATTCTTGCATACTCTATAAACATAAATTCTTTTGGAAGTGAGCTGTGTCTAAGGATGTGCACAAGTCGGTTTGGCGCCTTCTCCGGGAAGCGCCAAACCAGCTCGGTTGCTGGCATTCAAACCAGCTCGGCAGGATGGGAAGCAGTTCCCTTTAAAAGCAGCTCTCCAAAAGGCCATGTGCGGCTGCAGGGAAGAGCTCCACAGCCACACATGGCCTTTTGGAGAGCGGGCACCACCGTTGGAAAAGCGGCGGGGTGGCAGACAAGCAGGTAAGGAGCTCCTTACCGGGTTTTTAAGAGAACTACTCCCCGTTCCACTGGCGGCTGCCCAAGCCAGTCATGCACATCCCTAGCTGTGCCTCCAAGTTTAATTCAGATAAAACTAATTAAAATGCAGCTACCAGAAAGTTTGTGTAAGTACGTTGATACCCTCCCAAGTAACATATTAAAATAGTTGCATAGGGTGTGCACAAACTGCAGTTCAAGCACTGGCTCAGCACTACCTTACCTTCTCTCCGCCACCCCATGCAGCATGCAGAACGTAGGAAAGCAAAGGCAAAGATGAGAGAAGAAACCACATGCCCAGAGAACCACAGCAGCTTTCCTAGATAGCAAGCTTTACTGCAAGTTTGAAGTTGCCACAAAAAACTAATGCAAAAGGAGGATTTTTTTTTTTTTTGCCCCAGATATAAATTGAGCTACATTCTAACATGTGATGAAAAAAACAAATTGTGTGTGAAGTGCTCCCTGATAGCTCACAGGGACTTTGGAGTGAATTTGGCCAATATGAGAATGCACACCTCCTTTCCAGAGCAGATACAAACTAAAAGCCGGGTGTGAAAAACCTCCAGCCAACTTGGTAATACAAAAGGCCCAACTGTTGCCCTGAGATTGGTGGTATGATGTACCACCTATTGATCTATAGGTGCTGTTAGCCCTGGGTCCATTGGGCATATGCCCAGAATGTTTTTCTGGGTGCCTTGCATTCTCTGGCACTTCTACCCACCCCACCAGCCTTGTTTGAGAGTACTGAGAAAGAAATGGTGGTTGGGAGCAGAATTAGTATTTGTCATCAGTTCCAGCTTTGAAAAAGCCCAAGCCACCTCCTGCTACTGTTTGTTCATGGTTTATTAAGTGCAAGCAAGAAGCTGAACAATATCTCACTGTTAGCTTTGTCCTCAACTTTTGCTTGTTGTAGATTGATTTTTTTCTGACTCATAATAGTTGGGGTCTATCTCCCCCACCACTCCCAAGCAACTATGCCTTTATGAGTCAGATATGGGGCACAGCTGTGTGGCTCTTAAGCCACAGAGGAAATTCTGCTACGTTAACTGCCAGTAATGAAACAGCTGCTGGAGCTTCTCCTGAACTTACATACATTTATTTCTTCTCCAGCTCAGATAATGGGGATAAATAATGCTCAGCACTTATCTAGCACTTTAAAGCCCTTTAGCACTGCCCAGCCTCAGTAAATCCTTCCAGTTACAACCATGACTGATATTTAAGAGGAAGAAAAGGTTTTGGTAAGAAAATCCCAACCCTGGTGCTAACTACTACAGCATAACAACAGACAAATGGAGAAAGTGGAAAACTCCCAATAATGGGTCCCCTCTCTTTTACTCTCCCTGCTCCAGTGCCTGACAGACTTAAATCTATCAGGTGAAACTTTCCGCATTGTTTCACATCTATGCCAGAAAAACTTCACCAGGGTGCTTTCCAGATTGCTTGAGACTCTGAGCTCTACAGCGGTAAAATGCTTTGGCTTGGCAGGGTCATATTGAAAATGTAAATAAAGGGTGGAAGCTGTTTGTTGCGCAAAGCCACCAGCAGGGGGAGCAGTCTTTTCTAGCCTGTGCAAATCTCCTAAGCCCTCCTACAATGGGAAAATACAGCTGTTTTCCTGCAACGCACATGCAACATTGTAGCACTGAAATGCAAAGATAAAACATGAAAGAAGGCATCAGAAATGTGCACGGCACCTTGCTGACAGTGCAGGGACTGTGATGTCAAAACACAGGCAGTATGGAAGCACACTTAGCAGACACGTAGTGACACTGTTGTAGCATGCAATCTGGAAAGTACGCTGCTGAATTTCTGTGTCAGGCTTAAAAACTGTTAAAAGGCATAGGAGCAAGGCCAGTAAAATTAAGGTGGAAATTCTAGCTCGGGCTGTTCATAATGGGTCTGATTCAAGGGTTGTTCTTAATAGCCTGGATCCTAACCTTCAACAGTGGTGCTCTATCTTTGGAAGCTCCTTCTGTGAATGGAAAGAGAGAGGTACTCATACAAAGACCCTTCCCAATTGCTGAAAGACCCCTTGCAAGAGTGTAACTCTCCTTCCAGTTATGGAAAGAACTTCTAGAAATGGAGCATGGCTCTGTTGAAGGTTAAGAGTGAAGCAATGCTTTTAGAACCTCAACCATGATCTGGAGGCTTTACAGATAGGGCTTTTAATTCGAATCCACTCCAGATTGGAGTGTGTTGGTCCACAAATTAGTTTTGTTTACCCCGACGTCCCTGCAGGCTATCAGGGAAGAATACACACCCGACTCCGCTTTCCCCCAAATTACTGTTAAGAATTACTGCGCATTCTTGCTTGGTCTGAATTATGTCTGGGGTAAAAAAAATCCTTTACTTGCATTTTTTAAAAAAATAATTTTTTTTTAATTAAGCCGAGCTTTCTAGTATTCCCTGCCGCTTCTCCCGAGATGTGTGGAGTGGCCATTGGCAGTAATTCGGCTTTTTTCAAAACACAATGAAGGGGAGTTTGACAGCTGTATTGTCTGAGTGATTTGCAATCGTGAGCACTGGGGGCCGGGGGCGTGGGAACACAGGGTTCAGTTTGGGTGCCAGCTATCATTACTTCCCATCTCCCAAGCACTGAGCAAAACGCTGTCTGAATCCAACCGAAAGCCAAGCGAGGGGGCTGGAAAGGGGAGCAAGAAGAGGAGGGGAGGAACATGCAAGATGCTGGTTCTGTATCACTAGGTGGCAAGGGGAGTGGGTTGAGTTGGAGACACCAGGGGGAAATGCAAATTTTATGCAAAAGATTCAGTGGGGGAGCAGCTGCTGTTTCCCACTAAAGTCTCTGAGCTCTAAATAATAGATCTTTGTCCAGCTGGGATGCACGCCTATGCTGGCTTCTCAGCTCACAAGCAGAAAGTTCCTTCATGAAGCTTCCTCCTCCTCCTCCTCCTCTCCCCCCCCCCCAGCCTCATTCTGTTCCCCAGGTAGAGAGAGGCAGAAAGAGAAAAAGCTGCACAAAAGCTTCAGTGAATTTCAGCAGCCCCTTCTCTCCATGACAAGCCACCTGGAATGACTACTTCTTAACCCTCTGGTGCCTACTCTTCCGGCAAGAAGGTGCTGTGGTTCATTCCCACAGGGAGGGTGGAGGCTCAGAAGCAGCAGCAGCAGCAGCAGCAGCAGCAGCAGCAGCAGCAGCAGCAGCGAATAGGTGCCTAGCTAAGTGTCACATCACCTCCCATTCCCCACTCTCAAGGGACACTTTCATCTCCTGAGAGATCTGTCACCAATTTCACTCTGCACACGTTCCCTCTTGCTCCCTCTGTCAAACTAACAACAACAACAACAATGGTCCCTCGCCTGTGATTGGCTGGAGCAAAAAACTGGAGTGAGCTGTAGGAATGCGCACAGGAAAAAGATCGCAGGGATTGCGGAGAGGAGCCAACCCCATGTGGACTTTCCCATTTAATCCCTAAATTAAACATCTTGCAAATCTGCTGCAAAGCAGATTTGCTCTTCAGATACCAGGGCATGAAGGCATGTGTGAATAACTCCCAGATCTGGCAGCCTCCAAATAATCCTATTCTTCATTTCAAAAGGATGTAATGTTTTATTAAGTGGATTACTATTACATAGCAAGTAGAAAAGGGAAAATTCTCCTCCCTCTCTCAGAAGGATAGAACTCAGGGGACACCCAACTATATTAATTAGCAGTAAGTTCAGGACAGATAAAATAAAGCTATTTATTCACCCAACATATCATTATCAGATATAATATACTCCTGCAAAATGTCAACATGATCACTGCTTTAGTTGTTTTTTGTTTAAAGGGATTAGACGTGTTCTCAAACTTTCTTTTCCATAAACCTCTTGGAAACTGTTTGGGGTTCCAATAGACCATTTAATAAACTTGTTTTTGTTGTTTGTGCCTTGGTGAAGAAGCTTCCAAACAGGCATGCTCCATGAGGACTCAGCAGCTGTCAAAGAGTCCCCTCCCTTCCCTGCTTTGAGAGCTGAGAAGGGAGGCATGGGGCATGCCTGGTAGGCTGCCACTCTGCTGAAGCACTCTGTGATGCTATAGCTAAGCAGTAGCCAAAAGGACATGCTCCTTTCCTCTCCTCCCTACTTTCTCCTACAAAAGGAAAGAAGACATGGAGCCCTTTCTCACGATCGCTGAGAAAGGGCTTGAAGGAGGAAGCCTTGAAAAGCTTACCTCCCCCACAGATGATCCTCTGGTCTTTGCTGGGTGGGCGGATCACCCGCCCAGACGATTGCCAGCTGCCCCTGGCAGCGCAGAGGGTCAGAGGCCAGAACATGTTGCTCTGGCCCCTGGAACTCCCCTAATGCACTGCATGAATGGATTCCCCCATGGGGACTCCCCCAGTGATGGGCAGTCACCTGTAAGTGTCACACCATTGGCTGAAAGCCGCCAAGCTGCCACACGATTAGCAAAACAGGGCTAGGGGCGTGCTCGACCTTGTTTAAGCGGGTGGCTGCCTAGGCGGGTTTGCTGCCGAGACACCACCAGGATCGGGTGCAATCCCAGCAGTTCTTGCACGCGGGCAAGACCAGGCTTGGATTCCTTAGGCCCGGTTTTGCCTGCGTGTGAGAACAGCCTCATTGTCTTGCCTTCCTCTTTTGCACTCTGCCTTATCACACTGCCTATAAATAGTGGTGCATGGAGTTTAATGATTGTGAAGCATCTGGGGTTTGTGCCCAGGCCAGACAGCTATTTTGGCTCTCAGAGCTGGTCTTGTCATGGCAGTGCAGGAAAGAGATGTGGAGAAGCTATGCTGCCACTCACTAGGAAAAAGGGGTGAGTGAGTAAGCACTTTTTTTTGGTCAGAGTCATCTGGCCCCATGAACCACCTGCATGGAGCTCACAGATCATTGGTGGTCCATGGACCACAGTTTGAGGAACTCTGGCATTAGACAAATGTATGGAGGATTAATTTGCCAACAGCTGTTAGTCAAGAGTCCTACATGGAACCTTAATGTTCAGAGGCAGTTGACTGCTGAGTGCCAGATGCTGGGAACTGGGGAAAGCCCTACTAGGGCTTCATGCCCTATTAGGGAGTTTCCCAGAGGCCCCTGATTGGAAACAGAATTCTTGGTCTGAGTCAGTAGCCCTTTTCTTTTTAAGAATTGCACCAGTTTGGGTTTTTTTAAAAAAATGTTGCTGTTTGATATCTGATTTCTTTTCAATATGTACATCTGTCCCCTACAGTAGAATACTGTTTGTGGTGGTTACAGGATCCCAGTTGCTACCTGTTTCTGTGCCCTTAACAGCTGTATGATAGGCTTAAATCCAATAAGCAAGTATGGTAGCGTGATGGAGAATACTATCTAATGGGACATCTGCCAAACCCATTCACTTATGTTCAAAACATGCACAATTTGTACACTGTGAGCACATGTACAGATCTGTATGCCAATACAGTTATTCACACATTATGTTCAACGTACATACAGTAGTACGCTTCCTGTCTGCACCACGGATTTGAACAGGCCTGCTCAACTTCAGCCCTCCTGCAGATGTTGGCCTACGACTCCCATAATACCTGACTATTGGCCACTGTGGCTGGGGATTATGGGAGCTGTAGTCCAAAAACATCTGGGGGGCAAAGTTGAGCTGGCTTGGATTTGAGGGACTTGTACCCAGAGTCATGCACAGTCATTCACACAAAGACATGCACATGTGTACAGACACTTGTACACACTCACAGCATGATGTCAGCATGAATAGGTCTTCTGTTTTGCAGCTATTAAAGGCTTAAGACGGAGTCCTGCCATAACAGAACAATAAATAGTGACAACCTTCTCTCTGACTTGCCTAACAAGGACTTTGGATATTCTGCATGTAAGGAACTTTGTTCTCTTTTTGGCATTTTGACACCAAAGCAACATAATTTGGAGGAAAACAATGTAGTGATGCACGTTTGAGGACATATTGTGCCACAGGGCATGCTAAAACAGCAGGAATACAGGCTAGTCTTGGTATCAGATCTCTCATCTGGGCCATGCAAGTTTCCTGTTACGCTCAGCATTCTCCCTTTGGGCCTCGTCATCCCATACATGTGCCTTGCTGAATGTGAGGATGCTGAAGCAGAAGCAGAATGCTGAAGCAGAACATTTGCCAGGGAGAACTGGCTAATGGGAGGAGAATGCATAATCTCAATTGGCCTATGAGGTTTAGATTAATATATATTTTAGGTATCTCTAATCCAGCCATACATTTAAAATGCAGTCCACTCTGCCAAATTTACATCCAGAATTTGGGAAGATAACTGGAGGCGGCGGGGGGGCGGCGGCGGCGGAATTTATGACCAAGGCAACCAAGAAGGTTATGGATTTTGTATATGTATTTTATTTTTAAATTTTATGCAAAACTTTAAAATCTGGTTACTTGTATATCTTATAAAATATATTATTATATTCTAAATTTTTGCCATTTAATTTTATTTTGTAATGGCCTTTGGGTATATGATGGATGGATGCTTAAATCTTTTCCCATCTGCTAATTCCACCCTCCCCAACCATTTTTAGTAATGTTTTTCTACAGCTGGATTCTGAGACTAGAAATGAGCCAGGCTGGTGGAATTAATGGCTCAGGAAGGAAGGAATTTGTAAGGAAGAGTTAGTGGACATAGAAAGGATGAAGTCGCCCTTATTCCAGGGGTTCTTAACCATTTTGCACCTGCAGACCCTCTTTAGAACCATATAGATTATAGGTTAATGATATTGCCAATAGACCCCCTACCTAATTTATAATCTTATAAAGCATAGTTTTACAATTAAAATTCAAGAAAAATAAAGTATGTACCATATTTGATTATAAATGACATTTAGGAGGAGCTACCTTTAATTCTATATCCTGAGGCTGTTCACATGTGCAGCCAAGAGCAGGCTAAGGCATTCTTGGCTGTGCGAGTGTAGCCCCGTGAGGCAAGCAGCTCCTAGCGGTGGTGCGGCAGCTAACCCATTTAGGGAGCCCGTCATTTAGGGTCAGGGGCGGAGCCATCATTGTGCAAACGGGTTCAAAGAACCTGGTCCGTCAATGAAAAAGGCTGCTGGAGCCCCCGTTGCACGTGACGTCATACACAAAGGGGGCATGGCCCAATTGCCCAAAAGACCACCCCAGTCTTCCCCCTCTAATTTCCAGGCAGTGCTTACTGGAGAGAGAGGAAGGGAAATAAATGCTGTCAGGCAGCAAACACTGCCTGAAATGAGGCAGGGAAAGCTCACTCGGGACTCTCCGGAGCCTGAGCCACACCCCTGTGCACGTGATGCCATGCGCACAGAGCGTCACTGGTGGGGCCACCTGGCTGGGCTTTCTGCCCCTGGTCAGGGTTAAAGGTGCAAGGGCGTCCTTAACCCAGGCTAAGTGCTTGTGTGTTGGTACCACACGGTGCCAACACAGAAGCAGGCTCCCGGCCAGTGCCAGGGGATCCCCAAAATACACCACGCACTCACAAAGTGCATTATGGGAGTTCGGGAGGCTGGGATGACACGTCCCAGCCCCCAAACCTCCACACGGTTGGGGCAGCCAGTGTCCATTTGGGCACATGATTTGTGTGCCAGCACTGACCAAGGATCATCTGCGGGGAAGGTAAGTCTAAGCTGCCTTCTCCACCTCCCACCCTGTAGCCCTCTCACTCGATCATGAGAATGGGCTCACTGTATTTTCCTCTGACCACCTGGAGCTGCTCCATCGTGGACCCTCAGAGGCTCCATGGACCCCAGGTTAAGAATGCCTGCCCTATGCCTTCCCGTCCAATTTCCCTTAAAATTTTCTTCCTGTCACTTTGTTTGTAGTGCCTTCACAAAAAATGGGACCTCACAAAAACTGAGGCAAAAAGGGGGTTTGGGATGCTCTTGCCAAGGTAATGTTCCACTTTTTGCTGAGTTGTGGAAAATATTCTCTGTTCTTCAGATCAAACACTGAGTTTAGTCCTCTTTGATTTAAATTCCATCATGCTCTGTGTTCCACACTTAAGCAGCAATAATACTATGGAGCCAATTGCTTATTAACTGCAGCCTTTATTTCTTCAGAAGTACTGTAGATGTGATGAGAGTTAACTATAGTTATGAAATAAGAGAGGCAGGGTCAGTGCCAGAATCTGGAGGACCCTGGGGCAAATCCCTGCATAGTGCCCTTCATGGTGTGCTTGGCCCCCCACCCTACCCCATGGTGTGTGTTGATGTGCACACACACTGCCCCCTCAACAGTGCAGGGCTTCTGCTCCCCCTTGGTGGTACCTGGCTGCTGGGGAAAGGTAAAAGAGGAGCAGACCAGCATTCTCAATATGCTCCCCTTTTAGTTTTCTCAGATGTCTGTACCACTGCAGGGAGGGGAAGGGGAGTGGACAGACACTCCTCCTTCACTGCTACTGCAAGGACAACAGACTGAAGGAGGAGCATCTACTGCTCACCAATCATCTGCTCACCAATCATCACTAACATCTGCTGCTCACCAAAATTGCCCTATTGAGCCCTGACCTACCAAGTGGACGGCAGCAGCAGTGGACACTCATCTCAGTGATGCCATTTTGGAAAATATGAAGTGGCAACACTGCTGAGAGTAATGCCTGCTACTGTCACCCACCATCACCCAGTAATTCAGAATGGAGAGTCTTATCAGGCAGCGGTAGGCAGCTGTTGCTGCAGCAGACTCTTCAGAGATTGTCCAAGCCATGGGTGGGTCCTCAGGTCTATATCTGACCTGGCCGATTCCTGATGCTGCCTCGATGATAGGCCTAAAGCAACTTCATCCTGGATGGCAATATTATTGGTCCTAGTTTGTTTTTGGTAAAAGCTAATGGGCCAAGAGAAAAGCTGATGGGCCATTCATAAAATTTCTAGTTCAGGTCAATCAAAGCCTTTTTTGCCTTGGCCAGAGTTTCATAGATAGCAGAGCAGCTCCCTTGTTGGCGTTTCCAGATGGCAAGAAAATGCGGCATCTGCAAAGCTTTCACGTAAATTTTAAGCATGATCTTACAGGTTTCTGCACTCCTTCTTAGTGAAATCTTACCCTTGGTTGGCCTGATGGATGATCTCCAATGGGGAATTGATGGAGGAAGTGTGACTTCGCTACTAGTCCATATGGATCTCTTGGCAGCTTTTGATACTATTGACTATAGTATCCTTCTGGAACATCTGAGGGGGTTGGGAGCAGGGTTGCCAGAACCTAAGGGGTATACTCATGGGTCAAATGGGCCGTAAGCCAGAATTTGGCTTTTTTAAAGCCAAATCTGGCCACCTAGGTTGGGAGAGGAAGGCACTGCTTTGGAGTTGTTTTGCTCCTACCTTTTGGGCAGATTTCAGATGGTGTACGTTGGAGATTGTTGCTTTTCAAAACGTAAACTTTTATATGGCATCCCCCAGGACTGCATACTGTCTCCAGTGCTCTTTGAAACTGCTGGGAGAGATCATCAGGAGATTGGGTGCAGTGTATTATCAGTATGCTGATGACACCCAAATCTATGTCTTCATGTCAACATCATCAGGAGAAGGCATAACTTCCCTAAATGGCTGCCTGGAGACAGTGTTGGGCTGGATGAGAGATAACAAACAGACTGAATCCACATAAAATGGAGATATTTATTGTGTGGGGTCGGCACTCAGGAGACAATTTTATTGAGATAAATGACCTCAAAACAGTAGTACATATGCTGGTAACCTCCAGACTTGACTACAGCAACGTACTGCATGTGGGGTTGCCTTTGTATGTTGTCCAGAAACTGCAGTTGGTAGAGAGTGCAGCAGCCACGTTGGTGTCTGGGTCAGCTTGAGGACACCATATTACTCCTGTACTGAAAGAACTACACCGGCTACCAATATGTTTCCTGGCAAAATACAAGTTCTGGATATAACCTATAAAGCCCTAAACAGCTTAGGCCCTGGGTATTTAAGAGAACATCTTCATTATGAGCCACATTGCCCATTGAGATAATCCAGGGAGGTTCATCTGCAGTTGCCACTGGCTCATCTGGTGGCTACAAGGGACAGGCCTTCTCTGTTGCTGCCCCAAGACTTCTGGAATGTGCTCCCTGCTGAAACAAGGGCCTTCTTATTTCTGATATCTTTGGAGTCTTTAAAGACACATTTTTTCACACAAACTTTTAAACTAGATTTGTGGTTTTAAATCGCTTTAAGGTTTTTATGACTCTTTTAATTTGTTTTATGTTGTAAACTGCCCAGAGGTGGAAGTTTGGGGCACTCTACAAATATGGCTCTTTTAATTTGTTTTATGTTGTAAACTGTCCAGAGGCGGAGGTTTGGGGCACTCTACAAATATAACAAACAAACCAATAAACAAAACACATGCTGAGCAGGGACCCTGCATACTTTTCACAGTGACACCTGCTGGCAAGCTCTTGACTTTTTAAAAGAACTCACCCTTTTCTCCAGTTGCCCGAACAACAGTAATCAAAAAGAGTGGGCTGTTGGAATACAAGAGCTGGCCAGCAGCAAAAAACATGCAAGGTTCCTGCTCGGCATGTGTGCAGAAAGTAAGATTGCATTAGGAAGGAGCGTCGGAGCCTGCAGGAGCATCCTCTATAATAAGAGCCAGGGTGTGCGCCCGTATCTCTGTGCCCGTGTCTTTCTCGGCTGTTCTGGGCATGCGCTCTGCGCATGTCCAGAACGTCCGAGAAAGATACGGCCGCAGAGACACGGTGGCCATGTTGGCTCCCGGTCCAGGAGAAGGAGAAGAGGGGACCGGGGAGCAGAGGTGGTGGTGGGTCCAGGCCAGCCGCAAGAATAGGAGAGGCGGTGGTGGGTCTGGCCCGCCCGCCAAAAAGAACAGGGGCAGCGGCGGCCGCAGGGAAGGGAAAGACGGTTTGTCGGCCCGGGCACAGGAAGGCCAGAGGCGGCCACGGGGAGGGCAGAGGCGGGGGCGGCGGGTCCAGCCCAGCCGCTGGAAGAGGAGAGGCGGCGGGTTTGGCCCGGCCGCCGAAAACAACAGAGGTGGCGGCGGTTTCGGACCGACCGCAGGGCAGGGAAAGACGGCGGCAGCGGGACCGGCCTGACCATGGGTGGGGGGGGGGAGGGGGAATAAGGCGGAAAAAGACGGTGGCAGCAGGACCGGCCTGACCGCAGAGAGGAGAAAAACGGCGGAGCCAGGATCCGGACCGAGCGCAGGGAAGAGCAAAACGGCCGAGGCGGCGGAGGAAGCCGGGCGAGGGGGAGAGGGCGGGCCGAGCACGGGGAGAGGAAAGACGGCGACAGAGGCCTCCCTACTAGCACCCATTATTTTAACGGGCTTAAAAACACTAGACTGTACAATAAAACTGCTCTTGGAACGTGCATGAAAGGTTAGCAGGTTCTGCACCTTCTCGGTGTCTGTAAACCATCATTGAACTCTATTGAAGGTCAGCCTCTAATACAAGGCTAGCCATTGTTTGCCATGTAATGTTTAATGATGGAGATGTTTGCTGAAAAAAGCTGAACTATAAGGGCCTCAGTACAGAGAGACTGATACTGTGGTGCCAATTTGTCAGTATTAAAATATATAGATTCAGGACATTAAAAATACACTGCCGGGGGGAAAGATCCAGGAAACTAACAAGCCACATTAGTTCATTGATGCCACTTATTGGTAAGAACCATCATAGGAATTACTGTTATAAAGAGATAATAAAACGGAGAGAATAAAAGCTCAGGTGCAACAACTCCAGCCTTCTGTCTTCAAGGTAAGCAATTAACAACAGACTGTATGATGAGATGGGTGATTATATCACTTACCACTTTAATAGTACATAAAGACCCGAAATCCAAATATCTATTTTAGCATATTGTATTAGGTGAAGTGGCACATCTCATACAACTTTGAGTTATTTACCTGGAGAATGTATAACCTGGCTTTCCACTAAAGATAGTATCCAAGGAAGCTTCCAGTATAATGGGTTGGATCCTACAGTATGTGCCACATGTGTTATGTCCCCACAAAGGAACTTCTCTGCCCTCTCCTCCCCACAGCATCCTCCTATGCGCCTCCACAAGACTCTCTTGAGGATTGGGGGATCCTTAGGAACAAGCTGGGGCAGAAGCAGCTGCATGGGAAGGGGAATTGCCCCAAATTGGGCAGAGGCACCTTGCTATTGCTAACAACCTTGATGGTCCCCCAACGTCAAGGAGGCTTTTCAAAGGGTGCAGGAGACAAGGAAGTTCCCATGTAAGAGTTTCGTTCTATATCGTGTAGTACCTGGAATCCGACCCAATATTACAAAATCACAACAATGAAATACATATTCATGCGGTGGAAACAGTTCTAGAGCAACTGTACTGTGAATTACAATAAACTATACTCAGAAAAAGGAATATTTGAAGGCCATGGAAGACAGTATGTCTTCCAAAGTGTCTACTGTCCTCCCACGAACTGTGAAACCACATATGCTGGCGATGTGCCTCATTTCCAAACTCTTCTGTTTTATCTTTAAGGAAGAGCTGTTCATAGGCAAGAGCAGCTGTGTCGTCTGATGTTGCTTTAGGCATAACAAAAGCATCATCACCAACAGTTTTAGTGGTTTCCATTTGCTTCTGCTCGTTGTACTCTGACTGTTCCCTTAGGGGTGCATGCATAAAGCTTTTGATTTCAAGTTGAGTTGTAATAGTATATATGATGTTTTAAGCACAGAAAGCTGTGCAGTATAAAAACAATGAATTCACACAATTGCAGGAATCATGGTTGAATGCTAGTTACTCTCACTGGTGTGATGGTGTGAACCTGGGAATCTTGGTTCTGGGGTGAAAACCAGCATCAGTCATCTAGCATCTAGTGGTGGAACTCAGAACACTCTAAACCAGAGGTGCACTTAGTTAATTTTGGAGCCAGGACCTAAAGGCCTTTGGAGGCCCCCCCTCCCACTGCAAGCTTAGCATCAACCCCCTACACACACACACACACACACACACACACACACACACACACACACACACACCATGACATAGTATTTTCATACACATGGGGTATATTTATGCAAATATGCACTAGCAGAAACATTTCAATATACAACTTAACATATTCCCATCCCACATATTTCTTTCCTCACTCCCCCCACTGTCTCTAAAGCACCCAGCACAGGTCATAAACACACTAAGCCACCTGGCACAGTGCAGGCCAGAAGCTTTCAAACCAACTGGGACAGTCTAAAGAGGATTGGGGGGGGCAGGGTGTGTGGAGGCCCTTGACCTCGGCCCCAAAGTCCAGGGGTAAGAGTGCCACTGCTCTAAACCAAGTTCCACTGATCATGTGAATCTATGCTTCTCACTCGTCCTGGCTGCCTGCATGCAACATGATCTCACGTGCCCATCCGCTATAGCAGGGTTTCTCAACGTGTGGGTCCCCAGATGTAATTGGACTTCAACTCCCATAATTCCCAACCCACGGCCACTGGGGCTGGGGATTATGGGAGTTGAAGTCCAACAACATCTGGGGACCCACACGTTGAGAAACCCTGCGCTATAGACATCACCAGAGTAGAAGCCCAACACATGCCAAGTTGATGATAGAGCAGATGCCCAACACATGCCAAGTTGATGATAGAGTAGATGCCCAACACATGCCAAGTTGATGGGGAGGGAAAAATTGCTAGGTGGGCAATGTCTACTAGCTGAAGAGTAATTTGTCCCTAGAAAAGACACCCTCCTTTTGACTCTGGCCAAGTGCTCTGGCCCCAGTGGCCAGCTGCTGGGGTGGTGTCCCTCCTCCATGTCCTACCCTCACAGGCAGCATCCCTGCCCATCCTGACTGCTGGCAGTGCCCCCAGTCGGGTACTAGATACTGGGCAAGGTTCTGTCCAGGATGCCCCAGGAAGTTTTTCACACCCAGCTTTTAGTTCGCATCTCCTCTGGAATGGAGGGAGTGCCTCCTTCACCTCTTGGCCAAATTTACCCCAAAGTTCCTGCGAACTATCAGGGAGCACTTCACACACAATTTGGGTTTTTCCTCGCACATTAGAGTGTAGTTTGAGTTATATCTGGGTTATATCTATATTAAACATCCACTTCTTGCATCGGTTAAAGCCTGCTCTCTGGGAAAGCCCCAGGGTCCAGTCAGGGGTGTCGCAAGGTTGGAGTGGGCCCAGAGACAAGATTTTAAAATGGGCCCCCCACTCACTGAAGCTCAGCTCATGAAGTAAAGGAATCTTAAATGAGGCTGAATAGTGGTAACAAAAAACATTGTGTGTATGTGTATGTGTGTGTGTATATGTGTGTGTGTGTGTGTGTGTGTGTGTGTGTGTGTGTGTGTATATATATATATATATATATATATATATATATATATATATATATATGTGCATCAATAGAACATCATCCTAAATTATTTTTTTAAAGGTTTTGTAAATTGTGGACAATGCAAGTCATTTAATGGTACTACAGAAAGACATGCTGTTCTTTTAGCTCCAGGTCTTAACACTCACATCAGTTTCGGAGGATGAATACAACTGAAGGAAGCCCGGGCGGGTGCGCAGCTGGGGGAGTCGGTCATGTGACTTGCCTCTGGGCCCCCCCCCAAGGCAGTGGGCCCCAGACAACTGTCTCCCTTTGCCCTATTATAGTTACGCCCCTGGGTCCAGTCACATTAGCCTCAAGCCAAATATCATTCTCACACGAGCCAAAGGCCAAAGGGCTCTCTGTCCTCTTCTTTCCCAATGTGAACAGCAACAGATGTTTTAGAAAAGGTTCCCTTTACTCACTTCTGGGAGTTATTCACACATGGTTTCATGCCTCGGGGTATCTGAAGAGCGAACTTGCTTCGCAGCAGATTCGCAATCACAAGATGTTTACTTCGGGGGATTAAATTGACAGTTCACATAGCCATCGGCTCCTCCCCGCACTCCCTAGCAGATCTTCTTCCTGTGCGTTCCCACCTACTTGCTCCAGGCTTTTCCTCCAACCAATCACAAATCACACCACAGAGGAAGAGGCGAGAGAGCTTTTTTTGCGGGGGGGGGGGTTGACAGCTAAGAGTAGAAGGACAGCATGATGAATTGCCAAACAGCTGGATCAAACAGCAGGACGCTTAACCCTTGCCTTTGTGAGTGACTGCCTTCAGCACCTCATGTTTGCCCCTCCACACACACACCTAATGGAATCAGCTTAGATAAAAAAAGGGCTCAGGTTACATCCATTCTGCATATCTAAAGCCTATGTAAAACATAGGAAGACACACATTTTTCAGTTTGTGCTTCTGTTTAATGCAGGAATTTCTCCCTCCCCCTCCCCTTCTGGACTCCCTCAACAGAGTATCACCAATCTGCGACAACAACAACAACAACACCCACTGCCCAGCTCTTGCAATTGCAAATCACTTAGAGCAGACCATACCCAAAACAGCTGTCAAACTCCTCTTCATTGAGTTTTGAAAAACGCCAGTTGACCACCCCACACAAAACAGAGAAACTCAAGGCATAACAGAAGCCCTGAGGTTTCCCCCCAAATGCCTCTTTTTAAAGCCATACATACTTGGGGCTAAGCCAAAATGTGCAGTCTCCATTCAGGGGGAAAGTCCTGTCCAGGGGCGTAGCAAGGTTGGAGTGGGCCCAGAGACAAGATTTTAAAATGGGCCCCCCACCTCACTGAAGCTCAGCTCATGAAGTAAAGAAATCTTAAATGAGGCTGAATAGTGGTAACAAAAAGCATAGTAAAATTTTATATATATGCCACAATAGAACATCATCCTAAATTATTTTTTTAAAGGTTTTGTAAATTGTGGATGATGCAAGTAATTTAATGGTACTAGAGAAAGACATGCTGCTCTGGTAGCTCCAGGTCTTAACACTCACATCAGTTTCAGAGGATTAATACAAATGAAGGAAGCCGGTGTGTGTGTGTGTGTGTGTGTGCACAGCTGGGGGAGTCAGTCATGTGACTTGCCTCTGGGGGGGCCCCCAAGGCAGTGGGCCCCCAGACAACTGTCTCCCCTTGCCCTATTATAGTTACACCCCTGTCTCTCCTGGTCCCTGATAGCCTGCAGGGACTTCAGGGCAAATCCAGCAAATATGTGGACTGGGGCACTCCAATCCGGAGTGGATTCAAAATAAAAGCCCTGTCTGTAAAGCCCCCAGATGCTCTTTCCTATTTGTCTGTGTTTGGACTCTCCTATAGAAGTTAGCAGCTGGGAGGCATAATCAGGGGATCACTCTGCCAAAGCCTCTATGGCTGTTCACACTGGGGATAAATAAATGAGCCCTTTCTTTGCTTGTACCTTGACTCAGAAGAAAGAGACTGAGGTGAGGTGCATAATGTGGGGGAAGTCTTAGGGTGAAGGGCCATTCTGAGTCCCCCAGATAAGAAGAGTGGGACCTTGGGACTGCTAACTGCCTATCCCTAGCCTGGGAGCAGTTATTTCCTCCCCCAGAGCTATGGTTTCCTCCCAGCAGCTTAGATATGACATATCACAATTCTAAGCTAGATTTTAATAATATATAAAGGTCAATCTCTGTGAGCTCTTGGAAGCGCACCGTCCATTTATTGTCTGGTGGATCAAGTCTGGCAGATCAAGTCGGTATCATAAATCCCTATGAATGTTTGGTGCTGCTAGGTCTTGCCGTTGGCAAAACAACGCACTTGGAAGATGTGCAAAAAAAAAAAAAAGTCTTCATGAAGGCCAGAGAGCTTTTGAGTAAAATCACATTTGACAGAACTCTGGCAGTGAAAGTGTACAGCCTGGAACTCTGCCTGCCCCCCCCCCCTTTTTTTTTTTGGCCACAGAGCCATTGAGCCAATAAATGAGACATTTGACATCAGTGAATAAACAGATGATAGATTAGATCGTGCAGCCTTTCTTCCTGTTGGTGAGCACTTACGTAAGTGACTGCATTTAAGACAGTGGAATTACCCATGAGCAAGTGGTCCTGAACAGGGAGTCAAACATTGCATCATAGAATAACCTAAAGAGGTAAAGTCCCAACCACACCCTACATTTCAGACCGTGTGTGAATATTCCTTAGCAACACCCATGTTTGCTGATTATTATTTATTTTTAAAAGGAACCAATCTATTGATGTTTGAACATGCTCCTTGCACTGGATTGGCTTGAAAACCAATTGTGGCTTTTAAAAAAGTATTTGACAGAAATATTTGAAAAATCCATGTGGGTGAAGCACAGCCCCCTCCCTTGCCAGTTCCTTCCTCCTCCTCAAGCAAAAAAAAATCCTTTGCAAAGGGGGAAAGTGTTACCAGCAGTGATGCACCTAGGTAAATTTTGGCCCAGACCACCACCAGCTCCCCCCTGAATTTGGGTGGGGGGGCTCCTGCCACCACCCCACACCTGCCCCACTGCTTCCCTGCTGCACTGAACCGCCAAAATTTACCTTAATTTTAGCCACCAATGTCCGTGGCTGGGAGGTGGGGGAGGGGTGGGGTGTGAGCTGAGCAGGCATCCCCCTGCCCCATGGTGCCGGTGGGCGGAGCAGCTGCTGGGCCTGCCCATCTGGCCCAGTGGCCCTTGAAAACTGTGAGGCGCTCCAGCGTGCCTGTGTTCTGTGTGCTAGAGCACCATGCAGTTTTCAAGGGCTGCTGGGCCAGACGGGCAGGCCCAGTGGCCGCTCTGCCTGCTGCTGCGGGGCAGGGGGAAGCCTGCTCAGCTCACCCTACTCCACCATCCCCAGTCATGCACATTGGTGGCTAAAATAAAGATAAATTTTGGTGGTTCAGCGTGGCAAGGCAGCAGCAGGGTGGGGGCGGAGTGGCGGCCTGAGCCCCCCCCCAGAGGCTCCCCCAGACCACGGACCGGGGCTCCAAGGTCCGAGGGTAACAATGCCTCTGGTTACCAGTGGTGGGAGAAGTTGTCTGTGGCTCATTTTGTTCCAGGGATCATGGGGTATGTAGTTTTTCTCTTCTTAAATTGAACTGGAAGGCAAAGAAAACACACCCCATAAACACTGGTGATCATTTTCTGCTGGGGAGCATGGAATTGTAGGTTTTTCTCCCTCCCAATTCAAGTCTGGAGCAGGGGCGGAGCCACCATTGCACAAACATTTTCAAAGAACCCAGGCCGTTGCACTCAGGGGGTGTGGCTCCTGAGCCACGCCCCCTGCATCTGACATCAGATGCAGGGGCAAACGGAGCCATGCGCCCCATTTCCAAGCATATTCCGCCCAGCACCGTATTTACAGCGAGGCCAGGAGCAGCTCTCCCGGCTTTGTTTATGTTGGAAGTGAAGGACTATGCACTGTCTCTTGTCTCAATGACATAGGAGGACAGACTAGTGAGTCAGAGGGCTAGAGGGTCAAGACATTGGTCATCTCTTCTCTACTGCTCTGACACTATCCCTTTGATATGTAGATTGGTACTCTCAGGGACTTCCTTGCTTCCTTCCAGCCACTTCCGTCATCTTCCCTTCTTCTTCTTCCCTTCCTTCTACATTGCAACATGCAAGCTCCCCTGCACCATGTGTACAGAGATGCAGAATCCATCTGCATCCAACTAGATAGATAGATTAGAGATTCTATCTCCTCACTTTCCTATCTAGAATGGAGTTCTCTAATAAATACTACTTATATTGATTTGAAACTATGAACTGGCTCCAAGTTACTTTACTCTCAGCATACATGCATGACTAACTAAATTCTGCTGTGTTGTGCCTCTGCTATAATGAAAAGGGTTTCTCTTACCAGAGAGAATTCCCAACAGTTTACGCGTCTCCCTGCCTTTTAAAGCAGGGAGAGCGGCTCCTGGCCTCGCTGCAAATGCATCGCTGGGCGGAATATGCTTGAAAACAGATTGTGCGGCTCCGTTTGTGAGTGCGTCACATGTCAGACACAGCAGGTGTGGCTGGAGGGGCTGTCAACGGCAAGCTGAACCCCCTAGAGGACAGTGAGGACACTGAACCCCCTCACTGCCCAGAGGACACCGCCATACTAAACTTCCTATGGACCAGAGGGGGACAATACATACCTACCGCGCTCAAATTATCTGAGGCCAAGACACTGGCACAACTGCTCTATGGGGGCCGATTCTGGCTTTCCCCCTCCCATCTTGCCCCTTTGGAGTGGGTGCAGTCCAAATTTCTAAGAGTGGCCTCCCAAGTCCCTCGTTGTGTCTAAAAGGGTGCCCTACGCTTGATTAAGGTTGAGTCCAGAGTGTGGCTGTCCTTTCTTAACCTCTGGCTTAAGCTATCCCTCAACCCTCGGGGCCTGGGCCCTCTGACCTTACAGGACAGCTTTCAGTCTTCTTGGGAAAGGGCCGTGTGGTCTGAACTGCCACTCCTGGGCTTTTCTCCCCCTCTCCTACTTGCTATGGGCCATGACCAGGTGAAAAGCAGCCATCAAACAGAGGATAATGGACACTGAGCGCCAGGCTGACCTAGGCAGGGTTCCATCCTTCCTATCCCTGGAAAGCCTCAGATATTATGCCTCCCCTGCCGCATATCTGTCACAGCTAGAAACCCTATACTACAGAAGGATTTTCACCCTTGCCCGCTGTCATGCCCTCCCCTCTGCTGTAAATTAAAGTTGTGCCGTCGAGTCGGTGTCGACTCCTGGTGCCCACAGAGCCCTGTGGTTGTCTTTGGTAGAATACAGGAGTGGCTTACCATTGCCATCTCCCGCGCAGTACGAGGTGATGCCTTTCAGCATCTTCCCAAATTGCTGCTATCCGATATAGGAGCTGGAAGGCAAATACAGAAAGATCCCAATGGGAGGAACTGGAAGACTTTGCCCCTGTGACACTGGTAAGGTAGAAACCACAGAACTTGTACTTCGCCTCTGCCCCTTTTACAGAGATGTTTGGGCCAAGCTTATTTCTCCGCTGCTTTACAAGCACCCTGGCCGCCCAAACCATGACTATACCTGGTTGCTGCTTTCAGATGAAGTCCCAGCCTTCATGTTTAACACCACCAAGTTCTGCGTGGCAGCATGTAAGATCCGGCAGACCAGGATGACCAGACCTTCCCTTTGCATCAGCTCTGCATAGTTTTGAACTGCTGTCTATGCCACTATTTTCTAGCACTCCTATCCTATATACTCTGTTTTAGTCACCGCTTTTTAATTATGTACATTAAAATTTTAATTATCTCATAGCTACCACCCCCCCGCAAGGGTAGCAGGTTTTAAGTATAATATAATAGAATAGCTTTTAATATTAGAGTAATAATTTTGAAGTAACATAGTTTTATGGTTCCATACGTAGTGACTTATACTGATTTTATAATATATTTTATAATGTAATATATTTTACAATATTGAATCAGAGCTGTAGTAGTAGTAGTTTTGTAATCTTATTTACAATTCAGAGTAGCATTTTAGTAATTATAGCCTACAATAATTATTAGTAGTTTCTACTAATTTTATAGAATTTCTATCGTACTTATCTTGCAGTAATGATAGTTTCTAATAATTTTTATGTAATATGACTTCATAATTTCTATTATGACCACACCGCTTCAGAATTGCTTTTCATCATGCTCTTCTGTACTGTCTTATGCTGGTCTTGGACCGTAATAAAGATGATTGATTGTCTAATTGGCAAGTTGAACCAGGTCTGCCGGAGGCTTCCCTACGCTCTTGGTCTGGGATGAGATAAAACTACAAATACCATGATACAAGTATCATTTCTTTGGGCCCAGCACACACTTGTAAGGTGGGGGAACCTGCAGAAATGCTGCTTCCACACTGGCAGCTTTTGAACAGTGTCACGGTTTGCTTAGAAGTCCGCAGCAGCCCTGGAACATAGCGTCAGCGCTCTGTAATGCTGAGCATTATGTCAGCCCCTTTCTCTTGCAAGTTGACACTTGATTGACCAAACAGGAAGGTGGCTTAGCCATTCTTGTTCCATAGTAGAACATCTGCAGGTTTTTTGAGTGCTAGTTTGCTGGCACTTCTTTCAGTGTGGAGGGGATGTGGTGAAAGGGGTATGTTTTATCACATGTGGTGGAGCTGCAATATTTTTAAAACTTTGGGGGAAGAGTTTTTGACAACACTTCAAAAATTACAAAACAGGAAATGACACCAAATCCTGCAATGACACTTCTATCTGTATTTGAGAACCCTTGGTTTTCAAAGACACACAAGGACCTTACAAGGACCTTAGTGTGCTCACAAGGACCTTAGTGTGCTTTTTTCTCTCACAAGGACCTTCGTGTGTTTTTATTCATCACAGTGTGCTTAGTGATAGCTAAGCATCAGGGAGAAAGTCAGATCGATTGTCACTGGAACTATGGTATCAGAGAGTTTGACATACTGCTCTATTAGAAAAAAATGGACAAACAAATGAAATTAGATCATCAAAAGGTTGCATCAACTTGGATGCTTTTATTGCAGTGAGGTTGAACTTCAGTTCATACATCAACAGTGCTGGATCATCCTTGTGATCACCATCCACTCCACAACTTCCCCACTGTTAATTCATCTCAATTCTAATTGTTCCTCTGGTAGGGACAAGGTTCTTTTTTTGGTTGCTGCCAAGTCAGAGTATGTTTACAGGAGGGCAGCAAAATTCTTATTTATAGCAAGTAAGATTCGATTTAGAATGATGGAGGCACAAGATGCTGGGCTGTGCACTTTAGATTGACTGGCTTATTTGAATGGAATTGATTATATGTGCGGTATCGGGAGCCATTAATGTTTTATCCATTTTATGTTAAATGTATTTAATCTATTTTATGTATTTATTCTTGCTGTTTTTTTAATATGCTGGCCTTGGGCCGAAATAAACAAATAAACAAACATAATAATCCACTCCACAACTTCTGGAAGTAACTTCTGCTACTATAAATATTTATACATCCATTCTCAGATGAATGTTTAGTGAACATTATATGTGTTCTGGCCTTTGGACTTTTCATACTTACTGTCTTAAAATAATTCCCCTAAACATTTGTAATACGGCCTCTTCTAATGTTTGTATTGCTTATGGAATTTTTGTTTAAAAAATCCCAAGAAAACTTAGTTCAGCTTCTTTTACAGTCTCTTGCAGGGCGCATCAGATAGTATAGTGATACTAATGGTGCTATTACCCAACTATCTTTTGAAAACATTAGATTGGAGTGACATGATGTACCTGGCAGCTTTTCTTCACATAGTCTCTATATTAAAATCATTTCCACCTTGCTTTTGCTAATCAAGCGTAGCGTTCTTCATCGCCAGGCCTACAAGCCATTGACCCTAAGTGTGGCTCCTTGATTACTGGTTCATTCGGACTGTGCGAAGCTTCAGCCAAAGCAGGATGTTCCACACAGCCCCCTGGCACCACTCAGAAGCAACCATTCCCATCGCACAGTGCTGTGCCTTGCCCAGAGCCAGTGATGCTCCTTTGAAATGGAGTCCCTTGAGCTTCAATGCCATCTTGGAAGGGGCACATGGAGTGCTGGGAAGTGTAGTCCTTCCCAGCACTTTCTTCCTAGAGCTCTGTGGGGAAAGGGCTGGGCAGGACCACGTTTCCCACTGCTCTGTGCATGTCTTCCAAGATGGCACTAGCAGCAGCGGTGCAACTTAATGACTTCAGAGAGTCATGCCGCTGATCCCATTTGAAAGTGGGTGCTGGCCAGTCTCAGAGCATGCCTGGGGGTCTTTTGATGGTCCTGGGCCTCCAGTCATTGCCTGACTTGGCTGTCTGCTGATGCAAGGCCTGGTGCCTGTGAAGCTTCTCTAACCACAATCTATACTGCATATGTTCTGCAACAAAATGGGCCACTCAGCCAAACGTGCACTGCAGGCAATGAAAATAATTGAAACAGAAGGTAATTTAAATTCGTTTTCAAGCAGTGCCAAAAATAATGGACAAAATGAGACTTTTTTGGCACTACCAAAAAATCTCCATGGAAAAATAGTGAGTAGCTTATTATCTACTGTCCTTACAGGCTTTATTGCTCAGAACTGCAGCTTGTCTTGAAAAGGAAACACTAAGATGCAATTCACACTTTAATAAGGGCCAGGCAGCCATAACACAACTTTGCCAAGAACATCTGCAACCTCTTAGGATGAAATACTGGCAAAAATTTACTCATGATTAATGAGCCAAGGGGGGGGAAATGGCAAAGAGGTTAGTTCGTTTGGATCCTTTTCTTGTTATTGTTTAGTATTTTATTTTTCCAAACACAAAGATGGTGATCTTTATTGCATTTAAAGCTAAAAGCCATTTCCTGTAAACACACATCAAAATGTCTTTCTTGGAGATCTTGGATTTTGGAACCACTGCATAATTCTTAGCTGAAAGTGATTACACTGAATAATTGTATTAAAATCTGCCCTCTTGGGATGATCTTTTCTGTACTTCTCCTTCCTTTTAAAAATTCAGTCTGCAATCTGAGGCTAGTATCATCTCCTCTTGTATAACAAAAGCACATCCATGTGGCTCAAGTCTTTTTTTTTTTTTAAAGGAGCTGTTCAGTAAAAAGAATAATAATATATTGATACAAATAGAGGAAAAAATAGAAAGGATACAAAAATGCACAAGCAACAACCCTAACTAATCAGAAAACTACAACTAAGCTTCAAATAAGTGTACAGAAAACTTAAGTAACAATATGGCTTGTTTTTTAATTAAAAATACAGCTTTATTGAAGAAGACAAGCGCTGTACCTAGGCTGTATGCTGTCTTCAGCAGCAGACAATTCCAGACGTTGATAGGAAATGTACAAAAACACAAGGCACTAATGGGCTATTTCAGTTCCTGTTAATTACGTCTACTTAATTACTGTGTGGAGGGACTCTTGTATGAGGTTACATGCTCTTATTCTGTCATGTATCTTTTTCTATGTGAAAAACTGAGAACGAGATGGGATGGCAGCAGACACATGTTTTCAAATGTAGGGTTAAGCTGGTCTAAGGACTGTAATAAATTTACTTACTTACTTACTAAATGGAGGTTTCATGGAATAGCTGTCAAGAAGAGGGGCCATTCCGAGCAGTAAAATGGTAGGCAGGAGGGAGTGCTGAACCCTTCTTCTACCTGCAACTCCCCTGCCGCTGTCCCGCCCACCCCACTAATCTCAGCGGCGTTTCTCCTAATTGGACTCTGCGATCCGAAATAAACCCAGTTTAGGAAGAAAATTGCCTTGGAATGAAATGTCCAAGCAACAGCATCAGCAAAGGAAGCATTGGACACCATGACATCCTCTCCCCCCCTGCTGCCACTCCACCTGAAACTCCACCTGAAATTGCCAACCCCCTGATTTACAGCTGCTGGCAGCAATCCATCTTTGAAGACATGTAGCAGGCTTTGCCGCGGGCTTTCTGGGAGGCTTTACTGCAAAACAGTTATCCCAAAAATCTGACATAAAAAGTGGATTTTTTAAAAAGCCCAGATATAAATTGGGCTGCACTCTTAATGCACAGTGAAAAACCCGAATTGTGTGTAAAGTGCTTCCTGATAGCGTGCATGGCCAGAACCTAAGGGGTATACTCGTGAGTCAAATGGGCCGTAACCCAAAATTTGGCTTTAAAAAAGCCAATCTGGCAACTTCTTTGGGGTAAATCTCCCCTCCATTCTGGAGCAGATGCAAGCTAAAGGGCTTTAAAAGCCCTGGGTAGAAAACTTCATGGCTATATTTTGCCATCATGTCTAGTTCTGCCCTGAACATTATTGGGATTTGCGACATACATTGTCTCAGTTCTTTATACAGGGCATGATTCTCTATTTGAATTCATCTATGTACTAGTTTTGGGGCGGAGTCACAGTTTGTTTGTCTGCTCCTCACTTACTGCCTTGAATTCAAACTGAGAGGCTCTCCCTCTCTCTGTGTAAGAGACTGTTAGACTGTTTATTGTTTTATTGGCTTTTGTTTATTTGGTAATAAATATCACACTCTTGTTTCTCAGTTGGCTTCCTGTTCAATTACTTACAAAGGATAAGTAATTACTCTGCAGCATTGGGTTATGGGCCCAGTTGTGAAGCAATACGTTGCGAGACAACAATGAGTTTGTAGGCAAAAAAGCTAGACAAGATGACTACTTTTGCAACTTTAGGGAGGCATCTCACTGCTGAACTGCTCAATGAAACACATTACAGAAAATGGCCCTTCAGAGTGAAGATGTTGCAGAATACTCTTGGAATATCTTATGTTCTAGAGCAGGCCTGCTCAATTTAGGCCCCCCAGCTGTTTTTGAACTACAACTCCCATAATCCCCAGCCACAGTGGCCAATAGCCTGGGATTATGGGAATTGTAGGCCAACATCTGCAGGAGGGCCAAAGTTGAGCAGCCCTGTTCTAGAGGAACAAAGCTCAACAGAGAATGAAGAGAAACAGCAAGAATGGGATTCTGCAAACAAGCAAGCCATGGGACACACATCTATGACTGTAAGTGATCAGTTAATCTATTTTGTGGAAGACAACAATACAGCAAGAGAGATGTGAGGAAAATGGAAGGAGGTCTTTTATCAAAAAACCATTAATAGTCAAGTTTATTTTATGCTAAAGTTGTGTAATAAAATATTAAAGGGGGGAGAGAGTTTGCAAGAGCACATATGCACATTTTTGAGAATACTGAAGGAGTTGGAACTGCAGGAGATAAATATGCCTGAACCAGCAAAAACTGGACTTTTGCTTAATACCTTGCCTAAAGAATATGAGAATATTGTCAATTTTCTGAAAATTAAAGAAAATCTGATTTTGAGTTTTGTGCAGGAGAGTTTGAAATTATTTAATTTGAAAAGGCAAACAGAAAGGAAAGAATCAGTTAAAAATCAAGCCTACAAAGTTGCTGTTGGTGGGCAATGTTTTATATATGGAAGCACCTTGTATTTAAGGAATGCATATCCTAATAAAAAGCAAGGGAATTATTCTCAGGAGACAAGGGAATAAGACTAAATTTCAGAAAAACTGACTTTCTAGCAAACAAATTTGCCTATGCAAAAGTAAAAGCAATGAAAATAATGCTGAGAATGATGAAAAATTGTGCAATGTAAAAGAAATCATCTGTAGGGTTGATGCAAGTAAAAATAGAAACAAAATATATTTAGATAGTGGAGCTACACATTTCTTCAAGAATTTGCAAGATTTCTCTGAAATAAACATGGAAAATAATAGTCCTATATACCTTGCTAATGGGCAGCAAATTTTTATAGAGGAGAAAAGGGACAGTTTATCTGAAGTGTAATTTTGGTGCAAAGAGAGTGAATGAAGCGTGTGTTTCAGAGGTATACTATGTTCCAAGTTTGCAAAACAGTTTAATGAGCATAAAAACAGCCATAAAGGGTGGATGTAGAGTTCTTTTCAGAAGGTTGCAACAATCTTCAAGGAACACTATCTGAAATCTGCCTGAGAGATAGAAGTGGAACCACCGCAAAACAGTGCCTCTCACCCACAACCCTCTCAGATGCTCCAGAAGTATGGTCGATAATATTGAAAGCCTCCGAGAAATCCAGAAGGACCAACAGAGTCACACTCCATCTGTCAATTCCCAATTGGAGATCATCCATCAGGTCGACCAAGGCAGTCTCCACCCCATAGCCAACCTGAAAGCCAGTCTGAAACAGGCCTAGATAATCAGTTTTCTCCCAAACTGTCTGGACTTGGGAGGCCACCACCCTCTCAATTACCTTGCCCAACCACAGAAGGTTGGAGACAGACCTATAGTTGCTTAACTCTGAGGGATCCAATGCAGGCTTTTTCAGAAGAGGTATAATATTTGCTTCCTTAAGACAGGGCGGTATCCTGCCCTCCCTCAGAGAAGCATTTATAATATCTACCAGGCCTTCTACAACAACCCCCCTGCTTCATAATATAAGCCATGTCGGACAAGGGTCAAGAGAACAGGTGGTAGGCTGCACCATTCCAAGCAGCTTGTACACGTCCTCAGGAGTTACAGACTGAAACTAATCCAGCCTAACCACATAAGGAGTTGCTGGCCACCTCTGCATCAGACACTGCAGTAACTGTGGGATCTGAGTCTAAGCTGGCCCAAATACGAGAGATTTTGTCAACAAAGAACTCATTTAAAACCCACTTAAATTACTCATCACAGCGGGTAACTGATGAATCCAAATTCTGATTCAAGGGAGGAGGGGCATTGCACTAGCCCTCTCACAACCTTGAACAACTCCTCTGGGTGTGAGCTTGCGGATGCAATATGGGCAGAAAAGAATTGCTTCTTTGCCACACATATCGCCTGAGCGTAGATCTTCAAATGTGTTCTATGTTGTAATTTGTCAGAATCGAGTCGAGTCTTTCTCCACTTGTACTCCAGCCGCCCACCTCGCCGCGGCTTCAGTCCCTGTAGTTCTTCCGTATACCAGTTTTGAAGCGTAATTTCACATATTTATTAGGGATGTGCATGGAACCACGGCTGGGCGGTTCAGAAGCGGTGGGGTTGGTGCTTTAAGGGTGGGGGAGAATGCACTTACCTCCCCACTGCTTTCCCCCCACCAGCGTCATTTTTTCGTAAAAACCTTCGGGGAGGCAGCATACCTCCCTGCCACTCCATTGCCCTCATCGGCCGGAAGTGGCTGAAAGTACCGGGCGTGCATGCGCCTGTCACACATGCGTGCACGTCAGACGGCTGTTGCCCCAAAGGTTTTTAAGAAAAAATGACACCGGTGGGGGAAAAGCAGCGGGAGGGGTAAGTGCACCCTCCACCCAACCTTAAAGCGCCAATCCCCAAGGCCTTCGAACCGGCCCTGTGTTCAAACCTCTTCGGAGGCCTGTAAAAGGGCCTCTGAACAGATTTATGCACATCCCTAATATTCATATACTGCCTCAAACTCATGTCTCTGGGTGCTTTACAATCAAACAACACAGAGTAAAATACATAATAAAACATTAGAACAATTTAAAAACAATGATGGATTATATAAATCTAATATAAAGGCTGGATGAATAAATGTGTCTTTACAACGCTTTTAAAAAGGGTTAGAAATGAGGAGGCTCTTATTTCAGCAGGGAGCACATTCCAAAGCCTCAGGGCGGCAATGGAGAAGGCCCATCCCTGAGTAGCCACCAGATGAGCTGGTGACAACAGCAGACAGGCCTCTACGGATGTTTTCAATAGGCGGCAGGGCTCATAACAGAGAAAGTGTTATTTTAAATACCCTGGGCCTAAGCTGTTTAGGGCTTTATAGGTTATATAAAGCTTTGCATTTGTATTTTGCCTGGAAACATATTGGTATCATGTTTTCACTTTAAAAGGATGTAGAAGATTCAGAATCTCTTAATGTTCTCCTTTAATCACTATGACATTTTATTTTATTTTTAACGTGTATATCCCACTCTTCCTCCGAGGAGCTCAGAGCGGTGTACATGGTTATGTCTATCCTCACAACAACCCCGTGAGGTAGGTTAGGCTGAGAGATACATGACTGGCCCAGAGTCACCCAGTGAGTTTCATGGTTGAATGGGGATTCGAACTCGGGTCTCCCCAGTCCTAGTCCAGCACTCTAACCACTACGCTATGCTGGCTCTCTTAGCCTTAAATCAGCCTTCAGATGATAATTCAGTCACAATTTGCAAAGGTAAAGTCTTCCTACTTAGTAGGCGTGAATGGCCAATCAATCATTACTTCATTATTAAAGTTTGTATATCTGGTTGCCAGGTAGTTTATTCATGGTATCTTCCTGCTCATCTGCATAAGTAATCTGAAGCAAGTAGCTTTTAGCTCCCCCATGTGTTAGACTAGTATACATAAAGTTATCCTACAGAACAATAATTTGATTACACATCCAGAATAAGCAAAGCATTCTTACCTGTTGGCTTTTTATCCAGTAGTCTCAACATTCAGTATCTTTTCTCCATAAATGTCCAGGGCAAACTGACTTGGGTTTAGTTAAAAAATAACATGGGCTTATTTGTATCCAAAGAAAGTTGGGACAAATTTCAGTTGAAATAAATGGGACTTAAAAGTGAGACATGACTAATATTGATTTGAGTGGTGTGTAGTCATCACTAACTCTCAACGATCCAACAATTCACTTTGCGAGACTTTTGTATAAGAAACAGTTGTTATTTATTAGCAGCATTACTAGCAGTAAGGCAGCTAACAAATCAAAATAATTAAACATATCAGCTCAATTTGAGAGCTGGTCTTGTGGTAGTAAGCATGACTTGTTCCCTTTGCTAGGCAGGGTCCACCCTGGTTGCATATGAATGGGAGACTAAATGTGTGAGGAGCACTGCAAGATATTCCCTTAGGGGATGGAGCCACTCTGAGAAGAGTATCTAGCTTCCAAGTTCCCTCCCTGGCATCTCCAAGATAGGGCTGAGAGAGATTTCTGCCTGCAAAAGCCGCTGCCAGTCTGTGCAGACAATACTGAGCGAGATGGACCAATGGTTTGACTCAGTATATGGCAGCTGTTGGAAATTCTCTGTGGTGGGAGAATCCCTTTCTCATTATAGCAGAGTGCACAGAGGCACAACACAGCAGAATTTACTTAGGCATGCGTGTGTGCTGAGAGTAAAGTAACTTGGAGCCAATTCATAGTTTCAAATCAATATATAAGGCATTTATTAAGGAACTCCATTCTAGATAGGAAAGTGAGGAGTTAGGATCTCTAATCTAGCTAGCTAGCTGGATGCAGATGGATTACATGGTGCAGGGAGAGGAGCTTGCCATGTTGCAAGGTAGAAGGGCAGGTAGGGAAGAGAGAGAGGAAGTAAGTTAATCCCTAAGAGTACCAATCTACATTTCAAAGGGATAGTGTCAGAGCAGTGGAGAAGGGGTGACCAATGTCTTGACCCTCTAGTCCTCTGACTCACTAGTCTGTCCTCCACTGTCTGAGACAAGAGACAGCGCAAAGTCCTTAAACTTCCAACAGCAGCTTCCTATGTCGTACAGGTGAAACTCGGAAAATTAGAATATCGTGCAAAAGTCCATTAATTTCAGTAATGCAAATTAAAAGGTGAAACTGATATATGAGACAGACGCATTACATGCAAAGCGAGATAAGTCAAGCCTTAATTTGTTATAATTGTGATGATCATGGCGTACAGCTCATGAAACCCCCAAATCCACAATCTCAGAAAATTAGAATATTACATGGAACCAAGAAGACAAGGATTGAAGAATAGAACAATATCGGACCTCTGAAAAGTATACAGTGTACTGTGCTTGATTGGCCAGCAAACTCGCCTGACCTGACCCCATAGAGAATCTATGGGGCATTGCCAAGAGAAGGATGAGAGACATGAGACCAAACAATGCAGAATTGCTGAAGGCCGCTAATGAAGCATCCTGGTCTTCCATAATACCTCATCAGTGACACAGGCTGATAGCATCCATGCCACGCCACATTGAGGCAGTAATTGCTGCATATTGCTGCATACATATGCATGCTTATACTTTTCAGAGGTCCGATATTGTTCTATTCTTCAATCCTTGTCTTCTTGGTTCCATGTAATATTCTAATTTTCTGGGATTGTGGATTTGGGGTTTTCATGAGCTGTATGCCATGATCATCACAATTATAACAAATTAAGGCTTGACTTATCTCGCTTTGCATGTAATGCATCTGTCTCATATATCAGTTTCACCTTTTAATTTGCATTACTGAAATTAATGGACTTTTGCACGATATTCTAATTTTCCAAGTTTCACCTGTATGCCCCTAATCATATATAATACAATTATAGCAAGCCACAAGCATAAAAAGTTTAAACCCCTCAGCAAATTATTTAAAACAATGAATAAATAGATTTAGGAACATAGGAAGCCGCCATATACTGAGTCAGACCATTGTTCCATCTTGCTCAGTATTGTCTACACAGACTGGCAGCAGCTTCTTCAACGTTGCAGGCAGGAGTCTCTCTCTCAGCCTTATATTGGAGATGCCGCGGTGGGAACTTGGAACCTTCTGCCCCTATTGCATATGAAGTAAGAAGCAACTAAAGCATATTCCTAAATGCCTTTTGGAAGGCCTTCTACTGGTTTTATGAATGTATCCTTTAGGAATTATGAGTTGATAATATGGACATTTTTATCATATCGTTTTGTATTAATGTTATGATGTTCACACTGCAGGAAAATTATGCATTTGGCTTTTGCGAGAACTTTGATACAGTTTGCGCATCAGGTAACAGAGAGAGCGAGAAAGCAGCAAGTATCGTGTGGCGTCATTAAAGCGCATGTCATGATTGGCTCGGCGAAGACCCATGCGAGCGAACTTGGAGGTTGCCTAGGCAACTCGGGCAGCTTTCAGCGCGTGACGCGCATGTACCCACCGATCAGTGAACGCATCACATAAGCGACTAATCACGTGAGGAAGGAGGGCACGCTCTGTTTACGTACTCAGGCGGGATCAACCCGGAAGTACATGTGCGCGGAGGCGGAAGTTGCATCTAGTTTTTATGTCCCGGAATTTTGGAGTTTGTGAAGTGGTGGCGGTGGCAGTGAATTCAAAATGTCGATAGAAATCGAGTCTTCGGAGTGAGTTCGCTGAGTGGGCTTCTCTGGAGAAGGGAAGGGGGGGGGGAAACTGGGGTTGGGGTTGTGTGGTTCGGTGCCGGGTTCCCAGGTGCACAGATGCCCCGCCCCCCCTCCGCTTTCTGGCGCTGCAGGCCTAGTTTTTGTCCACTTTAATTTTTGCCAGCTTAAAACAGAACCTTTTCCGTTGCTGAAGGAGGTCTCATGGAGTTCTTATTGTTCTGCGTCAACAGCGTTCTGAGTCTGTGCAGAGAAAAATGGAAGCACATTATATTGCGTGGTATTTGAGCAGTGTAGCGCATCTTTCATGTTTGAAGAGCTTCACCTACCCTACCTGCCAACATGTCCCTATTTGGGAAAATAAGGTCATGTTGGCAGGTATGGCATACATCTGTTTACTTCTTGTTAAATCTCCCCACTTTCAATCCCTACATCGCCTTCCTCTCCACTTCCAGATCTGTGCAAAACTGCTTGTTGTTCCCTTCAACACTCTCGATAGGCTTGCATATTCTTCCCTTGTCTACCTTGCCTCCCCTCCCAATCTTTCTCAGCTTGTATTGCTCAACACATCCCTGCCTGTGAACTTCCCTTGTCCATCCCCACCACCCTCAGTTGTCCACTGCTGCCTAGTGCTCCAAATATCTTGCAATCTTCAGATCCCTCCTCCTTAGTCTGCTGTAACTAAGCTTTAAAGGTAAAGTGTGCTGTCAAGTCGATTTTGACTCCTGGCGCCCACAGAGCCCTGTGGTTTTCTTTGGTAGTATACAGAAGGGCTTTACCATTGCCTCCTCCCCTGCAGTATGAGATGATGCCTTTCAGCTTCTGCCTATATTGCTGCTGCCCGGTATAGTAGCAGTGGGGATTCAAACCAGCAATCTTCTGCTTGTTAGTCAAACATTTCCCTGCTGTGCCACTTAAGGTGGTAACTAAACTTTACTACATGTAAATCAAAGAACTGCACATTCTTCCCTTGTTTACTTTGTCTCCTCTTCCTCTGTTGTTTTCCTGGTGTCATTTTATAGATTGTGAATTTGTGTACTTGTCTTCTTATTCATTGAAAAGCACCATGCATGTGCATAGTGCTATGTAAATAAAGACTAAATGTTATATTCTGGCAGTCCCTTGCCTGCAAGCTGATTATGGTTAACAGTGTGTGTGTACCAGAAAGGCGCACTATATATGTGTTTAGATATGCATGTCCCTTAAAGCGTTCACAATAAAAACAGACCTTGTAACTTGATGTGAGATTAGAGAAAAAATAGGCTGGGGAACAAGAAAAGCACAGAACTGGAAGTTATTGATACCAAAAACCGCCCTGAGCCATTTTGGAAGGGCGGTATATAAATCAAATAAATAAATAATAAAATAAATAAATAAATAAAAATAAATAAACTTGTAGCAATGTGGAATGATTAATTTGCCTAAATATGAATAGGAAGGCCCCTGTGGGGGCAATTTGCAGCAGTTCCAGGAGCTGACGTACTCTCTTCTGGGTTCTCTGATAATATGGTTGATGTTGTTATCTCAGTAATTATTGTGCCATATGATTTCAGTGATCCTTACCACAACCTTGTAAGGAAGGCTAGTATTCTTCTAATATTGCAAATGGAGGGCTAGATTGAGAGTGGCTTGCATAAGCCTGTCTAGTTTGAATCTCAGTTCTGCTATAAACTCACTAGACACTTCCCAATTCATAGCCTAGCCTCTTAGCCACTATACCACACCAGTTCAGTTATTTATACTCTGTGTTTCTTTCACAAGGGAATAGGTTAGAGTAAGAAAGAATAGCTGTATTTATTAGAACTGATCAGGAAGCAACCTTACTGCTTTGGAGTTCTTTATTAGTTATCTCTTAAGGGAATAGGATGGGTAAACTTGGAAGAAAATGCTGGATCTTTTGATCAGTTATATATTGATTAAATTGGTCCTTTTGTTGTGCCCTTAAGTTTGTATCTGTCTTTTTCTCTTAGTGCCCAAGTTACACATCTGTGATACTCAGTGTATATTTCCTAGTGTGACAATATGTGGCAATACTTAGCATATTTTTAATGTAGTCATCATTGGATGAAAGTATTTAGTTTAGTTTAGTTTGTTGTATTTACGGTCATTGACTAAAGGGGAATGGAAGTATTGCACTTAAGGTTAAGTGGCAAAAACATTTGCTCCCAAGCAGATATGCTGTACTTCTGGCAGTACTGTACTGAATAATGCACCAAGTTTCTGTGTTTAAAGTAAATGAAAGTCCTAGTGTTGTTGGGCTACTAAACCCTGCTTATACTTCTGCCCATTGGAGCAAGGTCTGATCATGATGGAAAATGCTTTGCTTCCGCACTATCTGATAATGGTAATATATCTGATAATGGAACACCCTTCCCTTCTGTGTGTGTGTGTGCGTGCGCGCATCAGACAGACTATATCCGCAAATTAATTGTTTTCACTATTTATTTTACCCAAAGTGTTATACGACTGATCATGCAGTACCTGAAGGAGAACAGCTTGCATCGTGCCTTGGCCACTCTTCAGGAGGAAACCACAGTGTCACTGAACACAGTGGACAGCATTGAGAGCTTTGTGGCAGACATTAATAGTGGCCATTGGGATACAGTACTACAGGCAATACAGTCATTGAAGCTCCCGGACAAAACACTCATTGATCTGTATGAGCAGGTAAGCATGCTTCATGTGGTTATGTTTTAGCCCATTTTAATCTATTATTCACAGAAATAAACTGCTGCTTTCTCTGTAGCTTTAAAGCAGATCTATAGTCTTAGCTCTGGGATGATGTAGTTAACCCCCACTAAGAAAACAATTATAATATTGGGTCTGACAGCAGTTTAACCACATTTATTCTGACATTTACTGTTTTCCTTTTTTACATTTTGACCTTGCTTTTGGACAGATAAAGAATTGGCAAAGCAGTTAACACCCACGATATAAATTGCAGAATTAATAAAACATTAAAATGCATGAGCTGTACTTAAAAAATAATGGTAGAATAGTAGGAGCAGGTTTTAAAAGTTGATCAACCTGCAGTTTTTAAAAGTCTATCCAAATAAAATGCTGTTAAGCTGCCTTCTAAAGCCAAGGCTAGATCAAGCCTGATGGACCTCATAGAGGAAAGCTTTCCTCAAGCATACTAGAAAAGGCCATTTTTTAGCAGTTGTCAATTATCCCTTTCGATGGCTGGGATATCTAGAGCTGTTTCCAACTATAACATGTTATTTGAATGCTATTGTTTCAACTCTTGTAATTTCTCCTTTTAATGTGATTGGTTGATGTGGTGAGGGAAGACCTAAAAAAAAAAAAAAAGGTCTTATCTCTTCTAGATTCCAAACTTCTGTCCATACAGATAGGATGCATGATAGCTGAAGTATGCCAGTCTAGTAGTTTTAGAAGCAGGATCTTGGGTGATTCATCTATTATCATGAGCCTAAGTATTGGAAGAGTTCAGTCTACATACCCATACCAAAGAAAGTAGACTTAACAGATTGCACAAACCATCACACAATCTATATAATTATTTCACTAATCCTGTGCATGGCGGGCAGAAGCGGTGGCGGAAATGCGTGCGGATGTGGGGATGCGTGGGGATGTTTGGTGGGCAGAGGCAGGCCCAGGCCCGTTCGCCGGGAGTGGGGGCAAGAAAGTGAGGGAGGCGGCAGTGGGGAGGAGTAGGCAACGGTGGGGAGGAGAGGCAGCTGGGTGGCTGGCGGAGCTGTGTGGGCCCGGCCGGTGAGGAAGCAACAGTGGGGACTGGTGGGTCCGGGCCTCATGGTGAGGTGGTGGCTGGGCCTCCAGGAAGAGGCGGAGGGCCCGGCTGGGCGGGCAGCAGAGCTGTGCCAAAGAGCAGGGAGGGGGGAAGAAAGTGGGGAGGGCAGAAGCAGGAGGCGGGGAGGAGTAGGCAGTGGTGGCAGAGAGGAGAGGCAGTTGGGCCCGGCCAGGCCGGCTGGTGGAGCCGCAATGAAGAAGTGGCAGCGGCGGGTCTGGGCCCCAAGTTGAGGTGGCGGCTGGGCCACCAGGAAGAGGTGGAGGGCCATGCCGGGCCCGGCGGTAATGAGAGGTGGGCAGTGGAGCCATGCTGCAGAGCAGGCCCGGGGTGGGGGGAGGAAGTGGGGGGACAGAAGTGGGAGGCGGCGGTGGGGAGAAGAGGAGGCTGGGCCCGGCATGGGCCGGGCCGGCCATGGTGAGGAAACGGAGACTTGGGCAGAAGGTGTGTGTGTGGGGGAGAGGTAACTGCCAGACTCAAAGAGGGCACAGATGCTCTGTGCAGGGTCGGCTAGTATCCTTAATTTCACAAAAGCAAAATAATGCTCAGGATAATCCAAAGTAGATTAGAGCCCTACGTGGAAGGGGAAATGCCGGTTGTTCAAGCTGGTTTCAGAAAAGGCCAAGGAACAAGAGACATCATTGCTGATGCACGCTAGATAATTGAGAAAGCCAAAAAATACCAGAAATAAGTCAATATGTGCTTTATTGACTACAGAAAAGCCTTTGATTGTGTTGACCATGTCAAGTTGTGGAATATCCTTATGAAAATGGGCATCCCAGAACATCTCATTGTTCTCATGAGAAACCTATACACAGGACAGGATGCCACAGTCCAGACAGAACATGGTGAGAAAAACTGGTTCCAGATTGGCAAAGGAGTAAGACAAGGCTGTATACTTTCTCCTTCTTTATTCAGTTTATATGCTGAACATATACTCAGAGAAACTGGATTGGAAGAAGATGAGCGTGGCTTTAAAGTTGGAGGAAGAAACATCAATAGCCTGTGCTACGCTGATGACACCACTCTGATAGCTGAGAATGAGGATGATCTGCAAGCTCTAGTAATGAAAGTCAAGGAGCACACTGAAAAAATGGGACTACAATTAAATGTCAAGAAGACTAAACTAATGGCAACGGGTACAGCAACCAGCCTCAGAACTGATAGTGAAGACATTGAAGTGGTGGATAGCTCCTGCCTTTTAGGATCGACCATCAACAGTAAAGGGTCCAGCAGTTAAGAAATATGCCACAGACTAGCACTTGGTAGGGTTGCAATGAAGGCCTTGGAAAGGATATTTAGATGCCATGATGTGTCTATACCTACAAAGATTAGAATGGTTCGGACAATGGTTTTTCCCATCACACTCTATGGATGTGAAAGCTGGACTTTGAAGAAAGGATAGAAAAAGCATTGACGCTTTTGAACTTTGTTGCTGGAGAAGACTTTTGAGGACATGGACAGCCAGGAAAACAAACAAATGGATCCTAGAACAAATCACTCCAGAATTTTCACTCGAGGCACAAATGACTAGACTCAAACTATCATACTTTGGACTCATTATGCGAAGATCTAGCTCCCTTGAGAAGTCCATAATGCTGGGAAAATTGTAAGGAAAAAGAAGAGGACGACGAGGCAAGGTGGATGGACTTGATTATGACAGCAATGAATTCCTCACTGAGACCTTAAAGGCCAAGTTGAAGACAGATCATCCTGGAGAGAATCTATCTATGTGGTCACTCAGGGTTGACACCAACTTGATGGCACTTAATCAAAACAAGTACTGTTTGGCAATGATTAGTCAAGTAATATTAAAATGATCATCAAGATTTTCTGGATTTCTGGTGTAAGGCCTCTGTTACCCCAATCTCAGTTCTGAAAGTTGGATCTGAACTGAATCTGTAAGCCACCATGGAAGCTAGTTCTGCAGTAGCAGAAAGGTTGAATTAAAGTGTCTTAAATGACTGGAGTTGTATCCAGATAAATCAAATGTTCTTATGATTGATATTGTTTTCCTGATATTTCAGGTTGTTTTGGAATTGATAGAGCTTCGTGAACTGGGTGCAGCCAGATCCCTTCTTAGACAAACAGACCCAATGATCATGTTAAAGCAGACCCAACCAGAACGATACATTCACCTTGAAAATCTTTTGGCTAGGTCCTATTTTGATCCCCGTGAGGTAAGCCTATACAACAAGAATGTAATTTATGTATTTTATTATTTGCTACTTAACTTGTTTCATTTCTAGAGTTATACCACGTACCACATTTGTAAAAAGTATCAATTTTATCTTGTTGTTTCCATACTTCTGTACAGCACTGGAGCTGACACACTTACAAATATATTTGTAGAGGATATCATTTTAAAAAATAATGTCTCGTTCTCATTTTTCTGTATAAGAGTTTTGTTCCTTTCATGTTGTCCTTTCTTGCCTTAAATATTTTTAACTGACATTTAGTGAAAACTACTATTGGAAGCATCTATATCGGGCAGCAGCGATATAGGAAGATGCTGGAAGGCATCATCTCATACTGCATGGGAGGAGGCAATGGTAAACCCCTCCTGTATTCTACCAAAGACATCCACATGGCTCTGTGGTTGCCAGGAGTCGACACCGACTTGACGGCGCAACTTTACCTTTTACAATTCATGTGAGCAGATAGACAGTTTTGAAGGCACTGACTGTTAGTTACCTTGATGCATTTTGCTCATGAACTCTTGATTAAAACAATTACTTCTTCAAATTATTTACTTCAATCCAGTCTTTAAACAATAGGCAAGTTGCATCTGTCTCTGAGGGCCATAAAACTAGTTAAAATACCCTTTAGGAATAGGCTTGTTCCTAATATAGTATAGAATATTTTAGGCTTGATTTGGATATATCTCTGGAACCAAAGCTTAGGATTGTGAATGTATGGCTGGGTTGTAAGCCTTTGCCACGTCCCTCCACTTTTGTGGAGCTGGTCTTGTGGTAGCAAGCATGACTTGTCCTCTTAGCTAAGCAGGGTCCGCCCTGGTTGCATATGAACAGGAGACTAGAAGTGTGGGTGCTGTAAGATATTCCCCTCAGGGGATGGAGCCACTCTGGGAAGAGCAGAAAGTTCCAAGTTCCCTCCCTGGCTTCTCCAAGATAGGGCTGAGAGAGATTCCTGCCTGCAACCTAGGAGAAGCTGCTGCCAGTCTGTGAAGACAATACTGAGCTAGATAGACCAATGGTCTGACTCAGTATGTGGCAGCTTCCTATGTTCCTGTGTGTGCCAATTTCCCACCATGACTTGACAGTATGTGTGACTGTTGCTAACCAGGCTTGTGTGAGTTTACTCTGAGAAAACTGAACACTGGGTTTCAGGGTGAGTGATGAAGATAGAGGTAGAGTTGTACACAAAAAGGCAGGAGTGTGGGGGAAAGCACTTGATCCTCTGGCTGATCCCTAAGCTTTGTTCTAATGTTAAATTCACTTGAGGCCTTAGAACTGACACACTTTTAGCCTACTCTCCAATAGGCTTATGAGATTCTGTGTGTGTGTCCACCCCGCTGCCATCAACTTTGCAACGCCTGGATGAATATGAACCAAATCAGATACAATTGTAGGGACACATAGGGACAGTTTGTGATGATGTCATACACATGGCTTCAAGATGGCGGGCATGTAAACTTTTGAGGTGCAAGTGGGCTAAATTGTGAACCACCTAACCAATTTGAACCAAATTTGCTATAGCTGTAGGGATGCATAGGGGTGCCCTAATGGTGCATTGTGTGAAGATGTCATCCACTCCAGTTCAAAATGGTGGCCATGTGAACATCTGAGGTGCAAGTGGGCTAATTTGTGGACTGCGTAACCCATTTGAACCAACTTTGGTACAGTTGTAGTGAGTGACACACAGGGACACTTCAATGGTGTAGTTTGTGATGATGTCATCCACCCCGATCCAAGATGGCAGATGCATAGACATTTGAGGTGCAAGAAATTTAACTTGTAGACCTCGATTTGAACCAAATTTCGTCCAGTTGTAGAGACAGTGAAAGGAAAGTAGGCTGATTAGTTCTTACTAGAACAACTTGTATTTGTTCTGTTCAGTTTTATTTCAGTCTCTGGCCAGCAATACAAAATAGACAGATAAAAAACTTCAAGCATTAATAACAATTTATCCTAAAGTATAACAATTGGATTAAGTAGAGTCTGATTCTATTAGCCACCACACAGAATTGGCTACATTATGAGGCTATTCTCACGATCAGGTGAAATCGGGCTAGGGGAGCCTAGCTCAGGTGAAATCGGAGCCTAGCCCGATTTCTCCTGACTGTGAGAACCACTGGGCTTGCAGGTGAGCCCGGTGGCCTCCAGCTGGTTAACTCGCTTAAATAACCATCCCCTAAGACCAGGTTAGCGGAGCAAGTGCTCCGCTAATCTGGGCTCTACGATTGTGAGTTGCCGTGGCAACTCACGAGTAGACCCCTGACCTCCATGCTGGAGAGACCCCTTAAAAGCAGCCTGCCAGCTCAGGGGTCTCTCCAGCATGCCCTGTGCGCTCGTGCAGGGTATGCTGGAGCTTCCGGGGGCTGCACAGCTCCTGATCCCGCCAGCCCCTGCCAGCCCAGTAACGGAGCCGGCAGTCGTGTGGGCAGCTGGTTTGGCCGCCCGGAGCAGACTGCTTGGTCATCTATGGGGAGAGTGGGCTAAGCCCACTCTCCCCGCTAACCCTCTCCAGGTGGCTCCCACTGATCGTGGGAACCGCCTCATCATGTAACATCAGAATCATGGTCAGCAAGAAGGAAAACAACAAAAAACTAATCTGAAGGCCCTGGAAAATCTCTTAGTAAAGGAGAAGTACAAGAATCTAGATTAAAAAGTGCAATATAATAATAAAACATGAGCTCCAGACTCAACTTCTCCATCTCTATATGGGCATATCCGTTCCTCATAAGGAATCTGCTTAAACCTACTCTCCAGAACCTCTGATGGAAGAGCATTAAAATTTGCCACTGTGAACACCCTTCTGTACTTAGGCACAATTAATGTGCTAAGGTACCTAGCTGGTTTGGAGTTATATATTTGGTTCCAAAGGTAAAACATATTTGTAACGTAACTTTGATAGTTTTGGCTAATCTAAAACTATTAGTTTTTCACTCAAGTGTTGACATGTTTTAATTATTTTGTCACGTAGGGGTGTGTGTGTGTGTGTGTGTGTGTGTGTGTGTGTGTGTGTGTGTTCCATGCAGGTTTTTCTTCAGGACAAACAATTGGAAGCTGCATTACCCCTTCTAGCACTGAAATTACTCCCCTGATATCCAGGGGAACTCAGTTTTATCCCTTTATGTATCCTTAGGCCATAGTTCTCTCAGAATTCTCTCAGAAGGATTCTTGAGAAGTTGTAACACTTATTAGCAAATTGCTTTCTTAAGTAAATGTTGCATGAGCATTTCTAGCTGACTACTGGCCAGGTAGCTTTACTAGCAGTGAATTAGTTTTTGAGTTATCACTAGGTAGTGAACAGTGAAGACCATCTACTCCTTTGTCTGCTGTACTACAAGTGAAGTGTTTAGGCATTTTCCAAAACCCACTTCTCTGATTTAAGCTGATGGGAAACAGAAATTGTACAAACATTTGTTGTGCCAGAGTAAGCAGAAGAGTTTGGTGGCTATTAGGTAAATATTTTCATTTGATTCAAACTGAGTAATGTCTGAGTTTTTTAGTCCAGTTCTTTCCAGCACGTTTCTTCAATGTCTAAATATATGAACTAAGTTATTTGGTTAAAAGGAATTTGTTATGTACTTAATATGGATTAGATGCTCTTTGTTTGCATCACTGTATACGCAAACATTAAACTAATAAACGATGTTTAGTAAAACACATATGCAATTTAATTGCCCATATCTTAGTAAGAAAGTTACTAGTCCTTTTTTTCTCTGCTAGGCATACCCAGATGGGAGCAGCAAAGAGAAGCGGAGAGCTGCCATTGCCCAAGCTTTGGCTGGTGAAGTCAGTGTCGTGCCTCCATCTCGTCTTATGGCCTTGTTGGGACAGGTGGTGTTTTTTTTCCTTAGACTTGCATTGTATGAAATTGAAAATAGACAGAGCTCAGGAAATCCACTAGTCTACTTGTCTGTGATGAGTGAAAAATGATGCTTGATGGGTGAAAAAAAATCCTAATGTACCAACATTCGTTTGAGGAACCACCTCATGGGTAAAATATTTTGTCAGGCTGCTGAACTGAGCCAACATTTATTGACCCCTAAACATAGAGTACTTAAGGGGTGTATATACAAACAAATAAACTTTGCTTTAGTAAAATGTCAGTCTTCCACATAGTATTGCAAATATTTTTCATGAGATGGATTTAATAAATCAGGTTAATAAATTAGTTGAGATGATGAGGGTCTCAATCGTGCCAAAACCTCTGGCATTTTTTAAAAAACTTCTGAAAACACATCTCTTCAACTAGGCTTTCGCAGCTTTTTAAAACCTGTTTTTAAATTGTTCTATTTAATTGTTGTTTTACGATGTTTTTAATTGTTAACCATTGTTCTGTGCTTTTATAATTTTTGTTTTAATTATTAACTGATTTTAATGGTGTTTTAATGTAAACTGCCCTGAGCCTTTTGGAAGGGTAGTATAAAAGTTTTTTAAAAAATAAAAAAATATTTGTTGTCAAGGAAGAGTTGCACCTGACATTTCAGATGTAACCTGCCAACCTGAAGAATGTAATGAGCTATGCCTTTTAATCCTATTTGATTTCTCAGGCACTGAAATGGCAGCAGCATCAGGGACTGCTTCCACCTGGTATGACAATTGACTTGTTCAGAGGCAAAGCTGCTGTGAAAGATGTTGAAGAGGAAAAGTTCCCCACACAACTGAGTAGACATATCAAGGTGAGTATTATAATTTATTTATTTAAAATATTTATGTCTCTTCCCTCCAGTGCACTACTGCTCGGGGCTGTTCACAACAATAAGATAGACACAGATACAATAAAAGTAATAAAACTAACTAATTTTTTTAAGTCAGATTAAAAACCACAATTATTAGTTTCAAATTAAAACTGAAAATTATAAAAAACTAAAGAACCTACCAGATATAACAAAACAATAATGGAAAAGGTGTGTTTTGAGATGTTTTTTAAAAACACCGAGGGAGGGAGCATGGTGAAGTTCTTCAGAGAGGGTGTTCCAAAGCTGAGGGGCCCCAACCAAAAGGCCCTGTCTCTAGTCCCCGCCAACCGGATCTCTGTTAGTGGCGGGGTCATGAGCAGGACTTGAGATGGTGAGCGGAGGGCCCTGGCAGGTTCAGATGGGTGAATGCGGTCCAACAGGTGCCCCAGCCTCAAGCCGTGTAGGGCTTTAAAGGTCAATACCAGCACCGTGAATCTAGCCCGTAAGCAGACCGGTAGCCAATGAAGCTGACGCAGGACGGGTGTAAGACTCGTGAAGCAACTTGCACCCACGAGCATCCTTCCGGCAGTGTTCTGAACCAGCTGAAGCCTCCGAACAGTGTTCAAGTTCAGCCCCACGTAGAGCGCATTGCAGTAGTCCAATCTGGATGTTACCAATGCATGAGTGTCTAATTGTCGTTTCCTGCACTGGAAGGAATAAGCCAAACTCCTCCAAAATTCATTTTTAGCCTACTTTCCAGTAGGCTTATGATATCACCCAGTATTCCATTTGTATGTCCGTCCATGTGTGTGTGTCCCCACCATCAACTTCACAATGCCTGGACCTGTATGAACTAAATCAGGTACAGCTGTAGGGACACAAATTGACACCTCAGTGGCGTAGTTTGTGATAATGTCATCCACCCCAGTTCAAGATGGTGGACGTGTAAACGTTTGAGGTGCAAGTGGGCTAACTAGTGAACTGCCTAACTGATTTGGACCAAATTTGCTACAGTTGTAAGGACACATAGGGACACCTCAGTGGCATAGGTTGTGATGTCATCCATCCCAATTCAAGATAGCGGATGCATAAACATTTGAGCCTCAAGAGGGCTAAATTGTGGACCGCCTAGCTGATTTGAACTATATTTGGTACAGTTGTAGTGAGTGACGCATAGGGACAACTCAACAGCGTGGTTTGTGATGATGTCATCCACCCCAGTTCAAGATGGCAGATGTGAATGTGCAAGTGGGACAACCTTTGAACTGCCTAACCGACTTGGACCAAATTTATTCCAGTTGCAGGGATAGTGAAAGGAAAGTAGGCAGATTAGTTCTTACTAGAACAACTTGTTTTAACTTCAAAGCTGTTGATGTACCACCATCTTGGGTATGATCGGAATTGGACAGGGAGGTTAATTATTGAATGCAATAATTATGTCAAGATAAAATAGCAACAGTCTGAATGCAAGTCTAGTGTATTTAAAATTATATGTAATTTTTAAAACTATGTTTAAAAGTGTACCTAACTGCTTGTCGTTCTTGTTCTTTGAATTATTTACTTTTGGATGGAAGATTAAGTTTTACTGAGCAGCTGGGGACAACACTGCCTAGATAGTTCTTTGTACTCAGGGCTAGATAAGTTGTTGTTAATCACAGCTGAAAATTCAAGGAAGCGTCTGGAAAATCCCTGCAGCCTCCCCGCACCCCTCAACTATGCCTGTAGCTTTGAATATGGTCATACATGTGCAATATGTGAACTATATGTGATTCTTGCTGTCTTAAACAGTGCTGCATAAATGATCTGTGAGTGCTGCCATTCTATATTTACTGTATTTGGCCATAGTCAAGATGGCCGCATGCCAGTGTTCCCTCTAAGGCGCGTGCATGTGCGCGCGCTCACACATTTTTTGATGTCCGCTCAGTTAATGTTAGATCCCGCTCAGGTTGAATCAGGAAGTTCCCACTCTAAATCCATGTGCACACATACTGCTGCTTAGAACAAAACTCATTCCTCACACAGATGAAATTTTTTTAGAGAGAACACTGCCTCATGCTCTCAGCTTGTTCCTTTATATTTGAATAATTCTTGATGGTGTCCCAATTTTGAAATCCTTTTTGCATGTCCATGACCTGAAAGAGAGAGGTAGTTTGGGGGGCAGTTTGATTGCTATATGCTACCTTCAGGCTCAGAGGCAATATAAGTCTAAATACCAGTTACTGGAAAATAGCCGTGAAAGAGGCGGTTTGTCTATGTACAGGTGAAACTCGGAAAATTAGAATATCGTGCAAAAGTCCATTAATTTCAGTAATGCAAATTAAAAGGTGAAACTGATATATGAGACAGACGCATTACATGCAAAGCGAGATAAGTCAAGCCTTAATTTGTTATAATTGTGATGATCATGGCGTACAGCTCATGAAAACCCCAAATCCACAATCCCAGAAAATTAGAATATTACATGGAACCAAGAAGACAAGGATTGAAGAATAGAACAATATCGGACCTCTGAAAAGTATACAGTGTACTGTGCTTGATTGGCCAGCAAACTCGCCTGACCTGACCCCATAGAGAATCTATGGGGCATTGCCAAGAGAAGGATGAGAGACATGAGACCAAACAATGCAGAATTGCTGAAGGCTGCTAATGAAGCATCCTGGTCTTCCATAATACCTCATCAGTGCCACAGGCTGATAGCATCCATGCCACGCCGCATTGAGGCAGTAATTGCTGCAAAAGGGACCCAAACCAAGTACTGAATACATATGCATGCTTATACTTTTCAGAGGTCCGATATTGTTCTATTCTTCAATCCTTGTCTTCTTGGTTCCATGTAATATTCTAATTTTCTGGGATTGTGGATTTGGGGTTTTCATGAGCTGTATGCCATGATCATCACAATTATAACAAATTAAGGCTTGACTTACCTCGCTTTGCATGTAATGCGTCTGTCTCATATATCAGTTTCACCTTTTAATTTGCATTACTGAAATTAATGGACTTTTGCACGATATTCTAATTTTCCATGTTTCACCTGTATCTGTTTTCTGGACTTCCAGAGTTATCTGATTGGCTACTGTAGGAAGCAGGTTGCTTGACTTGATAGGCGTCCAACAGGGCTCTTCTTACACTCTTATGATATAAGCAATTCCTTGTGGTTTCCAGAGAATGAGATACAAAATAGATATGGAGTTCTCTGTTTATTGGCTTTTGAGTTAGAACTCTTTTAATTGGAATACCTTGTACTTGAAAAAATAGAAGTTGGTCCATAAAAGTCTGACTTGCTTGTATGGGTGTGCACAAAACCGGTTTGCCTGGTTCAGTTTGAGTCCGAACCGGACTCGAACCAAACCAGGCATGTTCGGTTTCACCCCCTGAACAGACCCCCTGGCTTGGCTCACATTCGAGCCAGTTCAGGGGTTCTACAGTTTAAAAATAAAAATAAACTTTACACAACTCACTGTCTCCGGGGGTGGGGTGCTGCTGTGGCTGCAAGGGGGACTCTGGCAGTTCCACCTCCCCCCCATCCCTGTAGGGTCTTTTCGGGCCATTCCAGCCATTTCTCCGGTGTCAACGGCCATTTTGGAGGCCACTGTGCATGCACCCTGGCCATTTGCATGGCCTGCCTCATGACTCAGCACGCAAATGGCAAGGGCACATGTGCATCGGCCTCCAAAATGGCCACTGCCACATCAGAAAGTGCCAGAATGGCCTGAAAAGGGCCAAAATAGCCCTGCGGTTACTGTTGGGAGGCTGGCGAGGGCAGGGGGAAACACCAGAGACTCTCCTGTGGCCACAGCAGCACCCCCCAGAGGCGGCAAGGAGTTAAAAAAAACAAGCCCAGTTTGGCTGGAGGGTGAACCCTCAAACTGCACTAGTTCGATGGTGAACCAGCTCGAGGTTGAGCCGGTTCGCACATCCCTACTTGCTCGTTTTTATATATTGTTGCTGTTCTTGGATCAGGGATGAATTTTTGGAACAAGTATTTTTTTGAACACTAACTGAAGAATACTCTGTGATCCAGCAGCGGGTGGGAGATGGGACGAGACTGTTTTGTTTGTTTTGCAGCCAGAAGAAGGCACCCAGGGATGGGGTAACTCCCCATATGCACTAGCAGAGGCAGTACTTGAAAAGAAAAAGCAAGTCAAATTTTGAAAGCATTCTTTTGGCTAGGCCTTCTTTGTTTAATAATGTCATGTACCAGGACCTTGTGCTCGTAACAAGGCAAAAATGTAACAATTGTCGTTCAGATGTTGGTTATAAACATCTTCCAATAATATGTTGCATAGATTTCAGATTGTGGGCCCATCCTTAAAAAAAAAGGGGGGGGGGGAGAGAAAAGAAAAGAATTAAACAGCAACAAAAGTAATATATATATATTTTTTCACTCGGTGTAAGAGCCATGTTTTACAAGACTGATGTGAATTTTGTGAGATATATTTCAGGAGCAGGGATTGTTCATATGAAACTGACATTGCATGAAATCCTTATTTTTATTCACTTTAAACAGTTTGGCCAAAAGTCTCATGTGGAGTGTGCTCGATTTTCTCCAGATGGTCAGTATTTGGTCACTGGCTCAGTTGATGGATTCATTGAAGTATGGAACTTTACCACGGGAAAAATTAGAAAGGTAAAGAGTAATGTGGATTATTCAGTGCTTAGAGCACTCTTTATCAGCTCCTCCATCATGCTTAATAAAAGTAAATTTTACTTACAATTTGGTAGAGTTTTACAAATGGAATTTGAATTACATTTAATTTTTTAAAGTGTTGATTTGATATGTAGAGCAAGGACTTAAACCAAAACTAGATGTTAATGCAGCAAACATGGAATTACATACCACATATTTTCTGTCTTGCACGAACTTGTGGATGAAGTGGGGATTTGTGGGTTTGAGGTGAGAGGCAGGTGCTTAATCCTTCCCCAGCCAGACGCTGAAACTGGAAGGGAGCTTGACTGGGGTGGGGGTGGGTGGGAAATGGCTTGGTGGGAAGGTTTGCAGGGGAAGAAAGGGCTAGGCATGCCTGCCACCACCTCCTCCTCCTCACCTTTCTGTTCTCCTGCCCCCCCATGTATATTAGGTGGTAAACATGGGGTTGGGAATTTGTGACATAACTCCTAGTTCCAACCTTAATGGATTGGATTGCATTAAGGAGAGTGAAAGTAATTCAGTGGTTGCATGTGTAAGATACCTAGGATCAGTTCCTAGCATCTTCCATGAATAAGGATCTAGTGTGGCAAACCCCAAAAAGGCCTTTGCTTTAGAGATCCACTATCAGTCAAGAGCAGATAGTTCTGGGAGATGAAACAATGGATTCAGGATAAGTCGGCTCCTTTTTAATGAATGTTATACACATTTAGCTACTGCTGTTCTGGTCTCTCTCTTGTTTTCCCTCCTCCTATAGTGGCTTATGTTTTGTTCACTTTCATTTAGGATCTGAAGTACCAGGCACAGGATAACTTTATGATGATGGACGATGCAGTGCTGTGCATGTGTTTCAGCAGAGACACTGAAATGTTAGCAACTGGAGCACAAGATGGGAAGATCAAGGTAGGGAGTGCGGGAAACTAGAGGCCAGAAAGATTCTCTTAAGGCATGTTTCTCAAACTTCTGAGAGCATGCTTTGTTTGGAATTAAAGATGGAAGCACATTTCATTCTTTTACCTGATAAGAGATCATCCAGCTCCCCTCCTCCCCCCACACACTGCTTCTGCATGAATTTGTGCCGTTTCCTTCCCGATTGGAAGGAGACCAGCATAGCGCAGTGACTCAGGTAGAAACAGAACAGGCATTTGTCTCTGAGCCTGAATAATTCTGCTGCTTCTCCAGGGGTGGGGCTATAACTGAGCAGCCGTGTTCATGAGCCACCCACCGCCAGGGGCTGTCTCCCAAGCTCCCTCCCCCAGACCACCCCACTCGCTCATCGCCTCCGTGGCAGCTCCTAAAGCTACAGGAGACACAGTGGTGGCTCCTAAGCTTTCCCTGGCCCTTTAAAGACGACATCGCTTGGCACCTGTTGCTTGGCAATGACATGTTTTTAGCACGTCATGGCAAGGGAAGCCTTAGGAGCTTTAGGTGCTGCTCTTGCAACTTTAGGTGCCTCTGCCGTCACTGTTGTGACGGCTCCTACAATTCCAGGAGCTGCAGCAGCTCCTAAGCTTTCCTTGGCCACTGGTGCTATGAAAACGTCACGGCCCGGAGTGCTGGGCCCTGATGTTTTTATAGTGTGCAGTTTTGCAACCCACTTCTGGAGCCTTAGGAGCCAGCACTGCTGTCGCGGCCTTGGCAGCAACAGCAGTGGCGAGGGGAAGGGGGAGGCAGCAGGGATTACGATGATGAAAGAGGTAAGCCACCACGGGGGCCGAAGTGGGGGGGAAAGGAGGCCTGGTGGCGTGGCTGTGCTGGCAACCATGGTCAGAACACAGGCCACCGCCAGGAATGCTACATCCCTGTGCTTCTCTGCATCAGTGGTGATTGATCCAGTTGCACCCAGGGGAGAGACATGTTGCCTGGCCTCTCCTCTCCATGAAGGCTGACTGAAAGGAGGCAAGGCCTTTATTGTTCTTTATTATGTAATTGGATTAACATTAGCATAGATGGATTGATTTTTCTCTTGTTCTCGCAGCACAGATTTTGGGAATTAATGGCTTAAGTTGCTCAGATGTTAATATTATTATCTTTGCATCTGAAAAAAAAAAAGCAAGATGATGTTGAATCTGCTCTGGTTCTTCCTGTTTGAAATATTGTTGTGGGATTGCACTGTTTGAAAGACTTAACACTGATATTCAAAGCTTAATGAGCAAACACATGATAGAAATGAATGTAACCTGTGATGAAAATGGCCATAGTCTGGTGTGTTTTGGTTTCAGACTCTTGTTGATATTACAGTGCCTATGCCCTATTTATATCAGGCGTGTACAGTAAGTAAATAATAATTGCCACCAGGCAGGGAAATTTTGCAAAGAGGGGAATAGATGCATCTTGTTTTCATTTTGGTGGTTGATGAGCAAAATGTAGTTCTTTTCCCCCACATTAAACACCACATTTTTATTAGGCCACCTGCCCGCGTATATTTGTGTTGGTCATTTGCAGCACAGTATACGTATATGTGAACATGTGAGCTAGTAAACTAAAAACAGATGTTTTCTTACTGAAATGCAAAATATTTCCATACCTTCCATAGTACATTTGAATCTATTGAGTTAGCTCTCTTGTCTACAGTCCTGTGTGTGTTTTTAGTGGTTTCTCCATTTTAGTAATTCCAGGCATTCATATCAAGTATTCAGTAACTTATAGGGCCCTTCCCAGCTAGAGTTGCTCTCTTGTTCCTAACTTAAGACGAGCAGAATTGGATTTGTTGGATTGTCTAACTAGTTCTGAAGGCAATGAGACAATAGTCTCAGGAATGTTCAGTTAGCTCAGGTCGGGGCTTCCCAGTGATGGAAACTGTGTTTTACTTCTCTCTCCCCCCCGCCCCCAGGTGTGGAAGATTCAGAGTGGGCAATGTCTGAGGCGATTTGAAAGAGCGCACAGTAAAGGAGTAACCTGCCTGAGTTTTTCCAAGGATAGCAGTCAGATTCTTAGTGCCTCTTTTGACCAGACAATCAGGTAATTGGGGGGCATCTCTTTTTTGCTAAATTTTATCACTCATCTTGACTTTGACAAGTGTCACTAATGTTGCTACTATGCTGCACCAGGATCCATGGCTTGAAATCTGGGAAGACGCTCAAGGAATTTCGTGGTCATTCTTCATTTGTAAATGAAGCTACTTTTACACAGGATGGGCATTATGTTATCAGCGCATCCTCTGATGGCACTGTAAAGGTAAGTGCAGGCTACTGACCTCTGGCAGCTGTAAGCTGTATTTGTTTAGCGGAAGCATTCACCTTATTTGATTTTGTGAACCTTTTTCTTGCTTGAATGGCAGAAGTGGAGTAAGTGTGCTGTGGTTCTGCTGGGTGATATAAAACCAGTTGATGGTTCTTCGTGTTCCCACTTGCAATTCTTCATGGCCTGTGGCAGCTCTTTTGGGTAGGATGAAATATGCTTGTACCCTGCAGAGCTGCTCGTCTGAGTCTCCTCCTGTTTTCTAGAAGTGCTTGTACAACTTTTCTGTGTAAGCAACTGCCTGGATTATTTGTTTTTTATTGGAACTGAAGGACTTGGCCACCAGTTGTGGACTGACTTCTTAAGTTCAAATGTTGGAAACAAATTTTTATTTTGAAGTAGCAAAATGCTCGTCATAGTAAAAGACCATGGCTGTCATCCAGAGCAACCATACAGGGATTTGCAGACTTCTGCTATATTGTAGTCTTGTGCAAATGTCCCATTAAGAAAAATGAGATGTGTTGTAGTTGTGCAAATGTTGTGTAAGCATGCTTGCCGTCGCACAACACTCGTCTGGGGCATAAGCTCCAGATTTAGTGCAACTAGCTAGCACAACAGCTTTGCACAAGTGCAGCACCCTTCTGCAAGTGTTTCATTGCTCTGAGTGTCATCCAGTGTATGTTTGGAAGGAAGAGAACATACTGTATTGCTGGAACATAATGTGTACAATCCCCACACAAACACACATTGTATCCATCTGTATAGCCAGAACCTGGTTTCTATTTTTTGTTATGCTTTATCCGTGTGTGTGTTTGTCAGTCAGAATCACCTTTAGACAGGCAAGTATGATATGTCTGTACTGATTGTCTTCTTTGTTGTGTTCAAAGGTTTGGAATATGAAGACTACAGAGTGCTGTAACACCTTCAAATCACTTGGCAGCACAGCTGGGACAGACATCACTGTGAACAGTGTGATTCTGCTGCCTAAAAATCCAGAGCACTTCGTTGTTTGCAACAGATCAAATACCGTTGTCATTATGAACATGCAGGGACAAGTATGTGATCGGAGGGCAGTTGCTTTGAAATGACTGGGCGCAGAGTTTAGTTCCTTTTGGACTTGGGAGATTCTGTAGTGATTGTGTGAAGCCAGATTTGCTCACCTTTCTTCTTTTCCTCAACTTGGACACATTTGAAAATAATTGTGAATATGGCACTGGTTTGCCATCAGGCTGCTATGACTGCTAATTCTGGGCTTCAAAGTAAGCCATGCTCTGGTTAAGATCTGCAACAGCAGATGCCAGATGCATTCTGGCAAGGAATATATTCTAGATCCCTGAGGATCACACTAACAAAACCACCTAGCCCGATTTGAGTTCGAACTGGACCAGTTTGGTTTTGTCCCCCGCTATTGAACCAAACAGGGATGGGGGGTCATCAAACTTTTTTAAAAATATATTTTTTTAAACTTACCCCCTCCGGGGAGGGGAATTCTCTGAGATGGTGGTGGGGTCCACAGAGTTTCCTTCTCCCACTGCCGGCCTTTTTGTAAAAACCATCTGGTTTGGGCATCTTTGGCTGTTTTCAGGCCTATTCCCCAGTGCAGTGGCCATTTTGGAACGCCCCAGAGTCCCACTGCGCAGGAGTGGCGGCCGCCAAAATGGCCACCACGCAGGGGAATAGGCCTGGAAAGGGAACCAAGCCATTTTTACAAAAAGGAAGGCCGGCAGGCCTAGGGAGAACCTCCACGGACACACACACACACCTACCTAGCCACCTCAGAGAAGCTCCCTGGAGGGGGTAAGTTTTAAAAGGGGTGGGAATTAAATGTTTGACGAAACCCCAAACTGGGTGTGTGTGTGTGTTTGGTCTGGGGTCGAGCCAAACCGGGGGTGGTGTCTCAACCCTGAACCTTCGAACCAAACTGGTTCGATCAAACCGGTTTGGATTTGAACATGTTTGCACACCCCTACAATTCACTTCCCTAATCAGCTGAACTGTTCAGAATCCTAAGTCCTTTTCCCTGTTCTCCTCCATACTTGATCACGTTAGATTCAGTTGGTCCTCCTTTTCCATAATTAAATGCCCCCCAGTATGGCATGTTTAAAGCAGTTGTATGTGCATTATTTTGTGTGTGCTTAGAGCACCACTGTAAGGTTGGCTAGAATTATCCTCTTGTCACAGATTTGAGGTGTGTATGCTGAGGCTGAAAGAACAGTGGCTTATGTGACTGAGATGAGAGTTGAACTGTGGCTTGGCAGTGCATATCTCACCTGTGATGTAACCACTGTGCAATATCAAGAGAGTCAGGGCATCCTGCCTCTTCCATCCGTTTGCTTGTCTGGCCGAAGGCCAGGGCAGAGATTCCTGGCTGGCCTCTGCACTAGCCACCTGCAACACACTCTCAGAGCTATACCACTTTGGAGGTGGTGAGTCTCCTGCATTTGAGGATGAGGTTCACACCTATTTTTCTCTCCCTCTTTCTCCTGTAGTGTTTTACAATTAGAGTCTTAGAATATCTTAACAGCGCTGGAGCAATTGCTTGTTTTAACTTTTTCCTAAAATGTGCTGATTTTGTAGATTGTGAGAAGCTTCAGCTCTGGTAAGAGGGAAGGTGGTGACTTTGTCTGCTGTGCCCTTTCTCCCCGAGGCGAGTGGATCTACTGTGTGGGTGAAGATTTCGTGCTCTATTGCTTCAGCACCGTGACTGGCAAGCTAGAGAGAACTCTGACAGTGAGTAGCAGAGGGGGCCTCTTGGACAACTCGTTCGAAGGGCTGTGCGTGATCTTATTTCAGGGTGGATGTTGTAATGCTAATGCAAGCTGGTGGAATCTTTGTGTTCAACACTAGACAGCTTTGTTTTGAGGCAAGACTTACAATTATATACACTTCTTTAAAATACATGTCTTCAGTTCGTGCCAGTCTTTCTCTGCACATTATCTGAACTTTAAGCCAGGACGATGACACAGCCACAATGTCCTATGTGTCACCCCTGTAATGTTTAGAAAGGCAAATACGTGACAGGATTGATTGATTTCCTTTCATTACATTTCTATACTGCCCTTCCAAAAATGGCTCAGGGCGGTGTCATCACATTGCAGATTTTCTTGCCTCACTGTATTTCATCAGCAGCGGTAGCTGCTGAGGGTCATGTCATGCATCTTGCCTTACTAAACATTATGGGTGAAATGAGAAGTTGGCACAGAGTTGCTACTTTTGGCAGTAGCCAAGATATATCTGCCAGTTGTAATATGTCATTACAGCCTTTTCCGAAGATAGTACCTCACATTTATACAGTGCTTTAGAGTGTTCGTATACACTGTCTGGGTAGTTGGTAGAGCATCCCCTGTAAGAGACATCAATGTTTTCACCTTCATATTGCAGAAAGGGGACTCAAGACAGACAGTAGCTATCTTAAGGCCACCTAGTGGGTATACAGCAGAGGCAAGATAGGAGCTGGGAACTTCCTGGCAGACTATTTAATATAGGTTCCTTATGTAACTGCATGTCCTCTATTATGCTACTGAAGTAGCATTCCGCTCCTCCAGTTATTCAAAGCCTTGACTGTCTACTTTTGCTATTTGAGAAAAACAAGACTGGGGCTCTGCTGTAGAAGTGGATAGTAAAGTGTGCTTTAGGGCAACCTTGCAAACAAATCCACCAAAGTTACTCATAGAATTTCTACTAATTTGTCTGCCCTCAACACACACATTTCTATAAACAACCTGACAATAAAAATCAGCTTTCACATGACAAGTGCTTCCTTTCCTCACACCCTGGGGGCAGTAGAGTGGGGCTTTTACTCTCTCCTGTTCTCCCATACACACAGCCTGATATTCTTGCAAGATTAGCAGATTAGAATCTGAAAGGCATTTAAGGATGCAGTTAGCTGTTATTTTTTAAATTTACACCCTCCCTGAATCACCTCTTCAGCCTTTGCTTCTCTCTGGCAGGCTTCCTTCAATCCTTTTTCATATTGTTTTTCCCCAAATCGCTTTGACTATTAATTTAATCACCCTGATTACATTTTTCTTTCTTTGATTGTCTAGGTTCATGAGAAGGATGTAATTGGTATCGCTCACCATCCCCACCAGAACTTGATTGGGACCTATAGTGAAGATGGGCTCCTGAAGCTGTGGAAACCATAGAATGGATTTTTATTTCTCCTCAGTGCATGACTCTTGAATGCAAGGGAAGGATGTATGTTGCGGATTTTTTGTTTTCAATTCTTCTGAGGTCCAAAATGTGGTTTTAACTTATACTGGCTTTCATATTCACATTCAGGTGTCCCAAGAAATGCTAGTTAGTACAGCCCTTGCTAGTTGTGTGCCTGAATAGGACTGTTAAGAGTTTAACATTCATATATAACATGAACATAAGATGCATTGTATTTGCAATGAGCACATTCAAGCCAAAGTTGAACACTTTACAACCCCATTGATTTCAGAAGCACATGGTTGTGTATCTCCTTCTGAAGTGCATGGGACTTCCAAGCCCCTTAACTTCGGCTATGAACCTGGCAACAGTCTTGTGTTTTTTCCTGCTCCAGGTAAAAGTTCAGTGTCCCCTTAGAACATGATTTGCCCTGATTAGCATAGAACATTTTAAAGTATATATGCCCTTCAGTATCCTAAAATACATCAGATGTTACTCCATTTTCCTTCATCCAGCTATTTTTAGAAGCCTACTTGAGTGACTGTTAAATCTTGATTTAGGGTTATGTATAGCTTTTATTTCGAACAGTAGTTTTACGTTGTCTGTCTCTTCCCTAATAAAATAACTTTTATTACAAGCTTTTGATTTTCCTTTAATAAACCTGGAATTCAACTTGTTTTCCAGCTCTGAGAGAATTGTTAAACCGTTATTTATTATAGCTTTTGTTACTTTTCTGGGGCTCTAGCCAAAGTCAGTCATTTGACTTTTAATTACTATGATTTATTTACAATAGGAGACAGCTGCCCTATTAAAATACAGGTTTTGTCAAAGATGGCATTTTTACCGTTTTAGCATACCATAAGCAAATGATCAGAAAGTATACAGGTCAAAAAGGAGGGAGAGAGATACAGCTGTTGGAAGTACAGTATTTATTTTCCCCTTAAGGGTTGAAATTCAGTTTAAAATACAATATGCAAGCATCTTTAAAAAGTCACATACTCAATTCCACTAACATCCTTATCACATGGATCATGATTAGCTATACAACTTAAACTCCTGCCAGTGACTAGGGAGAAGAGTCAGTTTAAGGCCTTGCTATACCAGACCTGTTACTACATGAGAAACTGGACTGCTGTATCAGTTAGCACACTTGCTCGGTATGTACAGCATAAGCACTACTGGTGGGCTTGCCTACTGTAACAGGGATGTTAACAATGGAATTCTCAGAAAAGATCAAGTGTCACCTTTAAGTACATTTGAGTCCCAAAAGAGGCACTTGAATAAGTATTAAGCCCTCCCCAAGTTACTGAGGCCCAAGAATAAACTGGAAATCAAGCCTATAGAAGACGATATATTATACCAGTTAATATTTTGAAATGGCCAATATTGGAGGTAGCCCTTTGAGGAAACTAACACAAAAAACCCCTAACACCTGCAGTGAATTATGACAGACTTGGAGCCACTTACAGTGTTTGCAAGGTGTTTTCTGTAGGTACTCATGCAATCTAACTTGTTTTAGTCTAGGAGCACTGAAAACTAATGATGCAAGCACAAATGGTCCAAAATTCCTATTTAAAGTTGAGTAAACCAGTTTTCTGACTTTGCCCTAGATCTTGCTACTTTTCAGTTGCATGACTTCCATTGTTAAGTGCCAAGTATCTCACTCACAAGTCTTAAAACATTGTTTTTCCATCTCATATGAGCATTTCAGTGGAATTTAACTTCTATACTCATGCTAGGATAATTTAACATTAAAAGGGAGGATTATCAGTATTCTAGCATGGTTAAGGTGGGTGTGTGAGGAGAAGGGGTACTCGTAACTTTCCAGAGCTAGGAACTTCAATCTCAGCATTTCCAGTGCTAGGAACTACTAGCCTCAGAAGCCTCTTGGCCTTATCAGTTAATCCTTGTGCACAAATCTAACTGGGCACATGAAGATAAACTGTTTCCTGTTGGGTTCAATAGAAGTACAGCACCATGCAGGTTCAGTGTGAAGTCTCAACCAGCCACAGTACACATCCAGCACACAACATATCTATGAACTGCTGAATACAAAACTTTAATTTCACATCTTAACATGAATCATAAATACATGTGCATACTTAAGAGGGAATATAATTTATAATACTAAACAAATCACTGAATACAAAGCCAGTGCTTTTTGCACACAATACAATTACAATGCACAAATTAATAAACACCCAGAGCAGATTCTGGTTTCCTTAGGCCATATGCAAATATGAACGTCATCCAACTTGATTGAAGTGTAGTTTTACTGATTTAATTTGTTAGCTTGATTTAAAAACTGTTTTGAATATTATAGGGACAATGGCAAGTTTGAGAGTTTTGCAACTGTAGTCCTTCACTCATCCACAACTGACATACAGGATAAGCAGTACAAGAAGGCTCAAGAGACCACCCTAAGATGTCTGGCACTGGACGCCACCTCTGGGATGGTGCTCGTCATCTTCATAGGCTTCCCCATTGTAATTGTGTCTTCTTTCCTGAGATGGGTCAAAGTCCACCAACTCTACCTGATCCATGTCTTCAGTTTCTTCCACTTCTTGCCGTGGAGGTAGTAGTTTTTCCAATAAACAAAGCTTATCTGAGGAAAGGAAGCCACTATCTGGAAAGATCACCTGAAATTAGGACGTACTATTAGTGCCTACTTATACATGGTTCCTTTTGATTTGTCTAGAGCACAAGTTTGGCAGTCAGAAGGCTTGCAAGTGGCAAGCATGCTTACATGCCCTGTATCATTGCATAAATGGCCCGCCCCACAGGTCAGTTTTTGAAATACATGGAAGGAGTCTCCACTTTACAAGACAGATGGACCAATGACATTTGACTGAATTCATAGCTGCATCTTACCTTGAACTCAATGATCAGACGACCTTTTTCATATGGCCTACGATAGATCGGCATACCCTCATTAAGTACACATTTAATATCTCCATGTTTCACAATCTGACCTAGAAATTAAGGATAAGTTGGTATGTTTTACAGTTAACATTATATGCTATTACATAATGCTGTGCTGTACAGAGAAGGTAGTGGTTTACATACTGTGCAGCACCCTGCTGATTCAAGAGCAGGGTGCATACACTGGTTCCTTTCGATTCCAAAACCTGTTGATTCTGCTAGCCAATGCAGACATGCAAATTTATGTCTTCCAAGAATTGTATCTGTGCTGCAACAATAACTTTAATGGGAAAGTTGTCCCTGCAGCACAGATGCAATTCTTAGGAGCCACAAAGCCCCTCCATGCTCACTACCAGAGTTCCCAAGGGCTTTGGAATAGAATGGAACTAGCACATGTGCCCCATTCTTGGATCAGCGGGGTGCTGCACAGTATATGTGCCAGACATTACACACAGAATGAGTAAGGTATTGACACCTGTTGAAAAAGCTGATCCACACAGGCAAACAGAAGAGGTCTTGCCTAGAATACAAAGCTAAACCAGGCTTATTATTTAGTATGCTATAGCCCGATATCTAAAAGCTTCATTTCCATTTCATCCTAGTAACAGCTATAGATTATGGTTCCATTTCTCTAGCAACTATAATCCAAAACTCTTAATGCAAAACTTTTTTACTCTAGAAATTGGTTTTATACCTTTGTGACTGCTAGTTTTTATGAAGACGGTGTTTTGATTGCATACAAGTTCAAGACAGTCATGGCAGTTGGGTGCCTCACAAGTTTGCCTTCTATAGGCTTGACTAGGTCTCTAGAGATCATAAGGATGAAGTGCAGCATACAAATGTAAATATATAAATAAATGTTGCATTTGCTTCATAGTATTTTGTAGGGAAGTCTAAGTATTTATCATCTTCAAGCTTTACCGTCAACAGTAAGCACTTTATCACGACCTGTTTTGTCAAAGTAACACATTCATACTTACCAGGATGAGAAGTGATGATTATGGTTCGATTATCCAGCATTGCAATTGGTTTTTGAAAGCCACACAGTGCCTCAACTAGCTGGATATCCATGCACATGACCAGGTCTTCACCTCGCCTGCAGGGGAGGGAAATTATTTGCTGCAGAACTATTGGGTTGTCTCACAAATGGTGCAGAATTGTAGGGCACAACCCAACAGCCTTGTGAATAAGGAGACCACCTCAGTACAACTCAAGCAGTTAAGTGTCCTATTGAAGTAACTTGTGGCAATACAAATCCTGAACAAAATTCTAAGGAGAAAATTCCTATTGCCTTTGCACATTTAAGTTTTAGAAAGGATTTTTACTCTTGCAAGAAGGAAAGCACTCCTGATTAATAATGTTACTCATCACAAATATTTGTAATTTAAGGCACCAAGTTTTGGGAAGGGGAAGAAAAACACACCCTGATCATAATACTGTTTATTTTTGCCTGCCCTTTCCAACCAGAAGGAATAGCACAGTCCTTGGAAAGCAATGTTTTCCAGCTCCTCCTCCCCCTATTTCTGCCACGCATGCATGAGACTCCGTCTGACTAGAGATCAGACTTTCATTTTTCCACCAAGAAAGTGTCTACCACATAAAAGGCCTGCATTATGGATGCTATTGTAGCTAATTGGTACAAGGCTGAGGGTGCTATAAGGTCACATGGATGCCAAAACTTTGACTACTGGAGAAGGCAATCACTGGTTTTCAAACATCTAGGAATATAGGAAGCTGGATCCAGTGTTCCCTCCAAAGCATGTGTGTGCATTTGAACATTTTTTTGATGTCTACTCATTTAATTTTAGATCCCGCTCAGGTTCCATTCTGAATAAGAACGTAAGAACAGCCCTGCTGGATCAGGCCCAAGGCCCATCTAGTCCAGCATCCTGTTTCACACCCACCAGATGCCACTGGGAGCCTACAGACAGGAGTTGAGGGCATGCCCTCTCTCCTGCTGTTACTCCCCTGCAACAGGTATTCAAAGGCATCTTGCCTCTGAGGCTGGAGGTAGTCTATAGCCCCCCGACTAGTAGCCATTGATAGACCTCTCCTCCATGAAGTTATTCAAACCCCTCTTAAAGTCATCGAGGTTGTTGGCTGCATATGCACTGCCTTGTTACTGCCGCCCAGAACAAAACTTATTTCACACACAGATGAAAAAGTTTAGAGAGAACATTGGGTCCATCTAACTCAGTATTGTCTACACAGACTGGCAGCAGCTTCTCCAAGGAGTCTCTATGCCCTATCCTAGAAATGGCAGGGGGGGTAACTTGGAATCTTCTGCACACAAGTGCTCTTCCCAGAGTAGCCCCCACTCTAAAGGGAATATCTTACAGTGCTCAGACATGTAGTTTTTCCATTCAAATGCAAATCAAGGTAGACCCTGCTTAGCAAAGGAGACAATTCATGCTTGCTAGCACAAGACCAGTTCTCCTACCATCTGCTAAGCTACTTTTAGTGAATCATTTTCACTTCTGTAAAGCAAGTTGGAAAGCTGCATGATGAGAACAGTTATATAGAGCAAAGGAATAAAATAAGTACAGGAAAGAAGAATAGTTATTAAAAAGGTACAGGAACACAGTAGTAGATAAAGTGAGGATTTGCATAAGAAAAAGCTGACAAAGACTGACAAAGAGGAAGGCATTATTTGCTTAAAACATCTACTAGGAGGACCACAGCCAACAGAACTGGTTTATTCCCCTCTGAATCTGGAGGGTCTATTTACATCTGTTTCTCCATAGGGATGTGCGGACAGGTTCAACATTGGAAGGAAACCCCCACCACGGTGTGTGTGTGTGTGTGTAAATAAAATTAAATTTTACTTAGATTTGACCAAGTCCCCCTGTTTCTGTGGTATTGGGTCATTCCAGACCTGCCCACTGTTGTGGCGGCCATTTTGGAGGCAGCCACACGTGCCCAGTGGGCCTCTTCAGAGAGACCCATTGAACATGTGCAGTGGCCTCCAAAATGGCCACTGCAATGGAGGGCAGGCACAGAATGGGCCGAAGACCACCCAAAGAGGGCGATTTGGACATAAATGGAGGCGGGGGCGCTTCTGGAGCTGACCCCACCATGGCCGAATCTAAGCCCCCAGGACTGGGTGGCAGTAAGTAACATTTAATTTTTTAAAGTTAAATTTTAAAAATTGTGAACCCCACCCTGAACTAAACTGGGTGCATGTGTTGTTCAGGGGGTGCCAGAACTAAACATGTCCGGTCTTGAACCAAACAACCCGGTTTTGTGCACACCCCTATTTCTCCCCACAGAACTTAGCCAGGAAAGTTAGAAGGAACTTATCTTCTCACTGAATTAGATCATTACCAGCTGATCCAGTGCAGAGCATCTGTGCCCCTAGTTTGCCACCGCCTCCCCCCACTATTTTGCCTGCCAGCTTGCTTCCCCCGCCCGCCCCATCTCCTTTTGTGCCGCCCACCCTCCCGCCCCTGCTTTCTGGCTGCTCAGAAAGCTGCCTGCCGCAGCCGCTTTCTTCAGCCAGCCACCACCACCGCCATGTACTTTCTCTGGACTGTCCTGTGGCTATCCGGCAGCTCTCCAAATTATCACGAGAGCTGCCATGCATGGGATTAGCCACAGGTACGTCTTAGAGAAATATAAAGATGTTCTAGCTGTAGTTTCCTCTTGGTTTTCCAAACTCATCTAAAAGTCTGGGGTATGACGACATTCCTGTACACTTAATACTTCATCTTACACATGAAGCAAACAAGAATCTGGCAAGTAGTAGGAACAGAAGCCTCACCTTGTAAACAAAGAATGGTCTTTTTGATCCAAGACAATGATGATGTCTCCAGGCTCCAACCCTGGTTCTTGGTCACCCTCACCGTGGAAAGTTATCTTCTGACCATCTTTCATTCCTATTTTAAAAGCACCACATAACTGAGAAACAGGACAAGATGTTCACATATTCTAACCTGTATTACAGGCATTAACAGGTTTTCACAATCCTCACAGTTACACAAGTATGGCATGAAGAGATATTTTGCATAGGACTAGGTATTTGAGACAAGGGCAAGGGAGTAGAGTTGGTGCAGCAAAGTACTAAAGTGGGGAGGAACCATTTTTCCTTCTAGTCTAATACACACCTCTCCTTGAACTCTTTATAATGTTATCTTTGGATTTTAAGTTCCGCACCCACCATAACACAATACTGATAAGCTCTGAGGTTAGGAGAGCAGGAATCTGACCCCAAATCCAATACATACCTTTATCAATATGGACTTCCAGGATTTTCTTCTCTCTAACAATCTTCCTTCCATTGCAGCTTTTACACCTGTCCTTGGGACTGATGCGCTCCCCATGGCCCTGACATTCCATGCACACAGACTGGATTTGCTGGACCATTCCTGGTCCTATTTGGTGAATTCTGATTTGCATGCCTGTCCCTCTGCAATTAAGGCAGCATTCCACTGCACCTTTTTTGCCACCTCGGCCTACACAATAGTATAAAACAAAAAGACACTTAAGATCATGTATTTGTGCTTTCTCTTCAAACTGCAGTCTTACAGAGTGATCAGGTGTTTTTTTTTTTAACCTGAACTGATCTCAGCAAAGCACTAACATACCTTCACATTTATCACAAATCACGTTCTTCTGTAGAGCCAATTTTCGTGTTGCTCCATTATACAAGTCTTCTAGTGTGACAGACAACTGATGAACAACATTTTTACCTGTAACAAAAGGCATGTGAGGACTAATATAACTTCAATTTGTCACAACAATTTTAGTCCAGGGTTTCCTTTTTCAGGACCCATAGAATTTCTGCTTACCATAATAAATGAAACACATCTCAGTGTTTTATTCCATTTCCCTACCACCACTGGGAAAGCTGTTGTAGAAAAACTTCTACAAGGACTACAACCATTAAGCAAGGTCAAACGTTTTTTATTTCCCCTAACCAATGCAAGGAAAAATCCATGTTGCTTTATCTGTACCAAAAGGGATGGCTGAGTTTGAGAAGCTGTATTGCTATGCATACTGACTAGGAAGTACATCCCGACAATGAACTTCCAAACAAATGTGCATGGATACCCACACAGAATGCAAGCACAAACCAAATGCTTACCAGTGGTAACCTGAACCGCCCCCCCGCCCCACTCTGACATTGATTTTAAGTGCAAAAATAAGGGCAGAAAGGACAACAATTTCTGTTTAGTGGAGGAAACCACCAAATCACAAGTCTGAGAAACCAAAGGGATTCATGGACGGCTTACCTTTTAAAGCCTTGGTTCAGAGAGTTGTGTCTTAGCCAGTAATAGTGGTGCTTCAAATACTGTGGCTCTTTGTGGCAACCAGCTTCTGATGGCCAGTATTTTACATTCTCAAAAACATGTCCGGGAATAACAGATGTGGCATCATTCCCTGGAGTATGGTGTGTGTCCACTCCACGGGCTTCCCGCCATTTCCCCTCATGGAATGCTCTAGAGCAGGGATTCTCAACGTTGGATCCCCAGATATTATTGGACTTCAACTCTCATAATCCCCAACCCAAGGCTACTGGGCCTGGGGATTATGGGAGTTGAAGTCCAACATCTGGGGACACAACGTTGAGAATGTCTGCTCTAGAGGGTGACGACATGTAGTCCATCATTCCCACAGCCCATTTTGGGTGAAATAAAATAGTGGCTGGCAGGAGCTAATCACCACTGCAAGACCTGAAGCAAAACTACAAGTCAAGTCCTCCACATGCTCCTCTACATACCCCATGGTGACTTGAAATTGAGGTAGTTTAGCGGGTCCATCCGCTGGACCTCCTTAAACCATTTTCAGTTACCTGAATATTTGCATAATATGTATTCAGAGATATAATTGGGCCAGTATGAATTTTAAAAATTGGGTGGGCTCTTACTTATACACCTGAAGATTTAACATTATATCAAGAATCCCAGTGCCTAGAGCAGTCCTGCTCAACTTAGGCCCCCCAGCTGTTTTTGAACTACAACTCCCATAATCTACAGCCACAGTGGCCACTAGCCAGGGATTATGGGAATTGTAGGCCAACATCTGCAGGAAGACTGAAGTTGAGCAGCCCTGGCCTAGAGTCTGAGACACCTGAGGCAAAGCTATGATCGACGACGTAGTTTTCATCACTGACCATAAAAACCAATAAATGCACACACTGACTGTTAACAAGTTAAACACAGTACTCACAAGTATTTGCAACAGTGACATAGACTTTCAGTAACCATCATCCTTGCTTATTTATCAGCCAATTTAGATCTCAACTACAATTACCCTCTTAGTCTAGTTCAAAAAAAGTTGTAATTATTTATTTATTTGATTTACCTCTTCGCTCTCTTTGCATTCTTCCACCTCCTCCAAAGAACATATCAAAGATATCCATAGGTGATCCAAAGCCACTGCCTGTACCACCCTCTTTTATAGCTTGTTCACCACCTTTATCGTACAAGTCTCTTTTCTTGGGGTCAGACAGTACTTCATAGGCTTGAGAAATCTGTTTGAACTATAAGATAAAAATCAAAAGGCTTAACCCCTTTATGAAGTTGTCACTGCCTAGCTGGCCATACACAACTGTTAACTACTACAGAATTATGGTACCAATTTCAAGGAAACAGCAAATATTCTTCTGCATGCCCTGGCCCTATGTATAAGAACCAAGTCAAGCCTTTTAAATTACGTGACATTTTAAAGATAAAGATCAGCCATTGTGTCTACAAAGCTTAAAAGCAAGCAGCAACAGTAGCCAAGGATGTGCATGGAACTGGACGGGGGTGGTTCGAAGAGAGGGGGGTCAGACATTAAGGGTGGGGGAGGGTGCAGTTACCCCTCCCTCTGCTTTCCCCCCACTGTGTGTGCGCCAGGCACATGTGCCAGTTACTTCTGGCCAAAGAGGGGACGAGGCAGCAGGGAGATATGCTGCCGCTTCGAAGGAGTCTTGCATAATAATGGAGTGCTGGCAGAGGAAAAGCTGAGAGAGGGGTAAGTGCACCCTCCCCCACCCTTAAAGTCCAACACTCCCCTGCCCACTGCCTCCGAAACCGTAAAAGGGCCTCCGAGCAGGTTCGTGCACATCCCTAACAGCAGCCATGTTTCTGAATTTCCATATTTGAAAGTTTTTGGGGTTTTTTTAAGCGTCTCACAAGAAAAAACATGCTAGTCAATCTGAAAAAGGCCTTGTATCGAGTTTATCAATGTTTTGATTTCCTGGTTTCACTATGGAGGGAGATTTTTTACAACACAAAGTATTATAACAGAAGACAGCAGCCCGATTCTAGTGGGTTATTATTTAGGAATATTAGTTTCCTAGTTTCCCCCTCCATGATAACAAGCACTGACTTGCATACTCCAGAGTATGTCACTTGCTGAAAACCAATAGAGCAGTAACAATACACCTACATAATATGAAAAAAATACTCAAAAGACATTCCGCTTAGTCAAGTGCTAGGGAGAAAATATATATTAGGCACTGGTAACCAGAAACCAGGCTATAGGTCTTGCCTAGAACTCACTAGTGGGTGAGGAAAGCAACTGTGGTGGCCTGTCATCTAGCAAAGAATTAGCCCACTAGAGAATCTAGACGCTAACTGCCATTTGAACATCTATTTGATACAGTGAACTTTTGTTGTAGTTTCTGCATCTAGCACACATGGATACAAAGTGTTTTGCTTGAGAATCACCAGTCCCTTGCACTATAAGCAAGGTTATATGTTTATTTATATTATTCATCTGGAACAAACTGTTACCACCCTCCTGGGTTGTATACTCATGATCACTAGTGTGGATTGGAATTCCCCCTTGGACCAATAAAAGAGGTGGGAGGTAAAAGGCCCCCTTTTACCACTTCTTAATCACTCCATTTGGTAGAAAGACTTGTTAAAGACTGGTCAGGAAGAACTAACCTGCACTCTAAATTAACCACCGTAGTAGCATAGCTACAATATACATGCTTAAGAGAATGATACAAACCCACCACAAAGCTAGTTAGAAGCATTGGGGTGTGTGTGTGTTGCATACTTGCCTTCTCACCCTCATTAGGATTCTTATCAGGGTGATATTTCAGTGCCAGCTTCCTATAAGCTTTCTTCAGTTCTTCTTGGGAGGCATTGGGCTTTACCCCAAGCACATCATAGTATGTGGTCTCCTTCACCATGGTGCAACTGCTATCTGCGGGGGGGGGGGGGGGGAGGAGGGAGAATTACAGAGGGAATGAAAACAGACAAACCCCAGACGCTAGAGAAAGCCACTCCCTGAAGCCCCCACGTGTCTCTAACTCCCCAACACCCAAAAAGGTACACCCCATGGGACTTAAAGAGACAGTCATGCAGCAGGGCTAGTCCAATCCCCTACTGAAACAGGCTCCACCTCGCATCTCTCCTTTGAGGACAGCTCCTCTTTCGCTTTTTTGCGGGGGGGGGGGCTCGCACTTGCTGCGCTTGGGACTTCCGTATGACACGACGGCTACTCCCCCCCCACCCGCCGCTACCCCGGGAAAAGCGCTCCAAAGCAGCCTTTGCAAGAGATCTGATGCGGCCACCTTCGACAAGGCCCCCAGACTACCCCCACCTGCTCACACTTCCCGGCCCGCCACATGGCAGCCAGGCGCCCCTCGCCTCGCGGAGGGCTCCTTCCCCTCCTCAATGTCACCTTTGTCCTCCTCGAGACCACAAAGGCGGCTCCCCCCGCCCGCTCCACTCCCTGCCTGCCAGGCGGACAATGGACACCTCTCTCCCTCCTTCCGCCTCAAAGCAGCACTCCCTTTGGGGAAGCCTGGCCGAGCGACCCCCACCACGTCCTGCCCGAGGGCAAGGCCTCCCCCAACCCTCCCTGGGCACCGCGCGCGCCGAGACTCCAAGCCGCCCCCCCCCCCAGACCTGGGCCACTTCTTCCCGCTTCCCGCCTCCCCCCCCGCCCTCTATCCAGGGCCTTAAAAAAAGCAACCGCTCACATTCCCTCCCTCCTCCTCCTCTCTCAACCCCCCATGTAAGCTGATCGGGGGCGCGCCAGACTCCCCCCTCCCTCAGAGACACGGGGGCGCGCAACGGCCTGCTTGCCGGTTCTCCAAGGAACACGAGCAGGCAGGCGGGGCTGAGGAAGGGACGGGGTGCGGGGGGGGGCAGCCTTCTCCCTCTTTCACCCACCGCGCGCTTTGGGCTGGCCTGGGAAACAAGCTAGTTTGAGGACAAATCCGTCACCCCCACCGCGAAGTCAAGCCCTCGTCGGCTGCTTTCTCGCACAAACAAGGCGATCCCGACTTTTCTGGAAAGTTCCGAGCCGGTCTCAGGCTAGGCAGCATCCGGGGAGTTTTCTTATTCAAGAAAGCTCCGCCTGTTCCCGGAAACACCGCCTCCTTCTTGTTAGTATTCGCCGGCTTTCTGGAAACGATGACGCGAGACCCGGTCTGCTCCAATCGCCTTTCTAGCATTACGTCATCGCCAGTCACTACAAATCCCATCATGCCTAGAGCGCAGTCCTCTCCACGCCTATGTCTTTCTCTGGAGCGGTAAACTAGGGGACGCCTACAACTCCCAGAATGCAATGTTACTGCCGAAGGCGGGACCTTGGCTCACAAAGAAGTGGTTGCCCCATGGTGGCCGTAGTTTCCTTTCAGGAAGGCCTTTCCTTGAGCCGGTGCTTCTAAAAGGTCTCCTCTTTATTAGGATTTCGTTTCGGCACCGTGTGTCGTTCTGCGGAATTTATTTTTGTCCTCTTTTAAGAGAACAAGCAACGATCTTAGGAGCTTGCCCGGCTTTAAGGCGCAGGCTCATACTCCAACGTTGGTATTGCTATATTTGTAAGAAGGTGATTTAGGTGCTACAGCCCGCCTTAACGGGGATGAGCTGCCCCGGCCTGACGATTCAGTTTTGGGCACTGGGGGCGGTCACCATTTGTAAACTGCAGCTGAGCTGATGTCAAGCCAGTCTCAAAAGAAGCTTTAAAAACTGAGTCGAGTGAAATAATCCTAATTGGGTAAGACAAGAGCACTACATCTCTAGTAAAAAATTATCCAGACTCTGCCACTGAACACTTAGCAAAGGATCCCCTTTGCTAAGCAGGGTCTGCCCTGGTTTACGTTTGAATGAGAGACGTGTGATCACTGTAAAAATATTCCCTGAGGGGGGGTGGGGCCGCTCTGGGAAGAGCGTCTGCAGGCTTGCAATGCAGAAGATTCCAGGTTCGTTCCCTCCTTAAATAGGACAAGGTTTTTTTATTTTATTTTTTATAGGACAAGATTTTTTTATTGAACCGACAAATTACCAAAGCATACAGTAAATAGGGCTGAGAGAGACTCCTGCCTGCAATCCTGCTGCCAGTTTGTGTAGATAATACTGAGCTAGATGGACCAATGGTCTGACTCGGTATATGGCAGCTGCCTATGTTCGTTCCTAACTCTTAAGCCTGCAATTCTATGCAGACTTAGGAGCGCTTTAGGAGCATATTAAAAATTCATTTTTGCTAGCACGACTCTCTGGCGTTCAAGACCATTTATTTCAATGGATGGATTGAGCCAAGGGGGGGGCCGGGAAAAGCCGCTAACACTGCCCCTATTTCCCGTCATTACGTGATACAGGGGGCGTGGCCAGCACGCGGAAATTTGCGCCACAGGTGGTGGAGCGCTTGCTTTGCCAGCTGGGTGCTTCTTTTTCCTCCCGCCCTCCTTCAGTAGGGTGCATGTGGTTGGTTGCAGATCAACAAAGGGAGGGGCTATTGGCTAAAGAACGTAAGATGAGACGGGCGGTGATGTTAGCGTGGAGGTGAGTGGAAGCATGCAAGGCTCTAGACTGGTAAAAGAATGGGCGTGAACAGCTGCTGGGATTTATTGCCGCATCAGGGGAAGGGGGCAGTCATGGAGAGCTCGGTGGCGTGACGGGATGTTGGGATGGAAATAATGTTATGAGGGGGAACTGGGAAATGCCAACATAATGGCATTGTCAGATGGTTCAGTATGAGCTTTTGTGCTGAAAATACATTTTTACAATATTTTCAGTGACATATTCTATTATGTCAGTATAGGAGTATCTTTGTGAACATACAAACAGTGGTTGTCTCTCTAAAATCGGTGCCAGGGTCTAAGCTTGGCTGAGAACTTCCGTAGTTCCTTATTAAATTCAGGCCGCAGTTCTTTGTACACTGGATGTTAGACCATACACAAATATTTTTGAGAGTGGCTTTCCCCCTATAAGCAGCTGTACTCTGATGCGTAGTCCATAATTCTAGTTCTGGGGTTGTTGTTTTTTGCAACACGCTGTCAAGTATGCTGCCACCAAGAGGAATGAGTTGACCAGCTCTGCACCCTGCCCAAAAAACCCACTCTTGGACCACCCCAAATCATATGTCCATACCACCAGAGGCTTGATGCCTGCTGTGTGCCGCTGCCCAGTTCAGAAATCTATGTGAAAAGTTAGCCATAAATGCTTTGAATATACATATATTTCTCCTGTCCCATGCCTATAGCAAGAAGCCAAAGTTGACACAGAAGCCGTGTGCTTGTGCGCACGCACGCACACTCTTAGAACCCCTTGTATGTGAGAAATTGGTAGAGCCATTTGTGCCTATCCTAGACAAGCGGACTCACATCTTCTCTACAGCCATTGCTATAAGGTGGCAGCAGCAGCAGAGAGAGAGAGAGAGAGAAAACAGTGAGGAGGCCCACCTGCCATCTGGCTCCTTCCCTCTGAGAACTCTTCCCCCCGCCCCTTTAAAGATTGTGAGCCCCTTGAGAGCAGGATTTAAAAAAATATGCTGTCCACCAGTCTGAGCTTGTGGGATAGAGTTGAGGTATCCATCAAATAAATTTCAGCCATTTGCTGCTGGAGGAAGGAGAGAACAACATTTTTCTGTCCAGGTGGAGCCTGTTCTGTTCCTACAGATTTGTACCAATTTGCAGATTGTTGAAAACTAGTGGCCTACTTCAAAGCTGAGGTTAAAATAAGTTGCACTGGTAAATATTAAGGTGGAAAAGATCATTCTAGGGGCTACATAAATCTGTAGAAGTATATCAACAAATGATTTATCCTTGCAGGATATGAAACTCTGTATTTTCACTTTACAGCCGGCTTCTATCCATATTTACTTGCTCTTAAAACCTACCAGTTTCAGTAGGGCATTTCCAGGTAACTGCAGCCTTCAAAGCTTGATAGGTGTTTGTGTATATCCTATCTGCAAATATTTTCCATCTTAATTAACTTGTGAACTATTCATGCCTTATACATTAATGTGTTCTTCTGTTTGCAGCTGGGGAGTTTGAATTTTAAAGTTTCTTTGCAATTTAACCATGACCCACATTCAGGGAGCCTGCTGGAATAGAATATGGGTTTTCCTGTGTAGCGTACTGAACCATATTTCTAGCTGAATTAAAGCTTAATTTAGTAAAACTGAGTATCTCTTTTCTTTTTTTACCTGAGCACAATGCGTGTGTGCTGGCTAGTAAGCAAAGATAGAAGCTGTCAGCGAATTAAACTGCCACACTTAGAAATGGTGGTGATAGGCCGTGGCCCTGAGACGAAAATAACAGACAAGAAGTGTTCAAGGAGACAAGGTAAAGTAGAGATTATGACCACAGTCTTGAGAAAACTAGGAACCCATTAATCTATTTCTGTCTTTTATAGCATAGTATTAGAAGTGCTTTGATTGCCAAACAGATAGCTGGGTTAGCTGGTTGTGGCTAAGAAACTGAATGGCTCAGGATGTTCTTGATTTGAATTTAACCCCTGCTATGAACTCACTTGATCGCCTTAGACAAACCATTACCTTCCCAGCTTCAGGCCCCTCCCACATCGGCAATATTAGGATTATAGTAATGCTAACGTATACTGAATAATACAGAATTGTTTGAAGGATTACAGCAAGGTATTATTAGTAAACTGTCAAAAGCACCACACAAATGCTAAGTATTTTTACTATATTATATTTTATAATTTTGCACATGAAATAGGAAAACTCTTTTAACACTTGTTCTTCCGTCATTGTCTTCTCTTCACACATTGCTTAAATCTCTTTCCTACCTGTTGTACATTTACATTCTTTTACTCTACAGTAGCCCTGTATATTAGTAAACTGACCACAATGCTTTAAAAAACCACACTAACGTGTAAGAGGAAGCTTAATCCCATAAACAAATCTAGTTCTTAATTTTTTGAAAAAGAGACTACAACTCCCAACTGATTCTGCATCATTTCCTATTTAGGCAGCTGGATAAATGGGATGGATAGATGACAGTTCCTGTCTAGATGGATGTAAAGTTGTAAACTGGTATTTTGTGTCCATGTGCATTCATTTATATATAATACATGTATCTTCCAGAGGCCTGTGGTTGGGGATGAAATCTGAATGCTTGTGCATGTGTGTTCTTTAGCAACAACACTTTGAAAAGGCATCCCTAACTTCTCCCCAAAAGGCTAAATGGAGACAATTCTGCCATGGACAGATTATAGGAAATACGGACTGTCCCTAGTAAACTGGAAAAGTATGAGAGAGTAGTATTGACATCATTAAAGCATTAACATAGCAGTAATTTTGCTCTGCTTGGCTATGGCTCCATTCTTCTTTTGGATGCTTGTATTTCCCAGGCCATTGAGTTAGACTTTGATTTTCTTGGTGGGATAATAAGTTGGTGGGTATATGGCATTTATATCTTGAGAACAAACTGGTGAGCACCTGGCACTTCTTTTATTAAAATTAAATTGTATGTGATTTTCTGTTCTATATTAACTTACGATGCCCCCTCCTTTGACCTCCATCACCAGAACATGTCTGCCTATAGACCTAATAGAGATCTCTTCTCACCTTTCTTTTCAGTGCAGCTAAAAGCAGACTGCAACAAAGGCTATGTCAAGGTTAAACAGGTATGTCCTTTCCTCTCCATGCAGCATTGCTGTGAAGCTTAATGGCATTTCATTAAGCTTGATTGGAGGGATAAAATATTTGTGTCCTGCTGGAACTAGCCTTTGGTACAGTGTTATAAGCAAGGTTTTATGTATTCTGCAAGTCTGTAGAATTTGTTCTCAGTCTGTTTTTCCTTTTTTAAAAAAAAAAACTCCGCCCCCCCCCCCCACTATGTGGTTGTAGAGAAAACTTTGGAAATGTTTTGAGATAGCATTGTCTGCTTGAGACATGGGGCGTGTCTACACTACACCTTTCAAGTAACTACTCTTATTTATTTTTCAGCAACAGATAAAGAGCAGACTCTGAGGGACTACAAGTTTAATTTAAACTGGTTTCATGCTAGTTTAAATGTGTAATGTAGCTGTGCCCTCAAAAATCCTACAAATATTTTAGATAAATAATAAATAAGATTTGAGTAGGCCTTTCACAGGCCAGGGGCTAGTGTTATCCCTACCTTGGCCACCACTGACTACAAATCCCCCACACCCATCTCCACCCTTCAGCTCTTTCCCTCTCCCACCACAACTGATACGTTTGATTGGGAAAAGGAACATATGTTAGGAAATAAAATAAATTATGCAAAGCATGCAAATATGTTCACATTTACTTGATTTGCATTATATTAGAGACAGATGCTGGGTTTCTTAGTAGCTGTTGCAAAATTTGTATAGTTCTGACTCTGAGAAGGGTGGAATTCTCCTTCTGTAAGCCATTGAAGTAGGATTACTTAACCCTTTTCTCACTGGGTAACATTTTGAGAAATCCATGGCAGTGACCTCAGCTACAAGTGAATTCTGTCTCTGCCTCCTGAAAAATATCATGAATATATTTCATTATTCATTACCATGTTTCAAAATATTTGCACCTGTAATGGAAAGGATGAAACACCTTCACTTACAGTCATCCTTCAATGAAGTTCTATCAGTTAGTGAGAGTATCTTTAGAAAAATCTGTCTTGATTTTGAGGTTGATTTTGTTAGCTTAGACTTCTCTGCCATTCTCACAGCTGTGCTAGGTCATTGCCTAGGCAACTGAGGTAGCAAGTCAACCATATGTCACTTCACCTGAAAGAAGGAAGCCATGGGGAATGGAAGCTTTGCTGCTTTTTCAGAACAGAAGAAGAGTGAACTCTTAATTTAATTTCTCTTTTGATTTAAAGTAAGGCTAAAGGAAACTTTCTAAAATGGATAAGGGAGTTGTTCAAGGCAGTGCCTTGATAGGAGACCTTGCAGTGTCTCCTAGGGGAGAGTCTTGTTCTTCTCTGCCCAGAAATTGATTTCAATGGGGTGATGGCACTTCAATAAGGCAGATATTTTTCTTTTGTTGATGCGTGTCTTTTGACTATCTAATAACTGATAGGTTGGCCTTGCGTCTCCTTGGAACTGAGAACTATCATTGTTGCCTCCACCTGAAGGAAATAACCTCTGTTTAACGGAGCCCATTTTGTTTGTTTGCTTATATTTTATTGGGTTTATAAGTAACTGTTTAAATGTGTATCCCTTTGCCCAACCAGTTAGGACCTGCCCAACCCAGCAGAATTATATTCCAGTTTTCCTCCCTAATATGGTAGTCTTCATCCAGAATTAGTTGCAGGAGTCCAGGAAGTGCAGCCCAAGTAAGATGAATTTATCTGATCCCTGCTTGCTTTTTTTTTTTTTTTAGAGTGCTACCTTTAGATGAACATCTCAACATGTAGTTAGGTTGTTCCTGGAATATACCGCTCTAGACAGCAGGTGTGAGATCCTATTATTGAATGCTGCCTCAGAGGTGGGGAAAAGCTTCCCTTGATAACAATCTCCAGCATGATGCCCTTTTTGCTCTCTTAGTCTGTCTTCAACCAGCTCTCCTCCTTTCCACAGCTTTCATTCCGACCTATACAATGATGAAACCCAGCTCTTTTTCTTTACCTCAGAACTTACTTCCTCTATCCAATCCCACCTCTCCCAAGTTCCTTTCTTCTTGGATCCTTTATTGTTGTTTCAAGTCCAACATGTCCAAGACTGAACTTCTCATCATTCCCCCGCAAGCCTCCTCTTCTTGTTGTTTCTCCTTATCCATTGACATTGCTACCATCCCCTTGTTAAGCAGACATGAATGATTTTCTCTTTGTCTCCTCTCTCCCCATTGCCCTCCGTTTTCAGTTCCTTGTCAGATCATGTTGCTTCTCTCTTTACAACGTAACAAAAATACAGCCTTTCCTGACTTCTCAGAAAAAACTCTGATTAGTGCCCTGGTCGCCTCTCATTTCACGACTGCAGTCTTTTCTCTAGCTTTTTCTCACTTTAGTCTTCACACCTCTGTCCACCACTCTGCTATCTAAATAGTCATATCTCTTGTTCCCTTCACCACATGATGTCTCTCCTTATATCCCTACACTTGCTTTCTGTCTGCTGCTGGGTCCTGCACAAACTTGATATACATATCTTCAAAACCCTCTGTGGTATCTCCTAAGGAGATTCTCATTATCTCTTATCTTTCCATTACTATATCCCAACATACTCCTGCCTATGATTCTTGCTCAGAAGCTGCTCTGGGATTGAGGGAATTCCTAACCAAGTGCTTCTTCCTAGTTTGGTGGGCCACTCTATGTTTTGTTGAGTGAGGGAGGTATTTTGGTGGCAGCTAGTCTTTTTTTTTTTTTTTTAATGTGTTGGGTGGGGTTGGAGGGGAAATGATGCCCATGTGCTCAGGTGAGTCCTTTGGCTTTTCAGGGCTTAAGATGAGAAGTCTATGCCACCCTTGTTACTCTTCTCTGGCCAGATGGGGAGGAGAGGTGATGAGAAGCTGTGCAGGCATCCCAAGGCCTCTCCCCCCGCCCCCGCATGCCTTTTAAGACATCTGGGGCAAGCAGTCACATCTTTTATCACCTTGAAGATGGGGCTGCTTCTGCTAACATTGTTGAGCCAGCTGCTGCTCCTGCTGTGGCCCTCATGTGAGCTTCCTGGCCCACTGATTCTCCCCTCTGCATTGGCAGTTATTATTGATTTGCCTGAGCCTGCTGATAAAAGCTCTAGGCCTGGTTCTCCCTGGTGGCAGGGGGAGGCAGCTGAGGCTGGATGTCTGCAGGAGGCCCAGCAGCTATCCAAGGATGTTCTATGCTGGTGCCAAGTCTGTCCTCACTCATCCAGCTCTATCACCCTTAGCCCAGCTTTGCTGTTCAGCCCCTAGCATGTCTCCACTTGCAGAAATGTTGCACTTCAGGGGTGTTGTGGAGGCAGGGTAGTTTATTGTTTGATTTTTAACTTCTTTTGGTGGTACTTCTGTGGGCAGCGGTGACTTAAGCAGTGCTTGAACCGTGATTCTATTTCCCGCAACTGGCTCATGCTGAATACCACTTTAGAAAATCCCTAGAATGCATCAGGAAATGCCCCCAGCATTGTTTTCTGCTGTTTGTTTTAGATATTTTTTAAAAAGGCAATTGGCACAAGCCAAGTGCCTGGAATAGAATCAATTGTTGAAGCCACCAGTGCCTGGCGATTGGTTATGGACGAGACTGCCCTTCGCTGTCCGGAAATTCCCTCAAACAACTCCAGTCCTTCTCCCTTGCTGCCCCTTATGCATGAAACTGCCCCTCAGAATGGGCCCCATATTGCCACTTCTTTCTTCAAATTTCTCCTCAAAACTCCTTTTTTTCTATGATGCTTTGGCACAGCCCCACATACCCTTTTGTGACTAAGCCTAAGTATGTGTAGCTGAACTAATTGCATATTCTTCCCCTGTTAACCCTGCTTCCATTTTCCTCCCCTTCCTATGCTGTCTCCCTTGTGTGTATTTGCTAGGTTGTAAGCTCTCTCAAGCAGGGAACTGTCTCCTTATTCTTTGCACATGGATGGAGCTATATAAAATTAAATAACTAAAAGGTACACTGAGGGAAATAAGTATTTGATCTCCTGCTGATTTTGTCCATTTGCCCTCTGACACAGAAATGACCAGGCTATAATTGGAATGGTAGGTTTATTGTAGCTGTGAGAGACAGAATAACAACAAACAAACCCTCAAAAGCCCAGTGCCCAAAAGTCAGCGATGGATTTGCATTGTAATGAGGGGAATAAGTATTCGATCCCCTATCAACCAGCAAGATTTCAGGCTCCCAGGTGTCTTTTCACTATATGCAGGTAACGAGCTGAGATGAGGAACACTCTCTGTAAGGGAGTGCTCCTAATCCCAGCTTGTTACAGTACCTGTATAAAAGACACCTGTCCATAGAAGCAAGCAATCACTCAGCTTCCAAACTCACCACCATGCCCAAGACCAAAGAGCTGTTGAAGGATGTCAGGGACAAGGTTGTAGACCTGCACAAGGCTGGACTGGGCTACAAGACTATCGCCAGGCAGCTTGGTGAGAAGGTGACTACAGTTGGCACGATAACTCGCAAATGGAAGAAACACAAAATAACTGTCAATCTCCCTCGGTCTGGGGCTCCATGCAAGATCTCACCTCGTGGAGTTGCAATGATCATGAGAACGGTGACAAAGCAGCCCAGAACTACACAGGGGGAACTTGTCAATGATCTCAAGGCAGCTGGAACCATAGTCACCAAGAAAACAATTGGTAACACACTACGCCGTGAAGGACTGAAATCTTGCAGTGCCCGCAAGGTCCCCCTGCTCAAGGCAGCACATGTACAGGCCCGTCTGCAGTTTGCCATTGCACATCTGGATGATCCAGAGGAGAACTGGGCGAAAGTGTTGTGGTCAGATGAGACCAAAATCGAGCTCTTTGGCATCAACTCAACTCGGCGTGTGTGGAGGAGGAGGAATGCTGCCTATGAGCCCAAGAACACCATCCCCAACGTCAAACATGGAGGTGGACACATTATGCTTTGGGGGTGTTTTTCTGCTAAGGGGACAGGACACCTTCACCGCATCGAAGGGACGATGGACGGGACCATGTACCGTCAGATCTTGGGTGAGCACCTCCTTCCCTCAGCCAGGGCATTGAGAATGGGTCGTGGATAGGTATTCCAGCATGACAATGACCCAAAACACACAGCCAAGGTAACAAAGGAGTGGCTCAAGAAGAAGCACATGAAGGTCCTGGAGTGGCCCAGCCAGTCTCCAGACCTTAATCCCATAGAAAATCTGTGGAGGGAGCTGAAGGTTTGGGTTGCCAAACATCAGCCTCGAAACCTTTCTGACTTGGAGAGGATCTGCAAAGAGGAGTGGGACAACATCCCTCCTGGGTTGTGTGCAAACCTGGCGGCCAACTACAAGAAACATCTGACCTCTGTGATTGCCAACAAGGGTTTTGCCACCAAGTACTAAGACATCTTTTGTGAAGGGATCGAATACTTATTTCCCTCACTACAATGCAAATCCATCGCTGACTTTTGGGCACTGGACTTTTGAGGGTTTGTTTGTTGTTATTCTGTCTCTCACAGCTACAGTAAACCTACCATTCCAATTATAGCCTGGTCATTTCCGTGTCAGAGGGCAAACGGACAAAATCAGCAGGGGATCAAATACTTATTTCCCTCACTGTACAAGAGTATGAAATGGCACTCTAAAACCTTTCTGCTGTAGCACTGTTGAACCTAAGCAGTTGTGGTCCCAGTCTGTGGCTGACATGCTCTGCAGCCTTAAGGACTCAGGTAAAACTATCTGCCCTGCAGACTTATCTGGGGATGGGGATGCAATTTTCACTGTGCAGCCCTTGGGGACATGTTTCTACAAGCAAAAGGAGATTTTGCAAGGGAAAAGAAGTGAAAATCACATCCCCATTCCTTCCCTGCATGCTGCCCTGCAAGACAATCCTGAAGGGCAGCTTGTTGACCTGCTCCTTGTGAGAACAGAGCTCTTGCTCTGCTCTCCTTAGGCTGCAGACTATATCAGCTAGTGCCTAAATGGGAAGCAACTGGGGAACTACTTTGTGCTTTCTGAGAAAAGAAAGACCCAGAGGATAGACACATGCAAGTTATCATTTGAAGCTACAATCACAATGCTAAGTACCCATGTGAACTGAGCCATAGATTCCAACCGCTACATTCCTATCTGAGGTTTTGTGGTGATAAAAAGAATATGTTGGCTCTTCACCCTACTGTAGCTATAGTCTCATGATTTTAAAAAAAGTATGGTTTGTGTGATTATGCAGGAAAAACACACATGTAGTTCAGATCAAATCAAATCATCTTTATTACAAACTTAGACCAGCATTAAGTACAGTGGCATACAAGGCAGAAAATGACATAAAAGGCGTAGAACTCCCTTGATCCTTTGATCCTGAGTCCTAAGGGCTTAAAATCTCTGAATCTCAAAATCCTTAAATCCTAGAACCTCAAAGTCTTGAAATTCCAAGGTCTTGATATCTCAAAGTTACAAAACTGTAAAACTTTAAAATGCTCTTTTAAAATGCTGATGAGTGCGCTGCAACTGAGCTGTAAGGTTAAGCACTGTGTCCGGCCTGTTTAGGTCTTGCTATCTGTGAGTACCCGGTGGATTTTGCATGCTGCTGTGCAGAACTTGGTAATATTATGTGTGGTAGCAGGCTTGGAGTCAGAGAGCAGAAGAGAGGTGTAGAATTGGCTTGAGCATACTGGGGACGAGTAATAGTGGCAGGATGAGGGTGGTGCAAATGTCTTTGTAGAATGGGCAGTGGAGGAGAATGTGCATTGTTTAAACTTGCCCAGAGTTGCAGGGGCACAGGCGTTCCGAGAGGGGAGTCTTCCTGTATCTGCCTTCTAGCATGGCTGAGGGGAGGACACGGCATTGGGGCAGGCCAGAAAGGCCCTTCTGTGATTTGGATTGTCCAGCTGCATTAGATACTAGTTAATTTTGGCCCGTTGAACAACGGGCCCTAGTAACGGCTCTCCTGTCCCCCCGCTGCCATTCCCCCTCCCTCCCTCCCAGCTGACCCCCTCCCCATTAAGGGCCAAATCGGCCCAGCCACTTGCCCCCGCAGCTTCCGCCGCCGACCAACCGCCCGCCCACCCAGCTGCCGATACCTCCTTGCCCCCGGAACACGTCCTCCGCTTGATCCGCTGCTCAGTTAACAGAAGGAGAGAGGTGCTCGCATGCAGAGCTCCACTCTCTTTAAAGTCTCTTCCTGAACTGGCGCTTTGCGTCCTTGCGGCCCAGTTTACCCCGGCGCCGGTTTTCCGGCTTCTTCGGGGCGGCCGCTTCTGGCCGCCCAAGATGGCTGCCGGGTACCGGCGAGCGTGTCTCCCTTGCCCTGTTCTGGGCCTGCGCTTCGCGCAGGCGCAGAACAGGGCAGGAAGGCACGGACACACGCTTGGTGTCCGTCCACGGATGGACACCAAGCGTTTTATTAGAGAGGATGCATTGGGGGATGCAGTGTATCTTAGTCTTTCATTGATGAGGAAGTTTGGGGCCCTGCCTACATTGGTTTGGCGCTCTATGTCTGTTATACACAGTTTGATAAGTGTTTTTGCCTGTTCGTAGCCCGAGGGGCAGGGAGAAACCCAGGGATGACATTTTTGTTTGAAGTGTCCGTTTCCACTTGGACTGGTAATTACCCTGTAGTGTTAGCAGGGCTAAACCCAATGGGTTGAGGGATAACCTTAGCCAGTAGTTGAGTATGGCCATCCATACTCTGGCCTCCACTTTTACCAGACCTGTCTCCAGGCATAGGGTAGGATTGAAGACACACTGTGGGACTTGTAGAACTACTTATGAATTTGGACTAACAAGCTCCAATGGGGTGAAGTTGGAGAAGGGGCCCAGTTGGGTGCTGTAGAGGAGTTGTGCCAGCGGCTTGGTTTCAAACAGTTTGAGGGCTTCAGGTATATAGTGGCCACCTCTTGTCCGGAAGAATTTGGCAGAGCTGCTCCTCTTTTGGGCAGTGTGAGAGCCATGAACTTTCTGGTGCTAGAGGCATGGAGGACTACTCCCAAGTATTTAAAGCACGAGAGCTGCTCAATCTTGTGTCTTTTTATGCGTCAGGAGTGGGGTCTCTTGGTGAAGGCCATAATTTTGCTTTTATGGTAGTTGATTTCCAGCTGGCCTTCCTTGCAGTATTGGGCCTCAGAGCTCTTCTGAGACCTATGGGGGCGCTTGAGGGAATTGCTGCATTGTCTGCATAGAGCAGATGGGTGCCTCTGCAAGCTTGTAGGGTGGTGGAAATCTGATTTGTTGAGATGATCCACCATGGGGTTGATATACAGGTGAAACTTGGAAAATTAGAATATCGTGCAAAAGTCCATTAATTTCAGTAATGCAAATTAAAAGGTGAAACTGATGTATGAGACAGACGCATTACATGCAAAGCGAGATAAGTCAAGCCTTAATTTGTTATAATTGTGATGATCATGGAGTACAGCTCATGAAAACCCCAAATCCACAATCCCAGAAAATTAGAATATTACATGGAACCAAGAAGACAAGGATTGTAGAATACAACAATATCGGATCTCCGAAAAGTATAGAGTGTACTGTGCTTGATTGGCCAGCAAACTCGCCTGACCTGACCCCATAGAGAATCTATGGGGCATTGCCAAGAGAAGGATGAGAGACATGAGACCAAACAATGCAGAAGAGCTGAAGGCCGCTAATGAAGCATCCTGGTCTTCTATAACACCTCATCAGTGCCACAGGCTGATAGCATCCATGCCATGCCGCATTGAGGCAGTAATTGCTGCAAAAGGGGCCCAAACCAATTACTGAATACATATGCATGCTTATACTTTTCAGAGGTCCGATATTGTTCTATTCTACAATCCTTGTCTTCTTGGTTCCATGTAATATTCTAATTTTCTGGGATTGTGGATTTGGGGTTTTCATGAGCTGTACGCCATGATCATCACAATTATAACAAATTAAGGCTTGACTTATCTCGCTTTGCATGTAATGCGTCTGTCTCATATATCAGTTTCACCTTTTAATTTGCATTACTGAAATTAATGGACTTTTGCACGATATTCTAATTTTCCGAGTTTCACCTGTAGAAGTTGAATAGGAGCAGGGCAAGAATGCAGCCTTGTTTGACACCCTTCCAGGTTGGGACAGCACTTGAAAGGTGCCTTAACACCTGTACTTAAAATTTAACGTATTCAGAAATATAAAGAGCAAAAAATACAGGAAGCAACTGAATCATGCAACGTATACTTTCCCTGCGTAACTGTGACAAATATTTTTCTACTTCTGCCACAGCATTTTTAAAATCATGTACCTATCCATGATTTTTCCAGAAATTAATAATGCCTTTTATTCTGAAAAGCAGTGGTGCTATCCTCTCAGTTTTATTTAACTTCTTGTTTTCTTATTTTCTATCACTGCTACATTCTACAGCTTAATCAACAAACTTCATATTTTGTGTTTGCATCTTTCCACAATCTGTCAGTACTTATTTTAGCTGCTTAATCGTAAGCTGAATTAAATAATGATCTGCGCATTTCACAAAAAGCAGAATACAGTATATGCGAATAGATCCGGAGCATCCAACTATGGATATCCAGAAGTATCACATACTGCTTGTAAAATGTTGGACAGATATTTTCTCACTTGCACATAAACCAGCCAAAGGTATCAATACATGCCCTTGGTACCACAGCTCTTTCAACAAGCCCCAAGTCCCAATGCCACCCTCACCCCCCTGCTGGCCTCTGTGGGGGGTATTAATATCTTGATTTGAATTGGGCCACTCTCAACGTTGGGCATGAAAACAAAACCTATCCTAAATATATTGCCAGAAATACTCTTCCACATTACCAAGTTTTTAAAATCCCTTTGTTTCATATCATTAGCCTCTCTCTTTTTTGTGAATTAATATTCTATGCTTTGAAAATACTGCCTCTTAGACCAGATTTCGGTAATATTGGTTGCTCAAATAACGTCAGTCTTCTAAGTCTGTTCTGGTGCATCTTTCCTATTATGAAATGCCTTATTTGACAATGCTGACATGAGGGTATCTTCTAAACTTGTTCTTTGAGGATACATTCCTTTTCTATAAAGTTCTGACTTTTCCATCCACCTTATTGGCAGCAGCTTGAGCCAATTGTCTATATTGTCCAAAACTGGGTGCATATCAAAGAACTTTTGTCAATGAAATTTTAGATATAGGAGGAATGTGTGGACAGAAAACATTTCCTATACTTGTTCCATATCCTTAACAAGCTGCTAACTGAGATAATGTGGTGACTAATGCTGACATTTTATTTTGCTTCCAAGATAGGGGTCAATCCAACTAGTATTGATCTAGAGGACATTGGCAAGGACCAGGAAATTAAGCTGAAGCCAGGACAAATTCTCCACATAGTCAATAAACTGTACCCATACACTGTACAGTTCTTAGATGAAATGGGATCATGTGCTGGTGTGGAAGAAGTTAAACCAAAAGGCGGGAAAAGACCTTGCGATGAATCTGAGAACAATGTGGAATCCATGCCAGGAAAACCTGCAAAATTTGGGCAAATGGATCCCCAAGGCTCCAGTTCAAGTTACAAACAGAATGACAGTAATAGTTCCACTTCTTTGTGCCAAAACCCTTCCAGAAAAAAGGTGAGAAAGCAGATATGCCATACTAATGGCAGCTGGCCCTGTAGCACTGCTGGGTGAATACAGTAGGAGAAATTTTGTTCCCAGTGCAGGCTCAGAGCAATTGGTGAGATAACTGCAGGGGTATATCTGTACTACAGACTTAATCTGGCTTAATAGTAATTCCCTCACCCCTGGGAATTGAAGTTCTTACAGGCTATGAGAGATCTTTAACAGCTCTATAGATCATTGACAGATAATTCTCAGCAACCTTATCAAACAATTCCCAGAATTCTTGGGGGAACCATAACTAGTACAACTGTGACAAGCTGTATAGTGTGACCTTACTTTGGAATCTTGTAGGGAGGACACCTGGCAAAGGTGGGTGCATGGAAAAACCATTCAGAGTGCTTCCAGACCTCCCAGTTCGTGGGTAATTGGCATTCAGAATGGAGGCATTGATCTCCTGCAAACCGCATGTTCAAGTAGGAGAAGGGGAGTAAGCACCATTCTAGTTGCTGCTAGTCTTTTTTCACTACATTTGTACACCATTAGCTATTCTAGGCCACAGTCTTAAGCAGCTTATTAGTTGGGATGTCCCACAGAATAACTTGGGACTTATTTTTGAGTAAACAAAGTATCTACTTTATAGGATTTGGTTGTTAGACTTTTTACTTCGCTTAGAAATGACCCTCTTGTTTTTCCTTTAGGAATGTTTGACGCATTGGAGTCAAGGTCTGAAGGTTTCCATGAAAGACCCAAACATGCAGGTAAGGCTCTCATGCTTATCTTAGGTTAGGGTGATACTGTGAGTATGCAGTTGTATGCTCCGTGTCAGTAACATCATTTTAAAATTGTTGTGTAGAAATGTGCTTTTTCTTTCTCTGCTAGATTTACAAGGATGAGAGAGCTGTAGTTATAAAGGATATGTATCCAAAGGCCCGTTACCACTGGCTAGTGTTGCCATGGGAGTCCATCTCCAGCTTGAAAGCAGTAACTCAACAGCACATTGAACTGTTGGAACATATGCATGCAGTTGGGGAACAGATAATCCAACAGTGCCCTGAAAAAGATACCTTACCCTTCAGATTGGGCTACCACGCCATTCCCAGCTTGAGGTAATACATGATTGTGCTCTGAACTGGTTTGTACTGTATGGAACACCAGGAGTCCACAGGCATGGTTGTAAAGTCACCAGTGGCAGCCATGAATTTAACTCTTAAAACTGGAAAGTGTCTAGCTCTCCCCTACTACGTGCCTATTGGAGGGAATGCCTGCCTGCCTTCCTGTGGATTTTCTGCTTCCCTCTGGGGTAGGGTGGTTTGTTGTTGTTTTACTTTGTCCCACATATCTTCTTCTCAGAAGGGAAGGGAGTATAGCAGTGGTAACAAAAAAATAATGGTTGACTAACAAGCCCAACCAAAATTTCTGGGTCTCTGAGGAATACCTGTGAACTATATTTGTGCCTTTGCTGCTAATTTGGGTAACAAATGTGCATTTAATGAATACTGAGGGTTTTTTGTTATTGACTGTTGCTAAGGCTTTGCAGTGAAATGTTAGGAAGATAGCTTTAATGTACTTGAATTACCTCTTCTTTTATTGTGTGTGTTACAGCTCATGGGCAGGAGGGAAGTCTCCTATTCTAAGGATACTACTGAACTGGGAGCAAATTCACATTTTACATGGAGTTGTGTTTGCCACGTGTCCACTGCTGTGTTGAACACTCATGTGAAATTCCACTAAAGCCAGTTTAACTAAAACATTTACTTATTACCAGAAAGTCCGTGGGTACAATTAAAGTGAAACAAGTCTTAAATTATCCTTGTTTAAAAATAACACATATATTTTTATATATTAGATTCAAAATGAAAAGGCTTGTTTTAATTCTTTCCTTGGAAATAGATTGTTCTGGTTTAGATGTTCCTTGGCCCCCAGCTTTTTGTGTGGGTGGGACTGGGAGGTGGGCATTGAGCTCATGGGGTCCCTCCCCCCATTCCCCTCACCATAAGGAAAAGGTAATGCTGAGAGATCCTGTGATTATTTGAACTCAGTATTTTCAGGACTCTATGAGATACTGTAGATTCTAACATAACACTTCTGATAGGCCCAGGGGGTTGAGAACTACAAAATGTACCAGCATGTTGCCTGGCCTTTATTATGTGCACATATGCATGCATATGTAGTGCATCTCTGTGTACAGTGGAATCTGTTGCACACTCCCTATGAAGTCCTAGCATTGCAGTCCAGACCTCCTGATGTCAGGAATCAAAGCACAGGCCTCACTGCATCAGTGACTGCAGCCGTTATGCCTGTATTTCCAGGACACAGCTATGTAAACCAGCGTATGTATGATGACTTTTTGTTATTTGTGCTGTGAATGTTTAAGAACAGATGGTTTGCAGACCTGCAGGAACAATGTCTATATGTTCTACCCCAAACATTGAAGTAGGCAAATTGTGGATGCAGCCCCTGCTTCGTGGAGGATTTGGCTTTCCGTCCCACTGGAGTTTGACACCCTTGCTGTACATTTTGAGCCATTGTGGTCCAGGTGACAGAATGTTGGGACCAGGAGATCTAGATCCATCTTGAACCATGAGCTTAATGTATGGACTTGGCCAACTCTCTGCTTCTCTATCATGCTAGATTTGTATAGTAGAAGTGTCTTACCCAGGGCTGCTCAACCTTGGCCCTCCAGCTCTTTTTGAACTACAACTCCCATAATCCCCAGCCACAGTGCCCGTAGCAGCCAGGGATTATGGCAACTGCAGATGATGGATATTTATATACTGCTTTTCAACAAAAGTTCCCAAAGCGGTCTACATAGAGAAATAAAAATAAATAAAGATGGATTCTTGTCCCCAAAGGGCTCACAATCTAAAAGGAAACCTCAGATAGACCTCAGCAAAAGCCACTGGAAGGATGCTATGTTGGGGCTGGATAGGGCCAGTTGCTCAATAAAGAGAATTGCCACTTTAAAAAGGTGCCTCTTTACTGAGAAGGGGTACACTTGTTCTTTTTGTTTGGTTTTTCAGCCACCTACATCTTCATGTCATCAGCCAAGACTTTGATTCTCCTTGGTTTGTAACCAAGAGGCACTGGAACTCTTTTACAACAGAATACTTCGTAGACTCCCAAGGTAATAATTTCAGCTTCCTCCCTTAAGACACTGAGGTAGCGCTATTGATTTATTGTTGTGTCTTTGGAGTTTTGGTTTGCTCTCTGTAACTTTGGCTCAAGCTAGTAGTAACAGCAGCAGGCATGTTGGTTTTAATTGCATAACTGTCACATTCACACATACAGAGGAGGAGGAAGTGGGGTGGGTCTGTCTGTAACAGCAGAAGCGAGGTGGGTTGTGTGTTTATAACAAAAGAAGTGAGTGAGGGGACCTGTGTGCATCACCTTCCTGCAGTGTTTCATAATTTTGATTATATGGATGTGGCTGAACTTTTAGTCTCACATAAGTTGCATCTTTCCCCCCTCCTCTTCAGATGTCATTGAGATGGTAAAGAAGAAAGGAAGAGTAATTGTAGACGTCTCCATTTCCCAGCTCCTGAAACTGCCTTTGAAGTGTCATGTTTGCAAACAACTACTACCAACTGTTCCTAAATTAAAGGAACATCTTGGGAAACATTGGCCAAAGTGATTGTGGAATCTCTGTTCTAATCCACTCAATTACATTTTACTGATAATTAGATTAACTTAATTCATTGGTAACATGCCGGCGTGTTTAAGACCATACTGTGGCTGCTTCTTTTTAAATGCACTGAAAACTGAGTGTGTAAAATTGTCGTACTTCTGACTTTGTGTGTCCAATTGATGATTGGGGTTTTGCGGTTATGATGTGGAAGAGGTGTGCCTTGTACGGTGGTATGTACCTGATATTTTTTGCAGCAGAACTCAACTGAACCTAGATTGGTTGCATACAAGTAGGAGAAACCAAAAGGAACAGTTCCAACTTGTTTCTACTTAATTGGAGAGAATTTAACACCAATAAATGCAGTTTGGAGAGGAAAATCAAATGCTTGGATCTTGACTTAAATGCCTTCTCCCTCTGCTTCTGAGCGGAGTAGTCCAAACACATTACAGCTAGTTTAAAGTGGTAGTTAATAATCTTTGAGCTGCACTACTGCTGCTCTTGTGCAGGTGGATTAATCACATCTGCTCTAAGGAGAGAAAGCTCCTCCCAGGCCTGCATTAGAGTGACCTAAGTGGTACCAGGCTCTCTGTCTCCGTGTTAATCAATTGTCAAGCTTGCAGACAAAGAGCACAATCAACCCCTTATGCGAAGGACCAAGTAGGAGGGATATGTGCCCATGTGCCCAGACTATTTTGTTGGAGTCAGGGCAGAAAGAAGCAGAAGCCAGAGAGCCTGGCGTGCTCTGGCTCCTTAAGATCCAACTATTTATGTCTATGGATCTGGTTTGTCCTGTCAGTTCCCCCTTACAATTCTGTGACTCTGGCCCTACAGCTAGCATGTTTGTATAGCCTCATCCTTTGGATTGGAGATAGCTGTCCTGCCTGGTAGCCATTTTCAGAAAGTCAAGTGGGGCATTTATATTTATTCATTTTTTAAATGTTGCACTGTATGACCATTTCTTACTCCAGTCAGCAACTTCCTTCTAGTCCTCTAGCATCAGTTGCCTTTGGTGAGAGACAACTTGCACATCTATGGTTAGCCATCTAGCAATTTCATACATGGATGCTTGGAGGAATGGCAACACTTCCCGATAACTTATCCCTGTGCCTCTAGTTCTGTAGGTACATCTGCCACTTTGCCTTATAAAGAGTATCAGCTTCTTAACCCTGTGGACAGTTTAGTACTGCCTCTGGAGAGTTGTGGGGATGCTGTGGGTCACCCTCAGAAGGGGGCCTTTTGTTTGCCGCTCCTGGGTTAAAACTTGCTACTTAATTTATCTTGCCTTCTTCCTGGAAGAGAGCAGAATATTTTGAAGAGGGAGTTGACGCACTGAGACAGAGTTTCATAACATGTTCCTAAGGATGAAAGGGAGACTAGAAGTGTAAGCACTGAAAGATATTCCCCTCAGGGGATTCAAGTCCCCCCCCACTGGCTTCTCCAAGATAGGGCTGAGAGAGATTCCTGCCTGCAACCTTGGAGAAGCCGCTGCCAGTCTGTGAAGACAATACTGAGCTAGATGGTCTGTACCAATGGTCTGACTCAGTATATGGCAGCTTCCTATGTTCCTATGGATATTTCACAGCTGATTTCCTTGCTAACAGAGCAAAGAGGCACCTTTTTAAAGTGGTGATTCTCTTATATTTAGCAGAGGAAGAGCAACTGGCCCTACTCAACCCCAGCACAGCATTCCTCTGGTGGTTGCTCCTGGTATCTACCCTTTAAAAAAAAAGTCTGTAAGCCCTTAGGGGCAACGGAACTATCTTTATTTTTCTATATAAACACTTTGTGAACTTCTGTTGCAAAGCAGTATATCAATACTTATAAGATGTTAATAAAAGACAAGCAAACTATCCACTGTGATACCAAATATTCACTCACTCTGTTCCTTAAGAAGGCTTGACACACACAAAAATACACACAACAGATTAATAGCCAAATCAATAAATGCAGCATTAGCAGCTGTTGTTTTTCTTGTCGATAACCCCAAATCAGCTGAAGACCTCCATGCAGCCAAATTGTATGGCCATTTCCTGTTCCAGGCCTCAACTAAGCACATGGATTATGTCATAATACACAATGCTCATGTCATTAAGGTTCTAAAACTGTCGTGTGCATTCTTGCCAGTTGAAGTGATGGCCAGAGCATAGAGAATGGATATAAATGAAAACCAGAAAACAAAATGTCAAGCAGAGGAAGTGCAAGTGGTGGCTGTGCTCCATCAAAAAGGGGCACAATAGTTAAGCATGGCATCAAGCCTAAAGAAGAGGGATCTTCTGCTCCAAGGAGGATAGTGAAAGAAACCAGAGCTGTTGTTGTAGACATTGGCACGGGTTCCTGCAAGTGTGGGTTTGCTGGAGAACCAAAGCCAACCCATGTGGTCTCATCTACCGTGGGTAAGCATTTGCAGGAGACTGCAAAAACGGGGGATAATAGGAAAGAGACTTTTGTTGGCAGAGAACTTAAAGATGCAACAATACCCCTGAAACTTGTCAACCCTTTGAGACATGGAATAATAGTGGACTGGGATACTGTTCAAGACATATGGGAATATCTTTTCCACAAGGAGATGAAGATTCGGCCTGAGGACCATGCTGTTCTAGTATCAGATCCTCCGCTGAGCCCTACCACCAACAGAGAAAAATATGCAGAAATGCTCTTTGAAACATTCTGTACCCCTGCTATGCACATTGCGTACCAATCTAGATTGTCAATGTATTCCTATGGGAAAACATCAGGTCTTGTTGTGGAGAGTGGCCATGGTGTCTCCTATGTGGTTCCTATTTATGAAGGCTACACCCTGCCCAGCAATACTGAACGGGCAGACTATGCGGGGTCAGATGTCACCCAGTATCTGATGAAGTTATTAAATGAATCTGGAAATGGGTTCACTGAAAAGCAATGGTACATTTTGGAAGATATCAAAGAGAATTATTGCTTCACCTCGTTGGACTGTCAACAGGACGCAAATGCACCTTCCAGGAAACATGAAATTGAATATGAGCTCCCTGACGGAAAAATGATCACTATTGGCAAAGAGAGATTCATGTGCACTGAGATGCTCTTCAAGCCATCCTTGATAAACTCACAGCAGCTGGGGCTTCCTCTCCTAACCTTGACATCCCTCAATAAGTGTGATGTTGCCTTAAAAAAAAATCTGATGAGCAACATTTTGTTGTGTGGAGGCTGTACCACAATGAAAGGCTTTGCAGACCGCTTCCAGAGGGAGCTAATCAGAATGTGTCCAAATGACAATCCCATTTCATCAGCCTCCCCTGGGAGAAAAACTTCTGTATGGACTGGGGGCTCCATCCTGGCATGCCTTAAGGCTTTCCAGCAGCTTTGGGTTCACAGGCGTGAATATGAAGAACGGGGCCCTTTTTACATCTACAGGAAGTGTTTCTGAGCTCCCGACAGATTAATTTCCCTGCCTGCCTGCCCACGCTTACCCACTTAGTTAGATCTACATTGGTTGAAGAAGTTTCGCACTTTCAGCAGTATCCAGCAGAATATTACTTGGTCTGTGAGCACTAGGGGATAGTTTACTTTCTGTTTTCCCTATATTAAAATATCATCGTTAACACCCTGTAATTGCAACTAACTGGCTTTCCATTTCTTGACATAAGTGGCAGACATACAGCAGAGCAGATTTGTACACAGGTCTTCCTTTCAAGATTATCCCCTACAAGTTCTCACTTTATGGAATTGAGTGGGACTTACTTTCCAATAAACACACATAGGATCTGGCTCAATATCTATCTTGTAAAAGAAACAGAAGCAAAGATTGATTGAACTATCGCATTTCACATGCAAATTGTAAGAGAGCTGGACAGAGGACCTATATTAAAGTAGATGTTTGGTTATATCTAATAAATATTTCTGCAAGGAAGAACCTTTTTTGCTTATCTTGTGAGAAAGAAGTGCAAACGAATTAAGCCTTACAATGTTCATGTGGCCAGATGGAGAACAGCAATGCACAGCTGGCTGTATGACATTTTCAAAGATGCTAATATCAAAATAACTTAAGGAAAAAAAGACATAATCCAAAAAAAGCCCTAGTAATTTAAATTTATTTATTGGATTTATAAGCCACCTGGTATAAAACATCTACAAGCAACTTATATAAAACCATTTTTTAAAAGGAGTTAAGCAAAACAGTATAAAAGTCCAAGGCCTCCACAGCCCCTTGGGGGCCCCCAAATCCTCTTTTGTCTGTTTTCCTGCCTGAAACTTTAGGGAAAGTGGCATATAAAGCCTTGGCACCCGCTCCTTAGCAATTTTGGCAAAATATTCTCAGTAAGAATATGAGGAGGAGGAAGGATGCAGGTCTTTCTTTTAAATTACTCTCTCAGTTTACAAAATATTTCTGTATATCCAATATGCACATCACATTTGTTTTTGGATGGCCCAGTTTCACTGCTGAATAGATAGGCATTCATACACAGACATCTGGCATGAAAATGATCATGCACATTTTTTTTGTTGTGATATGTACTTCTAGTTTTTAATCCCAGAAAAATCAACAAATCACTGGGCTTTACTAACTCAACCCTATACTGGAACATGGTATTCTGCATCTATTCTATAGAACTATATTCAGGACTAAAGACATTTCAGGAAGCTACATATTTGTTAAATACACACTTTCCCCATTTGTCTATAAAGTTTGCATTAGGGATGTGCACGAATCGGTTTGGCGCCTCCATAGGAAGCGCCAAACTGGCTTGGGGTCCTGCAGCTGAACCAATTCGGCAGGGCGTAGGGAGCAGTTCCTTTTTTAAAAGGTAGAGGTAAAGTGTGCCATCATGTCATTTTCAACTCCCGGCGCCCACAAAGCCCTGTGGTTGTCGTTGGTAGAATACAGGAGGGGTTTACCATTTCCGCCTCCTGTGCAGTATGAGATGATGCCTTTCAGCATCTTCCTATATCGCTGCTGCCCGACATAGTACAAGCGGGGATTCGAACCGGCAACCTTCTGCTTGTTAGTCAAGCATTTCCCCACTGCGCCAAGCAGGTCCTTATCTGCTCCTGTGCCAATCGCTTTTCCAGGCACGGCACTAACTCTACAAAAGGCCATGTGGGGCTCTGGCGCTTCTTGCAGTCTACACGCACATTGCATGTGTAGGCTGCAGAGAGCAGCACCACAGCCACGCACAGCCTTTTGTAGAGCACCACGCCCGGAAAAGCAATGGGGCTCATCCCTACTGTGTGTTTGCGTTTCTTTCTGTCTGTCTTTTTATACACAAATCAGTGTAGGAAAGGAGACCAAAACCCACTCACTCGCCTAACCTTGCCACTTTCAGCTGTTTTAAGCATTTCGCCCCTGCTCAGTATTCGTTCTAATCTGCAGTGGAAGACCCCTGTGGCAAGGGGAGGAGCTTAACTTTTCCCCTTATGTCAGGCTTACACAGCTAGGGGAGAAGGCCTGGTCTTGTGATAGCAAGCATGAATTGTCCCCTTTGCTAAACAGAGTCTGCACTGGTTTGCATTTGAATGGGAAACTACATGTGAGCACTGTAAGCTATTCCCGTTAGATGGGACCACTGTGACCATGGAGAAGCTGCTGCCAATCTGTGTAGACACTACTGACCTAGATGGACCAATGGTCTGACTTGGTATAAGGCAGCTTCCTATGTTGTACTGCTAAAAGTGCCCCAGCTCCAGGTTACTATGGATCTAAACAATACATGTAGTTTAGTCCTTAAGCAGCTGGATTCTGCAATGATTGCTGTTTTGTGCTTGCACAGAATTATGTCACACAAGCAGCCCTGCTAGTAAGATAAAGTCACATGTAGTAAACATAGCTGTCCATAAAACAGCATAAAAATTCCTGCTCAGTCACTAAAAACTAGACTTCCAGAAAAGGACTGTGCATCAATGATTTAACAACTTTTCTGTGTAGCAATTTTGTAAGATATTAAGCAGCAATTGAGATCTTGTAGATAATATACATAAATGAAGTGTTAAAGTCAGAGAGATAAATTACAGCAAAACTTTGTTAATCCCTAGATCGCCTCGGCCAGTTGTATCCCGTCCTGTGAGGTCTTCTCATCTGGCCCTTGTTAGTTGTCCTGGGCCCTGGTGTAGTGCGTGGTGCCTGGGCCCGTAGGAGGGCCTTCTCTGTGGCTGCCCCTCTTCTTTGCAGCACTCCCCCCCCCAGCATTTGTTCAGCCCCCTCCTTAGTTGTTATTAAGGCCCTTCTTAAGACCTACCTGTTTTGCCAGGCTTTTGCCCTTTAATTTTTTTTAAAATTGTTGTTCACTGCCTAGAGTCTTTGGAGGAGGTGGTATACAAGAAATTTTTAATAAATAAATAATAAATCCCACTCTCTCTTGGTCTGGGGGAAGAGAGAAAGAAAATACTCTTTAAAAAAAAAAAGCATGGCACTTCAAGGCTAATGTCTGAAAATCCAGAATCAGATTAGTAGTTGATAGAAATATAACCTGGATTGTACCAGGGTGAGGCCTGAGCCCTCAAGAGAATTTGAAGAAAAAGCAGCACACTTCACCACTACATCCATTTCAGTGGAGGGTCTCACTTTTGCTGCACAGCATTAACTGTTGTCCAGTATTAGTTAGAGTTCTATGCCCTTTTAAGAAAGAAGTTCTAAAACCTGGACAGCCAAAGTGGTATTTTGCTTGGTGGATCAGTTTTAAAATGCTAAACTGATTATCTCTTATCAACAGGCTAAAAGGGAATGAAGACTTAAAATGCTACACTGAGACAACCAAACAAGAACAGTGTAAAATAACCAAAGTTGGTTGCTTGGTTTGCAACAGCTATTATTCATTGGCCTTAGAAGTGGGCAAGCCAGGGGCACCTTCCTGAAGCTGAGCTGAGCTTGGCCATTCTCTGTATGTTGTGTGTACTGTCTGCCATGAGCAGAACCAGCAAAGAACTTTCTCTGCCTGATTTCTCTCTGAAGGTGAGAGAGAGAGAGAGAGAGAGAGAGAGAGAGAGAGAGCTGGAAAAAGGAAAGATGACTGAAGAAGCTGCAGAAAGCCTGTGAGACTTCAGTGGGATCCCAGAACTGGAGCAGGAAAGCAGCAAGTTACTGAGAGTACTACTGGGCCCTTTTCATGGGTATTGCTGGGGAATTCATGGGTATTGCAGCGCAAGTCACAATTTGACAGTGCCGATAACCATCTAACCATGGGGGTGTAGGAGGAGGACCACTTCCTGCTCCAGGTGACAGCCAATGTTACTTGGTCTGTGAATAGTTTACTTTCGGTTCTCCCTGTATTGAAAACTCATTTGGCACTCTGCAATTACAACTAAATGGTTTTACGTTTTATATTTCTTGATTTAAGTGACAGACATAAGGCAAAGCAGATCTGTAAATGAGTAAGCCTTTCCTGCCAGATTATCCCTTACAAGGATAAAAGTGAGCATCTAAAGACAAGGATACATGTAATAAACATATCTGACAATACAAGACAAAGCATAAACATTCCTGTTCAATTACTAGAAACTAGACTTCCAGAAAAGGACTATATCAATTATTTAATAATTCTTTTGTATAGCAGTTTTGTAGGATGTGAAGCAATTGAGAACTAGGAAGTAATATACATTAAGTGAAGTGTTAAACTCAGAAAGTTACAACAAAAGTTTATTAAGCTCTTTCTCGGTCTGAGGGAAGAGAGAATATACTCATTTTTTAAAGTATGGTATTTCGAGGCTAAAGCCTTAAAATCCAGAATCAGATTATCAGCTGGTGCAAATATGACCTGGATTCTACCAGGGTGAGAACTGAGCCCTTGAGAAAAATCACCACCCCTACATCCAATTCAGTGGAAGGCCTCGCTTTTGCTGCATAGCGTAAATGTTGTCCAATATTAGCTTGAGTTATATGCCCTTTTTTAAAAAGACAGAAGTCCAAATTGAATCTAGAAAATAAAAGTGGTTTGCAGCATCTATTATTCTTTGAGAGCTTTGTCCAGTTGTCCAGGCAGTACCTCAGAACTGTAGGAGGGGAAAAGAGGATACAGTAGGTTAGGCTATAACATCAGACATACACATATAACGCAATGCAAGTTTGCTTTGGCCTGCCCATTCCTTGCCTTACAAGACATATGACCAACAAGGCATGAGGAGGACAAAATAGGAGGAAACCTTTACTTAAATACAGTCAAGTCCATCAATGGAGTTGGAGTCTGGATTATTGGAGGAGGTTCAAAAGAACGTAAGAACAGTCCTGCTGTGTCAGGCCCAAGGCCTAACTAGTCCTGCAGCCTGTTTCACACAGTGGCCCACCAGATGTCTCTGAGAAACCCATAGGCAAGTGCTGAGGGCATGCCCTCTCTCCTGCAACTGGTATTTAGAGGCATTGTGCCTCTGAGGCTGGAGATGGCCTATAGCCACCAGACTAGTAGCCACAGATAGACTTGTCCTCCATGAAATTGTCTAAGCCCCTCTTAAAGCCATCCAAGCCAGTGGCCATCACCACATCCCGTGGCAGAGAATTCCATAGATTAATTATGCACTGTGTGAAAAAGTACTTCCTTTTTCTTGGCCCTAAATTTCCTGGCCATCAGTTTCATGAGATGACCCCTGATTCCAGTGTTGTGAGAGAGGGAGAAGAATTTCTCTCCGTCCATTCTCTACTCCATGCATAACTTTATACCCCTCTATCATGGCTCTCTGTAGTTGCCTTTTCCAAACTAAAAAGCCCCAGATGTGGTAGCCTTGCCTCATAAGGAAGGTGATCCAGGCCCCTGATAATCTTGGTTGCCCTCTTCAGTACCTTTCCCAGTTCTACAATGTCCTCCTTAAAATACGGTGACCAGTACTATACACAGTACTCCAAATGTGGCCGCACCATAGATTTGTATAAGGGCATTATAATATTAGCAGTTTGATTTTCAATCCCTTTCTTACTGATCCCTAGCATGAAACTGGCCTTTTTCACAGCTGCTGCACATTAAATCGACACTTTCAACAAGCTTTCTACCATGATCCCAAGATCTATCTCCTGGTCAGTCACTGACAGCTCAGTCCCCATCAGTGTACTTGTGAAGTTAGGGTTTTTTTTGCCCCAATATGCATCACTGTACACTTGTTTACACTGAACTACATTTGCCATTTTGTCACCCACTCACCCAATTTGGAGAGATCTTTTTGGAGTGCCTCACAATTTGTTGTGCATTTCACTACCTTAAATATTTTAGTGTTATTTGCAAATTTGGCCATTTTGCTGCTTACCCCAATTTCTAGATAATTTATGAATAAGTTAAAGATCACTGTTCCCAGTTCAATTTCCATTGGGTGCTTTTGTTGAGTTTGGGAGGTATAAACAATTCAGAATCTGGCGGGGGAAAGACAAGAGAGAATACTATTATTATTACAATAAAGATCATGTATATGCCATTTTTAACCAAAAAACTTCACAAAGCAATTTACACAGCAAAAAAGAATGAGGAAGTGGTTCCCTGTCCCAAATGGGTTCTCAGTCTAAACGGAAACACAAAGGAACACCAGCAGCAGCCACTGAGGGATGCTCTGCTAAGATAAAATGAGGACAAGTGCTCTGTCCCGGCTGCTAAATATGAAGCTACCACTTTAAAAGGTGCTTCTTTGCCCAGTTAACAGAGGTGGAACAAATAACAGTATTTGTAACTAAGAAAGAAGCATCTATTCCATCTGCTATTGCAGGCATTCCTGACTTTTTTTAATTTTTTGCCTCAGTACAAGAATCTGTTGATTTTCAGGCATATTAGGAAGTTACTTGAATATCTTCTAATGACCAAATCAATATGGGGGAATAACTCAACAATACTGTTTGAGAAATTTGAGTGTTCATGGCAATTCACATACATTCTCTCAGGAATCCTTACAATAGTGGCAAGTAGGCCGGTATTATCATTGCCCTACTGCAGATGAAGAGGGTGGCGGCTCGCCCTAGGCCACCTACTAAGTTCATGACTCTTGACTCTATCAGCACTTGTCTTAGACAGATGAAGGGGATATACAAGGCTGGATACTACTGGAGAGCTGAATGCTGGGATTATATATATTATTTTAAAAACTTGCTTTCCTATCCATCAGTGGATTCTGAAAGCTTGCAAGATGTATTCAGTGAGCAGGCATAAAGGAAAAAGCACCCCCACACCCCACAAACAGCACTGAAGGATCCTCTCTTTTATTTGGTATACAGAGTTGATTTCTGGAAATGCCCCTCTGTTTCCCCAGACTGAAGCCAAGACGTGCTCTTCTGTTCCTTTTCCTTGCAACAAACCTCCTGACATTTCTGTAAACCTATATGTAGCCCACGTTCAGCTGGCTCAAGACCTCTTCATACATTGTTTTTATGTAAGGAGTGAATGCAACAAAAACATCTACAGGTACACTGATCATGGAGCTTCGATTAACAGATGGTGTGGTAGACCCAGGTTTCCCCTTTGTTCTGTGTGGAATGGTCCTTAGAGACCTGTGAAACCCCAGCTCTTTCCAAACAGGCTCACAAGAGGTTCAGATGAAAGCATTCATAAGCTGGACTTGCTCTTCTGGTGACCTTAGTAGCCGACTGCTGATAAGTGGCAAGCATGAATGCAGTCAGTCTCTGAGAATTATTCTCTTCACTTGACATAATAAAATATATTTTAAAAGTCTGGTTCACACATCCATCTACAACACACTTTGTCACTGGGTTGCTTAGTACTAGATCATGAGTTTCAGAGAGGTAGCGGTGTTATTCTGGCACAGCAAGAACAAAGGGCTCTGGCACAGGGCTCTTCTTTGTTCTAGCTATGCCAGAATAACATGGCTACCTCTCTTGAAGATGAACAACCTTATGCTCCAATCAAGATGCCACAAGATGTAGTTTCGTAAGAACATAAAAAGAGCCTTTCTGGAAGGCCTATCGAGTGGCGGGCACACACACATATACACACATATACACACACGTACGCACGCATGCTGCATGCATGTGCAGGCATTACCCCTACTATCCAGCATTGTGCATGCCTGGGCCAGTGGCTAACCTGGCATCCTGCGTGTCCAATCCGCCCCGTGCCCTGCCTCCATTGCGTAGCTGGCCGTGGCAGCCAGCTGCGGGGTCAACAGAGCAAAAAACTGCCATGCTGATCCCATGCTGATGTTGTACATGCGCATCAGCCAGCTGAGGAACAGGGTGGGGTGCAGAGAATGCTGGGTTGGCCACCTGCCCATGTGTACATGATGTTGGGCAGTGGCAACAGGTCAGTGCATTGATGTTTAAAGTAACACGCTGCCTGCTTCACCAACACCCCTGCTTCAGAGCTCACTGGCTGCCACAGGCCCTATCTAATGCAGCATCCTGTTTTGCAGTGTGGCCCACCAGATGCTCCCCCATGAGCAGGAGATGAAGGCACACCCTCTCTCCTGCAACTGGTATCTAGAGGCATCCTACCTCTGAATCTGGAGGTTGCCCACAGACATCAAGACTAGACTTCTGATGGATAAGACTTCTCCATGAATTGATAGACCTCCACAAATCTGTCTAAGCCTCTTTTAAAGCCACACAAGCTGGTGACCAATACGGGAAGACTCTCACATGAAAGTATGAACCAACAATTGCAAAGCATCATGTCTGTGGGGCAATAAGTGACATAAATGTGCTAATTCACATGTGGACTGCTCATCACTTGATAATTCTCAGTCAAAATGTGTGAATTGTCTGCACTGAACAGTATCTGAGTTGCCATTAAGGAATATCAAAGTTATATAGCCAAATGATAGGCATGCATATCTGTGAATCAGCTCAAAATACAGGCATAGAGAAAGTGATGCAACAAGGGAGAAAATTTTCCTTGGTAGCCAGATAAAATACAATCAGGGCTAATCCAGGGAGCAGTTCCTGTTTTGAATACCAGAGCTTAGCCCAGGAATTTGTGAAGAAATAAAGAACAGTATCTCTGAGCATAAACAGAACATGTCCCATCTGTCAACACACAAAAGTACTACCTGCCTCCATACCACTTGAGATTAGAGGGATGGGATTCCACTGGCTTCAGTTCTGGCACCTCTGTTTACCAAAATTAATAAGCACTGGATGCAGTCAGTGGATTTGTGCAGTGCATCGTTTTTCTCACTCACCTTGTACTGCGGGAGTCGTCATTTTCTGCTGACTATAAGCAGCTGTTATGCTGTTGGCAGTTGAGTTAGGACCCAGGATCTAAAATGGCAAGGAATTGGCAAAAGAAAGTGTTTGCTTACATATAACCAGGAAGTACAACATCTGAGCAGAATTAAAACCTAGCCTGTGTCTTGCTGTACCTTCCAGGCATTTTTACACCTCCACCACCACAGTTATTCTCTTAGGGGGTGAGAGATGCCGAACTACTCCTCAGTTCAAAAGATCAACAATGGGTTGTTGTTTTTAATTTCCCTCTCCTCCTTCTCCAATTGCCACAAGTAGATCAGCTGGCAAGGAGCCCTTCCCAGCCACAATGTCCTGCAATGCCTCCTTAGATATTGCAAGGGATGTGGCTCTTTCTTTAAAGAGAAAATTACTGGGGCAAACCTGCCATAAGAGAGCTAGTAAACCACTGTAGGAAACCCAGGCTTCCACCATATCAGGCTACATGGATCAGTTCTGGTGATGGCAGTGTTACCCCTAGATTGATACCTATAGAATCAATATTCTATAAGGGATATTGATTCCAGGGGAAGCTGCAATGGGCTCTTTTCAAAATGAGCCATCAGAATAAGGATTCAAGTACAGGGACAGGGCCTTTTTGGTGGTGGTGTCTCAACTTTGGAACTCTCCTCCACCTGCCCCGCCCCCCAGGAGTATGGACAGCTGCCTTTCTACATGCCCTTCTGCCCTGCAGTACTAAAGACCTTTTCGTTTCACAGGTATTTGGTCTCCAATAGATTTATCTTGCTATGAACCATAACAGTCATCTTTAAGCTGTATTGAGTTGTGGGGTGGGGGTTTTTGTTTGGTATTGCTGTTAATATTGTCAAGCTGTTTTGGATCCTTCTTTTTTTTGGCGTGAAAATTGGCTCACAAATATTGCTGGTCTATTAAACAAGTGAGTAGCTCCAGTAGTTGCCCCTACTCAGAACTGTGCCAGGAAGAGCACCAGCAGTGCCTAGCTCTACATTCAGGAGCAGAGCTGTAATAGGGTGCCTGTGTTCCAAGGACTCACAGGACCCTGCCTACCCCACTCACCTGCTGACAGAGTTTTTCTCCCCACGCCCTGCAGCACACTCCTCCAGCCCACTGCCACTCTCTGCCCATCCCCAACAGTGCTGCGTGAGGTAGAAGTATGTCGTTGCTGGGGTGAGGAGGCCGCTGCCCAGGAGAAGACAGGCTGCTTATGTCCTCCCTATGCCACTGCCTGCACTGTAAGAGTCAGGGCAATGCAGAGGGCTTAGAATCCAATTCTTACTGGGTTGGCGGGGCTCTGCTGCAAGTCTGGGCTCCAGATTTCAGGGAGGGTGTGTTCCATCAACTGAAGGGTCTCCTCCAAGGCTTGCTGCAACTTCTGGGCTTGCCCATCATAGCCAAAGAGGACTAGATGCTTTAAAAGGCAGTGCACCTCATCTGGAGAAGAAATGAAAGAGACTCCAAGCAAACCAGAGACACAAAACTGCAGGTATTTGGGTGTGTGTGGTGGTGGGGGGTACATGCAAATACCTATTGTCAACCCCAAATGACACAAGATTGATTAAGCAGAATGCCCATCTCTCTTGAGCATGTGTTACAAATCTTTTAAATATGTACTTTGGCCTTGCATATATACTGTAAATTTTAAACTCAAAACAACCGTCACGGAAAGGTGGAACCAGGAGAGGAACCTCTGCACATGAGAAGAACTCTTTCCCCTTGCACAGTGGCTATGCTTAAAATGGCACTCCTGAGGTTACTTGCTTCAGGAGGGAAGCTGCCATTGTTGCCAATTGAAGTGTCATGCCTAGGTCTGGTAGCAGCTTGTGCCAGGGGAAGCTTTCATCAGGACCACAGTGTGAGGGAGAAGGGTTAAATACTCCCCTCCCTACCGTGCTGGCTGTCCCAATCTTGATTTCCCCCTGCATTGCTTTTTAACTTAAGGAGACACAGAAACGTGCACCCCACACAAACATTTACATTAAAATTTCAGTGCTCAATTTAACAATTGCTGATACTGGGCCTATAGCCATGGAAGACCCTGCAGTGCCTGGACACTGCAGGGGCATTCCAGGCCTTTTCCCTGGGTGTTCAGCTTTCCCCCCTCTTTCCTAACCTTTTTGTTTACCAAGATGCAAGAAGAAAAATGCAGGCAGCAAACTGCTCTTGATTCCCAGTATCCTAGCCAATGACTGCAAAATACAAGGATGACTGACAAGCATGTCACACATTAAAAATGTATTTAATGTTTTGTTGTTTTAACAAACTAAATTAACATCTTAAATTGAAACATGCGATAGTAAGACTTTTGTCATTTCACACTGACTTATGATTTGTCCCCCACTCGGTTCACCCTTCTGCCACCGCTCCACCACAAACATTCTGGTAACCGATCTAGGAACAGAGGAAGCTGCCATATACTGAATCAGACCATTGGTCCATCTCGCTCAGTATTGTCTACACAGACTGGCAGCAGCTTCTCCAAAGTTAAAGGCTGGAGTCTCTCTCAGCCCTATCCGGAGATGCCAGGGAGCGGACTTGGAACCTTCTGCATGGAAGCATGAAGATGCTCTTCCCAGAGGGGCTGTATCCCCTGAGAGGAATAGCTTACAGTGCTCACATGTAGTCTCCCATTCAAATGCAAATCAGGGCTGACCCTGCATAGCAAAGAGGACAATTCATGCTTGCTCCCACAAGACCAACTCACTTATCTCTGAATGGTGTCTATAATGAAGGCAAGACAAAAACACACAGTCCAGACCAGTAAATAGACATGAACATTCTTTACACAAAAAGTACAAAGTCCAAGCTAGAGAGTGTCTTTCCTCAGCACACAGGCCTCTGAAAGTAATTTGTATCAGGTTTTATAGTTAAGCAAATAATCTTTAAAGGATTTCTAAATCACAGTTCATCCCTAGAGAGAATATTGCCTCTTCAATATTCAGATGTTGAATAATGTTTGGACACCCACCTACACATTTTTTTCTTTTGGATTTATAGTAATCTTTAGGCGTATTTAGTCTTCAAGGACACCTCATCACTGGGACTCTCTCTCTCTCTGAAGAAGATTAGGTCTTGCTATTTGCCTGTCTATTTGCTCTTGCCATTCTTCCTCTCCACGCCCCCCTCCCCCAATCACTTGTGAGCTTCATACTACATTGAAAGCTCAAAGAGCCTCAGGGACTAACCTTTCAGACCATCAACACTTCGAACTATTTCCCCTAAAACCTCCAGAAGTGCGATGTCCTCCAGGGGGTTCCCTTCCTTCAGGCTGTGTTTCTTGCGTTCTGCCTTGCGACGATTCTTTGAAGAGCGTCTACAAAAGATGTAACATATACTGAAACAGAACCGCTAATGGTATTGCAGGGGCAGGAGAAAGGAAACCAAAGTGGAATAAGCAGGTTTCATGGCGCTTCACCTTGTCCTCATCACGTTCAATGCACCTTGACCAATGTTGGGTTGGCCCACTTAGGCCTAGTTAGACCACATTAGAGCTATATATATAGTTTGGCTCTATATAGAACTATGACTATATCTCATTGGGCTCATTATAGAATACTCCTCCATACCAAAATAAAAAGATTCCAAACCTCCCCATACACAGAAAACTAGCAGCTTAGGCAGAACCTTCCCCACTGACATGCTAGGTTTTCCACAAGCAGGAAGGTTGGTATGGAGGAGCATTACATCTTGTCAGCCTCACCTGCAGTCTGAACAGGTGCAGCCTAGACACAGGTTTATCTCCTCATTGAGAAACGGTCTTTAGTCGTAACTTCTTGTGACTATTTATTTGGCCCTCATAATAATTCTTTGTATTCATGAATACTTGTCAGACATCACTCCAGTATAGATAGCTGTATATTCCCCACCTTTAGAGACTGGACCCTTCAGTAAAGAGGAAAGCAAGAGCACCAGCAACAAAGCCTCTATTTCCATCTGCCCAGAATACATTAAAGATAGCCGACCCATCTTCTGTATTTTCTTGGGCACCTCTGGTCTGGAAGCACGTTTAGCCATATAACTCAACCCATCCCTTTATATGTGGAGTGCGTGACCTTGGATGCGTTTAGGGCATTACACACAAAATCCAAAGAAAGATGCAGTGCTGAAATGAGGAACATGTCTTTCACACACAGAAAGCCAACGTGGTGTAGTGGTTGGAGTGCTGGACTAGGACCGGGGAGACCCGAGTTCAAATCCCCATTCAGCCATGATACTTGCTGGGTAACTCTGGGCCAGTCACCTCTCTCTCAGCCTAACCTACTTCACAGGGTTGTTGTGAGGAGAAACTTGAGCATGTAGTACACGCCTCTGGGCTCCTTGGAGGAAGAACGGCAGTTTTCATATCTGGTGGACACTGTCATTGCAAATATAATTCCAACTTTTACTAGGCAAAATATGGTGAAAAACTAGTGTGAAGGCAAAGTACATACGCAGATATTCTTGAGTTACTGTGAGTGTATTTGGAACTCGTGTCACTAGCTGTCACGATGCTGCTGGTATCAGAAAAGAGGTCAGATTCTGGGCAATTTGGTGCTTCAAAGTCTGCAAAAAACCCAAGGACCTGGTTTAGCTGAAAGAAAGAATGAACTTCCTCACCTTTCCTCCCAAATCCTTCTCTCCGCATCCCCCACGCCGTAATCTTAGTCTTTCTGTAACATTTTTTGCAAATACAGTGCTTGAGAATCCTCTCTCATTTAGCTTCAAAGAGACTTTGCCAGGTGGCTAACTGTTGTTCCAGTCTTGCAAAAGGAGGACCGGAGGCAAATATAGAAGTGATTGTGGCACCTTAAATTATTGTGGCACAAGCGGCAATACCTTTGAAAGTCTTGAAGATACCGTGAGACTTTTTGTTGTTTTTGCAAAGTCACTCAGCAAATAGGCTGTGACTTAACTTAAGCTGATTACAGAGCTGCAATTAGAATTTGGGTCTTCCAAGCCCAAGTTAACAGTCTGGGTCTCCATTAAATACCAAGTAACTGCTTTGCCCAGGAACATGCTACTTATTCATGGCATGAAACATGACTTAGCTCCAATGCATACCCAGCAGCTCATTTCGGGCTTGCTGCTTCAGCTCTCGGACCACAGAGAGGCGTGTCCGATAGCGAGAAAATGCTGCTTTTTGAGCCTCCAGGAATGCCAGATGATTTCTTTGGACTGTAGAGGTAACAATAGGAGAGAGATTATGGACTAAAAGGGAAGCAAGACGTTCAAAACTTTGTCTAAGCAAAGAAAGATTTTTAAAGTTCAGGACCAAGAGGACAGTACTGTACAAGGTTCAAGCAGATTGCCAATCTGAATTCTTCCCCGTGCATTTTAACTAAATAAATAAAATCCCTGCACATGGAAAGCTAGCAAATACCCCTGCTAACTGAGCAAAGGAACAGCTTTTAAGTGGTGATGCTCTTGCATTTAGTAGGGGGGAAAGCAACCATTCCTATCCAAGTATAGTATCCCTCCAGTGGCTGCTGCTGACATCTACCTCATGTTTCTTTTTAGACTTTGAGCCTTTTTGGGACAGGGAACCATCTTATTTCTTTTCAGTTCAGCTTCGAGAAGTTTTTCTTGTTGAAAAGCAGTATATAAATATTCATAATAATTCATAATTTGGACTACTGCAGTGCACTCTACGTGGATGGTTTGGAAGCTTCAGCTGATCCAGAATGCTGCTTTAAGGATGCTCATGAGCGCAAGTCGCTTCATAAGTGTCACACCCATTCTGTGGCTTCTTCATTGGTTACCAATCCACTTCCAGGCTAGATTCAAAATGCTGGTCTTGACCTTTAAAGCTCTACACAGCTTGGGGCCGGAGTACCTGTTGGACTGCAATCGCCCATATGAACCTGCCAGGGCCCTCCACTCATCAACTCAGGCCCTGCTCATGACCCTGCCACTAACAGAGATCTGGTTGGCAGGGACTAGAGATGGGGCCTTTTCGGTTGTGGCCCCTCGGCTTTGGAATGCCCTCCCTGAAGAGCTTCACCATGCTCTCTCCCTCAGTGTTTTTAACAAACAACTAAAAACACATCTTTTTAAAGAGGCTTTTTAATGTTCCATCTTTGGTTATATCTTGTAGGTTCTTTAGTTTCTATAATTCTCAATTTTTAGCTTTTTAAATAACTTTTAATTTGAAACTTATAAAACCACAATGGTAATTCTGATTGTGGTTCTAGCCTGGACTTCTAACTTGTTTACTTAATTTGGTTAATTTTATTTAACATTGTATCTATTTTATCGTTGTGAGCCACCCCAAGCAATAGTGTACTGGAGGAGGAAAATAATATATAAATAAAATAAACAAAATAAAGCAGAACCTACTCTACCATGCATTGGGAGGGCTGTTTTGCACAGGGGAATCATTCAAAACACAGCTCCCCACTTACAGTCTGAAGTGCTAGAAATCCCCCCAAAAGCTGTACCATATGCTATTTCTGCTAATTGAAGTTTATCAATATAGTTGGCAAGAATTCTATAATTTCAGACCTCTGGAGTTTTCTCACAGTATCCTGACTTTCTACAAACCCTGAAATCCTAATAAACTCATTTATTATTTATTTATTCAGTTTATATTCCGCCCTTCCTGAAGTGGCTCAGGGCAGTTTACATTACAATAAAAAATAAAGAATAAAACAATTAAAATCAAGAAACATTTAAACCAGATTAAATCTCATTAAAATTAAGGTTAAAACTAGATCTTTTTAAAAGCCAGGCTGAAGAGATGGGTCTTTCAGGTTCTCCTGAAGGCTAAGATAGACAGTCCTCTTATATCCACAAGGAACACGTTCCACAACCCAGGGGCAGCAACTGAGAAGGTCCGATCCCAAGTTGCCACCAGATGAACTGGTGGCACCCAAAGACAGATCCCTCCTGATGATCTGAATGAGTGGTGGGGATCTTTTAGAGTGCAGCCAAGAGTGTAGCTGCTATCAGCAAGTAAGGGAAACTTACCTTCTAAGAGAGAGGGTTTAAAGTTGGTCTCCAGAATGTCAGTCCGTCTATATTTGTAAACCTGTTGGAGGAAAAAGGCAAGGACAAGAACCTCTGCATCAAAGCTGTTACCAAGTGACAAACAAAAACTTTTTTCAAGTGGTAGGTACTGGCTTTAAAAGGTCCTTACTAATCTCAAGGCTTCATCCCAGGCAGCTCCTTCCAGGAGGAGAAGAATGGCCTCTTCATAATCCTAGAGGAGAAGCAGCAAAGCTTTCACTGTCATGCTACTGATCAAACACTGACCCTGGCAATGTGGAAGGGAGGTTCTGGACAGTGTTGGATAGACAGATCACATTCATCAGACTTAACAGTCTAGTGAAAACAATGCCTGATTGCCATATAGTGTATCTGCATTGCAAGTAACCTCATACTTTTAAATCTCCATTGTGTGGTGGTGGAGCCAACATCATGTAGACAAGGTTATATGAGATATGAGGGCTTCACAGGAAGAGCCATTCATGCACAAGCCGGATCTGCACAATTTCCCCTACAATTTTCTTCTGATCTGCACAACTGGAGGGGAAGAACCACATGAACTGGGCCTACACACAAACAGCCATCTGTACACCAGATGCCTTCTTAGATTTGTGTGGTGGGATGTATGTTCAGAAAGCGTGTGTATTGGGTGTGTGTGCGTGCAGGAACCAGCCCACGTATGCATGTTAATCACACAATAACAACAGCATAAAGTGACAACCTCTAAACGTGAATGAGGAACAGCAGACATCACAGTTAGATTTTCTGTAACATTTGGCATCACCTCAGCTGCAATGCTTTTCAAGGGAGTCCGTTCACACATTCAGGTGAGAGCCATTAAATGATGGCTAAATAAACAAGTAGTTACGGAGAGGATTCTATGGAGATCTGCCTAGGAGCGCAGCAGGACTAAAAGAACTGGGCAGGGCTATCCAACCTGGGCTCTTAAGGCTAGCAACACTTTTTAATTAGTCCTGCCTGGGAGCACGTGGGAAGGAATAACCCAATCAGAGATGTCCTCGGCTCCGGTCAACAGAGAAAAATCAAGTTACACACATGCATGCACATACACCAGTCCTGCACTGTATTCAGCTCCAGTGTTCAATGTCCTGGTAATTTTCACCATCTAGATTAGGCTACTCAACTTTGGCCCTCCTGTAGATGTTGACCTGCAACTCGCATCATTCCTGATAACTGGCCACACTGGCTGGGGATGCTGGAGCTGTAGTCTGAAAACCGGGAGAGTTGCAGATGAGTAGCCCTGATATAGGTTACCTCTTTAGGACAGGAATAACCAGCCTCAAGGACCATTCTCCTCTTCAGATAGTGGGCCAGAGGTATGAACTAGGGATGTGCACAAAACTGGTTTGCCTGGTTCGGTTCGAATTCAAACCAGGTTGAGGTTTGGTTTTGCTCGAACTGCCCCCTGGTTCGGTTTGAATTCGAACTGTTTCGAACCTCCAAAAGTGGATGGGGTGGTAGCTGGCACCCATGGGTACCTACCACCCAAACCCCAAAGCAATTGGACACTCGTACCATTTTTTATGAATTTTATTTTTATTTTTTTCTCATAGGGTATAATGGGACCATTATTCCCTATTGTGGAGCACCCATGGGTGCCAACAACCACCCAAACCCTGAAGCAATTGGACACTCCTACAACTTTTTATGAATATTTGAAATATTTTTAATTATTTTTCTCAAAGGGTATAATGGGATCCGAACCTGCCCACTATCACCTATTGTGAAGCACCTAGGGGCACAAAAGTAGGGTGGGTGGTAGGCACCCAGGGGTGCCTACCACCCACAAAACCCCAAGGCAATCGGACACTCCTCCGATTATTGGTGAATTTTAAAATTATTTTTTAATTCCTCATAGGGAATAATGAGGATTGCAGCAAATGTATAGCTTCACGTTGTGGGCAAAGGGGAGGCCTAGAGCAGAGTGTGGTGGGTGGTAGTTCCTAAGGTGGGCAAGGAAGCTATCAGAATTATTTGAAAGGAATTGGGCAAAAGGCTGATTTTTAAGTGATTTTTGAAGTTTATGCGTCTTTCAGGTTTTTCTCCATAAAGAAGCATGGAGGTGTCAGCAAATGTATAACTTCACGTCGGAGGCAAAAGGGTGGCCTAGAGCAGAGTGTGGTGGGTGGTAGTGCCCAAGGAGGGCCAGGAAGCTACCAGAATTATTTGAAAGGAATTGGGCAAAGGGCTGATTTTTAAGTGATTTTTGACATGTCTTTAAGGTTAGCAAATGAGAGTGGATTCATGGTTTGTCATTGAAAACCTCATATGCTACCAAAGAATCTACACTCGGAACACCTCAGAAAAAACAAAACCCAGTACCCCATGGTTAGCAACCCATGGGGGTGGTTGGCACCCTCTGTGCACTACACCACCATTCGTTCTGGGCCACCCCAGCACCCCCCAAGTACAGTTATGGAGCTGCTGAAATTTGCATTCTTCCCTATGGAGAAAAACCTTAAAGACACTTGGTGAGCGCTCTGCTAACCCCGTTTTGGCGACTGTGAGTCACCGTGGCGCAGCTCCGCACCGCGGTGACTCACAAGAAGACCCCCAACCGGGAGGCTCCAATAAGCCTCCCAGCCTCGGGGGTCTCCCCAGAATGCCCTGCGCACTTGCGCTGGGTGTTCTGGAACTTCCAGGGACGGAGCCGATAGTTGTGTGGGTGCTGAGCTGGCCGTCCAGGGCGAGCTCCCTATTCATCTGCAGGGAGAGCCCAGTTAGGCTCTGCACACTGCTCGTGTGGAGAGCCTCACTGTGTACAAGTACGGTACCTAAAAAGGGGATACCTTATATGAGTCGTATCTAAAATGGGGCTGGAAGTCCTACTCTCATCACTTAACCCCTTGCAGGCATGGCTCACAGATATACCTATGTTGGTCTGACAAGATTAATGCATGAATGTGGGCGTTTCTGTGCCAGCCTCCTGATCACAGAAATGCCTACATTCAAGGATACAGCATTAGTCTCTTCAGACACACTGGTGTATCTGTGAGTGACACCTGCAAAGGGATGAGTGATGGAGGCGGGACTTCCAGCCCCATTTCAGACACTGTACTCACAGTATCTTTTATTTAACGTCCAAATTGGGCTAGAGTTGGGAAACCTCCAAAAGGAAATTTGGATGAGAAGCAGTAAGGCAGGGTGGCAGTGGGAGGGAGAGAAACGGAGTCTATACCTTGGCATATTGTTCCAGGAGTATTGCTGCATCAGTGTATTTTCTTTTCTCACTTAATTTCCCTGAAAGAAAAAGTATTCAATGGAGAAAAGACGAAAAAGAAAAAAACATGCACCTATGTATCTTGTTAATATGTTGTGGACTCAATTCCCCACTTAATACATGTGCCCCCCAAATAAAAAGAAATCAGCCCTGAGGTTAGATCAAGTTAGCAGCAGGGGATTTCATTTTTCCTAGTGCCTGGTGAAACAACAGAAGACTCCATACCAATATGAATTATAACTGGAACAGTATATCCTCCCTATCAAAGCATATGAACTCTGCACCATGGCAACTACTCGCACTTTGCACAGTTATGCAAATTATATCTTACTGCTTAGATTTAATTTGCATAAATTCTGGACCCACCATTTCAGCTGTCAAGGCATTTAGTTGCAGTTACGGGTATGGTAAACAAGAGTGGCAAAGAACGGAAGGAAAGGACATGGGTATTGGGTATAGCTGCGTCATAGGAAAAGGAAGTGCAAGACACTGAAGGCCTATTTCTGAGTAATGGATGCTCTGCCCAAGAACTCCCTTTGGTTTCTGTTCAGTTGTTATTTGCCTTCATGATTCCAACCAGGGCGAGGCTGGTTATGGGGCTGGGGCTTTCATAACCCTCTCCTGCTCCTCCCACCATGGATGAAATGTAGCAGGCTAACCAGGAGATTCTGAATTCTATCTATAGTGAGGGTAGTCGGAAAGAGGAGGGGGAGAGAGCACTAGGTCCAAAGCCACCTTCTGATCTCATCCCAGTTGGAAGCTTAGAGAGGCAAAGTACCATCTGAACAAGCCCTGAGTCAGACACATTTTGAGGTTCTTCTCCATGGTTCTGAGTAAAACTTGGCCACTTCTTTCTCCTAACATAAAAAGCAGAGGTTTTGATACCAGTATTTTGGCTCTGCAACACTTGCGGTTCACCAAGTGAAGCACAAGCCACCAGCAATGTAGCATGGCTTGGAAAATGCTCAACCATTCCCCTGGATTTTGCCATCCTGGGCAGGCAAGATGTAAGTGCGCTTGAATCCAAACAGCTGCTCAGGCTTACACGTGTGGGGCTTGTACTGCCCCATTTGAATTGGTGATCCCTCGCCCCCCCCCCACACACACACTTTGAACAGCTAATCCCCCATGCTGGTATCACACACCACTCCTGGAAAAAAAACCCAGTTTCAGGAGCAGTTTGCTCTGCAGCACAACAAGGTTGCTGTCTGAGAAACACAAGTCTAAAGCTCCCTGGGGCATGAAACTAGTTTCACAGAACTCAGCTTCCTAGGTTAGGATTATTGAGTCCCTGACAAGCAGTCATACATGGTTGATAGCGAATATGTATCTTTGTTGGTCACAAGGTGCATTCAATTATACATACGTAGACAAAGACTGAGCACAAGTAACTGAAATGACATTTCAGATGTCCCCAAACAGTATTGCACTGGAGCGAAAGGATACAAATATTAGAAAGAAAGAAAGAAAGAAAGAAAGAAAGAAAGAAAGAAAGAAAGAAAGAAAGAAAGAAAGAGTAATTATACTTGCTAATATCCATTCCTTGCTTCCTATGCCTCCCTCCCTCAGTCTTCCCCTCTACTGAAATTTAGATTATAAACTGCTTGGAGTGGGAACCTCTTTTCCCCCATTATATCAGTCTGTCAAGCACCATGTGCATGAGTTATAATTTATAAACCAGTGCATAGCATCTGCGCTCTAGGACTTTGTTGCTTACTCACCCCCTCAGCCAGTCTCCACTCAATCTCCCCCCTCCAAGTCCCTCAGCCAGTCTTTCCCCCACTCCCTCAGCTAGTCCCCCCCCCCGCCACTCATTCAGCCAGAGCAGCATTGCAGTGGCCTAGATCAGCTCCTACCACCGGTCTCTGTCGAGTCTCTTCGCAAGGACGACGGCCAAGCCGGGGCTTCCCTTCCAGCCTGCACGGATGGCCCTCAGTGCACTCTTCCACCCTGGCTCGGCCATCTTCCTTACGAGGAGACTCGGCAGGGCGATGGATGCCATTGCTCAGTGTCTCTTCTTTCTTTCTTTCTTTCTTTCTTTCTCTTTCTTTCTTTCTTTGCCTCCTCCTCAACCTCCCTCCCTCCTCGGCAGCAGCTGCCCTTCCAGCAACTCTCTCTCTTGCTGGAACTCTCGCGAGATGTGCCACTTACCACCTGAGATTAGCCACAGACCACCTTAGCATTTTATATATATTAAGATAAGATATTATTAGCATTTCTATATTTGTTAAATGTATACACCACTTGATTTTTCTTTAGGAGTAACCATTTATAAACTATAAAAAGATTTTAGATAATAAAATAATCCAGGTTGCAAAATTTGGGTCCCAAGCTGAGGAAAAACATAGCACCTTTGTGTGATCTGGAAGCTCACCTGCCATGCTCCGCGCCAGACTGGCCAGCTTATCTTCAGTGAAACAAAGCTCAGAGGCTGAACAAAGGGCCTGCTGCCAGCTGCCACTCATCAAAAAGGCATCTAGTGCTTTCTCAAATGCTCGGCAGCGGAAGAAGATCAGCCCTGCCTGTTCAGGCAAATGCTTCTGGATCAAATATTCTCCATAGGCACAGCTGATGGCCTGCAAGACAAAGCAATGGGCTGGTTTGTGTTTTGGTGCTTTCATTTGATCTGAAGCACATTGGGCCAAATAGGTGAACTAGTTTAGACCAAAGAAATAGATCTGAGAACTTTTACAGATGATTAACAGCCGATGACAAAAGCAATCTGTCAAATGATGGTCTCTTCCACACTGACCTTCCTGCCAAGAAACTACAGCTTGCCTCCACAATGTTGCAGGGGAATCTGCAAAGTTTGTTGCAGGGGAATCTGCAAAGTATTCAATAGTGTATGCTCCATTCAAGTAGGGCACAGGCCAAAGCCTATTTAGGCCTCCTTGCTGCTCCATGTAAACTGAAAGGACACCTCAGAAAACATCCAACATTCTTCTGCAGCAGGACATTGGTAGTCTTGGGTGGACAAGTGGTCCTTCAGGGAAACTCATTTGACATTACTGAACTTCTCAATGGGGTGCCCAATACATTTCAAACGAATGCCATGGTTCCATGGAACAGGGTTTGAAAACTGCCGGGTTAGATGATTCCAAACACTGTCTTCCATATCTTAAAAGATTGTGTCTATTTCCCCCCCTAAATCACATATCAAGAAGCAGCAGTACTGGTTACCATTATGCAAAATGGAGCAGGTTCCCTTCAAGCAAAAAAATGTTCTAGTTTACAAATGGATGAAATGGTTTCACATAAGTTACTTGCCCAGCCATGTACCTCCCATAACACGCTCTTTATTACTGCAATAGGGTTGTCTATATCCAGAAGTAGAGGCTCAGTAACAACAAAAACAAAAATGCACGGTAATGGAAAAACCTTTGTACATACCTTGTACTCTGGAGTGTCTGGTAGATACAACTTCAGGGCTTCATTATACAAGTTCTGATCCTTCACCAGGTTCAGAAACTCTGAAAAATGCTCTGCCCCTGAGATAAAACATATGGGTTCTTGGATGAAAAAACAAAGTATCTTGCTGGGAGAGGCAACTTTTGGTGCTAGAACACAAATCTTAATTTTTAAGCTGAGATAATTAATTAATAATAATTCTCAAAGGGGGGGGCGGTACAATGGGACATGAGCAATCATCTCTACCATTCCAAAAGTGAACTTAAAGTACACCTATATAGCTCCAGTATTCTATCTGTGACAGTAACACCTGAGAACTCTGAGCATGATACATATGCCCAGCCCATGATTTCAGTGCTTAACCTTCCCACTTAAATCCACAAGAACTGTTAGAACATTGGCTGGATTGCACCCAGGGTCTTTCTTGTTGTGGCCTCTTAGAACCACTTCCCCAGTATCTTCTGTATGAAAGATTAGATTAGTCCCATCATTGCATAACTTGAAGTGAAACCAATTTTATTTGCTTTTGCAGGATTCTGCTGAATGTGTTTGCACGATTCTTTTTTATGACTCCATTTTAGCTTTTAAAAATATAATAACTAGCTAGGCCGGGTGCAGAGCATCTTTGCCTCTAGTTCACCCTTTTTTCTCCCCCTTCCTCTCCCCTCTTCCCTCCCCCTCGGCTTTTCCCCATTCTCGGCCCATTTAGGGCCGCCGCTTACTCTCCCCCCTGCCTGCTGCTTTCTCTCCCCCACCTGCCCGCCTGCCACTTTCTTCGCCGCCACCTTCTCCCCCACCACTTCCCCCCATCGCCACCACCTTCTTTAACCCCCAATGCTTTCCCCCCGTCATCATCTCCTTCTTCACCACCACCCCGCTGCTTTCCCCGGTGCTGCCTTCTCTCGCCCATCTGTACATTCCTGCCTGTTCGCTTTTTCCCGGCAGCTGCTCACGAACTCTCGCGAGAGCTGCCACGCATGGGATTAGCAACAGGTACGCCTTAGAGAAATAGATAGATAGATAGATAGATAGATAGATAGATAGATAGATAGATAGTTATAGAAAGATTGTACACATCACTTTGAGCACCATGTGGCTGGACAGGCATCTAACATTTTTATAAAGGAGTGATCAGTAACAGTTTGGGATTTAACCACTGTGAATAAGTAAATAGATGAGGGAAGGGTAACTAACAGTGGTTGAAAGCAGATGGAAATGATTCTAGACATTATTGGAATTATAAACAAAGGGGTCTTGAAGCTAACTGATTATCTCATAGTAAATATTAAGTGTTGATTAGGAGAAAACTGATTAGATAGGTGGTTCAACAGAGAAAACCACCCCAAAGCACAAGCACACATATTGCGGTATGTAATGGAGTGGCATTCTTCCATACAGAAGATTTGTCATATCAAGTTTACCAAAAATGCTGACCACTGCTGTTTTAAATATTATCCTGCAAAAGGAGTCCTCCTCAAGAGACCACACATCCTGTGCACCTACCACATTTACGAAGATGGTGAAGAGCTTTCGGATATCTCTTTAAATATTTGTCTATACAGTATCGCTGGTAATTGCTTTCCATCTTCTTAAGTTTGTTTAAAAATGGTAGATATTCCTTGGGGTCCTGCCAAAAAAAAAAAAAGTTGTTTCATTATTTTTTAAAGGAGTAGACTGTAGCAACCACATCATCACAGAAAACAGGAAACAGAATCACTTACATTTTCCTACACCAGATGAAGTTAGCCCAAAGCTACAATCAAAGGCTGAGCTGAAACAACTTACCTTGTTTTACAAGGGGGAAATGAGGCAGAGGACAGTGGGGGTCAAAGATGGTGGCACCAAGCAACAGCCAGGGAAGAAAAGCATGCTGGACAACAATGATATGCTGGATGTTTGGCACAAAATGTGTTTGATGAAGGGAGGGATTTTTAAAATACTGGTGGCCCTCGTTATTCCAGTGGGTCCCGTTCCTGCCAATTTCCATGGATAACAAAACCTCAAATAAAGATGTCTTAACCCTGTGGGGATTGGGAAGTTAGGTTTCTAGAGTCTATGGGAGAGCTGGTCTTGTGGTAGCAAGCATGAATTGTTGCCTTTGCTAAGTAGGGTCTGCCTGGTTTGCATTTGAATGGGAGACTACATGTGTGAGTGCTGTAAGATATTCCCCTTAGGGGATGGGGCTACTCTTGGAAGAGCACCTGCATGCAGAAGGTTCCAAGTTACCTAAGATGGGTTGGGAGAGAACCTCTTTAAAATGCTTGTTGATCTTGAAAATAGTAGGATCACCCACAGGAAACAAAATAAGCACACAGGTTGGGAGTGTTTTATCCTGAAAAGGAATTAAAACAAGTGGTTCTGGTAAGATCTAATCTGCCTACTTTCCTTTCACTATAATCTTAATTGATAGTTATCTTCACAAGTTAGCCCACTTCAGCCTTAAAAGTTCACACATCTGCCATCTGGAACTGGGGTTGATGACATCATTACAAACTACTCTGTTGAGGTGTCCCTATGTGTCGCTCACTACAACTGTACCAGATTTGGTTCAAATCGGTTAGGTGGTCCATAAGTTAGCCCACTTGCACCTCAAACATTCATGCATCCACCATCTTGAATTGGGTTGGATGACATCATTACAAATTATGCCATTAAGGTGTCCCTATGTGTTCCTGTAGCAAATTTGGTTTAAATCGGTTAAGCGGGTGAGCCCACTTGCACCTCCAATGTTTATGTGACAGCCATATTGAATTAGAGTGGATGACATCATAACGAACTATGCTGGTGAGGTGTCCTTATGTGTCCCAACAACTGTAACCAATTTGGATCATATTAGTCCAGGAATTGAGAAGTTGATGGAGACTGGGGACACATAGAATACCAGGCGATCTCATAAGCTTACTTTTCTTAAAGGAAGTATGCTAAAACGAAGAAAGAGTAGGACGACAACAATGACAAGGACAACAACTTGGTCAGGAAGAGACAAGATGTCTCTTGTCTCTTGCCCCCTGCTAACTTGGCAAAGAGGCACATTTTAACATGGTGATTCTCTTTATTGAGCAGGGGGAGAGTAACTGGCCCTATCCACCCCCAGCACAGTACCTCCAGTGACTGTTGCTGGTGTCTATCTTGTTTTTCTTTTTAGATTGTGAGCCCTTTGGGGACAGGGAGCCATCTTATTTATATGTTATTTCTCTGTGTAAACCACCCTGAGCCATTTTTGGAAGGGTGGTATAGAAATGAAATGAAATGAAATGAAAGAAAGTCCACCTTCAGGAGAAAAGGGATTCATCAGTGTTAACAAAAACCAGTTGCTCCTAGCAAAGCTTCAGACTACCCACATTTAAGAACATAAGAAATGTCTTGCTAAATCATACCAAGATCCATCTATTCCACTATTCTGCCTCCAACAGTGGCCAGCCAGATGCTTCAGGAAGCTCACAAATCGGGCAGAGAGGAGATGGCCTTCTTTTGGTGTTTCTCCCCAGCATCTGGCACTCAGAAGCATACTGCCTTTATACATGAAGCTTCCATTTAGTTATCATTCCTGATAGGCTCATCAATTTAAGGCATATCTACAACACACTTTATATTATTTTGTGTGTGTGTTTTTAAACCTATTCAACTGCCATGGCTTTCCCCCCAAAATCCTTGAATTATCGCTTGATAAGCCTGCTGAGAATTCTGTTAGAAATGCTACTATCCCTCTCAGCACTACAGCTCCCAAGGCAAAGGAATGAAAAGTTGTATGTGGCTATGCTCTAAGCACAGTATCTAACCATTCCGTGTTATTACTTCTTCATCCGAAGTCAAAGAGATGCAATTTGCAAGAACTGCACAGGATGGACAACGTGGTATGCTTATGAATGCTGAGGAGCTTGTGGGGTGATGGCAACTCTTGGATATATATTTTAAATTCTTTCAACAACTAGGAAGCCCAGTAAATGAGGAGAAAAACATATTATGGGGGGAAATTACCTTCTGGGATTTCTCAGCAACCATGATGACTAAATCAAAATCGTATGTCCCCAGGGAATGGTCATACAATTCACCAACATCCACCAGGTACAGCAGGTATTTCAGAGCTTCTTCTGCACTGACGGATCCAGCAGTTGCTGGTGCTTGTTCTATAGTTCAAGATAATGTGTTTAAATAAGCCAGGCTTCAAAAACAACTGTAGATTAGACCCCTGAACAAGATTATACGGAAGCAAATCTTGCATGAGGATATGCCTGCCTGTTTAATTAACAGATGAGTGCTATTGTACGGATGTATAATTCAAATGCTCTAAAGGGCATGTTCTGCCTTGGGCAGGACAACGTTGCTTGAAAGGATGTTACTGAAGGGCAATACCTCACCCCATGGGAACTATTACAAGAACATGGTAAACGTTAGGTTTCCAGTATACCAGGAGGGGATTTTCTTCTTAAGTGGTGGCTATGCCCTAGAGCAGAACTGATCATCTGGTAGCCCATGGGCTGCGTTTAGCCTCCTGCTGCCATTTTCTCTGACCTCTCCCACCTGCAAGTGTTGCTTATCACCCCTGAGGAGTGAGGAGAGAGCACAGCTTTCAGTGATAAATGTGGATGCTCTACAAAAGTGTACACAACTCACCCACCCATCCTTTAAATCCCTCATAGCATATAGCCAATAAATTATATCCTAATATTGTACCTCTAAGCTCACGGATTCTCTGCAGGACAGTTGCCAGTTCTGGAGGGCTCTTTTTCACATGAGATGTCAGTATGGATAAGCAGTATCTAAAGAGGCCAGGAAAAGTGGGGTGGGAGGGGGAGAATTAAAAGAGATTTTGGATGCTTTTCCACTTCTCACACTGCAAAGATTTTACTTGAGATGAGTTGCTACCGAAATTTCACTTAAACCAGAAATTCAAAAATAAGTTTAAGTTTCTAAATTAGAGGGAAGAACTCTCCCTGTGTTCAGCACCTCCTTCTGCAGGTAAATGCTGGCCATGGGGGTGTCAGGGGGCCATGGCTGGGGAGGACAGTGGTGGCTAGTGGGTGGCAGGACAGTGGATGTGGCTTGTTGGTACACTCCCCATTTGCCCCCTCATATATTGGTCCTATGCTGCATACAACTTCTTCTGCAGTACAGTCTCCTCTCACCATATAAATATACCAGTCTTGACAAGAGCAACCATTTCCAATCTTACAATATTACTAGCTAATGACCCACCAAGTTTGATGGGTAGAGGAACTGAGATGGAGGCTTCTAGTCCTTTGTTAAACACTGCTCTCCATTCCCATCACCCACACCGGCTGACTGAACTCTTCCTGTGCTCCGTCCACTTAACTGCCCACTGTGACAGTGATGGACAAGATGGGAAGGGTTGAGAATTCCTGCACCCACACTCTTGTCCACCACCAAGGTCACTGGGAAGAGTGAGGGACATCATCTGACCAGTTTTTCCAAGTTTGCCTCTGCTCACTGGTACCCCAAACAGACCTCAGCCTCCCGGCCCTAAGGAAAGAGACAGAGAGGTCATTCACACGGCAGCCCTACTCAAGCTTGCACAGTCCTACCCAGGTAGGGATGCTCATATATAGCGCTGGGATCAGTCTCAATCCTGGCGCTCATCACCTGGGTGGCCTGGGTGTTTTACCCGGGCTTATACCAAGGTAGACGGGCACAAGCACACCCTTCTACCCCAGTCATATTAACCTTCAGTCTGCCTGTAGCCCAAGCGTTCATAGAGCCAGGCAGCTAGAGCTCCCAGCAGCGAGGAAATCCCCCAAGGCACTGCGCTCCTTGCATAGTACATCGTGGGATTTCTGAAAGCCAGGCTCAATTCCCCTGGCCTCCAGATGGCCACACCATTCACTGCAGCATGGACTGTGTGGGTGTGTGAGCAGTGAGGCTTAAGGGAGACTGTGCTCATATCGAGGAGAAGGTAGGACCGATCCTGCCTCCCCTCCCCAGCCCCACCAACAGTGGTTGTGTGAACTACCGTAAGAGAATGCTCCCCCCACCCTCAAGCCAGAAACTGCATTCCTTCGTCTCCCACTCTTGAACTCAGCTCCTAGAATTTCTGGAGAGGAGCTGCTTTCAGAAGGGTATACCCGGTGACTCCAGCCATTAAGAGTCAAGCCTTTTCCTAGCTACATAGCTCCATCTTGGTTTCTGTTTGTTGGAATGTTGGGAATTGGCTTTACACACACACACACACACACACACACACACACACACACACACACTCTGAATTAACATTACTTAGATGCACTGATGTTCTCCATGGCTGTTCTCATTGCATCACAGATGAGGTCAACTTTTTTACTATTAGAACTGTGCAGCTCATGAGTACTGCTGGGATCTAGAGGTGGATACATAGTCTTTGTGAAGTCTTCTTCTCTAGGAAGGAGCACATAAGAGAGCAGTCAGGTCTCAGTACACCTGTGAGTTAAATATGCAGTAAGGGTAAAAATGTCATGGAAGGATATTAAATAAAATAATGAGCAAGGCATATGCTTCAAGAGCACAAAATGTGGCATTGGGGGCAGAATTCAGCTTCCCAAGAACCTCTCCCCCATCCCTTTTTAAATGGCTACTAAGGTATGCCTGAAAAATATGCAGGCAAGGCCTGATGAAATCTCAGAAACCTAACAAGTTTCAGTGTTGGAGGTGGGATTTCAGTGCCTCATAGTTCTCGGCCCTTACCCATAACAAGCAAAATCGGAACTAAATATGCAAAAGTAATGAACACTGGAGGAAATTATACAGAACACCACCCTGAATTATTTTTTTCCTTTTCACCTTAACATGCCATACATATGTATGCATGTATCCTGAAATCCTGCTCATTTCTTCTCAGCAATGTAAAGGCCAACAGAAAATGAACTTGTGCAGGGTCTAACTATACATTACATGTTACCAAAGCCCTGACATAATTTTTTGAAAAAGCAAAGGAGGTGGCGGGGTGGTGGTGGGATTGTAATCTGCTCCAGGTTATGATCCCAAGTCCTTATGGTTTGAACCTCCCTGCAATGGAGTTGTGAATGAGTATTTGTGAGGGAAAATGCTTGCTTTGAACTTTGCAGGAGAAAAACCATGTGTCTGGTGGGGAGCTTTGAAGTGGAAAATGAAAGGACGAGAAAAGGGTAAGGCATTGCTCCACAACTCCTGCTACTCGCTCAATTCCATCCCAAAGCTGCTGTGCTTTTTCAAAACTAGCACGAGTGTGAAGCTTGAAGTGAGCTCTTTGAAACCAAAGCGTATTACCAGGCAAAGTGATACTCACTTCAGTTCAGCAAGAAACAAGTTAATATAATTCACAGAATCAATTTGTTTTATGAATGTTTCCACATTTTCCAGGAAAACCTGAAATAAAACATTTTTTCATTTTACATCAATTGATTAAACACACGCATCTGTTTTAATGTGCAGAAGAAACCAAATATTTGTTTCATGAGGAAATGGGTATTCACAACCCTTTAACAAAAGCCGTACAGAAGGTTTATGATGGATAAGCCTGTGCAATTCTTATGCAAGCTGTGTAGATACCTGGAATAGTTTTAAGAGACTATTCTCTTAAATAAAACTAATGACAGAGAGATCAGGGAAATGGCACGTTTTTGCGGCGGGGGGTGGGGGGGATGTTTTGCCAGGAAAATGGTGCAGGGGAAAGAATCACACCTCCCCTTCCTACATGCCATGGTCCTGTTCTGGGCAGCCACTTATGGTGCCTATTTCTAAAGAAAGCACAAGTGTGGGAGACATAATTACGTTTAACATATCATCTAGTTTGACCCTAAGCTTCTTAGCAAACTGATATTGCACTTTTCATCAGCCATTTTGAAAAGCATGTTTTATCATTTCACCTTGTAAAGAAAACATTAACACACATTACTGTTGTAACTATCTATATAGTGCATCAGATTTAAGAACATAAGAACAGCCCTGCTGAATCAGGCATAAGGCCCATCTAGTCCAGCATCCTATTTCACACAGTGGCCCACCAGATGCCACTGGGGAGCCCACAGGCAAGAGGTATGTGCATGCCCTCTCTCCTGATGATACGGGTGTCTCCATTACCCCACCTTAGCTACGCAATGGATTCTGTCCAAGTATATTTTGGGTTATAAGCATCCATTCATGAGCTTCCCTACCTCCCTGCAAGATGCTGTCTGAGGAAAACAACAGCTTTTCTCAAATTTACCTTTGGATTGTGGTCATAAATGAAGTTAAGATTGATTCTCAGCTTCCTCATACATTCAAATGCTTCTTTGAACTGTAGCCTGTCAGGAAAGGCAGAACGGAGCAAGTCAGTCTGAATATGCTCCTGGAGTTGCAGGAATGCATGCAGTGAGTTCACAATGCTCGACATGCAGGGAAACCAGACAGTCTGACTCACCTGTCCAGCCACTTGCGCACCTGGGCCAAAACGAGAGCCCGATGATGAATGGTTTCCAAGTTCCCTCTTGGCACCTACAGAAAGATCCCAACAAAAAGTTCCCATCCCTGCTTCTGGCACCAGAAAATCTATTGCCAATGGCAAATGGAAAGCCTTCCACCCCCTTTTGCCATTCTTATTGCAGCCACTCGGCAACATCCATTGCCAACAGCAGAGCGAGGAAAGGCAGGTTTCTCACCTGTAACTGGAGTTCTTTGAGTGGTCTTCTGTGCATTCACGCATGGGATTTGTGCCTGCACAGAGCCACCATCCGGAAACTTCCAGAGCTTGACTTTATTAGGGGGAAAACCAGCGAAAAACCAGCTCCCCCATCAGAAAAATATACCTTACGCCTTCAGTCCAAAAATGGCTGCACCTATATACCTAGAACATAGTGACACTAACGCTGCAGTGGGGAGGAAGGGTGGGTCATGTGAATGCACAGAAGACCACTCGAAGAACTACAGTTACAGGTGAGAAACCTGCCTTTCAGTAGCGGAGCCAGACCAGTGGCAGCCCATGTCCAGCCACTGCCGCCACCCCGCTCACCCCATCCCCTATGTCTGACGTCAGATGCGGGATTAGCCACGCCCGATGTCAGATACAGGGTGTGTGGTCTGGCTCCTGAACAGGGCTGCGTGGCCCTGTTCAGGAGTTAGATTCAGGCCAGCGCTGCATTCGCAGCATGAATGCTTAAAGGCAAGGAGACCCGCTTCATTTAACTCCTGAACGGGGCCGTGCAGCCTCACTCGGGAGCTAAACCAGCCGCCACCCCCCCACATCTGACATCAGTCGTCCAATAGTGGCTACGCCCCTGCTGTCTTTCTTCTTTGTGGTCTCTGGGCATCACACATGGGATAATAACAAGCTATCATAATTGGATGGCAGGTGCAGCCCAAGAGTAAATATATAGAAGCCATGCAGAAAAAAAAACCTCTCAGAAATACAATTTTATTCTTTTTGAACAGCTGTGTGCAGTACAGATGAACCAAACAAAGCTCAAGAGCAAGATAACACAACCAAAGCATAATGCCTGACAAATGTTGTTGGCCGAGACCATGTTGCGGCCTTACAAATTTCAGTCATAGACACACCCCTATGGAAAGCCACCAAAGTGGCCATTGCGTGTGTGGAATGTGCTCTAATTGAGGTAGGCAAAGGCTCAAAGGCCAAATGGTATGCCAAAGAGATAGCCTCTCTGACCCACATGGCAATGCATTGGGAAGAAACAGGCAAACCTATAGACGGCTCAGTGTACCACACGAACAGAGACATGGACCCTCAAAATGACTGTGTGCGGTTCACATAGAAGGCAAGGGCCCTCCTTACGTCCAGAGAATGATAGGCATGCACCTTATTAGTGACAGAAGCGGCGGGGAAAGGTAGGCAAAGAGATTTCTTGTGATAAATGGAACTCAGAGACAACTTTAGGCAGGAGAGAGGCATGTGGCTGCAAAACAACTCTATCCTTATGGAAAATTAAATACGGAGCATCAGAGTGCAATGCTTTCATCTCACTTACTCTTCAAGCTGAGGTGACTGCAACCAAAAATACCACATTCGCAGATAACAATTTAAGGTTACATGTTGCCAGAGGCTCAAAGGGAGGTTTCATTAATTGTTTAAGTACCAGCAGTAAATTCTAAAGTGGGGAACATTTGGGAGCAGGGGGAAACAAATGGAGTATACCTTTAAAGAACGTTTTAACCAGGTTATGAGAAAATAAACCAGACACTGAATGCTTGTCTGCAATGGCAGCCAATTGAACCCTTAAAGAGGAAATAGCCAACCCACTATCCTTCAAGTGCAACAGATATTCAAAGCTCAATTGTAATGGTGCTTCTGAAGGATTCGATCCTTTTCCTCATACAAACTCAGAAAAACAGGTCCATTTTGCCATGTAAGATTTCAGTATGGAGGGTTTCCTTGCCGTTGATGATACTGTTTGTACTGGATCACTAAACAAAGTCACAGCTCTATCCACCAAGCCATAAGGTGAAGAGACTTCACGTCCGGGTGAAGAGGCTGGCCTCCTTCCCCCATCAGCAGATACGGTACTGGTGGAAGGTGCTGGTAAATTCCCTGTGACAAATGGAGAAGCGTGGTGAACCAGGGTTGCCTGGGCCACCACGGAGCTATCAGGATGCACTTGGCCCCATCCTTGACAATTTTTTGGAGGACCTTCAGGATAAGCAGAAAAGGAGGAAACATGTATACGAGTCGGCCACCCCAATGTTGTAGGAAGGCATCTCCTTCCTATTCTGGATCCATCCCCACTCTGCTGCAGAATCTTGCACATTGCACATTTTTAACCAAGACAAACACATCCATGTGAGGGATTACCCAGAGGTGGAATATCTTGAGCAGGATGCCATGATTCAAGCACCACTCATGAGATAGGGTGTTCTGGCAGCTTAGAGTGTCTGCTAGAGTGTTGACCTTCCCCTGGATGTGGATTGCTACTGGCAAATGTTCTATTCCAGGCACCAAAACCAGAGGCGCATCACCAGACTGAGAAAGGAATGCGATGCCATGCCTCCCTGCCTGTTGAGATACAACCTGGCTGTTGTATTGTCCATGAGAAGGAGGACTGGAGAACCCCGCTATGTATAAATGAAAAGTCTTGGGGGCCCAGAACATGGCCATTAGTTCGAGATAGTTGATGTGGCACGACCGTTCTTCTCGGGTCCAATTCCCTGCGACCACTAGGTCTTTGAAGTGCGCGCCCCAACTGGTATTTGACGCAACCATGGTAATTGTGAGGGTGGGTGATTTCTTTTGAAAGGGAATCCCTTGGATGAGGTTAGACTGAACTGTCCACCAAGATACTGCCCTTTGCACTCTTCGTGGGGCTGTGAGCATCTTGTTTTGAGAGTGCACCTCGGGACGGAATTTGCACAGGAACCATGCTTGCAAGGCAAAGACGGGCCTAGGGTAACACTGCAGTGGTTGGTGCCATCAAGCCTAGTAGATGTACAAATCTTGCCCTGTGCCTCCGATGTCTGCAAATGGTACAAGCGGCGAACTGTATTGATTGAATTCTTTCTTGAGGCAGAATCACTAGTGAAGAGTTTGAGTCCAAAACGGTGCCTAGGAACTGTATGTTTTGAACTGGTGTTAACTTTGATTTTCTCTGGTTCACTTGTAGACCCAGGCAGCGCAAGAGACGCTGAGCCAGCTTCATATCTCTCGTGAGGCAGGTTTTTGTGGATGACACGAGAGGCCAGTCATCTATGTAGGAGAAAACAGTGATGCCTTGCAATCGTAGGTGGGCTGCCACCACCGCCATGCATTTTGTAAATATGCATGGGGTGGAGGCCAATCCAAAGGGAAGAACAGTACATTGGTACGACTGAGAATCTACACGAAATCTTAGGTATTTACGGTGGTGTGGCACAATAGAAACATGGAAATAAGCATCCTGCAAATCTATGTATGTGAACCATGCGACCTGGAACAGCAAACATAGAATGGCCAGGATAGTCACCATACAAAATCTCTTATAGGTTACAAAGAGGTTTACAAGAGAATCGGCCTCAAACTTCCATCTTGTTTGGGGACAGTTAAGTATTTTGAGTAGAAACCCATGTTTTCATTCCCCTGAACGTGTTGAATGGCTCCCTTTTAAAGGAGGGAGTCTACTTCTGTCATTAGGTGAGAGGACGGAGGTGTGGTGCAGAAACCTGAAAAGTTGGACAGAGTGTTGAATTCTATTTTCTATCCATTCTTTATGATGGCCAAGACCCAGGCATCTGAAGTGATGGACCTCCAAGCCCCATAATAGGAGGACAGAGGTTGTTGCATCGTAACATTTTTGATGCTTATGGTAGGGGGTCTTTGTCTTGTGATTAGCCTGTGGTCTAGTATTGGGTCCTGAAACTGGGGCTCTTCACTGCTGGAATCGCTGTTGGTGACTAAAGGAATCCCCTGAGTGGTAAGTAGACTGTCTGGAATGAGTATAGCATGGCCAATGTTTGCATTTCAGTTGGTTAGACATGGAGGGCTGTGAGAAGCCCATTGACCGGGCCGTGGTGCACAGCTTTTGAACTCTTTCAAGAGTGTCATCAGTTGTATTGCCAAATAGGGCCTCACTGTCAAATGGTAAATCTTCAATGCAACCCCTGGCCTCAACACAATGAGAACGACCCCAGCCATGCATGTCTCCTTAGGGCAACCGCAGACACCACAGAGTGGGAACCACAGTCGGCACAGTGCCTAGAGGAGTGGAGCTGCTGTTTCGTGGCACGGAGGCCTTCCCTGAGAAAAACCAGTGCAGCATCCCTCTGTTCCTGCTGTAGATGTTGGAGAAAAGGTGCTAACTTCTCCAGGAGAAAATGTTAGTATCTTGCCCAATGCGCCTGATGGTTTGCCACTTGCACAAGGCGCCCCTATGTGGAGTATACTCCCCCCCACCACCAAGAGTCTAATTTCTTTCCCTTTCTATCCACTGGGACATGAAACACGCAATGTCTATTGCCTGACTGGGCAGGCTCCACTACAACAAAATTTAGCACAGGGTGCTTTGTCAGGAAAGCAGTGTCCCTTGGCTGAACCCTATACATGTTCTCCAGTCTCCTAGATGTTGCAGAGATTGAAGCAGGTTTCTCCCATGATGCCTTGACAACTTGGAGCAGCATAGGGACCAGCAGTAGAGCTACAGGAACATTAGAATCTGTTTGAGTGAACTGGAAGATAGGATCCTACAACTGAGTGGTCTGTTGCTGGATCTCCAAACCTAAGGAGGTTGCCATGCAGATGAAATGTTCAGTTTAGGTTCCCACCTCCTGTGCACTTTCCTCGGGAGCAGGTATGGGGGCTCCATCCCTGGAGTCTGTTGAGTCAGATGAGTCTAAGCCCAATTCTGATGAGCCCTCTGGAGCAGGGGCTTGACGTGTAGGATTCTGTGATGGAGGCATCTGTAGTGGAGGACATACGGGTACCAGATGTACTGGAATTAGTGGTTGCTCTGGAGCCAGCGCCTGTGGGATCGGTGGCTGCGAAACGGGAGGTGGCGCGGGTTCCAGAGGTACGTACAGAGGTCTTGAATGGGATCTCAGCTGAGGTGGGGAGCACGAGGACAAGCGGGATCATGACTGGCAGCACCCTTTATGAAATCTATAATATCTCGTATGGTAGTCGCGCTCATCATAGCATTCACTGTCTAGATACATGTAGCGAGGGCGAGGGCGAAATTCTGGTGCGTAGTGATCATGATAAGCCCTATAGCGCCTACTCGGACCTCGGGGCGGTCAAGCGCACTCTCATAGTAATCCAGGTCATCATCCCCCAGAGAGGAACAGTCCGGGGAGGAGTACTACCTTTTTGAAGGATGGTGCCCCCACTGGTGAATAAGATCTGTCCCTGGAGTGGCTTCCATGCCCATCTCTAGAGTGACTTATATGCCTCTTGCATTGTGACCTTTTAGAGGAGATGCTAGGGTTCCTGCTATGCCCACTAGAGTCATCACTGAGCAGGTCTGCCCTGGATGGTACAGATTCCTGGTCCAACCACTCCCCTTCCAGAGCGACTGGAGTAAAGGGCTGTATGGGCACTAAGTGCTTAGTTTTTCTCTTTTTCTTGCCCCTTGGTTGCTCCTCCCTCTATTTTTCCTCAGATGGTACTAAGGGGATTGCCCTTCTTCTTCGTCCTTTTCTTCGGTTCTGATGTGGCCTCTGTCAGTACCGAGCCAGGCGGCTGTGAGGCAGCAGCTGCAACAAGTAACGCAGACTTTGGCAGCGTTCCTGCCAAGCTCGACTTCAGCTCCTCCCCTTTCCTATGCTTTGCGGCTGCCTTCTTGGTTGCAGCTGACGGGATGCCGCTTGGGCCTGGGAGCGAGAGGCCAGCAGCGGGGGCGGAAGGCAGAGGTACGGTCAGAGCCGAAGGCGGAGAGCGAAAACGTGGCGCAGCCGACAGTCCCGGTAGTAGAGGAACTGTGGGGGCAGGCAAAGGAGTCATTGAGGGCAGCGGTGATATTGGTGGCCCGAAGGACACTTTGGGAGCAGCCTGCATGGTCTGCTCAACTAGCATACTTCCCGTCTAGGGGAGAGATTGTGAGATGGGTAGAGGCAGCCCTGAAATCTCTGATACTGAGGGAGCTCGTTAGGAGAGCCCTCTCCCAAAGGAAGGCGCAGAGCCAGGTGGCCCTGTTGTGACGGGCTTGCCTAGTAAAGCTGCTACAGATTGAGCAGAGGTCTGTTTGGTAAGGCTCCCCCAAGCAGGTCAAACACAAGGAGTGGCCATCAGAGGAGATAAGCCTGGAGAAGCAGCAAGTACAATTTTTGAATATAGTCCTTGTGGCCATAAGAGGCCCAAAGGGGAGAAACAAGGGGGGAGAGGGTTCCCGATAAAAACCAAAATGCAAAATGTGATAGATGAGTAAACGAGGGGACAGCAAGATAGGAAAAAACAGGAAAACAAATGTGAAGTAATAAAGTAATAAAGACAATATGTTCTTTGGTTTCCCCAGGCAAAGCTGGAGAAGAGAGCCGGAGGTGCAGTAGCTGCGGCAGTCGAAGAAAGACTGAAGGAGTAAGGTATATTTTCTGTAGGGGGAGCTGATTTTCCCGCTCTTTCTTCCTAATAAGGTAGAGCTTTGGAAGTTTCCAGATGGTGGCTCTGCGCAGGCACAAATCCCATGTGTGATGCACAGAGACCACGAAGAAGAAGGGAGGACCCAGCTTTCCGGTTTTCCATTTCGTATTAAGAGCATTGCTTTATGGAATTTTACTGATGGTGAGAGATGCCTTGAAAACACGCATGGAATTATTTATTTAATAAATAGTCTTACCACAGTCTCTCTCAAACTTCTAATAGCTGAGACACACTGGGTTTTTTCCTGAATCAAACCTAGAGTCACTCTTCTACCCCAAGAGATTTGAAAGAGGCACAGGCAGAGCTCCAACAGCTCCTAGTTTAAGAGGACTGGGCAGTCAGTCACTTAAACATGCAAAACCGACACAGCTGGAAATGGAATCTGTCTTTGCAGCATAAATCTCTTTTGCCAAGCTAGTCAAACAGGAGTGGTGAAGCTCTTGGGCTATATCAATTCAGACTGCAGGTGAGAATCATAGGTTTGAATGCTGCCCAGGGCAGGGAGGTGTGTCTGGAAGCCCTGCTAGCAAAGAGGCACCTTTTAACGTTGTGATTCTCTTTATTTAGCAGGGGGAGAGTAACTGGCCCTATCCACTCCCAGAACAGTACCTCCAGTGACTGTTGCTGGTGTCTATCTTATGTTTCTTTTGAGATTGTGAGCCCTTTGGGGACAGGGATCCATCTTATTTATTTACCGTATTATTTCTCTGTGTAAACCGCCCTGAGCCATTTTTGGAAGGGCGGTATAGAAATCAAATTTTTTAATTATCATTATCATTATCATTATTATTATATACAAAACTAGAATGTCAGGGAGAAGGGTGCAGCTTCACTCTCTTCCTGGCATGCCAATTTGAATGGTCTGCTGCAGAGAAAATGTTTGACTCATCCTACTTTCTTTCTGAAGAAGAGCTGCAGTCTAGGAAGAGCTGCAACATGGGATTCCTCATGGGACTCAGTTACTTTTAATCCATATAACAAATAAACCATGTCGGAGGAAGCAGCTTTGGCCCGCACATGTAAACCCAAAGCATACTGACCTGCAATATTAGCTTTGTATCCTGTGGCACAATTGTAACTATCCGTGATCCTCTTTCAACCTTGCGTAGGGTCTCACTGTTGGGGACAGATGTGCTGCCCAAACCTGACTGCAAAGCTGAAGACAGCAGAAGAAAAAACTTAACTCAAAAGGCAAGTCTTTCCCTTCTGTTTGTGTTCTTTATAAATGAGGAAGAAGTGCCTAATGAAAAGAACCACAAACTGCACACAAACACAAGCACCCATGTGTACACGTACACACACACACACACACACACACACACACACAATCTACAACCATTTACAGAGATGGGAAACCATTATGAACTGACAGTAGTAACAATTCTGCATATTAATCCAGAGTCTAGCCTGAAAGCATATGATGCAGTTCAATTGCTGGGGCTAAGCAGCTTTTGTCCTATAAACTGTTTGGATGGGAAACCATAACAGGTAATAATAAACGAATGTGCTTTTCACCAATACTAGTTTAATATCCGAGAAATTTATAGATCTCACTTTTTATTTATAACTTTTAATTTGAAACTTTAAAACAAATTGGTAATTTCAAATGTGGTTTTAGCCTGGTCTTGTAACTTGTTTAATCTTTTATTTTACATTGTATCTATGTTATTAATGTTGTGAGCAGTAGTGCACTGGAGGGGAGGGATATAAATATTCCAAGTAAAACAAACAAACAAACAATCCATGAAATATCGACTCTGGTATCCTGAAATCAACTAGCTGAAAACACATGTTCCTGCAGTCAGCAGAACCTTTTAATGGAACTGTTAATAATCAAGGCCTAATCAGATGTTTTCTTACCAGGGTGAGATATCTCTCCATTAAGTCTCTTGGGGTCCCTTCATGTCCCCTCCTGACTATAGAAAAAAGGACAATCTAATCTAGGCTGTACCATGTTTATTTGAACCCTGTATTTCCCTGACCCAGAGCAGGAGAGAAAAGCAGAGGGGAGGACTTGCTTGGTGGTGGCATCCTGAATACCTTAATCAACCCCATACTTTTCTCTCCTGCTCCCAGGAGAGCAAAGTGCAAGGCTTAGCTATTTGGGCATCTTCACTGACAGGGGCAGGTAACAACAATTGTGGCTCACTGACCAAGGCCAGCCAACAATTGTAGAATGCTGCTTAGAAGCAAGCTGGGGCCAGGAATGGATGCAATCATGCCACCACACTGTGCATTCAATATACAAATAGTTTATGTTGTTTGTGCATAGACCTCCTGACAGGCTTATACAGTTTGGAGCAAACTACTCTCCGTGTCTTTGTGCTACTGGGAAACTGAAAAATGACCTATCATCAAAAACGCCCCCCAAAAGCACAACAGCTGTCATTTTGAAGAATCAGAAGCAACAGCAATCCCTTGATGGATGTGTGTATTCGATGAGAGGGCAGCAACATGTGAAGGAGGAAGAGATGCATGAAGAAAACAACCAGAGAACCCATTACCGCAAGACACATTGGGATACAAACCTTTCAGGGATGTGTTCTTCAGAGACAGGCATTGGCAGGTGTGAGAATGTGTGGTCACCAACAAAAACTCATCATGGATGGCAAATGATGTAACATTTGAGGCAACCTGTGAAAAGCAGAGAAGCAGCCTCTCACCAAGTTATCACAAGGAAGATCACCGATACTTTTTACTTGTTAGAGAGGCAAACGGGGGGGGGGGGGGGATAGCAGTAAGAACACCTGGTACCTCAACATCATTAATGAAAAAACGACATCTATCAGTCAGGCCAAAGACGGTTTCCTAAGATGACAAAGAAACAGGATACAGCATAGAATTAGAAATTAAACAAACAATGGATTTACAATCCACAAAATCTTTGTTAAATATCAAAACCTCAAACATTCACACAGAGGCAGTTGCAAGTCTGCAACCTTTAGTAGATCAGTTCGATTCCAAACCTTCTGATCGATCAGATGATAACCCCTGATTAACTGAGCAGCAGATTTGAAACAGTTTCCTCTTCTCTTTCCCATACAAAGTTCTTCCAAGATGACATTTGCGTCAGCACCTCAATGCATAATCGAGAAACAAAGTACATTCTTTGTTTCAAAATCATGATTGTCATTAATACACAAGTTTATTTAGATTTAATAAATCAGTTAAAACTCATATGAGTATGGGCAACAGTTCTAGGCATCTGCCTGTTGCATCCACACAATGCTTTCGCAATCCTCACATAATGCCACTTCTCCTCCTCCTCCTCATTTTTAAATACGATTTCTATACTGCCCTTCCAAAAATGGCTCAGGGCGGTTTACACAGAGAAATAATAAATAAATAAGATGGAACCCTGTCCCCAAAGGGCTCACAATCTAAAATGACATTAGCATAGCTGTCCATACGCCTATCCTAAGCATTTCTATGCTGGTGCAGCAAGTCTCCTGATCATCATGGCAAGAACTGTCCACTCATCAGGTATAAGTGACAACCAGGAGAAACAATGAAAACGAGGATTCAAACCAGCAATACTTTGCGACTGGGGGGGGGGCATGCCAACAAGTTATCACTGATGTGGTCAAAGTCATTGTGCTCACTGTTTACTTACTTCACCACCAATCATAGCTAGTGCAGTCTGCACACACCAAGAGGGAAACCGGACAGCTGCACCGCTGCTGCTCAGCCAAGGGATGACGGTTGGCATTTCAGCTCCTAAAGTGTAACAGACAAAACTGATCAAGCACTTGCAATAAAGCCATGACTATATATTACCGGATGACTATATATGGCTGGATGCAGGATGATTCACTAGGATTCACATCTGGTTCTTTCAAAAGGAATCTCTGGAAAAGCAGTGTTTGATGCATCAGGTTATACACAGGGCATGGCCTATTGACATCCAGTAGGCCACATCTGGCCCTACCCTGACCCAAGAGACAGGCCCGGTCTGCCCTGAGCAACTTTGCTCAGAGGATGATGCTGGCCAGGCAAAGCTCCCAACCTGCTCGGCTCCTCTCAGAGTACTAGACTAGAGGATGCCCCAGAGGCCTCTGCAAGATTGTCCACCCTTTTCATGTCCATTGTGGGAAACATCAAGGGCTACATGGGTGTTTCTTACTGCAGTGTGGAGCTGCCCTGAGGGAGATCAGGCCTCATAGACAAGATTGGCCCTGGCGATCCTGCCAGTTTACCTGACATTCTCTCAGGCTCTGGAAAAAAAATCTAGGGATATTATATAAAATGTACATATCATACACAGTTGTATGTAACATTACTAGAAGTATTTATTTATTTAAAATATTTTTACCCTGCCCCTCCAGTGAACAACTGCTCGGGGCAGCTCACAACAATAAAATAGATACAATAAAAATAATAAAATTAACCAAATTAAACAAGCAAGTTAAAAGTCAGATTTAAAACCACAATCATTATTGGGCTCAAATGAAAAGTTATTTTAAAAGCTAAAAACTGAAAATTATAAAAAGCTAAAGAATCTACCAGATATAACCCAAAATGGAGCATTAAAAAGCCTCCCTAAAAAGGTGTGTTTTAAGAAGTTTTTTAAAAAAACACTGAGGGAGGGAGCATGGCGAAGCTCTTCAGGGAGGGTGTTCCAAAGCCGAGGGGCCACAACTGAATAATACACCATATTCTCCAGCATTTGGTAGATGTGAATATGAAGTGTGCTGGACAAGGCTACAGGGGTTCTTAAATACCCAATCAGCCAATGGATTTTAATTGAATTGGAATCTATGAAGCTGCCTTAATCCAAGTCAGACCACCAGTCCATCCAGCTCAGAAGAACTGCTTATATTCCAGATATCAGAGATCTTTGTAACTGGAGAGGCCAAGGATTGAAACTGAAACCTTCTATACGCATGTGCAGAAGACCAGCAGCCCCTCTCCAAGTCCAGCCAACTGATGGGAATATCAATAAGAATACATACCCCAGAGGTATTTCATTATCTGACCATCTGAGAGTTGCAGAGCCACTACTTTGTTCTTTGGATCGCAACACAGGCTGATTACAACTCCATCTACTGACACAGGTGAGCTACAAGAAGGAAAAGAAAAGAGAGAAAGGTGACCGTGCAACACCCAACCTGTACTCAGTAATATCTGTGGCAATGATTGTATGGCAAAGTGTAGATCTCTCTAGAGTCCAAATCAGAATCTGTTCTGCAACGAGATTCTTACAAAACAGTAACAGGCACAGAGAGGGTAACTTTCATCAGAGTTATAAAGGCTTCCAAACACATGTTCCTGGAGCCAGTAGGGTAGCTGCACAACTCAGCCATAACCTCGCAAGGTAGCCTTGGGCAAGTTACTGGAGAGAGGGATGGGACAGAAGTGTGGACATCAACAGCAGTATGCCCTAACATACATAAAACAGTTGAAAACATAACAATAAAAAGGAATGAAAAACAACAGTAAGGGGACTTTGAACTCTTCTTTGGCGCAAAAGCTGCCCTCATGCTATCCTCAGGGAAGAAGAAGAAATGTACAAATGAGGAAAGGCAACAGCTTTTATTGGATCCATTTTTGTCAGTTTTATTGATTTAACACATTTGTATACCGCCCAAAACTTAGGTTTCTGGGTGCAGGTTTGGGAGTGGAGTGTGCAGCTTTTGCATTGCACAATTACCTACTTAAAGATTATGGCTACTTCTCATGTATCTCATGCTACTTCTCATGTGCATGGGTTCTCCATCGAGCCCACATAAATTTATGGCAGGGGCACACTCTGCATGTCAGCAAGCAATGTGTACCAAAGTCACCAATAAAAAGGGGACAGGCAAGATGAATGATCTCAACAAGGATCCTTATTCCAAGTGTTGTTTTAACACCCACTAACGATGCATCTTACAAGGGCAGTTCTGCTGCAATGTTGCCCACAGACTGACTACTGCAAGAGCAAGCAGGTCTATAAAAACTGGCTTTCTGCATTTGCCAGCAGTTACAATAGTCAGTTCCAAAAGGGCATTAAGGGGGTCTCTGCAATCTAGGACCACTCAAAGCCATTAAAAAAAAAACAACCAACTTAACACAGTAGACATAAAACCCTGCCCAGTACCTGATATCAACACGTCCTTCCTCTGCCGACGAAGACAAATTCAGATGGTGAATGATAGTCTGAGCTGGGAGGAGTCCCTGGCTAACAGCTAGGAACAGGTCATCTTGTAGCCAGGTGACAAGGCGAAGCCCCAGTGGATTTTTCCTTTCCCTGTTGTCACCAAGGTCAATTCTGTGACAGTCCCAAAAGGATGAAGACACATCCATCAGGTAGAGAAACCAGCTCCACCCTCCACACTGTTCAACTTACTAAAATACACTCAGATTAAGGTGGCACAGAGTACACGTGTACTCTTCCCAGGCTTTGGTCTGAAGGCAATTGAGGCATTAACCTTGCTGAAGCTCAGCAGGTCCAGGCTAGGCCAGGGTCTACTGGGAGATCACCTAGAACCCCATGCACACCACCCTGAGCCCCAGCATGGAAGAAAGGTGGGGTAGAAATGGAATAAATAATATTCTTGGCATCGTTTGGACTGGAGGAATCACGTTTCAGCCCAATAATCAATTTTGCCGAGTTAAAAGGCAAATAGAGGAAAGGGACTATCTAGGGACTCTTCATAACCTTGCCTGAGCTGTGTACACTGTTAACTTAGTTGAGGTAAGCTAAGGGCTGGTTCACATATGCATATTCATCATGCAACAGCAGGTCATGACCTGCATGTGTGAATGGTCCATCACAGCCAGCATTTTCCTATCTCCTGACATCACTTTGATCATAGTGCTTTGCAAGTGAGTTAACTCAGCCATTCAACTGGTGTGCAATAACCAAGCATAGAGAAATCAAATGAGGATATGCATGTGTGAAAGAGGCCAAAAGGCCTCTTTTACACATTACATTAGTTAGGAATACATTTAAGATGTTCTTCTCATGCCTAAAAGAGTACAGTACGAATGTGATGTACATGACTGGCTGCAAGTCCTACACTTGGCAGCAAACTAGTTGGCCTTTGTGTAATGTAATCTGTGGTCCTAAGAAGAGCCACTGTTCTGAAAAATCAGCTTTAGCCAAATGTCCTCACATAGGCTTGCGGCAATAACCAAAGCCTGTGCTAGGGTGGGGAGCTGGTTTTTATTTATTTATTTTATTTTATTGTTAAATTTATACCCCGCCTTTCATTAAGAAAATCCCAAGGCGGTTTTGCAGTAGCAAGCACAAATTGTTCCCTTTGCTAAGCAGGATCTGCCTTAGTTTGTATCTGGATGGGTGACTACATGTGAGCACTGTCTGCTGTAAGGTACTCATGGGATGGGCCCATAGCCCACAGCTCAGTGGTAGAGCATCTACTTTGCACACCGAAGGTCCCAAGTTCAATCCCTGCCATCTCCAGGCAGGGCTGGAGAAACCCTGAAACCTAGGAGGACCACTGCTAGTCAACGTAGACAATACATGAGCAAAATGGGCCAATGGTCTGACTTGGTATAAGGCCACTTCCTATGGCATCAGGGTGACTCACAAAGATACACTTGCCTTTTAAAAATCTAGCAGTAAGTTCACACATGGCCCCAGAGTGTAGGCTGTACAGGAAACAAGTTGCAGGGCTTTCTCCCACTCCACATAGAACCTTGGATGTGAACAGAGGCCTACAACCATAGATACATACAGCCATAGATGCCCCAACCCATTCTTGAAGTGGATACACATTACATGAGTAGGACCCATCATCATACATCAGCCCTGGTTCACCAGTAAGGGTGAATCCAAGTTTCCTTTCTGTGGCCCCAGCATATTCAGATTCTACACACCAAGGCCATATGTAAACTGGTCCCAAGATAGCAGAAGTTAGGGAAGAGCACTGGACACTGCTGTTTCTCAAGCTACCCCTTCATTAGTCCATAACAGTTCTTATAGCCCTAAATAGCATTATGATGCCAACTCCAGAAGATAACACAGTCAAACAAGTCACCACTTCTGTCCCAAATTTCCTCCTTAGTTTTCCTAAAGTGCCCAACAGGACACACTTCTGTAATTACTTGGAAGGCCCTAACATCCAAGGTTCTGTATGTGGTGGGAGAGATCTCTCACCCTACCTTCTGTAGAGCTGGTTAGATATATTGGAGAGCTTGAGCAACAGTCATATATGGTCTGAAATGCTGGGGGTACAATTCATTTGCCCTGAATGGTGCCATGATACCAAAACACAGAAAAGCATGCAAAGGAACACCCTGGTAATGGGAGGTGATCCAGAACCATCACACAGCCTCTACTCAGTGGCTTTCTCTAAAAGCCCTGGAAATTCTGAAGTTCATTTCATCTTCCCTTCCCAATTTATCCTCCAGTACCTGTATGACTTTTCCAGCCGAGGGACCGCAACAGAAACCTTAAATCCACTTCCACCAACTGCACCAACTTTAACTGTGGGTTCCTTATCCACATGGCCATCTGTCAAAAAGATAGTGAACAGAATACATCACAGGCCTACATCAGCACCAGTCTGGGAAGTTTATCATAAAATTGCTATTTCAAAGTCATGACCAGGGATGCAAAAATCCCATTTGCCACTGGTACTCAAAGAAATAGTTCTTGGCACTTGGGTTGCTGAAAAAGGCAGGAAGTCATTTTCTCATGAGTACTGCTGAGTGTGGACCTGGGCACTGTCTTCTCATTGTCCTTAAATGCAACCATTGGCTACTCACTGGAAGAAGGATTCCAAAGCCAGAGGCTATAGTTTTGAGGCAAACTTGAGACTTGGTGCCTTTCAATTAAACACTCAGGGCAATCCTTCCTTACATGCTTGACCTTAGAAAACCTTGCTGGTTTCCAGTTTTGCCTTTTTTCTTTCTTTCTTTCTTTTTGCATCCCTGGCTGTGACTGAAAAGAAAAACTAGCAATGATCATATGTGGCTTTAAAAAAAAAGATAATCCAGATGTGACAGATGGCCGAGAGAAAACCTAACTGCATATGTTTATCATAACAATGAAGATCCAGATATTCGCATGACCAGCCAACACTCTGCAAATCCACAAATCCAGCTGCCAATGAAGAATTGGGCAAATGGCATAAAATACTGAAAATATCAACTTCAAAAGCATCCAGTTTCCCCCTGGCATCGGTCACACTGCCCTTCCAGCGTAATCTGTTCTGCGCACACCAGAAGAAGCAACAAGATCAAACAATGATGGAAGCACAGAGGGAGATACATTCCTTTCAGCAAACATGACAAGTGGATAGGGGCCAGTGACAGCTAGAGCAGCCTATGGAATGTCAGGTCCCGTACCTGTAAAGGTGAGGGAGAGACAGGCAAAGGCAAACTGAGCACATTACAAAGCTTGCTTCAGCAAGAGCAGCTATCCTAGCTGCTCAGATCAGCAAGCAGATCTGACTCAGAAGCCTGTAGAGTGGTCATGGAGTTTCAGTGGACCCATTCTGGCCTACTCCTTGGCTGGTCTGCCTGCAGTTCCCTCTTTTCATCAGACCTGAGTGGAGATACCCACCCATTATTCCTCAGATCAGCAAGACGTACTCTAGGCTTGAGACGTGATGTTGCTTTCTCCAAAAGCAGCAATCTGTAATTCCTAAGCCACTCCCGATCCCTCAAAGGATGAAGTGGATTCTCCTCATTCTCACTGCCTACATGGTTCTTTCTTTCATAAAAGAGAGCTAATGTCCAGCCTTTGTGGTGATGGAAAGCAGCATTTAAAAAATTACCAAGTTCCTAACAAAGAGTCAGGAACTAGAGATGGTCTGAGTGCTGTGGTTGGGACGGGGAGGAAAACTTTTATTCCTACTGCACCCCAATGGACACTAATCTTCATCAGGTGGCCAGCTATTACAGATTAATCCCATCATTCCCTCCATTAATCTACTGCAGACTCCAAACGTTTAAAAAATCTGGAACAAGATGTACAATCATAATTAAACATGCAAATTAAATGTTTGCTAGTCTTCTTGACTTGCATAACTCACTCCTACTACTGAATTTGAGTTAACTGGTTATTTTAGTCACCCAGGCCACAAATAAACTGGGAAAGAGACAATCTGTCATAGGGCCACCCCCTTCCCCCTTTTCTATATCATTCTAAACTCCCAACACTCATAGTCTTAACCCGAGACTCACATTTAATCCCAACCTGCAACACAAGATCCACTGCATGTCCATTTTTCTTTTCTCTCTCTCTCTCTCCTCCACACAACTTCTGTTTAAAAAAAAAACCCTGTGGTGGGCCACTGTGAGATCAATCATGGGCAGTTGAAGACCAATGCCTTAGTAGTGTGGAGTTCAAACTGTGTACCAAGCAGGATTCCTTGCATGCTTACCAAGGGCTTCTTAATTAAAAACTTGGCAATGTCTTTCAAAGTAGCCTGTCTGTCAACTACTCATCTTTGCTTGCAATGTGCAGCTGGGGAAGAGCAACAGGTGTGTCCGGGGGCAAATTTCTAGCTCACAAGGCAATGATATGTTCCAACAGACATGGCCTACACCTTGCATGAAGTGACCATATGCCCAAGAACGTGCCACACAGTCCTCTGCGCATTGGTCCCACGGCACGAAACAGCCTTGCTGAAGCAAAGCAGGTCTAGGTCTGATTAGTTCTCAGCTATTATTATTATATTTATATCCCGCTCTTCCTCCAAGGAGCCCAGAGCGGTGTACTACATACTTGAGTTTCTCCTCACAACAACCCTGTGAAGTAGGTTAGGCTGAGAGAGAAGTGACTGGCCCAGAGTCACCCAGCTAGTATCATGGCTGAATGGGGATTTGAACTTGGGTCTCCCCAGTCCTAGTCCAGCACTCTAACCACTACACCACGCCGGCTAAGTGAGTGGGAACCTTATGTATGCTGCCATTAATTCCAAGATGAAAAAAGAGGAATATATATATGTAATAAATAAAAAATGTAGAAAGTGTTCCCTGAAACTAGAAAGCTGGAAAACCAACCATTGTCCAGTTTTTCCATATACAGCCACCAGGGATATTTGATGCACCTAACAAACCTTTGTCTCATGCAAGCCAAAAGAATGCATTGGCCACTTTATCTTCTGCTACTACTACTAAAGGAAAAAAGTAGCTGCAAACAGAAAACAATGAGGACAATTCAGTCTAAGACAAGGATAAAGGCAGATGTCCTCATTCAATAGTTCTTTCTGACTACAGCTATACAAAGGATAAGCTTCCTTAACCGTGGCCACACACCTGCATCCACAAAATGAAAAGACAGTTTAAAAGCCAATCTCCTAGTTGCGGTTTAGAACGGAGCATTGGTTACTCACCGTGAAGGCTCCTTCTTGCTGCGAGGTCCAAGGGCGTCTGACGGATGGGTTATCTTGACCCACATGACTCCAAGAGGCAGGACAATGTAATTAGGAAAGGTTTTAAGTTCGGGAGTAGCAGGCTCCTCCCCAGTTCTTTTAGTACCAGAAGCGACAGGTACAACGATGCGAAGCCACGTCTGGTAAACTAGGTAAAATGAGTCAAAAAACACCTCCAAAACAGGAGAAAACACGCCAACTAGGCAAACATACCGTAAACACATGGCAGAATAAGACACAACCTGGAACCTGGATGGTAGGAGCTGGCACAAGGGAGGGTCGAGACGCCCTTGGACCTCGCAGCAAGAAGGAGCCTTCACGGTGAGTAACCAATGCTCCGTTCTCTGCTGCTATAGGTCGAAGGGCATCTGACGGATGGGACATACCAAAGCTCCAGTCCCAATAGGGAGGGTACCAGCAACTACCGTTCAGGGAGCACCTGCTGGAGGACGCACCTCCCGAACGCTGCCTGGGCAGATGCATACATATCTAGTTTATAATGTCTGGTAAAGGTAGAGGGGGCCCGCCAGGTCGCCGCTCGGCAGATATCCTGGACGGGGGCGTTGGTGGAGAAGGCCGCTGAGGTGGCCGCTGACCTGGCAGAATGGGCCAAAACCTTGGGGGGTGCCCTGAGGCCTTGGGATTCGTATGCCAAAGAAATGCATGCCTTAAGCCACCTAGCTAAGGTGGCGGGAGTCACTGGCTGGCCCATAGATCGTGGTAGAAAGGACACAAATAGGGACTCAGAAGTCCGAAACTGTTTGGTCCGCTTTATGTAGGCTTTTAAGCATCTGTGGACGCCCAGCTTATGCCATGCTTTCTCAGCCGGGTGAACCAGATGAGGGTAAAAGGAGGGTAGCACTACATCTTGGGAAATGTGAAAAGGGGATGCTACCTTCGGGTGAAAAAAGGGGTCTGGGATTAACCTCACAGAGTCCTCAGAAAAAATGCAGAGGTTCTTGTGAACGGAAAGAGCCCTGAGCTCAGAAACTCTGCGTGCCGAGGTAATGGCTACTAGAAATGCGAGCTTGAGTGAGAGTATGCGTAAGGATATAGAGGACAAGGGTTCGAAGGGGGGACACTGGAGGGCCTTGAGAACAGTGTGAAGCTTCCAGGTGGGAAAACGATGAACCACCGGAGGGGACAGGAGAGTAGCATCCTGTAGAAAACGTCTCAGGTGTAGATGGCGCCGGCCCGCACCCTTAGATGTCCCTGGAATTAGACCCACGAGGGAAGAGGCTTGGCGTTTCAGGGTGTTTGCAGAGAGGCCCTTGTCCGGGCCGTCTTGCAAGAACTGTAGGAGGTGAGAGACGGAGGCCGAGCCTCTCGGGACCCCGTGACGGCCTGACCAGCGGAGGAAGGCTCTCCACGTAGATTGATATATCCGGTTGGTAGACAAACGTCTGGAAGCTAGCATAGTGTTCAGGACTGATGCCGGGTATCCATGGCGCTTCAGGAGGCGCTGTTCAGTTTCCAGGAGGCTAGCTTTAACCAGCCTGGATCCGGATGAGAAACCTGACCCTGCTGTAGAAGATCTGGTCGAACAGGCAGTGGCAGGTGAGGTTCGGAAGTGAGGTTGAGAAGCTCTGCAAACCATGGCCTCCGTGGCCAGTACGGGGCCACCAGGACAATCTGGGCTCAAAGGAGTTTTACTCTGCGAACGACCCTCGCCAGCAGAGGGGTGGGAGGGAAGGCATAGAGGAGGCCCCGCGGCCATGGTACCGAGAGGGCATCCACTGTTTCCCCTGGCGGCAGGGAAACCTCATGAAGAAGCGGGGTAGATGCGAGTTGGCAGGTGTTGCAAATAGGTCCACTAGAGGAAACCCGAAGCATTCCGTGATGAGCAGAAAGACCTCTGGGTGCAGGCGCCACTCCCCTGGGAGGAGGTCAGAGCGGCTCAGCCAGTCTGCTACAGTATTCAGATCCCCCTGCACATGGTGCACCCTCAAGGATGCTATGTGGAGTTCCGCCCAGTGGAACAGTAACATTGTCTCCGCCTGGAGGGACTGGGACCTGGTGCCTCCTGGTCGATTCACATGGGCCTTCGCCGTGGCATTGTCCGTGCGGATCAGAACGTGGCGGTGAAGCAGAGAGGCCTCGAACTCCTGTAAGGCTAGGCGAATGGCTCTGAGTTCTAGCCAGTTTATACTGTGTTGGCGTTCCTCTGCCGACCATTTTCCCTGTTCGGAGAGGTGCTGACAGTGAGCTCCCCATCCCCTTCTGCTGGCATCTGTAGTCACGATGATCCTGGCAGGGTCTAGGAACTCCTTTCCCACCGATAAGTGTGGGGTGGTGATGCACCACTGAAGGGAATGCCGAACCTCTTGGGGAAGGCTCACCTGTCTGCTGGACTTGACCGCTATGTCTGCATGAAAAGGGAGGAGGAACCACTGCAGGGGCCTCAGGTGGAAGCGTCCCCAAGGCACGGACTGTAGGCTTGCTACCATCAGGCCTAGGAGTCTGGCCAGGGCCATGATGGGAGTGCGGTTGGATTTCAGGACCTGGCATACTTCTGCTTCCAGGGTATGTCTTTGGTCCCGGGACAGGAACAGCTTGTCCAGCTGAGTGTCTATCAGGACTCCTAGATGGAAAATCTGGTGCGCTGGTAGCAGTTGACTCCTTGCCTCGTTTATGACGAACCCGTGAGCGTTGAGCGTGTGGAGGGTGGTCTGTAGGTCCAGCAGGGCAGACTTCGACTGAAGAAGAAGGTCGTCCAGGTACCAAAAGATCCTCACGCCCTGAAGTCTGAGGTGCGCTATCACGGGGGCCAGGACCTTCGTGAAAATGTGTGGGGCTGATGAGAGACCAAATGGGAGAGCTTTGTACTGGTAGTGCACTCTTGCCTACAGAAAGCGGAGGAGATAGCGACTGTCCTGGTGAATGGGTACGTGTAAGTAGGCCTCCTTGAGGTCTATGGACATGAGCAGATCTAGATGATGCAGGGCCTCTGCAATGGATCTCAGGGATTCCATGCGGAAGGTGCGCTTGCGGACAAAGTGGTTGATGTGCTTCAGATCCAGTACTGCGCGTAACAACCTGTCTTTCTTGGGCACTGTAAAGATGATTGAGTAGACGCCCAGGCCCTGCTGATGGGCTGGCACTGGTTCTATGGCGCCGATGTCCTGAAGGTGACGAATTGCCTCTTGAAGGCCCTGGCGTTTTTGTTTGCGTTTGGAGGAAGTTGTAGGGAGAAACCTGGGGGGTGGGGGGGTTGGCTGGACAGTTCTATGGAGCAGCCCTCCTTTATGGTGGAGAGCACCCACAGATCTGATGTGGTGGCCTCCCAGGCGTGCCAGTGAGAGGAGAGGCGACCACCTAGGGGCACCTCTCCCGTCCCGTCATGCCTGTTGTTTTGGCTGCTTGGATTGGAATGAGAAGGAGGCCCGGTTCCCAAACTGCTGTCTAGAAGCTCTGGCTCTGCCCCAGTAGGGGCGATGAGCCCTTGACCCCCTGTCCCTGCCCGCGAAGGGTGATCGAAAGGGGCGAAAGGTGATCGGAAGGGTCAAAAGGACTGAAAGGACTGTCTGCCCTGGGGGCGGTCCTGTTTTTTGGCTGCAGAGGGCATAGCTTTTTTCTTGTCCTTAGACTCGATAAGGACCTCATTGAGAGCCGCATCCCCAAACAGCTTTTCGCCATCATATGGAACAGAAGCCAAATTTGTCTTAGACGTGGCATCTACTTGCCAGTATTTAAGCCATAAATGACACCTGCCTACCACAGAGGAAGTAGCTGCCTTCGCGGCAAAACGCAGGCCATCCACGGTGGCATCTGCCATGAATGCTTGCGCCTTATGCAATTTTAAGAGCATCTGGCGCAGTCTGACTGGGTCCGAGGGAGGATCTTGTATCAAATCATCCAGCCAAATAAGGGAAGCCTTGGCTACCATAGAGGCTGCCGCTGAGGTCCTCATGGACAAGGCTGAAGCATCATGAACGCATTTTAGGGCCCCCTCTATGCGTTTGTCTGCCAGGTCCTTGAGGGCGGACTCGCCATCTCTGGACAGGACTGAACCAGAAATCAATTGGACCACAGGCGCATCTGTAGGAGGCATACTGAATATTTCACTACCCTCTTGCTGGAAAGTGTACAATCTGTTAGTCACAGCAGTAGCTGTTTTAAAGGAGGTGGAAAACGACCACTTGGTTTTGGCTGTTTCCACAAACTGCTTAGGCAGTGGGGGAGAAATAACAGACTGCTTAGAGCCCAGAAAAACTAAGGCACTTTTGCCGGTTGGCTGGGCCTCCTGAGATGCGGGGGGGGGGAGCCCCAGGGCCATTACAGTTTTGGACATCGGGGGGGCAAATCTGGGGTTTGAGAAAGCTTGAGGGGTGCCTCAGGAGAGTCTGGATCAAGAGAGTCGGACCATTCACCCTCGGAACGAGGGTGGTCTGGGTCCTCATGGCCTATAGGATTTGTGGGTGGGTGGGATCCCCAGGAGATTGTCTTAGAGCCACACCCTGGGCAGTCTCGCTGTCCACATTCACCGCATCCCTGAGGGAAGTGAGCCCAGAGAGAGGGGACCCTTGGTCAGAGCCCTCAGAAGAGTGGGCAATGCTTTCCCGCTGCCTGGACCTGGACCTGGACTTTTTGGATTTTTTAATATGTTTTTTCTTTTTCCTTGCCTTTTTAGGAGCAGGATTTTCAGAAGGTGATGATTCAGCACTGGAAGAAGCCCTGGATGACTGCCTAGAGCGCTTACACCTTTTTGATTGCAAGGCATCATATTTTTCAAAAGCGGTGGAGAGAAGGTTCTCTATCCACAGACCCCATGAGGTAGGCATATCAGATGGCAACTGCGTTACATTTCTGGAAGAAGGGCTGGGCGGGGTTGGGCTAGATGACCCCAAGAGGTTCCCTGTTAAGGGGTCAGATTGACTAGGCCCTGCCTGGGCTGCACTCACCACCTCCTGCTGGGCTGAAGCGGTGTTCCTGGTGACCACCCGTTGCTGTGGCTGTGCCCTAGAAAGCACAGTATCTGCAGCCATGTCCTCTCCTGCCGCTGCCGGCCTTGCCGAGGCCTTCTTATGCTGTCACGAAGCCGCTGATGCCATTTTTGGCAGGCCCACGTTTAGAGGAGCGTCTGGGGGCCGCGTTGCTGAAGCGGGCTGCCCTGAAGCGTCTGTGAGCGGCAGGAGGGAGACGGGGAGCGCGGAGGCGGAATCTCAGCCCATCCCGGTTCCCTGCTCAGCAGCTGGCCACTAGAGGGAGCCTGAACACCACCAAACAGCTGATCGGCGGCATTCTCCGGTTCTGGAAGAGCTGCAGGCTGCAAGCAAACCGCCCATGACTGCAAGCTCTTAAGAGGGGTCACGGGCGGCTGCTGAGGCAAATGGCTAGCCAAGGAAGACCCCCTCAGAACGCATACGTGAAGTACTCTGAGGGGTCTTGCCATTAAATTGTGGCCCAGGAGAAGAGGAGGGGAAGCAAAATAAAAAAGCAGGAGCTGGAAAATGAAAACGAAAGTAGCAGCGCTGAGCGCTGAGGAGTCTGCCTGGAGCCTTTTGCAGGACAAAAAGAACTGGGGAGGAGCCTGCTACTCCCGAACTTAAAACCTTTCCTAATTACATTGTCCTGCCTCTTGGAGTCATGTGGGTCACGATAACCCATCCGTCAGATGCCCTTGGACCTATAGCAGCAGAGAAAGGGCTAAAGTTAAAGTTGCGTACAGATTACCTACCAGACCTAAAAATTGAAATCCTGTTACTAGCATCCAGGACAGCAAGATCCCCACTCCTAGAAGGTTCCATCGGGAAGGCAACTTGATTGACTGTACAAGGAAGCTGGAGTACGTATGTACAGAGAGGTGGGGGGACCACAGCATGCCGAAAGGCTGTCAGCAGCACCTTGTCTTTGAAACAAGAAAAAGAGGGAAATCGTTCAAATGCACATGTGTGTGGAGGTAGTGACAGGTAGAGACCAAGTGATACACAGCCAAAATGATACCAGTTAAATGTCTCAAAATGTGCAAATAAGATCTAAAGGTAGAGAGAGAGAGAGAGAGTGTGTGTGTGTGTGTGCGCACGCGCGTGTGTGCGTGTGAGAGAGAGAGTGCGTGCGTGCGCGGTTTTTTTAAAAAGCAACAAGGCTTTGCAGACAAGCAGCAGCATCTTGGATATGAGGCAGAGGGCAATACTTAGATCTGAAGCAAGTTTTTAATATCTCACTTGTCTCCTCTGGGGAGAGCTGGTGTGGTGTTAAAGCTAAAGCCAAGGTTCACACATGCAGTTGTCACTGGATGGTTGCAACACCAAATTACACTTTGCTCATGGGCAGTCACAAGTATAATGCCACCGAGAGAATGTTCATTTCACCCAATGCTATCTCAGACACAGGCTTTTCAATGGAGTTGGTATCATATGTTCAGCTGCCAGGCACTGTGAACACTCTTAGGTGTACACAAGTGATGTATACCTAAGAGTGTGAGAGCAGAGCAAAGCAGTGCCTGGTTTAAATCTCACCTCTGGTAGCCTCAGGCAAGCCACTGTTCCCTCAGCCTCAGCCCTCCTGCCAGCAATATGCTGACGACAACAACAACTAGCTGAACCCACACAGAACATCTGTGCGCTAGGACTTTGTTTCTCTCCTTGCCCCCCCCAGCCCCTACTTTATTGCTGTGTCAGCCACCCACTCTCAGCCACCACTCACTCACTCACTCGCCCCCTCGCTCGTCCCCTTCCCGCCGCTCACTCCCTCGCTCGCATGCTACCCACTTCTCTTCCTTATCTGCATATGGAATCCCCACTGCCCAATCACCACTGTGCTTCTGCTCTGTAACCTCCGGCTGGTAAAGCACTGTGTGGGCGAGGTTTGCCACGTACAACCTTAGTGTATTATACATATAGATAAAAATACCAGTTTGAACCACTTTCGCCTCTGTGCCATTGATTTCAATTTGTGTTTCTGTTGCCTTTTTGTGTTTTTGTCATATTTTATTCTTGTTGCTGTTATTATTACTATAAGGTGCCCCAAGGAGCAGTGTGCTGGAAGGGGCAGGGTAAAAATGTTGTACATAAACAAACAACCTGGCCTACATTGAAGGCAAATAAATTCTGCAGAGGTTTTGTTTGTTTTTGCTCTTCTGCAGTATAAGAATGCAACAACTGCCTTAACAGATCAAACCACAAGGATCCATTTAAGCCAGCACGTTGTTTCCCACAAGAGCCATTCAGATGCTCCTAGGAGCACAGCCAACATACAGCTCTATCCTTAAGTGACATTCATGAATCCCTTATGAAATGAAGGTTGTGAGGTAAGGGAATAGGTATAGATTAAGTGTTTGCCAGCATGCAGCGAATCCTGATCACTGTCTCCTCCTCCTCCACACACAGACTACCTTGCAAAACAAAGAAGGAAAACTGCCCCCTGAAGATATACCTCCATCAATGACTGCCACATGGGCCGGGTCACTTGCTTCTTCGCCGGTGCTACGGTCAGTACTCCACTGCCAGTCGTAGCAGAAATGACGCCATTGTTGACACAAGACATGAAGCCGATATGGAATCTCTCTGTCCCATGCCAGGGACACAATTGGGCTGTCCTCTGAGCTACCAAAATGCAGGCTTTGCTTCAGGTACCAATGATAGTTCCCTGCAGTCCACAGCTGAACTACAAACAAGCACATTTATATAATGTATGATGGAGGAGAGCAAGCTAAACCCCACAATAGGACAGGCTCAGCTTTGACTCCCCAGGGCCTTCAAGGTTTTTGAATGAGTCCAATAGTGTGGCACCTGGCCTAGTTTAACACAAATGGTAAGTGTTTACCCAGGTGGTAGCAGCTACAGAACTATCCCTTCCATCTCTTTCTCTCCCTTGAGTGAAGGAGGGAAAGGAAAATGCAAGCACCCAGCAAGCAAACACCAGCTGAGAAAGAGCTCCAGAGATCTTGCGTGGGCCCTTCAGGGTTCTGGCCACGCACCCCTTGCATGTGATGTCACACGCAGGGGTGTCACTGGTGTCCGTGCACCCATAAAACCAGCAGGGCTACCAGGGATGAGGGCAAACACAGGCCCCCGCCCCCCCAGCAATGCCAATGCAGGTATACATGTGCTTGAGGACTGTCATGGACAAGTCAAGATGATTGTGTGGAGGCCACAGCTGACTGCATGAACCAGTCCAGGAAAACTACTCTTCCAATAATAATTGTATTCTTACCATATGCTTTTGGTTGAGGGTTACTCTCACTTTTCAGTTCTTCCAACCATACAGCCAATATCACAGACTCTGAATTCCAGAGCAGCTCCTTCACCTAAAGGAATACAGATTGGTGCTTCACTTCAACCAGAATGTTTTTTTTTTTTTAAAGAGATATCTTCTGCTATGTACCATCTCCTTTAGAAAACCTCACAATTCATAACTGAATGCATTCAAAAATAATTCTGAACTACTCAAACAAAGGAAACAAACAAAAAAACGACTCAAACAATAGCAGTACACAAGAGTAAGGAGTCCGTAGACTGAATAAGATTACTATTACAGCCTCTTCAGAAAAGGGATCCCCTACCTTGACTTGACCTTTCTCGAAGGGAAGTGTGAATTCACCATGAAGAAGTCCATTTTTTTCAAAGAACACGACGTCATGTTTGTTGGCTTTATCTTGTGTGGATGCAATCAAGCTTCCAGAGGGCCTGGAGTAGAAAAAATGAAACAAAGCAAGATAATCCTTGGTAACAATTCTTCCAAAAACTCATACTTTTAAAAAGTAGTAAACTACCTGTCACTAGGAGAGATGGGGGCAGGTGGCAAGGGAAACAGGGAAACCTATTTTGCAGGGGACTCCCCATGTTGTAGATCACAACTCCTTTTACTTAGAACACAATGACAGCCATTGAGAATCAAGCCCTCCCTTTCTGCAAGGCCTTATCTCAGACAGGAGATAATGCGATAAGGAGACAAAACCCAGAAAGGGTGCCTGTATGTCACACAAATCAAACACAGAGCAGAATATCGTCGTAGTACTGTATATTTTCTCCCCACAACAGCCTGTACAGAGCCATCCTGTACTGAGTGCTCACCAAGCACTGATGGAAGAGATGTCATGCTTATCGGAAATGACTGGGCTTCACATTGAAGTCACCACCCTTAAATTCCCAGCCTGACAAGGCTATAATGGGAGAGCTCACAGAGTGTGAACTCCTTACACACCCCAAACAGCAGCTCTTCCTTACTCACTTCCAGGCAAGTGCTTGTTCTAGTCCTGGCACAGGCTCACTTGTAGTCTGCAAAACAAGCTCTCTGCTCCACACTCTGATTTTCCGTGCCCCTGCATATTTGGAGAAGGTGGAAAACACAGAAAAGACTAATCAGAAGAGTTTTCCAGGCTCCTGGAGTTGCAGGTGATGTTTCAGTTATAAGGATTACGAATTTCCAGATCAGTATAGATTATGATCAATATGGGGAATTCCCATATTGTGTTTTGTGTTGTTGTCCCTCGTCTGCCTGATGGAACCTCTTGTCTATAAATACTCATCACTATGGAAAATTGTACACACACAAAGAAGAGCTATAGATTGGAGGAATCTCATGGGTGTATGTACAAAGTACATTTGTGTGCTCTGTGGGACTCCTGCTGCTGGAGGCTTAACCACACACAGTCACTATCAGTGGACACATTTTGTTCCAAGTGCAGTGTTGAAATGAGGCTCACACTTTATTTCTCCTTGTATAAGTGAATAGTAGTAGCCATTCTCCTATATGGGAGAAGTAAAGGGACACACTTGGGCACATAATCACTGGTGATCTTAGTGTCTGGGGATAAAGTTAGTTTCTGTGCTTCTATGATTCTGTTCCTGATTGTGGCTCCTTTATTTTTCCCATCAGGCCCGTCCTTTAGGTGGGGCGAGCAGGGCAGCCCCGTGCTCTCCCAGGCCCTGCGGCTGGGTCCAACCACTCCCGCATTCTGTGCCGGCTGATGCTCCTCATGTCCCTCCCTGCTCCATGAAATGAAATTAAAGGAGAGCTTCTGTAGAGGAAAATTCTCTTGTAGCTTTAGAATTCATTTAGTACGTAGTGTCAAAGAGTTCCATCACCTCCCTCCTCCTCCAAGCAAAGAGAGAGGCGATCAGACTTCCCAGTCGTGCAAACTGGATACTAAATGAGAGGCCCCCATGTGCCCTGATTAAGCATCAGGGTGCGTGCACACACCTCTCATTTAGTATCGAGCTCACGCAGAGCTGGAAATTTTGGTTGCCGCTCTCCTCACTGGAACGAGGAGGGAGGTGATCCAACTCCTTAGTGCTGCAAGTGCTGGATACTCAGTAGTGCAGCGTTAAGGACTTTGATTGCCTCCCTCCTCGTTCCGGCAAGAAGAGTGGCAACCGAACTTCCCAGCGCCACGCAAGCTGGATACTAAATGAGAGGCGTGTGTGCACCCTGATGCTTGATCAGGGCATACGTGGGCCTCTCTGTTAGTCTCCAGCTTGCCCGGGGCCGGGAAGTTCAATTGCTTCTCTCTTTGCTCAAAGGATGAGGGAGGCAATGGAACTCTTTGACACTACACATCAAATTAACCCTAAAGCTGGTAGGAACTTTTCCTCTATAGAAGCACTCCTTTCATTTCATTTCAGAGCAGGGAGGGGGGGGTGAGGAGTATCAGCTGATGGGGCGAGCAAGAGGTGTGACTGACAGGGAGTGCCCTGCTGAGTTTTCAGCAGGGCAAGGAGCAGCGGTGAAGGAGTGTGGCTGATGGGGAGTGTTGCTTGCCCCCAGCCCCACACCCTCCTAGGGACAGCCCTGTTTCCCATAAAACTCAACAAGAGCCAATGAGAACTAAGTCAGTCTGTATCTACATAGCCAACATCTTGGCTTCCATCTCTTGCCAAGACCGCAGAATGTGGCATAACCCTGGGAATTTCCCTACCATATATTTTACATTAATTGTGGCAAGACAAATATTTGGAAACATTTATTTTTAAAAACATGATGTTCAACTCTTGTCCTTGCTCAACCCACACTTTTTAGCAAACAGCACTTTGTCATGTTAAACTCATATACCAACCTGTTCCTGGGCAAACAGCACTCACTGCAAAATATTGTCCATCTCCTCTCCAGGTAATCCGAGGTCTATGGTCATCCCATGGTGATGCAGGTGGCATTTCCTAGGAAAACAACATGGTGTGTACTTCCTGTTAACCCAGAAGCAGTAGGGATGTGTGCCTCTCATATGATCACCTCCCTCTCTCTCTCTCTCTCACACACACACACACACGCTTCTATATCCTCTTTCTTTTCAGCTTAACTCTCATTGGACTGGCCAATATGAATGTAGAAGGAAATTTGAGAGGCTGCTATATTAGCACATGAATTCAGAGGGGTGGGGATGTCGGGGGAGAGCATATTTCCACCACCTGCCCTCAACTTTTCCACCTTCAACATCATCCCAAAAGTCAGCTGATTCTCCTTTTATTTATTCATTATATTTGAACACTGTCCCCAACTTTCTTCTCTGGGCAGGTTACATCAACATAAAAAAAAATTCAAACAGGAATTAAAACCTTAAAACAATTTAAAACCACAAGTCTAGTTAAAAGCTTAGGTGAATAAATGTGTCTTTAGATACTTTTAAAAAGTTATCAGAGATGGAGAGGCACTTATTTCAGCATGCAGCGCAGTCCAGAGTCTCGGGGTGGTTGGCGATGGATTCTGACCATAAGCTGCTGGTTCTGAATCTATATATTACAAGATCTACAGACTAAAAAAATATTACATATAAGATCAAATAAATGTAAATGCAAAGTGTCCTACTGGACTCAAGTCTGCTTTTGAAAGACTTGACAGTTGAGAATAATGGCTAGAGATGTCATTTAATTTATTTATATATTTGATTGATTGATTGGTTGATTGGTTGATTGATTTTCTATACTGCCCTTCCAAAAATGGCTCAGGGTTATGCTGGCCGACAGCTTTAATAAAATTGATGATGATGGCTCAGAGCAGTTTACACAGAGAAATAATAAACAAATAAGATAAGATGGATGTATTATGATGTATTAATGTACATCTTGTAATACTAATGTAATACACAAAGATGTATTAATGTACATCTTTTACATGTGTTGTGAAAACTATTGCAACTTTCCGATTAGAAGTAAAGAATTGAGTTCATTTACACCTAGTTCTAGACAACAGGTATGTGCATGCCTCATATCCATTTCTTCTTGTCACTGTATTTTATATATTAATACAAACAGTACCATTGGCTTGGTATGAGCTGCTTGTTTGCCCGCTGATCCATGGAACTGTGTTTCCTTTTTACCCCAGCCAACAGTAATAAACTTCCCTGGAAGAAAACAAACAGTTTTACAGGGCTGACATTAATAATTTTAAAAAAGTAAAGCCCTCCTTTATTAGCCCAACTTTTTCAAAACTTCCAGTTCCCCAAACACTGGCAAACTTTACAAATCATAATACCATTCCAACCATCTGATGCCTGCCTTTCCTAGCAATAAATGGGACCAGCAGCAGACTCTAGTTTTCAAACAAATAAAAAGTCTTAATTCAGACACAAACCTGATTTTTAAAGTTTTTATTATATTTATATTCTATTTTTATTCAGGCCTCCCAGCAATCTGTCATTCAAAGGACTTATCTGCTTCGCACCTACTGAACTCCAGCAGCACTGCAGGACCAAGTGCTCCTAGACACTTAATGCTATTTTTATTTATCATTTTATTTTATTTTATTTTATTATTTTACATTTTATATCCTGCTCTTCCTCCAAGGAGCCCAGAGCAGTGTACTACATACTTAGGTTTCTCCTCACAACAACCCTGTGAAGCAGGTTAGGCTGAAAGGGAAGTGACTGGCCCAGAGTCACCCAGCTAGTATCATGGCTGAACGGGGATTTGAACTCGGGTCTCCCCGGTCCTAGTCCAGCACTCTAGCCACTACACCACGCTGGCTATCATATTTATATACCGCCTGATATGTGTATCTCTAGGCAGTGTACACACTTCTGTCATCTGTTTTTATCTAAACACACAAAACTTTATTTTCAAAAATTATCTAAACTTTTATTGACGTATCTATATAATTAATTCTCTTGGCCAGCCACGCATGGAGATGCATGGCTGGCTTTTGCGGCAGAAATCTCGCAACATGCTGCGAGAGTTCCCAGCATTGGGCGGTGGCGGCGGTAATGGAGACGGCCGGCCCACGGTGGGGAGGCGGTGGTGGTAATGGAGGCGGCGGCAATGGAGGTGGCTGGGCCTGGCTGCAGTGGGGAGGCAGCAATGGCAGGCCCTGCCACGGAAAAGAAGGAGGTGACGGGGGGTCGGCCCGGCCCAGCCACAGTGAGGAGGCAGTGGCGGCAGGCCCGGCTGGGGTGAGGAGGAGGAGGCAGCCCCGCCACCAGGAAGGGCAGCCAGGAAGAGGGTGGCCGAGAAGGTGCGGGGGAGGGGGGAACCACCGGCCCCAAAGAGCGCACAGATGTTCTGTGCGGGGTCGGATAGCAGATTATTGTTCCTCATCTTTCTTTTCCATGACTGTAACAAGATACTGAAAATATACTACTACTTATAATGCTATCTCGACACTATAATTAAAAGTCTGCTACATGCAGCATTCACCTGCACACTAAACAAGGCAGTCAGTGCTGGAGAGCAGAGGGGAGAACAGTAGCAAGAATGGCAGTGGATAAATTATTTGGATACATTTCTAGTTTCCCTACAGTGATATTATCTTGAGCAAACATATGGATATACAAAAGGTCTAAACCTCAAGCCTGGTCCCCTTTAAAACGTACTTTGACTTCCATCTCAATAGGATCCTTGCAGTCATCCATTATATTAGAATCCCCATAACAGCACTGCTATAATGCTAGAGCAGCCCAACTGAGCAATTTGATTCAGTTGTCTAGACTGGTTTCCATTGCCATGCAATTTGGCCTGTGCATTTCATTCATTTTACAAAATGCAGTCATTTATTTTGCGAGTGTCTGGTATCTTCTGTGCCAACTCACCTTCTCCAAAGTCATCTTGGTGGATGTGGCTTTCCGTAATTGGTTCAAAGTCCCTCGTCATCAGAATGAGAGTCTGCTGGCCTTTCACAATGTAAACACACAATAGGCTTTAAAATAAAGAATTGCTTACTCTGCTGAGATAAGTTAAGTTCATTCAGGTTAAATTAGCTCATTACGGAATAATTCCAGCTCCTATTTCCATGCCTGTTTGGACAATTATAAAGGATGCTACCCTTAGTTATTACTGCATCTCCTATGGCATTAGAAACTGCCTTTGCGATTCTAAACAGGTAGAATCTATTGCTCATATGCTGTTGTATTATCAGCACAGAGACTTCAGACAAAATTTATAGCCCCCTTAACAGCAAGACTTCATGGAAATCTGAAGGGGGTCCTATACAACTTCCATTCTGAGTGATATGAATCAGGTTCACAAAATTTCTTGCTGGGGCCATTCAAATTAGGATATTTACTGACAGGGACAGTTTTCTACCAGAAGATCATTGCATCCTGAGGAGTAGAAAGTTTTAGTGACTGTCTCAGAAGTTCATCCATGGGTCAGTTTTAACAAGCTCTGCTCCTTATCAGTAGCTGCTTATCAGAACCGCCATGAGAAACAATAAATACTGAGTTGCCTCTCATTAAGCGCCTGCTTCTTTGCTCACTATATATGGATATGTAAGCCACGAAAACTGCATTATGTAGTTTGTTTTGTCTAAAGTCATGTATAAAGAGACAATGTTTCCTTAGAACACTGGATCTCATTGTGGACCAGCGCGCAGTTGCCCCAACCCTCACCAGAGCACATCCCCTACTGCAATGGACTCCCCAGTAGTGTGTGTTCCAAGTGACGCAAGTCTCATCTCTTTCTCTGTCTTTCTTTGATTAAAAGAACCATCTGTCTCATCTTCTGTCTGTGTGTGTTGCTCCGTCTTGGCACCAGGAAGGGACCATACCCTCAGGCACAACAGGATCTTGGATCAAAATTTTCCGGATAACCTTATTGCATACCTGAATTTTAAAATTTGGTTTCTGCTTCCTTGGTTATCCAATTTGTTACTCTACCCGGATGAATATTGCCATTACCGTGTGCAGCAGTATTTACTTCCTTGATTTTGTACTGGTTTCATCTTACAGCCAGTGGGCTGGAACAAATATTTATTGATACCAAAGGTGACATAATATAATGAAATCAAGATATATAGGGGAGACATTTGTGGCAAAGTTCTCACATCCCTACTTCTGGAGGGGTGAGGAAATAAATGATTCTTAATTTTTGCAGGATTTTAAAATATGTATATATTTCGTTTGGATCCAAGGGAAACTTTTTAACTAGAACAACAGAGTAGCAGAGTATTAACTGAAGCAGAGTATTAACTGAACGATTAACCCTCCTGCATTGCCATTAAGCATGATGGGTGATTGCTCCTTTGGTAGCACAGGTAGGAGCTGTTGCATTTCACAGACACAGAGGCCTTGTGCAGATATTCTGCTGGCTCCATTCAAACTGTGGGTTACAAATCATGAACCCACCTAAGGAACACATCTACCCTCCCCACTACCCTCTTCCGAGTGAATTCTCCCCTTCTTTGCCTTAAATGTCATTTAGTGTTACAGGTACATCAATGTTAAGTATGGTTAAATTTTCACCAGGTTCCTTTGTCAACCAGGAGTTTGAAGTTAGTTAAAAAAGAGAACCTGGTTAGCATTTAACCATGGAGGGGTGTAGCTATAATTGAGTGGATGGATTCAAAGAACCCAGGCCCCCCAGCTCCTGGGGACCCCCAGCTCCACCCCTCCCTATTTTCTTCATTATCTCCCTCAATCCGAGGGGCCTCCCGAGAGAGGAGTGAACATGGGCTTCCTCTCCCCTAGCTACGCCTCTCTAACCATGGTTAGCACTAGTGCACGTCACACTAACCAATGTTTAAGGCAGGGCTGCTCAACTCTGTCCCTCCTGCAGATGTTGGCCTACAACTCCCATAATCCCTGGCTACTGGCCACTGTGGCTGGGGATTATGGGAGTTGTAGTCCAAAAGCAGCAGGGGGGGTTGGGGGCGCTAAGTTGAGCAGGCCTGGTTTAAGGCAAACAAGAGAAGGAGGGAGAAAATCATGCCAGAAAGATTCTCAAGGCTGCTTTCTGTTTTGCAAACCATGGTTCACAAGAAGCCAGTGTTAGATCTGCACTGAATCAAAAAGGTAAGATACAAGACTGAAAATATCTGTTTGGTAAACACTCTCCACCTGTAGCAAGGAGAACAAGCTCTTGGTCAGGACTCCAGCTCATCACAGTTAGACCACCTTCCACGCTTCCCACACACTCCAGCTGCAAAAAGATAAGTAGAGATGTCATCTTTTTAAATTAGCCCTGCTCCTGTGCTCTTAGCAACCAGATGCACAGAAATTAAATTGGTGAAGCTTTCCCCATCACTAGTCTCTCTGCCAGAAAAAGTCTGACTTGCTAAAATGTTAGTGTACTGGGCCAGTGGTGCTCCTGTTCTAGCCTACTCCTTCTAATCCCTGGATGCTTCCATAGTCTTGTATAGGAGACTCTTGGATAAAAGTTTGGGTTTTGAATTAATTAATTAGAACAGGGTTTCTTAACCTTGGGCCCCCAGATGTTGTTGGACTACAACTCCTATCATCCTCAGCCACAAAGGCCATGTCTGGAGATGATGGGAGTTGTAGGCAACAACATCTGGGGGCCCCAAGGTTAAGAAACCATGAATTAGAATATGTAAACCCTGCCCCTCCAGTACACTAATACTCAAGGTGGCTGCTCAAGGCGGCACACAAAAAAACCAGATAAAATATAAACACAATGTAAAATTAATAGAAACAAAAAACTAGACCAAATCAAAACTAATTTTTTAAAAATTACAAATTAGAAAGTCCAATCAATCTCAATCTTTATTATTAGTCACTGACCAGCCATGAAAATAGTAAGTACATCAAGACGAACACTATTAAAAATTAGAAAGTTAACGTTAAAAAAAATCAAAACCCACCAGATATAAACAACAGATAAAACATTAACACATTAATATTAATTGGCGGTTATGACCCACAATTGGACAGTGATCCAGCACTGTTTTATTTTTTAAGAGGAGGAAATAAGACCATATGTATGCCACATGTGTATATTTTTCACACATGCATGCAATGGAAAACCATGGGTAATCACAGCTTCTCATTCCATGTAAAAGGTAGTCCTCACATTGTAGTCCTCACATTCACATGAGAGGGGAAGCTGCAACCATCTGTGGCTTTCCATTGAATGCACGTGGCTAACACATACACATCTGGCAGGGTATGTGTGGCATACGTGTTTTTCTCTTACATGCATCAAGTTTCAAGTAGCCAACCAACTACAATAACAAGAAAGGGTGAAGGCTGAAAACCCCATCAAGGCCAATGGCATCAAGGCAACATGCCAAGGGCTCGTGTATCCCTTCATGCCGCACTTGGGCACTGCTAGAGGTTGCATCGCTCCGCCTGCCATACCTGATTTGTGTTCAGATTGCACAGTATGACATCTCCAGTTGCTGTAGCCACACAGGCAGACTCCTGATCTGGCAAGTCCTCAATACCCACAATGTGTCCACTTCCATCCTCTGGCAGGAAACCCTCAGCTGTCAAATAAACTTCATTTGTGACCTTTAAACAGAGACAAAGTAGGAGGGCCATGAGACAATCACCTAGTACTGTGCGACACACTGACCATGGAAGCAGACTCTTCCAAAGACTGCCACCAGCACAAGGGTGTTAAGTTACACCCACTGGTTGGTGCTGCTCCAAAATGTAGCATGCCTCATCATTCCTGTGAGCTGTGCTAGCATCAGGCTACTGAGTACAGTGTACCTAAAACTCAACTCAACATGCTTCATCTGGAATATCATTGCAACAGGTGGAGTGAATTCAGATATTTTCATGTTTTTATCGTGATTTTGAATACCTGGGCATTAAAAACAAACACCAGAAACATTTAATACGCCTCTATAATGCAAGGGTTTTCAAAATGCATCCCTCATAAGCCTATCCATAATAGCAGGCAAAATGCTGTATAAAATAATATGGGAATATATGCTTAAAGAACTCATTTTATTTCAATGTAATAATATGCGACAAAAGCTAAACAGATATGATTTTAAGCAAGTATGGAAACCAGTTATAGATACAGTGGAGATAAATAGGGTTTATTATAATCTGAGTAAGATCTTGGTTGAAATGGTTAAGAAGATGATGGGTCGAATATATAAATATGATCGATATACCAGTTTAACAAAATCTATACCAACTGTACACATTGCAAATGTTTCTGTATCCTGTTGTACTATCCTGTTGTAACACTAATGTTTATTTCTAATATTCAATAAACTTATAAAAGTTTTTTTTTAAACGGCAGGCAAAATGTCCTGGAAAACTGCTTGTTCATCATCTCCGATCTTTCCATGTAATGCATAGCCAACAAGGGAACACTAAGCACACTCCAGGTGCACTTTCTGTTCATGACAGGGAAAAGAAAAAGCCAGCAGGCCTGGCTGGTACTCTGGATGACTTGATTGTGCCCTAGAACCTTTGCAATGTGTAGACGTTCTGTAGCAGAGTCATAAAGGTTCCTCAGCAGACAAACCAAAGTGGAAAGGATTCCCTGGTGGGAGAAAGTTCACTACTATAAGGGTTTTTTTTTACATCTACACTCAGTGGCCTGTTTTACCTCTGCAAAGATTGATAACAATTTGAACAAAGTCTTTAGAAAAGGCTTCCAGCATCTTTTATGCTGTGCAAAATGAAGCAACTCAAGCCTCCCCCTTGAACAGTTTGTGTTTTTTTTAATCACAGGCAAATTAAATCTCTGTTGAGAGACAATTTAAATCATGGAGCTTAGTTAGGCCTAGTCCTATGGAGATATGAGAAAAAGTAGCAAGAAATGAACTACTTTAGCTCCACAGTCACAGCAAGACAGATAGAACGTAAAGATAGCTTGACAGAGAAAAGTTCATTCCTCACCTCTTGTGTGACAGGATCCAGCTCCACAATTCCATACTCTGTGCCAATTAATAACGTCCCTCTGTCTGTACGGATCGAGAAACACTGGGGATTTCCAAGAGCCTGGACTGGCTGAAATTCCTGCGTTCTCAGTAATTTTAGGTTTCTCATGTTGCCCTTGATACATGCAACTGAAAATAGATAAAACTTATTTTATTCCTCGTCCCCTCCAGGAACAAATAAAAGTAAGATTGCCCTTAAAAACCAAGAGTCTTTATTTTTAATACGAAGTTACATAAGAAAGCACCAAGAAAAAAAAAGGGATATTGTTACAACTGTAACAGGCCAGCATAGACAAAGTATGTGAATATATAAATGCCAGTTTCCAGCATTCCATCACACTCTAGCATGACCGACAGAGTCCAGGAGATGCAGAAAGGGGCAGGCTTGATTGTCAACGGTTAGGGTAACTAAGATTAGTTTAGTTTCATTGCAACAGCATCCTCAAGTGCAGTGTTCTACTTTCACCCATACAAGAAGATAATTGCAATCCACTCCTCTGAGGAAACACACCAAATACTTTACCTGGAGACTTTGTTAAGGGCAAAGCCTAAACTCCAACCCTGACACTGGGCAGCCTGCCCTAACTGAGAGGGATCCCTTTGGCTGGCTCTCTCTCTCTCTCTCTCTCTCTCTCTCTCTCTCTCTCTCTCTCTCTCTCACACACACACACACACACACACACACAAATAAGAAAGTGCACTCAACAGCTTGGAGTCACCCAATGTAATTGATCAGCAGTAGTTTCAGACCAAGCAAAATAATTTCTTCGGTTTAAAAATTAAGTTGTTTGAATTCAGTGCCACTGCCATAATATGTGGTAATGGCAATGGCTGCTAAGAGCATCAGACAAATGTATAGAGTATAGATCTAGTTATTGTTAGCTCTGATAGGTAATGTAGATTGAACCTCCATATTCAGAGACAGTATATCTCTGAATACTTGTTGCTAGTGGCAAACAAGAAGAAGGAAGGGCTGCTGTCTTCCTGACTTTCCTGTGGGCTTCCAGAGGCAGCCATTTGGCCACCGCTGGAAACAGAACGATGGATTCGGTGGTCTTTTTGCTCTGATCGAGCAGGGTTCTTATTATCCCACCCTATCCCAAAGAAGGCTCTAAGTAGGGTTGCCAGCATTTCATTGCCAGAATGAGGGACACAAGTTTGGTGGGGCTGGCTGGGGGGGCTGGGAGGTGTATGCAGTGGTAATCAAGAGCCTGAGTATCATTGATGACGTATATGTAATTGAATTATATGCTACTGAATAGATGAGGGACAAATGCTGTCCCTATAGGGACCAACATTTCATCCCTGAAATGAGGGACATCCTGTGTAATGAGGGACAGTTGGCAACCCTAGCTCCAAGGGGAAATTACCTGGTGGCTTTTATAGCAAAGATATGGAAACCACTTTTTAAACACACTTGAAACGCGCATCGTATGTACTGCACCATACACGTGGCTAAGCAGGGGTCTGACTCCGAACCAGCTGTTAAAGAGGGGTAGGGAAACTGGGGCCCTGTCATTTTGTCGCCTATCTGTTCATAAGGTGATGCTATATAATACCAAAATCCGTGGGTTGGGAGAGAAGATAACTTTTAGTCTCTGCGACCCTGACCGACAACCCCACCGCAAATCCTCCTTACCTTGTTACAGAGAGCTCCCAGTTAATAGCGACATGCGTGCAGCTCAACTAGAGATTCAGCGCGCCTGCCATATTAAAGCCGCTGTGTGGGCAATACACGCATAGCGCATGGTCGGTGGGACTGTGAAGTCGACACTGAGTGAGGGCGGAAGTGCTTCCATGCTCACTGGTATACCGTACTGATGCTAAAACTGGGTAAGGGCGGTACTAGTTTCAGGAAACGCGTGCTCAGTGGAAACCTAACCCGATTCATTATTCTCAGTGAGCCACGATTTAGTAACGAGCAAGTCAAATAATCTTAAACGATCGTTTGCATGGCCCGGCCCCTTCTGCTATTATCGTGGCGGGATTTTTATTGGTAAACTAAAATAAAAGTCTTGATTACAGGGGTCATCCTGTGTTTTATCGCAACATTAAGAAAAAGTCGTAGCAAGATAATAACTAGAAAACACAGTAAAGTCACATTGTAGAGCATTGAATAAAGCTGGCAGTATTAAAAAGACAACTGGGGGAGACGGGCGGACTTAAACGTGAAACATAAGCTGGCGAAATAAAATAACGATATGCAATAATTGTATAGTTTTATGTTTGCAAAAATAATGGTATGAAAAACAAACACGTCAATACTAAACTTGCTATAGGGGTGAGGCATTTTTTGTTGGAAAGGCGGCGCAAAGGTAAAGGGTTAAAAATCTCTTCCATCCGTGCTGCGATCCGAATCCAAGTTGTCACCCTTCATGACTACTACACGCTGACGTATTTAACGTCACATTTATATGGACCCTCCCTATCCTCACCATGTTTTACCTAGAAATCCCATTTATTCTGTTGGTTTTTGCTTCGAATGGCTCTGTGACGATTCATGATGCTTCAGACTTCCTTGCTTCCAATCGAGGGCAGATCTGGCCACAGTTACCCATGCCTTAGTCACGTCACAGCTGGATTACTGTGGAAGAATATCTGGAAACTGCAGCTAGTGCAAAATGCAGCAGCAGCTAGGGTTCTATCTGCAGCTGTCGGTGTGATCATATCGCACCTATTTTGAAAGAGCTGCACGGGTTACCAGTGTGTTTCCAGGTCCAATTCAAGGTGCTGGTTCTGAACTTTAAAGCTCTTAACAGTTTGGGCCCAGGATACCTGCTCCCAAGGGTTACTGCCTGCTTGACGAGATCATCTGAGGGGGCTCTGCTCCGGGTGCCGACAATGAGGGAGGCTCGGTTGTCCTGCTCGCAGGACAGGGCCTTCTCTGTTGCTGCCCCCAGACTTTGGAATGCTCTCCCAGTGGCCATTCGTTCCTCGGACTCCATCACAGTTTTTAGAAAGCGTGTTAAATCTTGGCTTTTTATCCAGGCCTTTACATGATTGTTTTTATTGCTGCTTCTGTGTGTTTTACCCACGTATAGTTTCTATGTTTGTATTTTTATATTGTAAATCAGATTAGTTTCATTTTTAGCTTAATATTTTAATTGTCATTTTTGTTGTATTTTTTAACTTTTGTAAACTGCCTTGGGATTGTTTTTAATGAAAGGCGGTATATAAATCTAACAATAAACAAATAAATAAATGTGGTGTATTTTATTATTCTTTGATCCCGGCCAGCTTTTAAATGGTGCTTTAGTTACTCTTAGTCCAGTCCTGGAGTAGAGGTGAGCTAACAAACAACCAGTAGCAAGAGCATGGAAAGCAGTCTGCAACTTTCCTCTATGTAAATAATTAATGTTTCATTAAACCATTAATATTCCTGGTTCTACTACTCCACTGCCTTATCCTTGCCTGCTACAGCTCTTTCCTCTGGATTCTACAGGGCACACACACCCAGAACAGCGACTCACCAGAAATGTAGAGGCCGGCTTCTCTGAGGATGGGTAATTCTTACTCTTAAACGCACCAAAAGCAAACTTTGGAGGAGCGTAAGAGTGAAGTGTTTCTCTCTCTTTAATTCTGGGGGGAAACCAGGGATGCCTCTCGACTATCAGACAACTGGAAAACATTTGCTCAGGTTCCTGGGAAACCATATTAGCTGGACAGGGACAAAGCAGCAAGGTTGGAGTGGGCCCGGATTGGGACCAATTACGTGTGCCCTGCACATACGTGCGCGCGCACACGCACATCTTCAGCGAGGTACAACGGGGAGAGCAAAGAGCAAGCTGTAATCCAGGCAGTGGGGACCCCTCCCTCAGGGGCCCAGGTCAGGACCATTTGTACAAACCCCGCCACCCCACGCCCCTATCCAAACTGGACTGTGCTACAGAATAAACCTTTTCCATGGTTCTGAGAGCTGAAAGAGAAACTATATGTACCTTTTTGAATGAAATATGTCTTCAGTTTAGTAGAAAGTGGGGAAATGGCCCTGATATAAAACATTAAAAGAGGCATTGCTATAGATTGCTATATATATTGGATGCCATAAAATACCAGCACCCAATATTTTCTGCTCCCCCTTTTACAGCCACAAGAGGTTGCTGTTGACTGGATAACGCCAGAATTTAGCCTCTGTTGCTGCTGAAGGACTGACATGTGGTCCCTGCAGATGAATTCCAGCCCTCTGCCTGGCACACTACTATATCCAGTATTTTTCCATGCTTTCTTATACCAACAAGCTGGTGCAGCTCATACTGCATCCTGTGACCCTCTCTGTAACTGTTTAGGGTGTTCTACAGAAGCTTGTGCCTCTAGTGATCTCTTCCTGAATGCTATCTTGTCTCTCCTTCTGTGTTTAGCTTTCTTTTCTTTTCCCCTCATGAATGTGCACCACCACACCCTTGCTGGTTTATTTTCCGAATTTCTTTCAGCTAAAGCTACAAAATTAAAAGATAAAAATAAAAATGGCTCTTCACAATTCTGTCTTAAAGCTTTCACAATTTGTGGTGGTGGTGGTTTGGTGTGGGGGCCCACAGGACATTACATTTGTTGGGTTATGTATGGGTGTCGCTGAAAAATTCAGCATTGAATTAGAAGGACATTCTACATTTATACACTGTCAGTGGTTTCTAGAGGAGGAAGGATGTACATACAGGAAATTAACAAAATTTGTTTATCTGCCTTTAAAATAAAAGTTGTGCTGTCGAGTCAGTGTCAACAACTGGTGACCACAGAGCCCTGTGGTTGTCTTTGGTAGAACACAGGAGGGGTTTCCCATTGCCATCTCCTGCGCAGTCTGAGATGATGCCTTTCAGCATCTTCCTATATCACTGCTGCCCGATATAGGTGTTTCCCCTAATCTGGGAATTTCCTTTCTCATGTGTGGAGAAGGGTCCAAAACAGGCTGTGCTGGGGGCGTGCATTCATTTGGGAGGGAGGAGGAGAGCTGGAAGGAGCTCTCCCTTGCTGTTCCTTCTTGCAGCTGCAGACAGCAGATGCTATTTTAAGGTAAAAAGGGGAACTTCCTCCCCCACCACAACCCTCCCCGCTGCTGCCACTGTCACCCCTATTCTGCCATGCAGGCAGCGACTTTTAATGTAAAAGGGGGGACTTTCCCCTCGTCCCCCACTTCCTGCAGCAGCCACTGTGCAGCCGCTGTCCTCCATCCCACCGCTGCTGCGGCATTTAGAATAAAAAAGGGGGGACTTCCTCCTCACCACCCTACCCTCCTCGGCGGTGGGGGCGGAAAATCCTTGGCTGCCTACAGGGCGGCAAAAGCCTTAATCCGCCCCTGCTAGTCTAGTGGCTATTGGCCACTTCTAGCCTCAGAGGCAAAAGGCCTCTAAGTAAGTACCAGTTGCAGGGGAGCAACAGCAAGAGAGAGGGCATGCCCTCAGCTCTTGCCTGTAGGTTTCTCCCAGTCATTTTGTGGGCCGCTGTGTGAAACAGGATGCTGGACTAGATGGGCCTGATCCAGCAGGGCTGTCCTTATGGTCTTATGTTCATTGTCACACAGGATAATCTATATTCAGCGGGCATGCTATTGTCTACACAGAAGGGAATCCATCGTGTTTAAACTGGCTTTCAAGCCCTATCGAATACGAGCATACTGTATTTTGGTTTAAATCACATTACCTTTCTTGGCTTTCCCCAGAGAATCCTGGGAATTGTCTGGTGAGGTCCTGATAATTCTCTGTTGAAGATTTCTCACCTCCTTCACAGAACTAGAATTATCAGTTTAAGTCTAGAAAGCTCAGTTTAAGTGGATATGCTGTCTGTGAGTCTTTCCAAATGATCAGTTGTAGCAAGTTCATTGCTGGCTTCTACAGGCAAAACTGCTGGTTGCTTAAATGACGTACATCCCTTCCCACAAGTTTTCACCACAAATAGCCCGAAAAATCAATTTGAGGGGAGGAAATCCCCACAATTGTCCACGCGAGCACATTTTTTGTGGGTTAGATATAGGCATTAGATATTGGTGTATGCACTATTGTAATGGGATTTGGTGGGAAGGGAAGATGGAGCAAATACCTTTTCTGGGCGATGATGAGGAAAGAAGAGGAGTTACCTCCTTTTCACACACACCCTCCCCCAACTCGAGCATTACTCTTCTGATTGCAGCCCATCAAGGTGCTCCCTTTAAAAAAACATAAGCAGTGCTCCAGCAACCATTCATGTACCCACTGCCATTGAAGACAGTGAAGTGGCTAAGTGTTTGGTTGCACTTGCACAACCCAAAGTTTCATATCCTACTATTTCTCCCTCCTGGAAACAAGCAAAGTAAATGGAGGCAAGACTGCTGGCCAAGGTGTTAACTGGAGGAACCAGGAAATCAAGGACCTTCTTGAGATTTGGGGGCAGCAGAAATTACAGGATTAATTGCATAGCTGCCACTGTAATCTAGACACATTTGTGTATGTTGCAAAGAAGATGCATGAACCTGAAGTACAAGAAAGTCGTCCACCACATTCCCAGATCCAGACATAGCCAAAAGATGTGCCAGTTCTATGAGGAACTCGACAGGATGATGCTAGTGTGAAGCCAAGGCATGTATCCTGAAGCTTTGCATTCCAGATAGAGCAACCCCAGAACCAATGCCCAGGTTCAGAAGAGATCTTTACCCACAACCTGGGAACAGTGAATGCTTGGGAGTACTTGTCACAAGGAATGCCTAGTAAGTGCATGCATTTATGTTGGGAATCGTGCAGGAATTGTGTGCCCACAATATTCCGTGTCAGAGTATGTTACTGATATCTATTTCTCCTTCTTCAAGGCTGGACAATCCAAGTGCTACAATCACAAAAGGCAATAACAATGCTATTTCTTAATACAATTTAATCTGAAATGTAGCAGCCAACCAGAATGATTGGGGTGGGGATAACTTTTAATAATTTATCATGGCCAGAGACAACCTTCTTCAGCATTAACAATAGCTTCTAACTTGGCTGTAAATTTCCTATTACTAGAAAGTGTAGTATTAATTTGGAATAAGCCTTCCTTCTGCTATGATAAAATCCAAGCCTTTCCCACACTTCTCATATACTCCTATGGTTTCAATAGTACAAAATGTGCTGTTCATTTGTTCTGACTACTTGCGTTTTCGAAGAAGTCTTTAGGAAAATTGGCAGAAAATGACAGAACTAGATCCAATGGGTTGAAATTACAAGGAAGCAGATTTATCTTAGACATTATTATGATGAATGTCCAAATTGTTACAGCTGTTTGACAGTGGGACAGTCTGCCCGGTTTGCTGGTGAGCTCTTCTTCACTAGAGGTTTCCAAACAGAAGCTGGGCAGGGATGCTGTTGCATTGACTGGGGAGAGGATTGGACTTGAAGACCTCCAGGGTTGGACCTCCAAGGGGAGGATCGGACCATGAGACCTCCTTTGAATCCAAGCATGCCATGATCCCCCTTTTATCAACCCAATACTTAGAACAGCCCTGGAAGCTTTTGTAGTTGGGGATGATGTAGTCCCCAAATATCTGAGGACCTAATTTTGAGAACCCCTGCCTTCTGGAATTTATATCCTGCCCTTCCTCCCAGGACCTCTGGGCCCTGTATGTGATTATTTTATTCTCACAGTAGTCCTGTGAAGTAGGTCAGGCTGAAGAGAATGACTGGATATAGATGTTGGACTCTTATCATACCTGACTGTTAAGAGAATAACCACAGCCCTGCTGGATCAGACCCAAAGCCTATCTTTTCCAGGATCCTGTTTCCTACAGTGGCCCACCAGATGCCTCTGGGAAGCCCACAGCCAAGAGATTCTTAAAATGGGTCCCAGATGTTGTTGGACTACAACTCCCATCATCCCCAGCTAACTTAAGGGAAGGAAGCCAACCAGAAAATAAATTTATTAATAACTGGTCCCTCTTTAGCAAATATTTCCACAATAAAGTGTTCACAAGTATACGTGTGCATGTGTCTCTATACTATGCATATATGTACTTGGGTTGGTTATGTGTGGATAGGGTTGTGTGCCTCTACAAGACATCTCTCCCTTGGGAAATTATTCCTAATGTCTAGCCTAAATCTGCTTCCTTATAAGGGGAGTCCAGTACTCCATGATGTGGCCTCTGCTACTCTGCAATGCCTCTCCCATTTGGGAAAGTATTCCTACTGTCTGGCCTACATCTGCATCCTCATGCTTGCAGCTCTTCAAATCCTGACCTCGGCAGCAACAGAGGGAAAAGTATGCTCCTTCTTCAAGATCTCTGATATCTGTGGACTGCTGTCTTTTCCTATGTAGCTCTGATAGTCTGGCCTCTGGATGTGGTAGAACAATTATGAACATTTAGGAAAATGTGGGAAGAAAACTTTAAAATTTCCTTTAACACTGTGTAATAGAGGAAGTATTTTTATGCTTTGCCAGATGACTCAGCTTGGTGGAAATGTGATCCTTCCTCACCCACTTAAAAAGTGATGTCTTGCTAATATGTGTCATTAAGGCATATTGAGAGAATGATCCATTCTGGTAGCTTTGTGTTTTCTGCTTTGCAACCATTGTGTGGAAGCTGCCAATGTACACAAAATGTGTACACAAGAGCACCCTCCACCCACCCGTCCTTAAAGAAATCCCCCCCCCCACCTTTGAACTGGCTGAACTGCCGATATTTCGAACCAGTTCAAAGGCCCATAAAGGGCCTCGGAACCAGTTCTGTGCACATCCCTATAAAGAACTGCACCAGTCATACAACTCCCATCCTAACCTACCTTGCAGGGCTGTTGTGAGGCATTGAACAATGGAGTTACTTTATCCACTGCTGCTGAGGGCAGGAGAAAATGCTATGTGGTGCAATGAGATGTATGTAGCAGATTTGAGGCAGATATTCAACATTATTGTTATGGTTCTTTTTATCCTCACAACCACCCTGAGAGGTAGGTTAGGCTGAGAGTCATGCAAGTCCACAGTCACACAGTGTCTTTTATGGCTGAATGGGGATTTTGAATTCAGGCCTCTGTGGCCTAGTCATACTCCAACTGTCTTGTGATAGACAGGCACAACACAATCAGCACACCAAATGTGGTGTTTTAAGTTTCACAATGTGTTGTGTTTAATTCTGCTTTTCAATGTCAGCTTGCAGAAAGAGGAGACCCCACTTTTCTAATAAAGAGTCCAGTGGGGCTGACAACAGAAAATACATTAAAATGCAATAAAACAACAAATAATATCAAATACCAGACCCCCTGCTAGTTCTTATTGCCTGGGTCTCTGCCCCAATCTGACTGGCTGCCTTTCCCCCGCTGTGGAGCTCATCCCTGCATGTCCTGCCCTGAGCTACACTTCTGGGCTGCTTGGGCATTTTGCCTTATGTATTAGTACAATGAGATGGCTGTGGAGGCCAGCTCTGCTCCTTTGCCTTCCAGACTCAGGTCTTTCTTGTATTCCATCTCTACAGAGTTTCTGTTGGAGGATTCAAAAGGGGAAAAGCATGGCTGTAAGAAAAAGAAAAAACAACCGATTATTTCAGTTTCAGATTTCATCAGTAACTCCATCTTTTTGATTCCATGCTTACAATCTGTTTTCAGGATGCCCAGAACTCTGGACATTCTGCAAAAGATAGTAATTTTCATAAAATTCTTTTGTAGGCTTAGAATAAAAAAAATTCTCTCTGTGTGTGTTTGTGTGTGTGGAACGTACAGACTGGACATTTTTGACCTTGTAGGTCTGAACAAACATTGTTATTTTCCTAAAAGAGAAACTCATTAGAAGCTAACTTGTTAATTACGTGTGGGAGAAGAACATCAACATGGAATGATGACTCCAGTTAATAAACTATCTGGGATGCATGATAATATAAAGATACTAGTCACATTAGGCCAGTTACATTAACGGGCGCTAGAAGAACGCCGGGCCGCCCCCGCCCCGCCGCACCACCATCACCGAGTGGCTGGCGGGGCCGAGTGTGGCTGCCGCCGCCAGCGGGCCCAGTCCCCCCACCGCGTCCGCCACCACCAGTGGGCCCAGTCCCGCTGCTGCAGATGCTGCCACCAGCGGGCCCAGTCTCCCCCCCCGCCGCCGCCGCCACCATCCGGCCCAGTCACCCTGCCGCGGCCTCCACCGCCATCGGGCCCAGTCCCCTCGCCGCGGTCGCGGGGAGGGCGCCTCCCCGACGCTCCCAACATGGCGGCAGCCACCCACTCCGCTTCCCTTTCGCTGTGTTCTGTGCACACGCGCGCCACGCATGCGCAGAACACCCACCGGAGACACGGCCGGAGACACGGCCGCAGGCACCCTAGCGTTTTATTATATAGGATGGAGGAGTCTCCTTATTTATTCATCACATTTGTCTCTGATATTTCTTCCAAGGAACAACAGGCAACATACAATAGGTCTGCTCTCTGTTTTATCCTTACAACTTGCAGCCACATCCCCCTCATGCTTACGACCCTAACCACACTTACCTGTACTAGGGTCTAGGGAGTAAGTCTCATTGAACACACTAGGACTTATTTTTGAGTAAACGTGCATAGGATTGCGCTGCTAAACTTGGTAAAGCAAAGCAGCAAACAGCCCAAACCTATGCATGTTTATTCAGAAGTAAATCCCATTTGTTCAGTAGGGCTTTATCTCAGGCGCATACAGGACGGTAGTCTACTACAGATGACTGGCCCTGTACAGTACTTTGAACTCTCTAAAAGAGTGGGCTGGGCCCAGAGACAAGCTTTTAAAATGCGCCCCCCTCCCCCCAAGCTCAGCTCATGAAGTAAAGAAATCTTAAAGGAGGCTGAATAGTGGTAACAAAAAGCAGAATAAAATTTATATATATAACCTATGTGCCACAATAGAACATCATCCTAAATTATTTTTTAAAAGGTTTTGTAAATTGTGGACGATGCAAGTCATTTGATGGTGCTAGAGAAAGACATGCTGTTCTGGTAGCTCCAGGTCTTAACACTCACATCAATTTCGGAGGAAGAATACAACTGAAGGAAGCCCGGGGGTGCGTGGCTGGGGGAGTCAGCCATATGACTTGCCTCTGGTGGGGCCCCAAGGCAGTGGGCCTCCAGACAACTGTCTCCCCTTGCCCTATTATAGTTATGTCCCTGCTGTCATGTTTCTTTTTAGATTGTGAGCCCTTTGGGGACAGGGAGCCATCTTATTTATTATTTCTCTACGTAAACCGCTTTGGAACCTTTTGCTGAAAAGCGGCATATAAACTGTTATTGTTAACTGATGACATCAAGCCTGCTGCTGCACCCATTGAATTTACATGCCGGGGTTCGTAAAGACGCAATGGAGAGAACTCAAAAAACACCCGCACTTCCAAGACCTAATCCTTTAATTTATGCTGCAGCTCAGTTGCAGGCACTAACTGGCAGTTACCCGTTCTCCGCCCTTCCTTCCGGGAGGTGCATACCCTGCTGCTGCCGCCCTTTCTCAAGCACTTTGAGAGGGGAATATTTCTTGGAGCAGACTCTAGGCAGCAGCAAGGAGATCTCTAGAAAGGGCGTGTCCTCCTTTCCCTGGCCAATCCCAAGGCAGTGGAATGCACTGTGATCGCTGCTACGCACTCACAGGGTACCATGCCCGGAGTGCCTGGCACTGGCCGGCCTCTGTCTTCGCCGTCCAGGAAACAGTTGTTGCCCACTGTTTGCTACAGAGAAGCGCTGCCGCTGCCACCGCCGTTGGACCAGGAAGCGGGTCGGGTGCTTGAAGAGGAGCTGCCGCTGAAGTTCGGCGTGGGGCCGAACCAGGGTAAGAGCTGGCTGCAGCTTGCGTGTTGGGGAAGTTGTAGCCCGCCCGACCTTGTGCCGACTGCATTGTATCCAAGGCTGCGTTTCACTCCCGAGAAAAGTTTGCCTAGGCATTGCTCCCGGCATGCTCTCATGCCAGCCTGGGGTTTCTACAACAGGCAGAGGTAGCTCGTCTTGTAGAGTGGAGCCCCTTGCTTAGCGAGCGTTGCTGCTTCTGTTTCTGATGGAGCTGCTCCTGTAAGAAGGCGACGTGAAGCCGTTCAACAGGGGCAGTTTTTCCTGGAATGAAAGTACTGCGATGCCGGAGAACAAGTTGTGCCTGCCTGCTGAAGGCTGCCTGTCATGCTCACGCAGTAGCCGAAGCTCTTGTAGTATAGCCTTGTGAGCAGGGGTGTAGTGGAGGGGGGACGCGCAGGGACGGAGAGCGCCGGGACTTCTTGCCTTCTCTGGCTGTTGGGGACCTGGGGTGGGCATGGCCGGGGGGCTGTCATGGAGAGCGCCCCCTGCACTTCTGAATTGGCAACTGCATGTCAGTCGAGAAGCCTTCCGCTCACATCGCACTTATTTATTTATTTTACATTTTATAAATCTCGCTCTTCCTCCAAGGAGGAAGCGGTGTACTACAGAATGGGAGAGCCATTCTGAGTACCCAGAATGTTGGGGGCAATATGCTAAATCATTGTAAACCACTTAGAGAGCTTCCAGCTATAGAGCGGTATATAAATGTAAGTGCTATTGCTATTGCTACATACTTAGGTTTCTCCTCACAACAACCCTGCGAAGTAGGTTAGGCTGAGAGAGAAGTGACTGGCCCAGAGTCACCCAGCAAGTCTCATGGCTGAATGGGGATTTGAACTTGGGTCTTCCCGGTCCTAGTCCAGCACTCTAACCACGACACCACCACTACACCTACTGCCAGCATGAACTTTCTAGGTGGCTTTAGGCAAGTGCCTATGGTTGGCTCTTTTCTCCCTCCTCCTGCTATATGGGAATGACCTGCTTTACAGGGTTGCTAGAAAGCTGCCTTAAACCAAGTTAGACCCTTGGCTTATTGACCTCCTGTGATTGGCAGCGGCTCTCCCACCCAAGTTCTCAGGCAGAGTTCTTTCCCAGCCATCCTATATAAGTTGTCAGGACCTGAACCTAGGACTGTTTACATGCAAGGCAAGTGCCCTGATGTGAAAGAAGATCGTGTGCTTTGAGCGGGAAACCTTTTCCCCCCAGCTCCTGTGCCTTCAACAGCAACTTGATCTGCAGACACCTGCGGATGAAAATACCTCTGCGCGGTGTAATGCTTTACTTGCAGATCAAGCTGCTGCATAGGAGCAGGCCAGATCCATGTTTTTTCTGGTCAGTGGGCAACTCTAGATTTAGAATGCTCAAAGTATTGTGTATATCGCTTGTTAAGAATAAACCCTGTCATAAAGGTGCTAGAAAGGTGGGAACCCTAGTTGCTATATCAGCCATTTACTCACTCGTGTGGAGAAAGCAGAGTGTCAGCTTAAAAATGCATATCCTCGATATTAGCCATCCTGTATACTAGAGAATTCAAGGTGGCTAATATGGGAATTGATAAGGAGAATGGATGGATGTAGCCTACTTTGTGCTTCTTTCAATATCTAAGTTCCATTAAAGGAATGAAATCCATTGGATAGTATATGATTATCATTCTTGGAAATTGTGCTTTTGTCCACTTTTTTGTCCAATACAGTTTTAAATGGGAGGTACTTATAGTGTGTGTGCCTTCAGGGTGGCAGATTCTAACTAAAAGACCATATTGGAATACTCTAGGACCCTGTCCCATGTGGTTTGTATCTGACTATCAGTATATTAATTCTAAAGGGGTGGTGCTTATACTGTGATAGGCTGCCATCTTGTTTCCGTATGGTAATAGAGAGGAAATTAGTCCTCCTAGCATACCCCAACAGGACCGCCTCCCATGTCCCGTGAACTGATACATGAGAGGATTCAGCACATGGATTCTAAATGAGTGTGTGATGGTTATACTTTGAGTGGCCATCATGTTGAACCAAAATGGTATTTTGGGGTGGGGGGATACTCTTGTTAGGATCACTTAGGGTCTCTTTCCATGAGTGTGAATTAGGTTTGTATTGTACTATAAACACAACAGTTATTAGCAGGTCCCCACACATGTGGTGATCTCATAAGCCTTCCCTTTGGAAATTGGGCTGAAAAACACATAACCAGCAAAATAGAATCAAAGAACATTAAAGAGCAACAGTCTGAACCCCCCCCCATTGAGAACCAACTAATAATAATATCTTACCCATCAAGCCTCCCAAAACTGTCACTTCTTTACTAGTCAATGGGATATATATGATGGTGGGGCCAAGATAACCTTCCTTGAGAGGGCATTCCAAAGCACTGGTGCCATGACTCAAAAGGTCCTGTCTACCACACCTGCTGCACTTCAGTCAGTGGAGCAGGGCCTCTGCTGTTGATTGGTGTGAATGCAAGAAAGCAGTCCGCAAGATTTGCAGACCATTTGGGGCTTTAAAAGTAAGAACCAGTACCTTGAGTTGGACCCAGAAATTAGTAGAAAAACAGTTCTGTCTGGCAGCAGTGTTTTGAATAAGAAGTGTTAGGATTCTTTTTCAAGGATATCAAGCACCTAACCACATTGGCAATTTGTGGTGGTATAATGCTATATACATTGGCATATATGTTGGCACTTGGCCCATCTACTGGCACCAAACAATCTTGGGAGAAGGAGTTTCTTCTTCTTTCACCTTAAAAAAAAAAAGTAGATTCAAGATAATAGAACAGAAACATTACAGGAATCTTGCCCCCGCCCCAATAAATTCATGTTGCTACAGTGTGCATTCCAATTAAGGGGAAATGTGCCCTTTCACAATTTTAGAGAGGAGGAAATCAACCCACTTACAAGTATATTGATTTCCTGACCTTTTATGGGCCTCCGTGCAGGTTCGAAAGACTGGCGGTTCAGCTGGTTTGAAGGCAGGGGAGGATACCTTTAAGGGCGGAGGAGGATGCTCTTACCCCTCCCACCACGTTTCCCCCACATGCGCCAGGTACTTCTGGTCACTTCCGGTCTGATGAGGCAATGGGGCGGCATTGAGGTACAGCTGCCACCCCACAGAAATGTAGCTCCAGCGGGGGAAACACAGTGGGAGGGGTAAGAGCCCCCACCACCCTCTAGCTGTGCCTCCCCCCTCTTCCGGGTCCGTGCACATCCCTAGTGTTCCCTGTAATTAAGATTCCCAGATGTTGTTGACTAAAACTCCCATCATCCTCAGTTGTAGTGGTCTTTGGCTGGGGATTTTGGAAGTTGTAGTCCTCAACATCTGGGAATCCCTGTTAACAGGGAACATTGGATGTCTGAACTAGATTGCTGTGCAGAAGCAGCAACAATTGCATGGCAAAGGCTGCAAGCTTAGTTCTGCTGTTAGGTTCAAAATACATTGTTGTCCTAAAGACAAGATGTGCGTGAGTAGTGTGGATGGTAAGCATCTGTTGGGACAGTATCCTGTATTTGTGTATATTGATCTGTAAAGCACCATGGGCACCATGTTTCTTAAGGACGCCCGCCGCCCCATCTACATTCCAGTAACAGAAGGTCTGCCCCGCAGGAGAATATGGAACCAGATTCTGTGAGCAGAGAGAGCCTTGAGTCTGGAACTTCAAGTAACATAGAGGAAAAAGAAGTGGACACTGGGAGTAGCAAGGATGCTATTGCAGAAGATGATGTGCCTCCTTGCCATGAAGACTGGGAAACTGTATACCTGAAACCTGGCAAAGAAGCCCCCAAGAAGAAACTCTGTGGCTATTTAAATAAATATTCTGCGAAAGCACCAATTAAAGCCTGGAAGTCGCGTTGGTTCTTCTATGACGAAAACAAGTGCCACTTACTTTACTACAGGACAGCACAAGACATGAACCCTTTGGGAAGCATAGAGATATCCAGTGCTAGCTTTGACCTCAAGGTGGGATCCGATGAGGGAGTCTTTGAAATCAGGACACCCAGCAAAGACTTTATCCTTAAGGTATGTGAAATACGTGGCTGGTGGGTGGAGGGAAACGTGCAGCTGATCTTGTGACTGATTCCATGTGTCAGGACTTGAGTCTCGATGGCACGAGGTCTTATGGGCCTTGCCATGGCCTGACATGAATGGAAAATATGTCTCTTCTAGAGCATAACGGTTCCTGGTGGCTGTCCAGTGCAGGGGGAAACTGCTCAAGCAAGCTGTCTTTCAGGGAAACTCAACGCAATTGCTTGCTTTTCTCTGCTACAAAAACGTGTGGGACTTTTTTCTGCTACAAAAACCTCTAAAATAATGGTAAGACTGACAGAGGACAAGAACCCATTGTATATTTAAGAAACAGCTGTGAATACGGAACTTTAGGAACAAGTCAGTATGTGGAATTACTGTATTTGCCTGAATCAAAGACTAGCCCCCCCCCCCCGAAGGTTTTTTGATGTTAGAAATTGGGAAGTGGTCTTAAATTCAGAGTCCTTTTCCTTTTGAGTAAATGCAGGTATAATCTATATTTAACCTGCATTTTTAAGGGGGTCATCTTGTATTCGGGTAAGTACAGTAGGAACATAGGGAGCCGCCTTCTACTGAGTCAGATCATTGGACCATCTAGTTCAGTATTTACCCTGACTGGCCCCAACTCTCCAAGGTTTCAGACAGGAGTCTTTCCCAGCTCTACCTGGAGATCCCAGGGATTGAATCTGGGACCTTCTACATGCATAGCAGGTGCTCCACCACTGAGCTATGGCCCTATCCCCAAAGGTGGCATACATGGGTAAGACATCAAGACATTGACTAAGGACTACCATGCAACCATGTTAGGATATAAGCATTTGAAGACTTGCACAGATTCTAAGATAGAACAGTTTTACTGGCGCTGAAGGGGATCTAAAGTTATTGTTTATTATTACTTATTCAATTTCTATACCGCCCTTCCAAAAATGGCTCAGGGTGGTTTACACAGAGAAATAATAAATAGATGGATCCCTGTCCCCAAAGGGCTCACAATCTAAAAAGAAACATAAGATTGACACCAGCAACAACCACTGGAGGGATGCTGAGCTGGGGATGGATAAGTTCAAGAAGGCATGGGGCCTGAAGCCGTTTCATTCCCAGGTGTAGTATTTTAATTTTAGCCAGAAATGTCTTGAACGATGTGGATTCAGGAAATGCTATAATCTCACCCTTTAATGGCTATGCCAGAAGACTGGGAGACTTTTGAGAGGTAAATATGTTAGGAACACAAAAATGTCTGGATTTTCTAGGTGCAATTTACACAGACACTTCCAATTATTTTATTTATATCCCACCTTATAGAAAATCCCAAGATAGCTAACAAAATACAATATACAGTATCACAACATTAAAAAAAACAGATTTAAAAAGTTAAAAATATCACAGCCAGTAAAGAGAATAATATATTAAATAACCACAGCTTCAGATCAGTACAGCAGCTGAAGATGAAAGGTGCAGGAGAATGGTATTTTTTTTGCCTGGAGGCCTTACAGACAGGGCTTCTACCCCGAATCTCCTTCAGAAGAGAGTGTGTGTGTTCACACAGCAGCCAAACATATCCTGCAGTCCCTTCGAGATTCTTGGACCCACTACACACACAAATCGGGCTTTGTGATGTGAATTCTAGCTTATCTTGATGTATTTCCAGATTTTTAAAATGCTGGTTTTAGGCTACTTTTTTTTTTTAAACGCTGGAGCAAATAGGGAGAAGCACTGATGTAGTATCATTAGCATGATAAGAGGGATGTTATCTTTAGAAATTAAGATATCGTTCTTTAGGAAGCTCCCCCCCCACCCCCGCAATTGGCTCGAAGGAAAACACGGAGCATGCCATGTGAACTTGTTTCAAAACAAAATCTGAGAGCAGAGGGGAGAGACTACTTCCCTCAATGCTGCGAGTGTAGTTCGAAGTGGCTTCACTCAATATTTACCCCAAAGCATGAAGCCATGTGCGAATAACTCCCAGGTGCTGAAAGGCAGACAAGGTTGGGAGGGTGAGATCAGCCATGGGGGAAGCATTCCACAATCTGGGGGCATTAACAGAGAAGATGTGCATGTTGCAGCCAAGCCTCGTTTGACGTTGGCACATAGAACAAAGCCCCTTCCACTGATTGGGGCCACTCTGGGAAGAGCACCTGCATCTTCTACTACCACAGGCAACCTTGCATGCAGAAGGTTCCAAGTTCCCTCCCTGGCATCATCTGAGAGAGATTCCTGCCTGCAACCTTGGAGAAGCCACTGCCAGTCTGTGTAGACAATACTGAGCTAGATGGACCAATCATCTTACTTGGTATATGGCAGCTTCCTGTGTGGTAGGAATGAATCACACTTTTTAAAATATCTCGCTCTGCCTTCAAGGAGCCCAGAGCAATCAACATGGTTGTGTTTATCCCCACAACGATCCTGTTAGGTAAGTTAGATTAGAAGTTAAGTGACTGGCCCAGAGTCACCCAGTACATTTCATGGCCAAATGGGATTTGAACTCTGGTTTCCCTGGTACTTGTCCCGCACTCTAACCACTATACCATTAACAGGGGAGAGAGTCTTCTTCCCTTAGATCATTCATGGATAATGATGAGGGGGGATCTTGGAGGATAATAAAATTAAGTTATCTTATGTATGTGTGTATTTATCATATTTCTATACTGCCTGACATGTGCATAAATTAAAATACAATATAAAAACAGGATCAAATGATTAAAACAATTAGGATATAAAACCCGTTAAAATTAATTAAAAGCCTGAGAAAATAGGGACGTTGTAAGAGTCTTTTAAAAAACAGTCAGAGCTGGAGAAACGCTGATTTTAAAAGGGAGTGTATTCCAGAGCCCTGGGGCAGCCACAGAGAAGGCCCAGTCCTGAGTAGCCACCGAACGAGCTGGTGGTCACCATAACTGGACCCCCCCAGATGATCTTAATAGGCGCGGGGGCGGGGTTAATGACAAAGGAGGCACTCTCTTAGATACCCTGGACCCAAGCCGTTCAGGGCTTTATAGGTAATAACTAGCAGTTTGTATTTTGCTTGGAAACATATTGACAGCCAGAGAAGTTCTTTAAAGATTGGTGTTATATGGTTGCTGCATTCAGCACTAACTATAGTTTCTGGACTATGTACAAAGGCTGCCCCACATGGAGTGCATTATAGTCGTCACGCCTAGAGGTTATCAGCATATGTACCACTGCGTGTCACTAACCTCAAGTCATGGTTAAATAACGACATTTCTGGGAGTTCATTGTTGGTAGCAATCGGGGATGGCTGGATGGCACTGTAGCCTTTATTACCTTTCCTTCCCATTGTTCTGATTCATTGTGAGTAGGGAGAAGTATTTATCTTCAGGACATTGTGCATGCCAAGAAGATAGCTTCCAGGTTTGTGAGATCACTTGCTTGGAAACCAGGTTTGGGGCAATGTCCTGATCTCTTAGTTTGCCTTGAATTTTGGCATCCTGATGGTGAAATGTACAAGATGTGGAAGTCTGTCTTACTTGCTTAGCAGGTCATATGTAGAAAGTAATTGTTGCTGACTGATAGGGATGAAGATTTTATTTCACATTATTGTTATCAATACAGGCCAGTCAGTGTACGTGGTCCCTTAGAGAGCTTTGCGAGCAAAGCAGTCTTAGAACTTGGCTAAAGATGGACTGAACAACCTGGTTTGGTAGGTCAGACTCTTTTCATCCAAAATTGACCAAAGTGCAGATTCCAGAGGGTTGTAGCCTAGGCTTTGGCAATACATTAGACCACAGGTAGGCTACCTTTGGCACTCCAGCTGTTGTTGAACTACAACTCCAATCTGTGACTCCTGAGGATGTGGACAAGCTGCTTGGGGTGGTGCAGCCTACCACTTTTTCTCTGGATCCTTGCCCGACTTGGCTGCTTCTATTTAGCAGGGAGATTGTTGGAGGTGACTTAGTTAATATCCTAAATGCATCGAGGGTAGGATGCCTCAACATTTGAAGGAGGCAATGGTTAGACCGCTTCTCAAGAAGCCTTCCCTGGACCCTTTAGCGATGGATAATTATAGGCCAATCTCCAATATACCTTGGTTGGGCAAGGTGATTGAGAGGGTGGTGGCCGACCAGCTCTAGGCGGTTTTGGAGGAAATGGATTATCTATTCTAGACACATTTCAAACTGGCTTTAGAGCTGGCTATGGGGTTGAGACAGCCTTGGTTGGCCTGATGGATGTCTTCTTCCATGGAATCGACAGAGGAAGTGTGACTCTGTTGGTCCTTTTGGATCTCGCAGTGGCGTTCAGTAACATTGGCCATGGTATCCTTCTGGATTGCCTGGGGAAGTTGGGGATAGGGAACCAGATGATGGAGCTTGGTGACAGTTGCTCCTCAGAATGGGAGCTGTTATATGGAGTCTCTCAAGGCTCTATTCTGTCACCAATGCTTTTTAATACCTACATGAAACCGCTGGGTGAGGTCATCAGGAGATTTGGTGCTGGGTGTTTATCAGTATGTTGATGACACCCAAATCGTCGTCGTCTTTTCATGTGCATCATCAGGAAATGGCGTTTATTCCCTGGATGACCTACGCCGGGAACTAGACAGGGGGAGTGCGTCCCTGTTGGTTCTGCTGGACCTCTCGGCGGCGTTCAATATCATCGACCATGGTATCCTTCTGGGCCGCCTCTCGAGTATGGGAATCGGAGGCACTGCGTTGCAGTGGTTCCGGTCCTTTCTTGGGGGGAGGGTCCAGAAGGTGGTGCTGGGGGACTACTGCTCGGCCCCGTGGCCGTTGGCCTGTGGGGTCCCGCAGGGATCGGTCTTGTTCCCCATGCTGTTTAACATCTACATGAAGCCGCTGGGAGAGGTCATCCGGGGACTTGGACTGAGTTGTCAGCTATATGCGGATGACACTCAGCTCTATCTCTCCTTGTCATCTGATCCTAGGGAGGCGGTGGATGTCCTGAACCGGGGGCTGGAGGCCGTGATGGGTTGGATGTGGGCTAACAAACTGAAATTGAATCCAGATAAGACGGAGGTACTGTTGGTCAGTAGGAGAGCCAATCGGGATGAGGAGATTTTACCGGTTCTGGATGGGGTTGCACTCCCCTTGAAGGAGCAAGTATGCAGCTTGGGGGTACTACTGGACCCGGCTCTGCTTTTGGAAGCTCAGGTAGAGGCGGTGGCCAGGGGTGCCTTTGCACAGCTTCGGCTAGTGCGCCAGCTACGTCCCTTTCTCGAGAAAGCAGATCTGGCCACGGTTACCCACACCTTAGTCACGTCGCGGCTGGATTACTGTAACGTGCTCTACGTGGGGCTGCCCTTGAAGAATATCCAGAAACTGCAGCTAGTGCAAAACGCAGCAGCGAGGGTTTTATCCGGAGCTGCCCGTTGGGAACATATCACCTCCATTTTGAAAGAGCTGCACTGGCTGCCGGTTTGTTTCTGGGTCCAATTCAAGGTGCTGGTTTTGACCTTTAAAGCCCTAAACGGTTTGGGCCCAGGGTATTTGAGGGACCGCCTGCTCCCAAGGGTTGCTGCCCGCTTGACGAGGACATCTGAGGGGGCCCTGCTCCGGGTGCCGACAATGAGGGAGGCCCGGCTGTCGTGCACTCGGGACAGGGCCTTCTCTGTTGCTGCTCCTAGACTCTGGAATGCTCTCCCAGTGGCCATTCGTTCCTCAGACTCCATCACGGCTTTTAGAAAGCTTTTTACTTGGCTTTTTACCCAGGCTTTTACATAATCGTTTTTACTGCTGCTTCTGTGTGTGTTTATCTGTTGTCTTGTTTTTTATGTCTGATATGTTTTTAGCTTGGTGTTTTTATTGCTTGGTGTTTTTATTGCTTTTATTGTATGTTTTTAATTTTTGTAAACTGCCTTGGGGTTTTCTTTTAACGAAAGGCGGTATAGAAATGTAAAAATAAATAAATAAATAAATGCCTGCCTATAGGCAGTAATGGACTGGATGAGGGATAACAAATTGAAACTGAATCCAAGCAAGACAGAGGTGCTCATTGTAGGGGTTCAGAATCTGAGTTAGATCTTCCTGTGCTGGATGGGGTTACATTATCCTGGAAGGAGCAAGTGCGGAGATTGGAAGTACTCCTGGACCCAGGCCTCACCCTGGTATCTCAGGTGGAGGCTATGACCAGGAGTGCTTCAGCTGATTCGACAGCTGCGTCCATTCCTTGAAGAGGTCGACCTCAAAACAGTGGTGCATCAGCTGGTAACCTCCAGGCTTGACTATTGCAATGCGCTCTACGTGGGGCTGCCTTTGTATGTAGTTTGGAAGCTTCAGTTAGTTCAAAATGCGGCAGCCAGATTGGTCTCCAGAGCAACCCAGAGAGACCATATTATGCCTGTTCCGAAACAGTTGCACTGGCTGCTGATATGTTTCTGGGCAAAATACGAAGTGCTGGTTATTACCTTTAAAGCCCTGAACGACTTAGGTCCAGGTTACCTTAGAGAGTGCCTTCTTCTGCATGATCCCCACCGCACGTTAAGGTCATCTGAGGAGGTGTGTCTCCAGTTACGTCTGGTGGCGACTCAGAGGTGGGCTATCGCTGTAGCTGCTCCTGGGCTGTGGAATGCGCTCCCTGCAGAAATCCGTAATCTGAGTTCCTTATTGGCGTTCAGGAGAGCCCTTAAGACCTATCTGTTTGGCCTGGCCTTCCAGGGTTTTTTTAATTGTTGTAAATGTTTTTAATCTGCTGTAACCTGGTTTCCCAGGGTTTTTAAACTGTGTTGAATGTTTTAATTGTTTTATGGTGTTTTATAGTCTCTGTTTTTAACTGTTAATTGATTTTAATTGTTTTATTTTAATATAAACCACCCTGAGCCATTTTTGGAAGGGTGGTATAGAAATCGAATGAATGAACTCCCATCATCCCCAACCACAGTATATTGTGGTTGGGGATGATAGGAGATGTAGTTCGACAACAGCTGGAGTGCCAAAGGTTACCAAGCCCTGCAGTAGACCCTGCCTTGTTGGTGCAGGAGGTCTTTGCACTTTCATAGGAACATAGGAAACTGCCATGTACTGAGTCAGACCATTGGTCTATTTATTATTTCTTGTTTACACAGTCAGACAGGTGTTATTGACTGGTTTGTTTTATCCAGACATCGAGTCCTTCCCAAGGACCTGGAATGCCAGAATTTTATTGTCAATGTTGTTGCTGTTGTTATGGATATCGTCGCAGAATATAGGCTGTTCCCAGTAAAGCTGCTTCTTGTAATTGGCTGGTGGTGATTTCTGTGGCCCCTATGGTGTTGAGGTGCTCTTCAAGGTCTTTTGGGACTGCACCCAGGGCGCCAATTACCACTGGGATTATTTTGGTCTTTTTCTGCCAAAGCCTTTCAATTTCAATTTGTAGATCTTTGTATTTGGTGATTCTTTCTATTTCTTTTTCTCCTATTCTGCTATCCCCTGGTATTGCTATGTCGATTATTTTGACTTGTTTTTCTTTCTTCTCGACTACAGTTATATCTGGTGTATTGTGTGGCAGATGTTTGTCTGTTTGTAGTCGGAAGTCCCATAATATTTTTACATCTTCATTTTCTTCAACTTTTTCAATTTTATGGTAGCTTGTATTTTTTGCAGATGTTCCAGTGTATCATCCCTGCTACCTTGTCATGCCTTTGTTTGTAGTCAGTCTGTGCAATCTTTTTACAACAGAAAGGAAATTGCCCAAACACCAGAGGCACAAAAGACCAGCTGCTGATTGACAAAAAGATTTTAGAAAATTGTAAGAGAAGAAAAACAAAACTAAGTGTTGCAAGTGTTGCATGGATTGACTACAAGAAAGCCTTCGATTCATTGCCTCATACATGGATACTAAAATGTTTAAAAACAACTGGTGTCAGCAAAAACATTCAGATATTTATAAAAAAAGCAATGAGCATGTGGAGTACACAGTTAACAATCAATGGCGAGACACTTGGACAGGTTAGCATTAGAAGAGGCATTTTCCAAGGGGACTCACTATCCCCTCTGTTGTGTGTAGTCGCCATGACCCCACTTTCACAAATACTAAACAAAACAGGCCTCTGATACCAAACATCTAAAACATCAAGTCAAATAAACCATCTGCTGTACATGGACGATCTGAAGTTGTATGGAAAGTCCCAGTCAGAAATCGAATCACTGCTAAACACTGTCCGTATATTCAGTAGTGATGTAGCAATGGAGTTTGGACTAGACAAGTGTGCTGCATTAATAATGAACAGAGGGAAAATAACAAGAACAGAAGGAATAGAACTGCCCAATGGAAGTAAGATCAAGAACCTGGAAGAGAAAGAACATTACAAATACTTGGGCATTCTCCAGGCTGATAACATCGCACACACTGAAGTTAAAAGAAAAATTGGAAGTGAATACATCAGGAGAGTTAGAAAAATCCTCAAGTCCAAACTCAATGGTGGGAACACCATACAAGCCATAAACACCTGGGCTATACCTGTTATCAGATACACTGCAGGAATAATAGACTGGCCCCAGGCTGAGCTAGAGACGCTGGATCGTAAGACCAGGAAAATCATGACCATCAATCATGCCCTGTACCCCCGCAGTGATGTAGATAGGCTCTACCTCCCTCGCAGCTCAGGTGGAAGAGGAATGCTGCAAGTCCATCAAACAGTCGAGGAGGAGAAAAGAGGCCTTGAAGAATATATCAAGGACAGTGAAGAAGATGCACTTTAAATGGTCAATAACAAGAAACTATTCAACAATGAAACAAAGCAGGCCTACAAGAAAGAACAAGTCAAGAACCGAGCAGAAAAATGGAAAAATAAGCCCCTGCATGGTCAATATTTGCACAATATAAGTGGAAAATCAGACATCACCAAGACCTGGCAATGGCTTAAGAATGGTTGCTTGAAGAAAGAAACAGAGGGTTTAATACTGGCTGCACAAGAACAGGCACTAAGAACAAATGCAATAAGAGCAAAAGTAGAAAAATCCACAACAAACAGCAAGTGCCGCCTTTGTAAAGAAGCAGATGAAACAGTGGACCACCTAATCAGCTGTTGTAAAAAGATCGCACAGACTGACTACAAAGGCATGACAAGGTAGCAGGGATGATACACTGGAACATCTGCAAAAAATACAAGCTACCTGTAGCCAAAAATTGGTGGGACCATAAAATTGAAAAAGTTGAAGAAAATGAAGATGTAAAAATATTATGGGACTTCCGACTACAAACAGACAAACATCTGCCACACAATACACCAGATATAACTGTAGTCGAGAAGAAAGAAAAACAAGTCAAAATAATCGACATAGCAATACCAGGGGATAGCAGAATAGGAGAAAAAGAAATAGAAAGAATCACCAAATACAAAGATCTACAAATTGAAATTGAAAGGCTGTGGCAGAAAAAGACCAAAATAATCCCAGTGTTCATTGGCGCCCTGGGTGCAGTTCCAAAAGACCTTGAAGAGCACCTCAACACCATAGGGGCCACAGAAATCACCATCAGCCAATTACAAAAAGCAGCTTTACTGGGAACAGCCTATACAGTGGGTATTGAAAAGAATCACCCCCTTTGATAGACCTTAAATTCTGGTTCCCTTACATCCTGAAATGAAAACACAAAGAAAATTCCCTTCACCAGCTGTACTTCTCCAATGCAGCCTATAACACCCAACTGAAAAACATCACAATTACAGTCCAGAAAAAGTGTCAGAAATAAAAAACAAGAATTATTGAGATTGAAAAAGGATCACCCCCCCCCCCGCATGTCAATATTTTGTTGAACCACCTTTTGTTTTAATAACAGCCTTGAGTCTGTTGGGATACTTCTCTATCAACCTTGCACATCTAGACAGAGCAATATTTGCCCATTCCTCCATACAGAACTGTTCAAGTTTGGTCACATTGGATGGTAGGTGTTGGTGGACTGCTATCTTCAAATCTCCCCACAGATTTTCTATGGGATTTAGGTCTGAGCTCTGACTGGGCCACATGAGGACGTTCACTTTTTCCTCCTTCAGCCACTGTGTGGTCAATTTTGCTGTGTGCTTCGGATCGTTGTCATGTTGAAAGGTGAATCTTCTGCCCATCCTCAACTGTCTGGCAGAGGGTAGCAGGTTTTCTTCCAGAATCTGACGGCATTTTGCCCCATCCATTTTTCCTTCTACTCTAACGAGAGCCGCAGTCCCTGAGGCAGAGAAACACCCCCACAACAGGATGCTGCCACCTCCATGCTTCACTGTAGGTATGGTGTGTTGTGGATGGTGAGCTGCGGTTGGATTTACACCAGGTGTACTGTTTGGTGTTGAGGCCAAATAGTTCAATCTTGGTCTCATCTGACCATAAGACCTTTTTCCATTTTGCATCAGAATCTTCAAGGTGCCTTCTGGCAAAGCTCAAATGAGCTTTAATGTGACCTTTCTTGAGAAGTGGCTTTCTCCTTGCGACCCTCCCGAACAAGCCACATTTTTTCCACAACACACCATACCTACAGTGAAGCATGGAGGTGGCAGCATCCTGTTGTGGGGGTGTTTCTCTGCCTCAGGGACTGCGGCTCTCGTTAGAGTAGAAGGAAAAATGGATGGGGCAAAATGCCGTCAGATTCTGGAAGAAAACCTGCTACCCTCTGCCAGACAGTTGAGGATGGGCAGAAGATTCACCTTTCAACATGACAACGATCCGAAGCACACAGCAAAATTGACCACACAGTGGCTGAAGGGGGAAAAAGTGACCGTCCTCATGTGGCCCAGTCAGAGCCCAGACCTAAATCCCATAGAAAATCTGTGGGGAGATTTGAAGATAGCAGTCCGCCAACACCTACCATCCAATGTGACCAAACTTGAACAGTTCTGTATGGAGGAGTGGGCAAATATTGCTCCGTTAAGATGTGCAAGGTTGATAGAGAAGTATCCCAACAGACTCAAGGCTGTTATTAAAGCAAAAGGTGGTTCAACAAAATATTGACATTGGGAGGGGGGGTGATCCTTTTTCAATCTCAGTAATTCTTGTTTTTTATTTCTGACACTTTTTCTGGACTGTAATTGTGATGTTTTTCAGTTGGGTGTTATAGGCTGCATTGGAGAAGTACAGCTGGTGAAGGGAATTTTCTTTGTGTTTTCATTTCAGGATGTAAGGGAACCAGAATTTAAGGTCTATCAAAGGGGGTGATTCTTTTCAATACCCACTGTATTTTGCGACGATATCTATAATAACCAACAGTATTGATGATAAAATTCTGGCATCCCAGGTCCTTGGGAAGGACTCGATGTCTGGATAAAACAAACCAGTCAATAACACCTGTCTGACTGTGTAAACAAGAAATAATAATAGTGTTGCTCTTTGCAGTTCTTCCAGCTCAACTCCTGTGAATACTTTATTTCTTATTATGAATCTTCTCTGGTCTGCTAGCCGTTGTTCTGTTATTTTTGTATCTGGATGCTTCTCTTTCCAAATTTGGTACATTCTGTTTAAATAACCTCTTCTAGTTGGACTAGACTTGTAATAGCAGATCATTGTTTCCTTGCTGGCATTTTCCGTATATTTTTTCCCGGTTAAGCGACGTTTCTTCCAGTAACCTTGCAGTCTCCAGCCCTGGTTGTTCAACTGAAGATCCTGAGTCCTGTTGCCCACTTGCCACCAGATGTCCAGGGACTCCAGCACCTGGTGCGGTCCTTGTTGACCCGGGCGACGACCGGGATTTATTAAAGTTACGTCTCACCATATTGTTGATGGGAGAGGCACTCTTTGTCTGGCTCCTCTGGTGAGACCTGTCCAGTATGGTTGGACCTCTGGCATAGCTCTCACCTTCCTCAGAGCACACAAGCCCCACAACCACGCCAAGGTAGTGCCTTACTGGGGGGGTCTATTTATTTATTTATTTATTTATTTATTTATTTATTTATTTAGATTTCTGCACCGCCCTTCTAAAAATAGCTCAGGGCGATTTACAAAGAGAAACAACAAATAAATAAGATGGCTCCCTGTCCCTAAAGGGCTCACATTCTAAAACATATTCTATCTAGCTCAGAATTGCCTTCACAGACTGGCAGTGGCTTCTCCAAGGTTGCAGGCAGGAATCTCTCTCAGCCCTATCTTGGAGAAGCCAGGGAGGGAACTTGGAACCTTCTGCTCTTCCCAGAGCGGCTTCATCCCCTGAGGGGAATATCTTGCAGTGCTCACACATCAAGTCTCCCATTCAGATGCAACCAGGGCAGACCCTGCTTAGCTATGGGGACAAGTCATGCTTGCTACCACAAGACCAGCTCTCTCTTTTCATGGCAAAGCCTCGTGCATCGCAAAGTCCTCGGGAATCATGAAGGAGCCAAGCTGCATTCCAGCAAGTCACTGGCCTGTTTTGAGGAGATCAGATTTGCCACTGCATTCCATTTGTGACAGAATTCCAGAGGATCTCTAAGCATAGGTTGAGTTATGAAGACCATGTACTGACTATTTAATTTTTAATGAACTACAGGCTGTCAACAAACAGGCCATGATGTACTGGTTGCAACAGCTGCAGATGAAACGCTGGGAGTTCTGTAAGAACCAGCTGAGGAGTTTTGTGGAGGAAAATGCTGATTTCTCCCAATCTGTTAATAAGGACCAGCTTGAGGACGGTAAGTAATAATACTATGAATATATTGGATTTCCCCCCAATGGGGGACAGGATTCTCATGAGTCACATTAATGTGACATGTAGGTCACATTAGACATTTAGTTTGATTCCACAGATGGTAACATTTGACATGTGCCCTCTATGACTGGCTGATTTCCAATTTTGATTAATTCTCTGTTAATACAAAGGAAATATTACTTTAGAAAAGTGGGGGTGGGGGGGATAATAATAATCTCCATCTACACATCTTTAAGCATCAGTTTCTTCTGAGGCTGCAGATCAGGTAACCTATGCAGGAGTTTGTCTAGGGAGTGACTGGGAGAAAACTGTGGCCATCTGGAAACTATTGGAGTTTGTCCCTGTTCCCTTGCTGCCTCTGGCAAAGGCATATCAGTTGCTGAGCCGTGCCTCCTGTGTGTGTGTGCCTTGGCATCGTGCCATGTGCCTCGCTAAGTGTGCATTTGGAGATGCACTCGGAGGCTCTTGGACTACTTGAGCCTTGATTCTCTCCCCCCTCCCCAACCCTTAATATTTACTCTGCTTAATTCCTGTAGTAAACAGCAGTAGTTTAGTAAGTCTATGGGGGACTCTAACCAAGGAATACAAGTTTATTAGAGCTGTGAACTCTAGGGTAATAATATAACTCTCCTCCCTACTGCTTCTGATCTTGTTCCGAAAGTATTTGAAAGAAAATTAAGGAAAGTTTTGGTATTTTGCTTTACGTGTTATAATTGATATAAATACTAGTACTATATAACTAAAGCTTAAGATTATTATGGTGGAAACTCAATCTCAGAAAAACAACCAGAAGATGAGTTCCACCCCATTTGATCAGAAATCTATATTAGATTTCTGTTTCCCTTTGGAAATTAAAAAAAACAGCGAGGGATTACTATACTTCCAAGGAAATCAAATTTAGGAACTGTAACTCCACTTAGCTTAGATGGCTAGCCACAATTGATTAGTCAAGATTGTGCCAGACAACAGGATGCTTGGTAGCTTCTCAGAATGACAAGCACGTAGGTAATTGGTCAATGGATCCAGACTTTTAAAGTAATGTTCTCGGATGTTTTGAATGAAGCAAGTACATCTCAACCTATTCCAACCCCAAAACAATTGTATAAGTCCTATGGATAATTCTCTACTTGATGATAATGAAAGGCTGACAGATACAGTATGTGTATATGTTCAGGATCAGTACTTTCTTTCAGCACAGGTCTGAGAAGATATTTAACAGATTGGATTCGATAGGAAAGGAGATATCAAGGCCAATATGAAGATCATGCTAGATCTTATTGAAGCAGGAATACTTACAGTTGCTCCCTTTACTAAGACCTTTGATAAAGACTTAAACAACCGCCCTTTGGATTCTGGACTCGAAAATATTAATAGTCCAACCCTTATTCTACAGACATCAAGGAGGCAATTAAATGAAATCGTATCAGACTGGGAGATGCATAGGGAACAGTATAAACCAGCACCTAAGGATATAGTTTCAAGGAATTCCTTAAATAGATCAGATCTGACATTTTCGGACCCTGACCTGATCATAGTAGACGAGTGACATGAATCCTCCCTAGATAAGGAGAATAATAAAATAGACTCTATGATCAGATTGGTAGGGGAAGGAGAAGAGGAATTCTTTAAGGGAGTGTTAAAACAAATCTTTGAAGATCAGGAACCTGAAATTACATTGGAGGAAACTGGTCCTCCATTGAGCCTTGCCCTTTGTATTTCAATATTTAACTGGCCACGGAAAAGGCTAAATGGCTCTTGGAGAATCAGAATTGAAGTTCTGAGAGACACATTGACCAAGGTCGGGGAAACTTGATAAAGGAGACCTGAAATATTCATTTCCTGTTAACCACAGGAAATCTAGGGGTATTGTAGAGCTGTTTTTCCTCAATATATACCACAGATGTGCCGTTTGGAGTTTGTGACATCAGTTTGAAGAAAAAAGCATATCTTTTTAAATAGGGAAGTCCCCAGAATATCTAGATATTTAATTCAACCTATAATTGTCCTCTGACATACTCAAGTCTCATAAACAGACAAAAGAAGTATATAAATAGAGACATGTTAAGAGGAATTTCTGTGAATCATGAAATTTGAGGGAAGATCTTCCCTCATTTGTTACACATCCTAACAATATTTTAATTAAGGGAGGAAGGAAAGATGCTGATTTCAGACATGGGGGAAGGCCTCCTGCAACCTCCTTAGTAAAAGATTGAATATATCTGCAGTCAGTTCAGATGAATTTAGAATTTAAGGGACAGGCAGGAAATCCTGAGAGAAATAGAGATCAATTCTGGGGTAGAAGCAGGTGGAGACAGAGGCTTAACCCATCTAATAGTGGGTATCAGCATCAGCTCCCCCCCCCCCCCGACTAGATAGCTTGAGTCTGGAGATTCTTATTCCCTTAATATTTTGTCATGGAATGTTGCAGGATGGTCTAATAAAATTCTGGACTTGAATTCTGGGAAATACTTGCAATCTTCTGATACTTTTTGTCTTCAAGAAACTTGGTTGAGGGAAGGCACAGATTTTTATAGTCAGGGGTTTATTTCATTTAATTCCCCTGCAGTCAAACCCTGTTGGAAAGGAAGGACCAGTGGAGGCCTGGCCATATTTCTTTCAGGAAAACCTAATTTGGTAACCTATGCGGACTCAACGCAACTTATGTTTACCCTACAGTGGGGAAATGGGATCGTGCCTGCCATGGCAGCCCTCCCCCTGCCAATCAGTGCATAAATGCCATCTCTATTTCTACCTGGCTTGTGCATGTTTGTACATCTTGTTAAAATAGGTGTTGGCACCAGGAGCTCAACATACATAGGCCCAGTCCATGTGATCTCTATTCCTCAGATTTGGGGGAATTCAGAGATCACATGGATTGGCTCTTCTGCATATGGGCCCCTGTTACAGTATGAAGGTGAACAGAAAGATGTCAGCAGGGGGTGGCTGTTATTCATCCTCTTCCACTGTGTATAGACTGGGCAGGATCCAGACTAAGTTAGTCATGAAAATAATGGGACTTCAGTTAGTCATGACTAACTTGTCTTATTATTTCAGTGGTACTTCATGATGGTTCTAGGCTAGATCCCTCCCACTACATCTGCATAGGGCAGGACTTCACAATTTCGGCCCTCTAGTTTTTTGGGACTACAACTCCCATCATCCCCAGCCACAGCAGCCAATAGGGATGATGGGAGTTGTATTTTATTTTATTTAGCATATTTCTATACCGCCCAAAACACAAGTTCTCTGGGCGGTTTACAGGACAATAAAAACAACCAATAAAAAGATTAACATATTTCAACAATTAAAATTTAAAAAGTTAAAACTATTAAAACACAATTAAAACCATATCTAATTAAAAGCCTGGGTGAACAAATGAGTCTTGACCGCCCTTTTAAAAGTTGTGAGAGATGGGAAGGCTCTTATTTCAGCAGGAAGTGTGTTCCAAAGCCTTGGGGCAGCAACGGAGAAGGCCCATCCCTGAGTAGCCACCAGAGTTGCTGGTGGCAACTGCAGGCGAACCTCTCCAGATGATCTCAAGGGGCAATCCAACATCTGCAGGAAGACTGAGGTTGTGCAGCCCTGGCATAGGGTGTGTTCTCATTGCTAGGTTAGTTGGAGAATTGAAAAATGCAGCTGTATTAGCCCGGGGATGGGAGGGGTGGGGAGGAGAGTCCAAACAGCTACAGTAGCGTACTACCTTTTATTAAGGCCAGCTAATAACAACAACAACAACGTAGGAAGCAAGTCTTTAAGTTCACCAGAACTCTTCTTCAGATTATGTAAAGCCAAACAAGCTGAAAACTAAGGTGGGAAGAGAAAAAGCTGTTTCTGGGCATGATGAGAAACCCACATTTGCTACTGTTGGAAGCGCTGATGGAATAGAGGAGATGTTATGCAGACTGAGCGTCTTGCAAAAGGAACTCTGGCTGCAGCAAGGCGTGCTGAGGCAGAGGAGGGATGGCTGTTCTCCCTCTGAACGATAAAACAATCATTTGGATCCATCAGAGGCTGAGCCCTCCAGCGCCTGTCTGTGCCCATACAGGTTTCACCCACCCGCCTTGAGCCTGCCTGAATGTTAGAAATTGAAAAATGGCCACCCACCCATGGCTGGCTTGGTTCTGCATCCCTCTAATGTTACAGAAATGGTATCGGTATTTCATTTGCCTAAACATGTGTGGTGGTATTTGTGCTAACAAAGAGTACATGGATTGTTGCTTTTCTCTCTCTTTGGTTTGCTGGATGCTGCTGTGCAAAGGTAGCATTAACCTGGGTGTGCCTGAATTCCATCAAGCATTCTTTGTACGTATTCTTGTTTTTCTTTTCTTTTTCTTTTGTAACTGAGGCAGAACATGATTTTCTACCCACTGTGAAAACCCCCACCGATGTAGTTGGCGTAAAGGCAGCCTCTCTACCAGCACCACAACTTTCTGTTGCTCTCCAGAACATCTCCCTCAAGCATCCTTGGATTGAAATACAGTATGTGCTTTCATACACTTAAATTCCCAGGCAATAGTTCTATTTCTGTTTGATGAAGCAGTAAGAACCAAGTCTTGTGGCATCTCAAGGACTAACATGTGTATCGGGGTCATGAGGTTTCAAAGGCAAGAGACTATTTCATCAGAGGCACAAAGCGGACTCGCTGAAGGCATTGGGTGATGTATATACACATTGGATATGCGGATGGGTAGGGGCACACAGTATGATGAATGGTTAAATTAAAAGATAGAGGAACATCCCTGAAAACACACATACCATATTTGAGTTTCAATCACTGGGCATCAATAGGCCAATAGATGTTGCATAAAGGCATAGTAAGGGTCCTGCTGCATCAGATCTGGGGTCTGTCTAATTCAACATCCTGAATTATGAATGAGGAGAGCTGGTCTTGTGGTAGCAAGCATGGCTAAGCAGCGTCCACCCTGGTTTAGCAAAGGGGGCTGCTCTGGGAAGAGCACCTGCATTCTTGCATGCAGAAGCTTCCAAGTTCCCTCCCTGCCATCTCCAGGACAGGAGAGACTCCAGCCTGCAACCTTGGGGAAGCCGCTGCCGGTCTGCGTAGACAATACCGAGCTAGATGGACCAATCATCTGACTCGGTAGAAGGCAGCTTCCTACATGTTGCCTCATCCCTTTTAAAGCATCTGAATGGTGATTGCTGTCTCTTGTGGCAGTGAATGACAGTGAATTCCATAAATTTAACCCCCCCCCCCATTACTATGCTTGTATTGTGCTGCCAGTAGTCTCCCATCAAGGGACTGATCCAGCTCCATGTCTGTTTTTTTTTTTTTTTAGCAGTATGGTAACATGAGGTGACATAAATGCACAGGAATAGCCGTGCAGATGTTACTAGGAATTCTGTTCTTCTAGTATCTGATTCATTTGGGACTGCGAGTAGGCTGCAGTTCCACAGCAGGCTGTGGTACTGGTGAAATAATTGTTTCCTGAGAATCTCTACTGTTACCCCTGATAACTTGGCAAAGAGGCACCTCTTAACGTGGTGGTTGCGCACAGCCACTAATCTGGTCACCAGTAGTAACTAGACCCTAGCTTCCACAGAGAGGAGAGAACCAGTTACGCCTGCCAACTGGGCTAAGAGGCACCTTTTAACATGGTGATTCTCTTTATTTAGCAGGGGGAGAGTAACTGGCCCTATCCACCCCCAGCACAGTACCTCCAGTGACTGTTGCTGGTGTCTATCTTATGTTTCTTTTTATATTGTGAGCCCTTTGGGGACAGGAAGCCATCTTATTTATTTATTATTTCTCTGTGTAAACTGCCCTGAACCATTTTTGGAAGGGTGGTATAGAAATCAAATAAATGAATGCATCTTAAAGTAAAAAACAAAGCTTTCATGATTGCAAAGGTATGCTTGAAAATGTGTGACTAATGTCTGATAAATCTCAGAAGCCAGAGGGTGTTGAACAAAACTTCCAGTTGCCATGGGAGTGGGGCTTCCTTGTCCTGTAATAGCTCTTTGCCTGTCCTTCCCCATGACTAAGCAAGATAAATCATACCAAAAAGAGAATTGACGAACATTGCTTAAGTTGCGCACTTTATATAGGCATCAGATTGTAGCTTTTTTTGGTGTAGGATTCTTCAGTCAAGAAGTGCATGTATAATGACAAACACTAACATTCATTTGACCAATCTGGCCTTTCATTTACTGTTGTAATGCATCTCTAGCATAGTCAGTCTTCTCTTCGTGCCTTTCAGGGTCTTGTTTTCGTTAGTGTTAAAAATGTGAAGTTGAGAAGTAATACTTCTGCACTAGAGATCTTGGAGCCATTCTACAACTGAACTATGCTAGTGAGCCAACTCACTATAGCTGCTATCTTGGCAGCCCAGTGGGTTCATGAAAAACCCTAGTTAAGACTACTGATAAACTTTTGTCTGGACTGTACCAGCTCAGTCTGTAGGTGGGGGCTCGCATGACTGGATGTTCCTCCATACAAAAATATGCCCTGCACAAACAATGTTTGCCCCTTGCTCACTGGGCAAAGAGGCACCTTTTTAAAAGGGGTGGTTCTCTTTAATGAACAGAGAGAGAGAGCAACAACAAGCCAAATCCAACCCCAGCACAGCATCCCTCCAATGGCTGTTGCTGGTGCCTATCTTATGTTTCTTTTTATATTGTAAGCCCTTTGGGGACAGGGATCCATCTTATATATTTGATATTTCTCTATGTAAACCGCTTTGGAAACTTGTGTTGAAACACGCTATATAAATATTTGTGGTTGTAGGAAGAAGGTTAGTCAGGTAGGGGTGTGTGTGTGTGTGTGTGTGTGTGTGTGTGTGTGTGTGTGGTGGAACCTTCACTTCTGTGAGCCCTCATCTGCAGTCAGATGGAGTACAGCATGGACACAGCGTTGCCACCTCAGTGAGAACTAGGCTTGAAGTCCATGCAATAGTAGTTTACAGATCTTCATTGATTGTTTCCACGATTTTGTGTTTTCAGGAACACAGTGCATAATCTTTGTGGCAGCCGGCAAAACCGAAAGGACAATGGTGGTATGCTTGATTTTGAGGAGACCCAGGGTCCTCTTGAAAATGTAACTGAGGAAGCACCTGTGGAGGCAGAAGCTGAGGATACAGGTGCTTGTGTCTGCATTTTCTTTTTCTATACCTTTTTAAAAGTGGTGGCTCTCTTATATTGAGGAGAGCTATTATCCCTTATGTGTCCTTTGCAGTGGCTGTTGCTGGTGACTCTCTTGTGTTACTTTTTCAGTGTTCTTTTGGGACAGGGAACAGTTATCTTGTTTTGTTTTATATGTAAACCATTTTGAGAATTCTTTTTAGCCCTCTTCAGACATCTTAAACATGGGGGGGGGGGTCCATACTCACATATGCTGTCCAAAGTAGGTCCGGAAGTCCCACCCCAAGTGCAAGCTTACGTTGTAAGCTAGATCAGGGCCAATTAAGAGAGACTGGAGCAAAATAGAACAAACCAAAGTTGTTCTACAGACCAAAGCAGGCTAGCATGAAAAGTCAGTCCCACTGAAATCAATGCAACTTGTTCTGAGTAACTATTGGATTGTAAATCTAATTGAAAACATTAGGGAATCAGTGGAGACCTTCACCCATCTGCCAGTTCCTCAAAATTTATCCCAACAGTTATCTAACTTGGTTTGCTTCTTCCTTAGCAATGACAAGATTCTTCAGCTTTGTATGTCTTTCTCTCAGTCAGGGCAGAGATTCAAAAAGATCTAAGGATGAGGCCAAAGCTTTCCTCTTTTAGAAGAACCAAAAAAATGAATAGCAATTTTCATTATTTTGCTGAAGGGACAGGAAAGAACAAAGTAGCTTCTCTTCAGCACCAAGTTTGGGTCCTCACAGAAGATGTCAAATCTCAGAAGGTAAGTCTAATCTTGAGATTTGTGTTTGGTATAACTTAATCCACCAATTCTGAATGAGTGGAAATGACTTTTGACCCTTATGGCCTTCGAACTTGGTCTGACATAATATTGTATAAGAAGCTGTTTTCTGTGCCTCTGACAAACAAGTTGGTTAAATTCTTGATGATATATTATTATTGAGAATAAGAGAACATTGCTAGACATGTTGGCCAGGAAACCAGAAAACAGCCAGGAAGAAATACATAGCTATTGATCTATGTTTATCATTGGGATGAAATATTCTGGCCGTTGAAGGCTTAATTGTTTTGTTTTTGAGGCTGCTTCAATTTTGGTGTGTTAGGAAGGCTAGACCTTTCTTGTTAGCAGTGTGCATAGCTTTTGTTTATTCAGTAGAAGGTTATTTTGATGGCTCTTCCCCACTTAGGCTCCTTGCATCTCTGCATGCAACAGACACAGTTGCAGTAGAGAGTGGTGTTGGTGGTGATTATGACAATTTCTTATACCTGTTCCTGCTTTCCAGCCAAATTGGTTCCTGGGATAAATTAGGTTGCAATACTAAACATGCTTACTAGAGAGTAAGCCCCACTGAACACAATGGATCTTACTTCTGAGTAAGTATGCACAAAGTTGTACTGTTATGAAAATTAAAAGTGGCATAACTTAAAATCCAGCAAAACAATGGAATAATTAATAAAACTGCAACAGTACGAGAAATACACAGGCTACCTCCTGATAAAAACATCTTCTACAGGTTTATGTTAGAAATAACTTAAATCACCTGCTTGCCCATTTCTTTTGTGGGTTGGGTAGTAGGTAGCACCCATCTCACCATACCACCCAACCCACTTGAGTGTCCCTAGGACCTACTCATGGGGAACAATGGGGTGATTTGAGTTCCTCATCCCCTATGGGGAAAACAAGCAGAATACACACATTTTGTAACCCTGCCTTGAAAAATAACACTGCAGAAAAGGGGCACACACAGTCCCTCCCAACACAGAACACCACATTTTGCCAAACAAAAAGTCCAAAGATGGCCAAAAAAGAACTGCCAACCCAAAATCCACTGCCAGCCACAGAGCCTGTGCTGCAGTAACATCACTGGCATAAGTTGCTCTCCCACACGCAGTTATGAGTCCATCCTTATTTGTAACAGCTGCCTTAGCAGCCATCAAGCCATAAGCTCAGCTAGAACAACGTCTTCAGCCACATCTTGACTGAGTACACCTTGCAATGCAGATAACAGAGCAGACCAAAGCAGTGAGTGAAGCATAAGTTAGTCGCAAGGCCAGACATGGAGCTCATCATAGCAATCACCAAGAAATATTACACAGAGAGCTGCCACTGTCCATTTCTCACCACAACACCGTCTCGCAAACAGACCAAACCACAACTCAAGGAAGGAAGGCAGACACCCAAATTCTGCCTTTGTCAATCTGAGAGTAATCAAAACCAGATAGTTAACAGCAAGCATTAGCACACTAAGCACAACAAGCATATTATACTCAGTGCACAGAAAACAACAACAACAAAAATCAACGCTTCCTTCTTTCCTGCCTTCCATAGAGAGACTGGAGGACAGAGCAGCAGTCATGGGCTGATGGGCCACTGTCTGACAAGGAAAAATCCCCTAGACTCTTACCATGAGAAGAAGTCTTCTTTCTTCTCCAGTGTAAGCATGCATTCCTGCCTGGATAACACCATGGCCTCAGTTTGGTGCTGGGTCCCAGCTGACAGCCTGACAGATGAGTCAGTGCACCCAGTCCTTATCTCATCATCAGCCATGGTGGTGGCATGCATGCGTGTCTCTGTGTGTTCACCTGTGCTTTGCTACATGGGAGGGGCAGGCCACTCCACCACTAGCAGATGTCTCCTTGCTCTTCTACCCTGACTAGTGTGCCATGAGGGACAGGAAAACAGCATGCCTGCCACTGGGACTGTTCCACAGATATGCAGTGAAGTGCATGCTGGTGTCAGGTGCTGCTGTGTGCAGCAGCCCCAACATGGCCTACCTGAAGACCTGGTACAGGGAGGGCACCACTCGTCTGCTGAAGGTGATGTGTGGAAGGATCTTATAGTTGGGGGCAAGCAGCCGGCAGAAGCCAGCGTTCACCACCACCTGGAATGGCTGATCATTCAAAGCGATCATCTTCCCAGTGGCCCGGATGATGAGATGAAGTTCTGGGTGATCGGACTGCTTGCTCACCGACTGCACTCACTGCTTGGGCAACTTCCCCTGCTTGGGAGCAGGTGCCTTGCTGCTAGTTAAGGACACACTAGACCTATTGCTGCCAGCAGGGACAGGGACCCCCTGGGACCCACAGGGCCTGCAGAGTGGCTGCTGTCCCAAGACACTTGGGGTCCTTACCCCTGCTGACCTCTGTCCTGCAGTGGATACAGACAGCATGGTGTAGAGTGCTAAATGGTTCTATACCATGCTGCTCTCGGCCTGGGACCGTTTTGGTGTTGGTAGTATTGGGACTGTTGGTTCCTTCTGGGGCAGCCACCACCATCACTGCGACTGGTAAGTAATAAGCTTTTGGGGAGGGGGGACGCACACAAAGAAAAAAAATTCCAAGCAGCACCCACTTTAGCCACTAGGGCTGCTGGTACAATTTAAAAATAATTGGGGGAGGGATCAGCACAGCACCCCAATTATTAAAGCCATTGGGGGTGGGGGTGGCTACAATCAAGAATAAGTAAATAAAATTCCAAGCAGCACCCAGTTTAGGCCACTGGGACTGTGTTTTTAATTTTTAAAGAAGAAAATAAAAGCAACACTGCAAATCCAAAGGTTAAAAAAAAAGAATCAGATTAGCGTCTGTGTCTCTCTCCACTCACTGGGCCAGGTAGGGCCAGGCCGTCACCACCACCAGTCTCTGCTCCCCTCTCAGTGCTGCTGCAGTCTCTCTCTGATCCCTCTCTCCTGAGGCACAAATGGTTCTCTGCCTCCAAGCAGCCCCTTAGATACATTTTGAAACTCCTTTCTTTTGGCATCCTCCCTCCTCCCAGCCAATGGGGGCACAGCTGCCCATGCCAACACTTGATTTGAATGACAACAAGCCAACCGAGAAGCAAGGAGATCTCAAGCTAATCAGCAAGGGAAAAATATGGAGACAAAATGGCGCCCACAATGCGAATCTATTAATGTCGAATCAGGGCTGATTCAATTCTACCTCCAATCAGGCCCTCAATTTCAGGAGTGATTCGATTTGAGGTTGAATTAACGAATTGCTCCCAACTCGGCGCAAATCAATTCGCATGTGAATCAAATTGCACATCTCTAATGGTGACCAGTGTTGTGGATTAGAGTGTCAGACCCAGGTTCAAATCTCCACTCTGCTGTGAAGCTCACTTGATGATCTTGAGCCAGTCACTATCTCACAGCCCAACCTAATTCACAGATGATGTTGTGAAGATAAAGGGGATAGGGAGGCAAAACATCTTATTCCACCCCAAATTCCTCTGAGAAAGGAGAGCATAAACATGTAAAATGTAATATAAATATTTAATCCAGCATAGCATCCCTCCTGTGTCTGTTGTTGGTGTGTCCCTCTTTAAAAAAAAAAAACATGTAACATATCTTTATTGTGAGCCCTGTAGGACAAGGAACCATTTTCTCATTTCTTTTGCTATGTAAATCAACAACAACAAATATTTATATACCACTTTTCAACAAAAGGTTCCAAAGTGGTTTATAGAGATATAGAGCCATAAATAAGATGGCTCCTGTCCCCAAAGGGCTCACAATCTAAAAAGAAACACAGACACCAGCAACAGTCACTGGAAGTACTGTGCTGGGGGTGGATAAGGCCAGTTGCTCTCCCCCTGCTAAATAAATAGAATCACCTTGTTAAAAAGGTGCCTCTTTGCTCAGTTAGCAGGGGAAAACTTTTGCTTTTGAAAAGCTGTTTATAAATAATAATAAATGATCAGATGTAAAAGAGGCATATGGAAAGAGACATTATCTATTAGTTTAATTCTGTCTCATTTCTGTTCCCTCAAAGCAGTTGTTGTTCCTTTGTAAGATTTTATTTATTTATCCGATTTATATCCTGCCCAAACCTACGTCTCTGGGCAGCTATTCAGATGCTATTCATCTGTGTATATTTAGATTCTCAGAAAACTGAGTGACCCTAGAATCATGATCCGTGAATATGGCTGGGATACCAGCATTGTTCTGTAATTCCAGGGTATTGGAAGACAGTGAAGAGTTAACAGCAAAGCAACAGCTATGTGCCAATGTCAGTGTATCCGAGAGAGCAGATTCTCCTCGCTTCTCAAGCAGTTGGCATCTCTCTGCAAGCTCGACTCGGTATTGGAAGGGAACATAGTAAATGGTAGCATCGGAAATTGGTGGGGCCCTGCTTCTGCTGCCAAAGTTTCCTGTATTTCCTGTACATCTGTTGGGCTCTCTTGTTCCTATTTGGGAGGACTATCTGACTGCTTAGGGGAGGAGGCATACTGTGCATTTTTGTTGTGTAAGAAGCAAATAAAGTGAAGCAACCAGATGAGGCAGAGTGACTCTGGGGTCTGCTGAGTTTACTTGTCTCTGTAGAGTCCACGTTGGCATGAGTTGTTCTATCAAAGTGCACCATCACTCATGATGTCTGACATCTGGGATGTGTGGCTATTGTTTGCAACTTTTGGAAATAGTTATATTAAGAACCAGTTCAGATGTAAAGGCACTCCATTTGCAATAATGTAAGAATTACAGCCCTTACACTCAGCCTTTCAGCAAAAAACCCCTCTAGTTTACAATGCATTTCTTGCCTTGGCTACTGCAGTCTTCTCCTCATTGACTCCCCATTGGCTCACAGAATCATAGAAGGTTAGAATATCTCAGTCCCTTCCCCTCCATTCAGCACTCTGCTTCTACAACCATGAACCTCTTGTACATTCCAGTCATGTCAAGTCCCTTCTTAAATCTCTTCACTGTCTTCCTGTCCATTCCAGGATCCAAGTCCCTACTCCCTCAAATGGTCCCTTCCTTTTATGCATGGAATTGCCTCCAAGGATGCTTTATTTATTTTACTTATTTATTTATCATATTAATTTACTCTCTCTCTCTCTCTCTCTCTCTCTCTCTCTCTCTCTCTCTCTCTTTCTTTCCATGTGCATTATGCTTCCTTGTTTACTTTGATATCTCTAGATTGTCAGCCCCTTGAGGCAGGGACCTGGCCTCCCATTCTCTGTAGAGTGCTATGTTACCTGAATGGTGCTATATGAATGAATAATTGTTATTTTCACTGCAGTTAAGGGATAGGTTGTCTTATACCACAATCCACTGGGAATTCCTCCTGGGCAAGCCCCATTGAAGTGAATAGGAGATGTTCAGGAGCTGCATAACTCCAGTGGATTATGTCCCTTACCTCAGATTTGTCTGTCTCAGCATATGCTGCCCTTTACAGTACTCAAAGTCTGTTGCTTGAGGTGGTATAAGGCTGGCTTTTACTGTAGTATGTGTCTGCTCTGATTGTGTGTTTTTCGTGTTCTAAGAACATAATATTATTATTGTTGATAGACCACTTCAACAACAAAAAGTTCTCAGTGTATAGAGAAATAAATGAAATGGTTCCCAGTCTCAAAAGGGCTCACAGTCTAAAAAGAAACATTAAGTAGACACCAGCAAAAACAGCTGGAAGGAAGGGGGCAATCCCTTGCTAAATATAAGAGATTTGCCTCTTTCAAAAGTGCCTCTTTGTTCACACTTGTCCTTGCTTCTCAAACTGTTAGGGGCAGTGGCGGGGCACACGAGAGGCAAGTGCAGTGTGTGTGTGTGTGTGTGTACTTTGTTCCTCATGTTAGATTTCTGAAAGAGAAATATAATAATAATAATAATAATAATAATATAATATAATTCGATTTCTATACCGCCCTTCCAAAAATGGCTCAGGGCACTTTACAAAGAGAAATAACAAATAAGATGGCTCCCTGTCCCCAAAGGGCTCACATTCTAAAAAGAAACATAAGACACACACCAGCAACAGTCACTGGAAGTACTGTGCTGGGGGTGGATAGGGCCAGTTACTCTCCCTCTGCTAAATAAAGAGAATCACCACAGTAAAAGGTGCCTCTTTGCCCAGTTAGCAGGGGTTAGGGTATAGGAAATGATGTATTTCACATATAATATTCGTTTTCTAAACCAAAACAGATGTAAGAAACTTCTCTTTATATATTTTGATGCTTTTTATATAGGTAAAGGTAAAGTGTGCCATCGTCGCTGTTGACTCCTGGTGACGACAGAGCCTTGTGGTTGTCTTTGGTAGAATACAGGAGAGGTTTACCATTGCCTCCTCCCGCACAGTATGAGACGATGCCTTTCAGCATCTTCCTATATCGCTGCTGCTTGATATAGGTGTTTCCCATAGTCTGGGAAACATACCAGCGGGGATTCGAACCGGCAACCTCTGGCTTGCTAGTCTAGTCATTTCCCCGCTGCGCCTGATTGATAATTGTAAAGAAAGCGCAGTGTCTATCTTTATCTTTGTCTCTCTCTCTCAAAAGTGCAGTTCTTTCAAAGTGTTGGAAAGAGCATTTAATCAGATTTATTGTGTGAAGCACAAGATTGAATTCATTTCAGTTATTAAGTTTTATTGTATAGTTTAGTGTGTAGTTTCCTGAAGCTTATTATCTAGAAAGATTTTATCTTGCTGCTGAAGATTGAAAATAATGAAAAAGCCACATTTCTTGAAATTGCCAGCGTTTAACCTCTTTGTTGGCCTTATTTCTAACTACTCAGCTGTGTTTATTATTATTCATTATTAACTAGATCAGGGTTTCTTAACCTTGGGCCCCCAGATGTTGTTGGACTACAACTCCCATCATCCTTGGCCACAAAGGCCATGTCTGGGGATGTTGGGAGTTGTAGTCCAACATCTGGGGGCCCAAGGTTAAGAAACCCTGTACTAGATCACCCACCAAAGTGATTCATACCATTATCTCGGTTATCCAGTGTGCCAATGTGGTGTGGTGGTCAGTGTCCTAAACAGTCACTGTTCAAATCCTTCCTTCGCCATGAAGCTCACTTGGTGACCTTAGTCCGGTCAGCATCTCCAGTCCAACCTACCTCACAGGGTTGTTATGTGGATAACAGTGGGAAGGGGCAGGGCAAGAACCATGTATACTGCCATGAGCTCCTTGGAGGAATGCTGGAATTTACAATGTCCTAAATCCTTACAACAGCTTGTAAGATCGGGGGCTGCAGCTGAGAGAACTTTTAACTATCTTGTCAAAGACTACCTAGTGAGTAAATGGCTGAAGCAAGATTTTGGTTTACAGTGTCAGCCACTATACAACACGAGTTTTACTTCTCATTTTTTTGGTTCTTGCAGAGCTACCGCTCACTAGATTATGAAGTCCTCTAGTATCTATAAAACCTTTTCCTCCTGAGGATGCCAATGCATCATTTAGTATCTGTTTAGCTCTGATTTTTTTTAAAAAAATAAAAATAAACTAACTAAGCAGCCGAAAGGCTTATGCAAGGTGTACAGATGTTCTCTGCACTCCAGAGACTGCCAGTGCTATCTCTGTTCAGTGCTGTTTGCTACCTACATTCTATTTAACACATCCCAAAAAGACAAAACCTCTTTTTGAGATGCATTGTGCTGGCAGTCCACCAGGTTCTTTTGTCTGCTTTGACCATTGTTTCTCTCCAGCTTGCAAGACACAGCCGCCTTTGTTCTTCAAGGGATGGCCTTGCTTTTGACGGTTTGGGGGGAAAGTATCCACACGAATCGAACATTATCCAGATGCTTTTATATTACTACCCTTCTTTCCCCCATTAACATGTTGCCCATCTGGGGATAAATTATGCATTTGATCAGCAGCAATAATTTATCTAGACTCTTGGCTTGAGATGATAGACAAAAAGGGAAGAAAGAGAGCCTCTTATGTCAAGCAATGAGAAAGAAAGAAGCGTCCCCATTTCATGTTAATTTCCTGAGCTTATTCAACTATGGGTTGGCTGTCCTTAAAAATAGTTAGAAAGCTGTAGCTAGCATAGAATATAATGCCCCACCTGTTGACAGATGTGGGTAGAAAAGAGTATGTTGTTCCAGTTTTGGTCCTTCCCTGACCTAGCTGCCCATTAGATCTTGAGCTTTAATGCCTTTAATTGCCTGGGACTTCTACTTCTACATCTGAGGGAATGCCTCCCATATTTACACCTCTGTGTTCTTGGGCTTACATGTTTTCCTGTGTATTCTACCTGTTGCCCAGGCAAGATTACACAGGGGAAGCAGGAGCACCTTTCATTTGTGGCACCCACCCTTTGAGATGGGTTTTTTTAGGGAATGCCAAGATGATCCTGCACCTTGCATATTTTTACAAACTGAAGATATACCAAATTCCCCAGGTATTTGCTGTTCTTTAAGCTTTTATAAGTGGATTAATTTTATGTTTCTTCTTTTCTGTCTTTATATCTGTTGGAAGTAAAGGACTTTGCGCTATCTCATGTCTCAATGACAGAGGAGGACAGACTAGTGCGTCAGAGGGCTAGAGAGGTCAAGACATTGGTCATCTCTTCTCTGCCGCTCTGACACTATCCCTTTGGTATGTAGATTGCTATTCTTAGGGACTAACTTCCTTCCTGCCAGCTACTTCCTACTTCCTCTTCCTTCTTCCCTTACTTCTCCCTTGCAACATGCACGCTCCTCTTTCCCTGCACCATGTGTGCAGAGATGAATCCATCTGCATCCAGCTATCTAGCTAGATTAGAGATCCTATCTCTCCACTTTACTATTTAGAATGGAGTTCACTAATAAATACTCCTTATATTGATTGGAAACTATGAACTGGCTCCAAGCATACACGCATGCCTAACTAAACTCCGCTGTGTTGTGTCTCTGTGCACTCTGCTATATTAGAAGGGTATCTCTTACCAGAGAGAATTCCCAACATCATGATCTCTACTTTGATGCTGTTGTGTGTTAAGCTTTATTTTTAAATTCTATTTTAATAGTATGTATTTTTGCATACATTGTCCTGAATACTTTTGAGAAATTAACTCCTAAATTTTATAAATAAATTAAATGATTCATGTATAAGGTTAATATTTTATATAACCAGTTTGAAGCTTTTTATTAAGCTCATGTGTTAAGGCAAAGTTTCTTGGAGACAATGCTGTACTTAATCATTTTTGCCAATTGTGGGCTTTTCAAGGCAATCTTTATTTTCTATTTAATAAATAAAGCTTGTACTCTACATCTGTACCTTGACTCTTAGCAAGTTTGGTTCAGCTAACACATCTGAAGTTCTTAAGAAATGAACTTTTTAATAATAATGATTTAATTAAAGTTCATAATTGTATATTACTCTTTGTCATCATTTTACCAGGATCAGTGTCCCGTTTTGTTTGTTTGTTTGTTTAACATGGTTATATACCACCCAAAACTTATGTCTCTGGGCAGTCTACAATAAAAATCAAAACAATTTAAAAATATAACACAATGTTAAAAGCTGTTAACTGGTTTGTTTTTTTAAAACTGTAAATCGAATTAAAAGCCTGGGTGAACAAATATGTCTTAAACTGCCTTTTTAAAAGTTGTCAGAGATGAGGAGGAGCAGGGAGTGCATTCCAAAGCCTCAGGGCAGCAACAGAGATGGCCTGTTCCTGAGTAGCCACCAGATGAACATCTCCAGATGATCTCTATGGGTGGTGGGGCTCATGGCGAGTATTCTAAAATATTGGCACTTAACAAGGAAAGGTTGTGCTATTGAGTTGGTGTTGATTCCGGGTGACCACAGAGCCCTGTGGTTTTCTTGGGGGAATACAGGAGGGGTTTACCATTGCCTCCTCCTACTCAGTATGAGATGATGCCTTTCAGCACCTTCCTATATTGCTGCTGCCTGATATAGGGGGCGCCAGTGGGGGCAGTGGGGTACCAGTGGTGATTCGAACCAACAATCTCCTGCTCTCTAGGCAGCTTGCTTCCCCACAGCGCCATTAGGTGGCTCACATTGGCACTTAATAGGTCTGTAATTAGATGCATCACCCCATGTGTCCTTCTAAAATATAGGCATAGCATCAACTCACTTAGAGTATTGTGGTTTTTCTTCAGATCTGGGTCTACTGACTTATTGTGGCTCAGTGTCATTCCTAGTTGCAGTTCATCATCATCATATGATAGCTTTGCATCATTACTTTTCCTCTCCAGATATCACAATGTTTGATCACATTTTGTCTCCTGAGCTTCCTCCAGCTTGCAAAGCTGCCTAATACCAAGTCAGTTGATTGGTCCATCCAACCCAGTACTGTCTCCTCTGCATGGCTCTCCAGGGTCTTAGGCAGAGCGCCTTCCAAGGCCAGCTGCCTGAAATGTTTTAACTGGGAATAGCGGGGATTGAACCTGTGATGTTGATGTTTATCCAAAGCATGTGCTCTACCATTGAGCACTGGGCCCTCCCTAATGTACATGCGGCTGTTCTATTTTTATCCTCCAAGCAATCATTAGAGATGGACCGGACTGAGAAACGGTGACCTGCCTAAGGCACCTACAGTGAGCATCATGATTGTGGGAATGTCAACCCAGGTATCCCAGCCTGTAGCTTTTGTTGCTTAAGGTAGTCATGACATAGAACCTGTTAAAGGGGGACTTCTCAACCACCAACAAAAGTTTTGGCTTAAAAAGTGCAGGTTGTTGGTTCAAATAAAGCTGAAACTCAAATCAGGTTTGTTATGGGTCAGCTATTTGAGTTACAAGCTTCTGAAATGAGAAACAATGTTCCTTATTAAGGTGGAATGTGGCCCTGAAATATAGAACACAGTAGAAAGTACTGGGTGCTCTTTTCTTTCGGAGACCTCAAACAGCAAGTATCAAGCACATGTGTCAGATGAAAAACATAGATTTTCTGAAATAGTTAGTTAGTATGAATCTAACAGCCAGAACCCATCAAGTCAATTGAAACTTCTCTCTGGTCCGCTTCCCACACATAAAGAATATCTTGATTGCTCAGTACTTGATTACTTGCAGCATTTATAAACTGGCTCTCTTGGAAAAACATCATGTCTGGGATTGTTTTCTGTGAGGTTTGGTCTGCTTGCTCATTCAGACATACAAGCCACTACTTGATGTTGCAGTCTTCAACTGCTGAAGGCACACATGTGAACTAGGCCTTTCTTTCTTTTTGAGATCCCATGATTTTGACATCATAGGGCATATATGCAACTGCACTGTGGTACTCCGAATTGTCTCTGCCAGATAAAAAGGAAAAATACCTGCTGCTTCTGGATCTCTTTTGAAGGCTGAAATGAAATGGAATCAAATCCAAGTCAGGTCACCCACAGCAATGGCAGTGGCTGCTAACCCTCCAAACTCCCCTGAGGGGACTTCCTTTGTTCTAGAACAGTATGGTATTGGGGCAGTTCTCCCATAAGGTGAGGCAGTCATCTCAAGTAGGAAATTATTGGGGTGCCAGTGGGACAGCAAGATGCCCCCTGCCACCTCGGTGTGGCCTCTTCTCTGCATCCAACCTCACATGCTGCTGGACTGGTTATGAAAAGGGGGAGGAAGCAGAGGAGGAAATGAGGAAAGGACCACAATGTCTCCAGTACTCTACTGCTTTTTTCCCCCTTCATTTCCTTTTCTGCTTCCTCTCTTTTTCATAACCAGTCCAGTGGTGGGGTAGAGGAAGGTACAGGCATTGCATGGCAACTGTTGCCACAAAGGAAGAAACGGATGTGATTGTGTGTGTATGTACATGGGAGGGGGGTGATATCTGGTGAGGGAGGAGGGTACATACAAGGAGCAGTGACATTTGACACCCACCCTTGGGCACACTGAGTTCTTGGGACATCACTGATTTGTATAATTCTGCAAAGGAATGTCTTTAACCCTGTGCCTGTGCAAATGTGTGGTTAAAAAGTCCATCTGTATCCACCTTTATTTTACACATCCACATATCTCTGTAAGCACCAACATGAGAAATGCCTAATTGTTGAAACATAAGGTCATGAGGGGATTTTTGTTTTCATGTCTTCTTCCTCAGGAACTGGTTAAAATCCTCCACAAAGCTCTGGAAGCAGCCCAGCAAGAGAAGCGAGAGTCCTGCAGGTACCTGGCCACGGAAAAAGAGAAAGACAGGCTGGAATTAGTACGCCACAAAGTGAGGCAGATTGCTGAGTTGAACAAACGGGTTGAGATGCTGGAAGTGGACAAGAAAGAGCTGGAACAAGGCCTCATTTTGAAGGAGGAGCACATCAAGGAGCTGAAGGCACACGTGGAGCTCTTGATGGACAAGAACGAGGCCAAGCAACAAGTCATCCTGAAGCTGACGGAGCAAATGTCCAGAGACCTTCTCGACTCTGTTGGGGAGGCAGATGCCATCACCACAGAGACTTTGTACAAGCAGCAGGAAGAGATTGAACACTTGAAGGTACTTTGTGGCTTTTCCTCCCACAGGCTCTCATGGTGGAGTGGGATGCAGTAGGAGGTGGCAATTCTGACCCTTCCAGTTGCACAGGTGCCTCTACATTATTCCATAGTGCAATGCTTTAATTTTGCCTGAGGCAATTTTGTATGTGCTGTGATTCCACAGACACTCCTAAACCAATAGCACAGAAGGTGATATGGGGCAGAGAAAAGCAAGCTTATGGTGCCAAATATCTGTGTGTGTGCGTGTGCGCGCACACACAGATGGGGAGGGGAAGCTCATGTGGCACTCTGTAATTTGCATACAGGTAAGAGGAAGCCCCTGCACACTCTATACCTGTCCCCCCCCCAGCTGAGCTCCTGAAGCTGAAAGTTCTACCTGTACTGTTTCACCTCCTCCGGGTTGCAAGGACAGCAAGTAAAAATATTTGTGTCGCTTGTCTGCCCTAGAGCACTGAGGGGAGGAACTACCTCACCTTGCAAATACAGTATCCACAAAAAGTGCCAGCTCACAAACATTTGTCTGCACTTTTCTGTGTGAGCCGTGTCTGCCCAGAGGTGCACTTAGGTAATTTGGGAGCCTGGACCTAAAAGCCTTTGGAGGCCTCACCCTCTGCTGGAGGGCCCCCTCCTGCTGCATGTTAAACATCATCCCCCTACACACACACACACACACACACACACACACACACACACACACACACACACACACAGTGGCAAACACAGTATTTTTAACATGTGGGGTATATTTATGCAAATATGCACTAGCAGAAACATTTCAACTTGCAGCATAACATATTCCCATCCCACATTTCTTTCCCCACTCCCCCCTCTGTCTCTAAAGGACCTGGCACAGATCACAATCACACTCTGCCACCTGGTGCAATGTGGGCTAGCAGTGACCACACCACCCAGGACAGACTAAGGAGGACTTGGGGGCCCCCAGGGGGTGTGGAGGACTTGGTTCCCAAAGTCCAGGGGTAAGAGTGCCACTATGTCAGCCTCAAAAGTGTAAAAATCCCAACATCTTAATGCTTCTCTTCTAGGTTGCCTGGATGCAATTCTTAGGTCTGGTTCTCACGGAAGTGATAAATCTATGTCTGGCTCTGAGTCCTGCCACTTCAGGCTGGAGATGGAGGCCTCACATCACTGGATACTCCATCCAGTTCCTTACACATCAAAAAGCAGCCTGTTGGGAAGAAGGGTTTTAGCCTAGCCCTCTTCCTGACATACTCACTTTCTGTGTGAGGTGTTCACCTCCGATGGAGAGGTATTCAATTATGTGAGCCCTACCTTCATTCTGAAGTGGTTCTATCCACATACAAGTTTATCACTTTGTGAAAACTAGTTCATTCGTTCATTCATTCATTCAATTTCTATACCGCCCTTCCAAAAATGGCTCGGGGCGGTTTACACAGAGAAATAACAAATAAATAAGATGGCTCCCTGTCCCCAAAGAGCTCACAATCTAAAAAGAAACACAAGATAGACACCAGCAACAGTCACTGGAAGTACTGTGCTGGGGCTGGATAGGGCCAGTTACTCTCCCCCTGCTAAGTAAAGAGAATCATCACGTTAAAAGGTGCCTATTAGCCCAGTTGGCAGGGGTAACTGGTTCTCACCTCTTTGTAGAAGCTAGGGTCTAGTTACTACTGGTGACCAGGTTAGTGGCTGTGTGCAAGAGTGAACTGACTCATAGTGCATGGAAACGGCTTCTTATCACCCCATTTTCATTCCATTGCTTTAGTAAGCAAAAACGAAGCAAATGCCTCTTCTCAAAAGAACTCTACAGTGTATCCATGTTCTCTTTATCATTCCATTTGGAATGTAGTTCATGTTACTGGAAGCCCATTGTTCTGCTTATCTCTGTAACTGTCATATTTATATCAGTCTACAAATGAACAAGGAGAACTACAGACTTCGTTGCATGGTGTGCCAGTGTGATGTAGTGGTTAGAATGTTGGATTAGGGCCCCATTCAGCCATGAAACTCATTGGGTGACTCTGGGCCAGTTGCTTATCTCTCAACGTAACCTACCTCACAGGGTTGTTGTGAGGATAAACATAACCATGTACATAACCTCTGGGCTCCTCAGAAGAAAAAGCAGGAGATATAGATAGATAGATGTATTTTTTGTTTGAGTAGTTATAAAAAGGTTTGGTGGGGGCAAAAGGGAACTGACCCAGATTCTTTCATTCCCTAGGAATCCATTTGGCCCATCCATTAACAGCAGCAAAATTTCTGACAACAGCTTGTATTAAATGTTTTCCATTTGTATTTTTGCCAGGATGACCTAGATGCATACAAGACTCAGAACCAGTTCCTGAATTCAGAAATCCATCAGGTTACTAAAATCTGGAGTACAGTGGCACAGAGAGAGAAGTCCCTTCTGATGAAGGTAAGAAGCAAAGATGCCCACCCTTTAGAGGAACTGCATCTGTGTTCAGACTCCGCTCTGTATACTTTAGTCCTGGTTTAGATATTTTGGAAGACTACTTCCTACCTGACTACTAAGCCCTGTTCTCACCTTATTGCCACATATTAACTGAACATGTGGAGGGAGGATCATGTCAGCTGGTCCCACTCTTCATCACCATGGGTTCGACGGCTCCTCCCCTTCACCTCTGTGCATCCACTAGCCTGGCCTCCTCATGTCTGGCCGAAGATGTGAATGGGCTCTACTGTCCCCGTACCAATATACTCATCTAGTACTTGCAATTGGGAATGCTGATTGTGCATATGTATAGAATTGTATGCACATGCAACCCATCCTTGCCTTTGGCCAAATGCGTGAGGGTCAGGGTGGAACCAACCAGCATGAACTTGCATCCTCTCCATCAGAAAAACATCCTCTCTGATGTTTGGTGTATGCCTTGATATGCAGGTGAAAATAGGGCTACACAGAAATGAACATTAACACACATTACTGTTGTAACTATCTATATAGTGCATCAGATTTAAGAACAGAAGAACAGCCCTGCAGGATCAGGCCCAAGGCCCATCTAGTCCAGTATCCTGTTTCACACAGTGGCCCACCAGATGCCGCTGGAAGCCTACAGAAGGAATTGAGGGCATGCCCTCTCTCCTGCTGTTACTCCCCCTGCAACTGGTACTCAGAGGCATCCTGCCTTTGGGGCTGGAGGTGGCCCACAGCCCTCTGACTAGTAGCCGTTGATAGACCTCTTCTCCATGAAGTTATCCAAACCCTTCTTAAAGCCATCCAGGTTGTTGGCTGTCACCACATCTTGTGGCAGAGAATTCCACAATTGTATTATGCATTGTGTAAAAAAGTACTTCCATTTGTTGGTCCTAGATTTCCCAGCAATCAATTTCATGGGATGACCCCTGGTTCTAGTGTTATGTGAGAGGGAGGAGAATTTCTCTCTATCCACTTTCTCCACTCCATGCATGATTTTATAGACCTCTGTCATGTATAATCTGTGTACAGTGTATGCACATAAAGTTGTTCATATATATTCAGTGTATGTGTCAGCTCAGCGAAGTGCTGTGGCTGTTTTGAAATCGTGCTCAGGGTGGACGTTTCCTCCCTGTGGCTATTAAATTGATAGCCTTTGACTTAATGCTACCACTCCTTTTCCTGTGTGAATGAACAGCTGGTTGACTCATTCCTACAAGGAAAATGAAGGTCCTATACTTAAGGTCACTGCTGCAGTGGGGCAAGACCTCCACACTACTCTTGTAACTGGATGGCCTGGCACTCCCAGATGGGGATCCCATGTGTCCCGTGTGCAGAGTGCACAGAAGCCTTTCTCAGATGCTTTCGCTGTGTGCACAGTGAACCTTCTCAATGTAAGAATGTTCATTGTCCTATCTGAAAAGACAGCCCTCCACGCATACAGATGTACACATGGAGGGCTCTTCTCTGTGTGTTTAGGTACCCTGCTTTTCTAAACTGTAAGCTTGAGTATAGGGCCTGTATCTTTATTTTGACTTATATACAGTCACCTTAAGGTGACGCAGCAGGGTAATGCTTGACTAACGAGCTGAAGGTTGCCTGTTCAAATCCCCACTGGTGTGTTTTCTGCACTATAGGAAACACCTAAATTGGGCAGCAGCGATATAGGAAGATGCTGAAAGGCATCATCTCATATTGTGTGGGAGGAGGCAATTGTAAATCCCTCCTGTATTCTACCAAGAGAAAACCACAGAGCTCTGTGGGTGCCAGGAGTCGGAATCGACTTGACAACACAGCTTTACCTTTACCTTACAGCACCTGGTTACAATAGGCACTCTGGAAATACTGGATCACATAGGAAGCTTCCTTTTACCTAGTCGAACCATTGGTCCAGCTAGCTCAGTATTGTTTACACAGACTGGCAGTGGCTTCTCCATGGTTGAAGGCAGGAGTCTCTCTCAGCCCTGTCTTGGAGATGCTGCCAGGGAGGGGACTTGGAACTTTCTGCAGGCAAGCATGCAGGTGCTGTTCCCAGAGTGGCTCCATCCCTAAAGGGGAATATCTTACAGTGCTCACACATGTAGTCTCCCATTCAAATACAAACCAGGGTGAATTCTGCTTAGCAAAGGGGACAATTCATGGTTGCTACCACAAGACCAGCTCTCCTCTCCTCATATACACATCAATGCTAACAGAAGAAAAGAGTGCAGGCAGCTCTTGGCACTGCTGCAGCTTTCCCCGTCTGCTGAAAAGATGTTGCTGAGGTTCGAGAGACCTTCAAGCCCAGAAACCAGGCAGAACTCCACCTGGTTTGCTGCCAGGTTTGGCAAGGGACCATGTGGAAATGGTGAAGGAGTGTATCCTCCACCTGGTTGCTGCATTGTCCCCCCTCCGTCTGCACCCACCTGTGATGCAGCCCAGGTTGTTGTAGCAGGGTCCCTTGATCCTTAGCAATGCCTTTTTGGCAGGATTGGGGGACTCCGACATCACCAGGAATTGCTTACACTTGCTCTCTTATGCTGACATCACTGTGTATGTGAGCCATTACGAACAATAACTGCTGGTCTTTGGAGCAGATCCAACTTGCAGAACAAATCATTTGGCCCCCGTTGCCTCTCTCAAATCTTATCCAAAACGTGGTAAAATTTAGCCAGTTCTTTTGATCATAAAGAACTGGACATGGTTTTCAAAAGTTGTACAGGAGAGAGTCCATGCTTCACTTTCTCGTTGGACTTTGTCTTGCTGCTTGAAGAGCAGTGTCTCTTAAAAGTATAAAAGAGTGCCACCCTTGTTTTGGATCTTGGGGAGGGGAAAACTCTCCCAGTATGGAGACTTTGAACTCGTCACCTCTGTTTCACGACGTGTGTGTGTGTGTGTGAGAAAGAGAGACTCTGAAGCGAGAGAGAGGGCATGACTAAGGCACAACTTGTCTTCTGTAGCCCATGACTCTTTTACTTGTTTTACTATAGTTTTATTAATCTACTGGAGTTGTAAGACTCCTCTCAAAGGGATATTGCAAAGCAGGGAGATTACAGAAGAGAGAAACAGATCACAGGTGGAGAACAGTGACTAGAGGTTCCAGCCTTAACCAAGCTCTTATTCCTTTATCTTGCAGTGTGCCCGTCTGCAAGCTCACAACTGCCAGATTGAAAGCAAATATCTGATGATTCTGCAGAAGCTGCAAGGTCTGCCAGATCTGGCAAGGGACCATGTGGAAATGGTGAAGGACCTCATACAGGAGGCACTTCAGTGGGATGTAAAGGAAGAAGCTATTATTCCTGTTCAGCTGAGCCCAATCAAGTAATGGCGCGTGTGTGTGTGTGAGTGTGTGAACATAAGAGGGGGTGTGGCTGTAGTATTTGCTCTTCTAAGTATTAAAAACACAGAATTAAAATGGGGATTTTAAGTATCGTAGGGACATACAGAATTGAGAAAGCATGATAAACTCAAAATTTGCCCCTTGTTTAAAGTCTAAGTCAGGCCTGCTCAACTTAGGCTCCCCAGCTGTTTTTGGACAACGACTCCTACAATTCCCAGCCAAAGTGACCAATAGCCAGGGATTATGGGAGCTATAGACCAACATCTGCAGGAGGGCCGAAGCTGAGCAGCCCTTGTCTAAGTCATGGGTGGCCAATCTGTGGCTTGGATGCCACAAGTGGCATAGTCAGATAAGGGTTTGTGGCACTCTGGAGGAGAGCCCACGGGCCTGGCTTGACACAGAGTGAGGCCTGTGCTAAGTCCTGCCTCCCCTTTGCTGTACTCTATGGCTCAACAGACTAGAGGCAAAATAACTGGAAGGCACAGGGGCGCATAAATGTTTTGCAGCATGCACCAAATTGGCACTAGTATTCTGGACTTGGGACTAGGGTTGCCAACAGTCCTGGATTGGCCGGGACATACCATAATTTGTCGGGGAGGGGTGCTTGTCCTGTCCGGGACGCTCTTCCTCCTATATTTGGGCCACTGAGTAACTGGTTGTGGGTGGCAGCGGCAGCTTGCATGAGCACCAATGCCCTGATGGTGATGGCTTGCCTCTTTCCCTGTTCGCTGGCTCCAGGGACGGCTGCTGCTGCTGAGCAGCTCCCTCACCCACCCACCAATCAGTTGTTTGGCAGGTGGGCAGGGCTTACATGCAATCCTGCAGTGAAGGCTGCTGCCACAGGCACAAATGCCTCCAGTAACTTCTCCACAAACTAATCCTCAGCTGCCTCTTCTGGGGAAGCACCGTGTGAATTCTGTGCTCCTCGTATTTCTCACATCTGAGGCAGAGGAGGGTGCGATCCTTGCAGAAGACTTTCAGAGGCTCTTGGTGTTGCTTATTCAGCAGCTCCAGACTTTTCGATTGCCAGGAACCTCAGCCATTTTGCCAACTGTCTTCTTTTCCTTTCAGTGGTTTCCCTGGGGTTTCTCTCCTGGAGATCCTCTACAGTTCTCTGGAGGCAGGATAGCTCTTTCTTTACTTTTCCCATGCTCTGGGCTGCACACTCCTGGCAGATATTATTAACACGGTCTGTAGATACCTTACATTTAAAATGTTGCATGCAGACAGCACAGGGGTCTTTGCTTTCTGCAGTGCTAGCCATAGAAGCCGCCTTTGAAAACTTTCAGCAAAAGTTAGTTTCGGTTTCCTACATGCACTAAAAATACACTGCAGTCACTTTTCTGACCCAGACACCGCAGCCTGGAACAGGAAATCAAAAGTTTAACTTCTCAGTTTTCTGACTGGTTAATGGAATAGAACCAGGGTTTCTTAACCTTGGGCCCCCAGCTGTTGTTGGACTACAACTCCCATAATCTCCAAACAAAAGCCATTGCCGCTGAGGATTCCGGGAGCTGTAGTCCAACAACGTCTGGGGTCCCAAGGTTAAGAAACCCTGGAATAGAACTCTAGCTGTAGCTGTAAATTATATCATATTTGCAGATCAAGATGCTGTTAACTGGACAAGAGCAAGAGGTTTGTTTTGATCAAAGGTTGCAGCTTGCAGCTAGAGGTCTATTCCATTCATGCTTCCCTGCACACCTGGAGAGGCTTCTGGTATGGTGTAAAAGCTGGGTTGGAATGGCCCCTTAAAAATCAAGTTGGGTTCCAAAAACTAGGATGTGTTAAAAGACACTTAAAAACAATTTTAGAACTGACATATGTCCAATATTATACTGTTATCAAACCACGCACAGCCAGGAACCACCCCTATGATGGACCAGGGATGTGTATATAAAAGGATTGCTTCTTTAGTATTTTGATTGCACTAAATTAATTACAAGAAAGGCAAGAGGTTAATGCATAAACAAATGCACTGCAGTACTATGGAGTTAAGAACAAGAGATTTTTTGTTATTATTTTGGACTTGGAAGAACTGGGTTCAATATAGCTGCAGAAAATTACCAAAACTCCTGGAACAGAATGCCCCCCCTTGGACATTTATTATTATTATTTTAATCAATTGATGGGCTATAATAATCTGGCCTTTTTCTCCTTTCCCCCACCCCACTCTTCAGCCAATATGATGACTATGGATTTATGACTGTTCCTGAATATGAAGCTGCAGACTGGAAGCTTCTGGCCAAAATCCAGGCCCTGGAGATAAAATCCAGTAATCTTCTGAACCACGAGGCCATGGAAAAACCCCTCTCTGACCGGTGGAATAGTCTTGGAGAACTGACTCCCTCTTCAGAACTGAAGAGCTTGCTGCGCTGTGGCGTCCCAGTAGAACACCGCCAGAGGGTGTGGAGGTGGATTGTTAGTTACCGGGTGCAGTATATCCGAATTGCTGGCCGTTACCAAAACTTGCTCAAGAAGTGTGAAGTGGCTGAGCACCCTGCTTCCCGACAAATTGAGCTGGATCTGCCCCGCACACTGACCAATAATAGACACTTCGCATCTCCTACCTCACAGCTTATTCCCAAACTCCGAAGGGTTTTACTTGCATTCTCCCGGCAAAATCCTACCATTGGCTATTGCCAAGGACTGAACAGGTGAGAGACGCTAACTGACGGCTTCCATTCTTAACCCTCCTGTGTTTGCAAAAAACAAAGCAAAAAGCCCCCACTTTGCGAATCAGATATTGGGTTCAAATAGACTTCAATTTAGGCATAATTTTAAAACACAGAATCGTTCCCATTCAAATGTTGCAGTCCAACAAAGCTGTTTGCACTTGTGAAAGAAAACGCACACAGCTAGGGATTCTTTGGTGATTTCCAACCACTTGTACTGCTGAAGAGGCAAGTAACTTTTCAGTGTATATGTTAAGCTGAAAAGTGGTTTGCCTTTTTCCTTCAATATGCGGTGGAAATTTCAATGCAAACTCTGGCTCTTTGACATTTTCCTTTGTTGTTTTCACTGTGGTTTCAGGGAGTGCCTAATGGTGACCTAAAGTGATCACTAGTAGTCCGTGATCACAGTTTCAAGAACCACTGGCTATCGTCTATATGGATACCTGTTGTGTTTACAGTTGTATCTTATTCACCTTAGATTAGCAGCCATTGCTCTTTTGGTCCTAGAAGAGGAAGAAAGTGCTTTCTGGTGCCTTGTTCATATCGTTGAGAATCTGATGCCTCCAGATTACTACAGCAACACACTAATAGGTTCACAAGTAAGTCTAGTATCTTCCCCTAAGCTAAGAAACAGAAATGTTGTGGGGAAAGGAAACTGATTTTTTAAAATAATTTTAATTGTTGTTAATATATTATTTTATGTATATACTACAGCACTTCAGGAAAAGTCCTAAGCACTTTATATACCTAAAAAAAACCCCACCCCCAAATAGGCTCACAATTTAAAAGATAGATAAATTTTGAAAGAGGAATTTGATGCACAAGGGTAAGCATTAAAGTGTTCTATAATACAGTACTGGCAAGTACATTAGTGAGAAATTGGCAAGTTTAAGAACAATTCAGGAAAGACCACAAGAAGACGGGACACACCAGAGAATCATTTCCTGTAAATGGTGATCTGATAAGCTTCAAGAAGCTTAGAACCTATTCAGTTTACTTTCTGAACTCAAATGCAAAAAGTACTCAAATTTTAAGCAGCAAAATGCATGCCTATCTGTTGGACTCAATTCCTGTCAAATTACCAGGGCAAGGATAGGAGAGACAAAGGCAGTTTGTCACAGGAAAAACTGTGCAAGAATCTTCTGGCTCCTCAGGCCAGTGAACAATCCTAGCAAGGGAGTTTTTGTAGGAGTTATTTTTATTTATTTATTATTTATTTAACACATTTGTATACTGCCCAAAATGCAAGTCTCTGGGCGGTTTACAACAAAACAATAAAAACAGATAAAGAGATTAAAACATTACAACAATTAAAAATTAAAAATGTTAAAACTATTAAAAACATAATTAAAACAATAATTAAAAGCCTGGGTGAACAAATGCGTCTTGACTGCCCTTTAAAAGTTGTAAGAGAGGGGAGGCTCTTATTTCAGCAGGAAGTGTGTTCCAAAGCCTCAGGGTAGCAATGGAGAAGGCCTGTCCCTGAGTAGCCACCAGATGAGCTGCAGATGAACCTCTCCAGATGATCTCAATGGGCGGTGTGGTTCATAGAGAACAAGGTGTTCTCTTAAATACCCAGGGCCCAAGCTGTTTAGGGCTTTATAGGTTATAACCAAAACCTTGTATTTTGCCCAGAAACCTATAGGCAACCAGTGTAGATCTTTTGAGATAGGAGTTAGGGATTTCCACTTGATCTGTTGTTATTAAGAGGCTTCCTAGTTGGTTTGAATTGTTGCTTTGCAGTTTTGTCGAGTTTACTGGTGGCACACAGGCTGAATCTCCTTCAGATTACCAACCTACTGAGGGTTTGAGCCCTAACAGTAAAGTCATCAATTGAAAATTAGGCAAGTGTGCATGTGTGTGCCCCCCAATAAATGTGGAAGTGGCAACTGGGAAGGATTGCCACATCCCTACTTCTGCGTTTTACCATGGGGAACAACTGACACACATGCAACATTTATAGCTGACAGTGTAATACATGTGTTTGCCATTGAAATTCAAATGATTCAGCCATTTATTGTCTGGAGATGAGGTGCAGAGGAAGCTGGGATCCTGGGTGCTTTCCAGACTGTGAGTGAGGAAGTGATGTAAAATCTGGCTGCTAACCCTAATTGGCTTCAAGATGTGAATAAACTGATTTCCCTCCCCTCCTTTATTTATTTATTTACTTACTTACTTACTTTTAATTCTCAGTAAAATTGTTCAAGAGCACCGGGGAAAATTTTTTTTAAGCCGATTGTAGAGGCTGGTAGCTTTTGCGCAAGAAAACTGGGGAAACTTTTTAAAAATACAGCCGATTGCAGAGGCTGGAGTGCAAAGCAGTTGTGCTTTGATGAGGGGAAGCCAGAGGATTTGCTAGCCATTAAGCCCAGGAACAATGTATACGATATATGTGGAAAAGCAGCAGCTGCTTTGCCTTGTGCAACTGATGGACAGCCAACAGTTTGGGCTCACTGCCCCAGTGTGCACTCCATTCCAGAGCCGTGGAAGCAACTCCAACCCCAAGGCACAAAAAGCATCACTTTGCGTGGAGATATTGGCTTCAACTCAGAGAGTGTCTGCTGGCTGTCGGCTCAGAGGAAGGAGAGGAGGCTGAAGTCTTTTTGCCAAAAACAACCAGGGAAAACAACGCCGGGTGGGAGAATTGGAGGAAAGGGGGATGCACAACTTCATCAGCCAGGGATCCCTTTCTGCAGGGACCCGCCTCCCCCCAAACAAAGGGACGCCGCCAACCAGCACCATACACTCGCCAGCCACACTGTCAAAGCATCACCCAAGAAGACAGCCCCTCAGCCCACAAGCTCACCTCCAGGGTGCTGGCAGCCCCATCTGGGTCCCCTGTCCCCTTGCCCTGCCTGCAAACTGTTCTCAAAACTGAGAAAACCAGCTACTATTTTCTCACGCACATACAACGCTTTAACCTGAAGCGTCAAGATAAGATCCGAATACCGGCTGTGGTGGTGCGAATGGCACCTTGCTGTTCCCAGATGCAAGACTGTGTCAAAACCCAGATCGTACAAACGCACCAAGCCTATATGTAGTGAAGCAGTTGTAAGTTGCCATCTGGTGATCTGGCTCAGAAGGTAGGAGTTGATTTGGCTGGCCTACTCTTCCCCATGCCCTCTCCTTGTGTACCACACACTACTGGTAACTCTGTTGCTGAATAGTAAATGAAGAGAGAAGGCTGCCCCTGCCCTCTTTGCCCATGTGCAGACAATGGAGTAGTAAAGAATGCATGATCTACTTTTATCCAAGGGTAGGAAAAGTAATACTTTCCAGCAGGAATGGGTAAGAGACCTGGGAATGGTCCTCCTTGAGACCATGTAGAATGAGTCTGAAATTTCTTTGAGAAACTTGGTATCCAAACTTACAGGAAAGCTGTCTAACAATCAGATATCAGCAGTGCCTAACACCACATAGACTGAAGGAGTTTTAGAATAACTCTGATTCATATCTTCTGGAAATGTGTAGACTAGACCATTTGGGAAGGTAATCTTGAAATACATTGAACCAATGACAAAATGTGAAATCCCAGCTAAATTAAATGTATTTCGGCTATTTAGAAAACATTGTAAAAGATACAGAATTGCTGTAGAATAGCATGTGAACCTTTTTGACAGCAACAGATCTGTCTATTGCATTCTTTTGGAAAAGGGAAATCACTCCTTTGGCTGATTGTTCCAAAGGAACAAAGGATTTTGCTTATTATGCATATGTTCATGAGAGTAGGGTAATTATCAACTGAAGCTTAGTACAGTTTATCCTCAGAAATGTTTGGAAGCATTTAAATTTAAATACTCAGACTTTTTAAATTTGATCTGATTTTAAAGAAATGTCTTTTAAATTGTTTTGTGTAGTATTTTGTATTCCTCCCCCCCCGGCCACCGTTTTTTGGTCTGTTATGATTTAATGTGTGATGTGTGTTTATCTCATGTTTTACTGTTATGCTGTAAGCTGCCCAGAGAACAATTTGTTCTGGGGGAGCTAATAGTTTTTATCTTATTTATTTATTACTATTATTAATATTAATATTTATTATTAGTATTAGTATTTATTAACATAGTCAGACAGGTGTTATTGACTGGTTTGTTTTATCCAGATATCGAGTCCTTCCCAAGGACCTGGAATGCCAGAATTTTATTGTCAATTGTTATAGATATCGTCGCAGAATATAGGCTTTTCCCAGTAAAGCTGCTTTTTGTAATTGGCTGATGGTGATTTCTGTGACCCCTATGGTGTTGAGGTGCTCTTCAAGGTCTTTTGGAACTGCACCCAGGGCGCCAATGACCACTGGGATTATTTTGGTCTTCTTTTGCCACAGCCTTTCACTTTCAATTTGTAGATCTTTGTATTTTGTTGTTTTTTCTATTTCTTTTTCTTCTATTCTGCTATCCCCTGGTATTGCTATGTCGATTATTTTGACTTGTTTTTCTTTCTTCTCGACTACAGTTATATCTGGTGTATTGTGTGGTAGATGTTTGTCTGTTTGTAGTTGGAAGTCCCATAATTTTTTCACATCTTCATTTTCTTCAACTTTTTCAATTTTATGGTCCCACCAGTTTTTGGCTACAGGTAGCTTGTATTTTTTGCAGATGTTCCAGTGTATCATCCCTGCTACCTTGTCATGCCTTTGTTTGTAGTCAGTCTGTGCGATCTTTTTACAACAGCTGATTAGGTGGTCCACGGTTTCATCTGCTTCTTTACAAAGGCGGCACTTGCTGTTTGTTGTTGACTTTTCGACTTTTGCTCTTATTGCATTTGTTCTTAGTGCCTGTTCTTGTGCAGCCAGTATTAAACCCTCTGTTTCTTTCTTCAAGTTGCCATTCTTAAGCCATTGCCAGGTCTTGGTGATGTCTGATTTTCCACTTACATTGTGCAAATATTGACCATGCAGTGGCTTCTCCTTCTCCTTCTCCTTCTCCTTCTCCTTCTCCTTCTCCTTGTTTTGGAAACACAACATTCCAGGACAACATTGAGAAACGTTGTGATAATCTAGATTGGGGGTTCCTAGCCTTGGATTTTCAGATGACATTGCTCTTGCTAGCTGGGCAGAGAGGGGCGCCTCTTGTATATTTAGCAACTGGCCCTATCCAACCCCGGCACAGTATCTATCCCTCTGATGGCTGTTGCTGATGTCTCCCGTGATTCTCTTTTAGATTGTGATCCCCTCTGGGGATGACATTTTCATACCTTTGGCTGGGTAAATCACGTTGCAAACTTTTCTTTGTTAAAGAGTGTTTTTCAACTGGTGAGCTTCTCCTAATCCATAGCACAGGTGCTGCAATGGAAAAGGCTCAGCCCCTTGTCACCTTTGCCAAACGTGCATAAGTTACAGTTGGAGCATCTGGCATTTCTCAGCATGGAATATGTAACTTTACTGTACTGGAATCCTATGCATGTAAAATTTTATGGGTGGTTTTTTAAAATTTAAAGGCCCTGATTCGGCTAAAGTTGGTTGGTTGCAACTACCTATTTTACGCCTGATTACTATGAAACAAAAAATCATTATACAAACTCCATGTTTTGAAACAAAAATAGTGGACTAACTTGACTTTCCTTCCAGTGAGACATTGTCAGGGCTAACTAGCTGGAATGGAACCTCAACTGATTATGCTTTTTAAAAAAGGTTTCATGAATCATCGAGAACATTTTCGGACAAAAGAAAGATGAGTGGTTATTCCATTATGCATTTGTTTCCTAAATGCTGAAGTATTCTGAGTTGAAGTGTCTCTTAAATATTCTATTGGGGAACAATCCTCAGGTTGAGAACTGTTTATTGTATCTTTTTTGTTTATTTTATGTATTTATTTTTACATTTTATATCCCGCTCTTCCTCCAAGGAGCCCAGAGCGGTGTACTATATACTTAAGTTTCTCCTCCCAACAACCCTGTGAAGTAGGTTAGGCTGAGGTTTTGTAGTCTTCCTCTTCTCCCCTGCTCCTTGTTTTGTCTAATTGTGATGTCTTGGTAAAATTCTGCGGTAATGAACTGAATGCTTCCGGATGTTAGCTGAACCAGACTAGGAATGTACTGTGAGCTCATGCATTCCTCCCACTTTCTTGTACTTGCTGGCATTTTTTCTCTGCTCTTTCAGTTTTGGAGACAGCTATGCTGGCATCTGCACTGGCATTTTTACTAAACCTACGGAGGTCATTCTCACGAGCAGCAGAAACCGGGCTAAGGGAGCCCAGCCTTGTTTCTGCTGCTCGTGAGCCTCTATGGGAACTGTGTGGCTCCCTGCGGCAAGCCCACCTAAATGCCCTCCTTTGACGAGGTTAACGGAGTGAGTGCTCCATTAACTGCGGGGTTTTTTTTGGTCGGGTGTCTGCTTGCAGCCATGGTGGACACACTCGGGGAGGGGGGACACTCGGGGGCCAGGGGAGCACTTCCCTTTACCCAACCCCTGGAGCTGCCGGACAAGCTGCAGCTGGGTGCAGGAGCGCCCGAGCGAAGCCGCCGCTCGTCTGGACAGGCGATCTGCCTGCCCAGGGAGTTCCATGTGATCGTCTGCAAGGAGGTGAGCACTTTCAGGCCTCCTCCCCACATAACAAGGCGGCCCTTCCCACTTGATTGTGGGAAGAGCTTCACGGAGTGCCAAATTGCAGTTTGCAACAGTGGTGAGAGAAACGGTGCAAAGCCTGGTTTGGGCTAAGTATAGTTAGCAACAACACTAATGCAGACATAACAATAACTTGTTACGGTCCTCTCTTCTCAAAAGGTTTCCTCAGTCTGGTTGTGGTGCTGCCTGCAACTTTTGCTGCTTAACGTTTTCATTAAACAGCTCTAATTGCAAGAAGGCAAAGGAATAGTATGTTTAGTTGGTTTGTGTGGGGTGGTTTTGGTGTGTGTGTGTTGCATATTATGGGTTGTATGATGGGATTCTGTTTTGATTGTGTGCATATTTGTTATTTTGGTGCCTGTTTCTTCTCTGTTTCAGATAAAGTGCTTTAATAAAGATTTCTTATAAATAATATAAATAAACCATTATTAAAGCACTTTAACTGAAGTGTATGTGTGTCTGTGTAAAATATACACATCCATGCGTGTGCATACTCATACATTATGGGCGTAATTCAGCCAATGTTAAGTCCCACTGAAATACATTTACTTGAATCCCACTTACTGAAATCGGTGGGACTGAAAAATGCATTAACAGAATGATACCCTATGAATTTTTGGCTGTATCACTTGTAGATTGATTCTAACTTTTTAAAGTGAAAGTGTTATTGAAATATATACACATTTAAAATAAAGTTGTCAATCATCTTTTGAAACTCTATTTAATGCCCTAAGTCAAAAGCCTGATTTTTTATTTTATTTTTTTAAAGATAAGGATATAATGTTTTGCAGGACACTGAAAACATGTTGACAAAGAGCCTTTCAAATATGATTGTTTGTTTTTTGCTGATTCCAGGTAGATCAAAGAGTCTTCAAAGACTTCTTATCAGAAAAGCTTCCCAGGCTGACAGCTCATCTGGAGCAGCATCGGATTGATCTGGGCCTCATGACCTTCAACTGGTTCTTGGTTGTATTTGTAGACAGTCTTGTCACTGACATTCTCTTCAGAGTTTGGGATGCCTTTCTCTATGAAGGAACAAAGGTAGGAGAACCCTTTCCATCCATTCTCCTAATACGTCAGTCTCCAGGAAACATCCTGGAGGTGTTCCAACAGTGTTCCTTAATGGGCCAGGCTTTTAGGCCACTGGACAGGTTTATTGAACCTGTATCTTCCCTGCTGCCATTCTTGTAAGCTAGGAGAATCCCACTGGCTGCATCCCTACTTTGACCACTGACCTCCAACCCAATTTCTCTTGGCCCCAGGTGATATTCCGTTATGCTCTGGCAATCTTTAAATACAATGAAGAAGCAATCTTGAGGATCCAGGACAGCCTGGACATTTACCAGTACCTTCGGTTTTTCACCAAGACCATCTGTGATGGGAGGTAAGATGCCAGGAGCTCCTTGGAGACCATTGTGGTCCAGTTTGTGTCAGAGACTTCGTTTAGGGAAAGGTCTGTTTGCCGTTTAGGAAGCTGGACAAGTGTAAAAATTGAAAACCATGGATATGAATAGGGAATGAAATCCTAGGCTCTGCTCCATTATCTGAAGCAAATCAGAAGCCTGGAAGTCAAGCTGAATAAAAGTAAATTGGGGCTAAAGTGAGGCCCCTTTCACATACAAACCCTGAGTGGGACTGAAGCTGCTTCCCCACGCAGTAGTAGCTCGCGTTGGGAGGGAGGGTACCAGTTGAATGGGAAAGGCATTACATGATTGGCCTCATCCATGTTTGAGAGTCGAGATGTGCACGTATCAGTTTGGATGTCTGGTGCGTGCGCATGTGTGTCGGCCACTTCTGGTAGGACGCTGACTGGGGCTGCAAGGAGGCCTACAGCAGTGATTTGGGGGAGAGCGCAGGAGGGGGGAAAGCAGTGGAGGAAGTAAGAGGGGGAGAGACTGACTCACTGAATCCGGATGCACTGGAACTGAACTAGAATTGCGGAGGGCAGGAGATGCCGACCTAGGGACCCAGGTCCATATGCCCATTCTCTTCGAAGGCCCCATTATTTGCCCCAAGGGAAAAGAGGGCCCCTTCTATATTTCTGTAATGGCTTGGCCTAGAGTTCTGAAATTTGGCATAGATATAGGACAGGTTGGCAGGACTCTGTGCATTGATTTTGAAGTGGATCCGTCAAGGTATTTTTTAAATTTTTTAAATTTTAAAAAATCCAAAAAGTCTTATAAGTGGCTTGGCTTGTTTCATGGTAGAACATTATAAAAAACATCTGGAACTGAAGGCCCCCGCCAACCTGCCCCGGATCATAATTCTACCATTTGCCTTCAAATAAAAGTGCACAACCTTTTACATTTCCTGAATGGCTGGGCTTTAAGTTCAGTTCTGAAATTGGGCATACATGTAGCCCAAGATGGCTGGACTGCATGCATTTTTCTTTTTCAAAGAAAAATCCTGTGATTTTTCTGTGGTCAGTCCTGTGATTTTTTTAATGAATTTCCCCACTATTGCAGTAAAGCTGCCAGAAAGAATTATCTTTATTCATAGAGTCCTTCACACCTAGTGAAAGTGGAACTGTTACATGTGGATAAACATTTTTTTTTTTTTACAAATGTGCTATGCTCAAGTGCATTATATATAGATATATATAACATATTTATATACTTCCCCAAACTCGCATCTCTGAGTAGTTTACATGAGGGATAAAGAGATTTTGCATTTTGTTTTGAGCTCAAAACGCAAACAGCCAAAATGTTCAGTTGAAAACAGCAGTCAAGCCGGCTGTTTCGACAGAACATCTCAAAACCTTTCAAGTTTTTCAGCCATAGGGAGCAGTCCAATCGTTCCCTATGGGTGGCTCCTAGGAATGTCAAAGTGGGTTGGATGGCAGGGCATGATGGGTGCTACCCACCACCCAACCCACAAAATAAATGGGCAAGCAGATGGTTTTAAATACATTGTTAACCTTTCCCCAGCGCCCCACCCCACCCCACCCCTGGCTAATCGAGGACACACCAGGCCTACTGCTGCCAGTAGGAGTAGAGGCCCCTGGGTGATGCTGCAGCAGGTGCTTCAGCATCCCCGACATCCCAAGACACCCGGGATCCTTCTCCCTGCTGACCTGTGCCCTGCAGTAGGTGCAGACAGCATGTGTTACGTCACCAGCACAGAGCTCAAAGTGGTCCCACTTCCACCACCACCACCACCCTCAGTTTGGGGTTAAGGAGGTTCATGAAGCAGAATGTGTTCCTCCTGCTCATTCACAATCTCAGACCCACGGGGGTCGCACTGACAAGGGAGATTGGGAAGGATGGTGAGACTGATCAGGCTGGGTTAGCAGCCAACACAATGCAGAAAACCAACCAGCAAGGGGGAACCAGGCCTCCAAAATGGTGCTTGAAACGTCAAAACATTTTGATTGAAACTCGGTTGTTCTGCTCCAAGCTCAAAACAAGCCCTTTATTTAAAGGCTGCTCTGTTTTGAGCTCAAAACACACAAAACGGTCCATTTGAATTTGAAATGTTTCACCATCAAAACATTCTACACATCCCTAGTTTACAGTAAAACAGCACAAATTAAAACAATTTAAAATTTAAAACAATGTTAAAATTTTATTTTACAACTTTTACAAATGTGCACTATGCATTTGGATTAGTTTGTGATCCAAAAGGTCTGCCTGAGAACTGAGAATCAAGGGGCATGTATTGTGGCTTTATTATTTTTCCTTACAAATGCACTATATGCACAAGTTAGTTTTGTATTTGAACTGTGGAGCAAGGGACATATGTTGTGTCCCAGTTAGTTTGTGAATGGTTAAGAAGATGTATGAATCCTTTGGGGTTTGCTCTTCAAATGCACTCTAGCCCATACCAGTGGCTTTGTGGTAAAGTGTGTGTGTGTAGATAGATAGATAGATAGATAGATAGATAGATAGATAGATAGATAGATAGATAGATAGATATAAAAGAGAGAGAGAGGGGATGCTTATTTTGCAGGAGAGGGGCACATAAGCTCATTAGGCCCAGGTTCCAAAATTACCTAGCTGCACCCCTGTGCCTAGCCAACTGATTTGTATATGCTAAGTGATTATTATAAATATTTAAGTGGGCTTCTAGAACTAGTATACATGTCAAATGCAGCAAAAATCCTTTTACTTAAATTTTTTGAGTGTGCAGATAGATATGAGGTAATATGAAGGTTTTTGTTTTGTATTTTCTTTTTTTTTTAAATCCCCAAGTGCTCTTCATACTCACTTCTTCCCCCCTCACTGGCATTTGCCAATTTAATATTAAATATAGTAATAATAATTTTGTTTGTTAGCCACTCAATAATAAATTGTTCTCTTAGTGGCTCACAATAGAATAAAAATATACTATAAAATTCAAAACAAAGCAATAATTCAATAAAATACAATACAAAACATTTTAAAAACCTATTTAAAAAACCTGAGTGAACAGAAAAAACTCCACCTGGTGTCTGAAAGAACAAAGTGAAAACACCAGGTGAGCCTCTCTGGGGAGGCTATTCTGGAAGCGGGGAGCCACCACCAAAAAGGCCTTTCTCGAGTAGCACCCTGCCTGATTTCATTTGGTGGGGGCACAATTTTTTTTAACACTTTATATCCCGCTCTTCCTCCAAGGAACCCAGAGCGGTGTACTACATACTACATACTTCTCCTCACAAGTCTCGTCTTCTGATGCTTTAGAAGGCCAAACCAGCACTTCAAGTTGAGCCCAGAGATGAATCAGTGCAGATTATACAATATTTGAGTTCTGTACTCTGGAATTCTTCTTGTCTGGCTCACATGTTGGCTTTCCCCCTTCAGGAAGCTGATGAATATTGCCTTCAGTGACATGAATCCATTTCCTATGAAGCTGCTGCAAAATCGACGTGCTGCACACAGGTTAAAACTGGAAGCTGAGCTGAGAGAACTGGAGCAGATAAAAGCCCAGTATGTGAAGGAACAGTCAAAACATGCAACCAGTCACGAGGATGGAGCTGTGAGCGAGGATGAAGAAGAGGTGTAGCGAGTTTCCTCCTCTCTGCTTGCCTTCAGATATATCCTTCTCTTTAAAAACACAAAACAAAATGTGGGCCATTTGTTTCTACAGTAGAAAATATGGCACTCTTGAGCAATAAGTAGAGATACATGGGATTGCTCTCAAATGCATCAGAAACAATTGTGTACCACGCAAGTCTTATGCTTTCTGGATCTAGTGCAGGATGTGCTATTTCCTGGATGTCACTGCACTGTATTACCTTTCTGGATCAGCTCAGGTTTTATTTAGACCTTAGCTTAGAGTTCTGTTCCTTTCCCCCCACATCCATCACTCCTGTTTTCTTGTCCTGTGTGGTTTCCAATTTATAGATGCCAATGGGAGAATAATTACTGAAACAGTGCCTTGCTAAATTCTTCCCTTGTGGTTTTCTGGTTTCCTAACCAGGGCTAGCGGTGTGTTTGTCCATGCGAAGACAAACACATGCACTTGGATTAAAAACGGTCTTCCTTGACTGGATGTATTAACAAAAAAACAAAGGTTAGGATGGACTTGCATATACACTTTGCACACCAGACAGACAGAAAGCGCGTGCACAACAATTACTAGCTTAATAGGCATCTATAAAATGTGTTCATCAGCCATTTTAGAGGAGGATGGCATTTTCCCAGACAGCAGGCTTTACCTTTCTGTGAGGCTTTACTGCAAGTTCCAAGTTGCCACCCCAAATCGGTGAAAAAAGTGGATTTTTTAACCCCACATAGTTTAGTTGTTTATTTACGATCTTAGATCAAACAAATTTACCCCGCATATAAATTGGGCTTACATTCTAACATGTGATGAAAAACTCAAATTGTGTGTGAAATGCTCCCCAATAGCTCACAGGGACTTCAGAGTAAATTTGGACGATATGTGAATACCCACCCTCCATTCCGAAGGAGATGCGAACTAAAAGCTGGGTGTGAAAAACTTCATGCTAAAGTCCAAGAGTTTCCACATGTGTGTTGCCTCCTCTTCCCTCCTCCTGTTCATAGATGTGGTGCCACTCTGCCTACAAGTGAACCCCAAGAGTTAATGTACAGTAAATACATGTGGGGTGCCACACCAGCAAAAAACCTGCGAAGAAGCTGAATTCCGTATGGCGCTTTGAAGCAAGAGTAAAACTCGAGTGTAAAGCTGCCTTCTTTTTGATGAACTAGTAAATGGTTAATTGATCATTCTATGAAATGGCCTTTCCCTGAGGCATTGTTCCAGACCCTGCTGGGTCAGCAAAAGCTCTCTTACTGATCCCTGTTCTGGGTCGTTACTAGTTTGGCAAGAATTCGGTTCAGGTTCAGCACAGGTTCAGCAAAACTATCTCTGCCATTTACTCCTTTTCTCAGTACGGTACTGTCAGAGATGCAGGGGCTTGAACCTGGAGGCTTGGGATTTGAGATGGGGACCTCCTTAAAATGTCTGGAGCTGGGTGTCCTCAGGTAGCTGTCCTCTTCAGGCACTGAAGGGAATAGGGATGTGCAACATCAGTCCCTGTGGCTGACAGGCAGTGTGAAGCATCCAGATTGTTCAGGATACTTGTGAAGCATCCGGATTGTTCAGGGAAAATGCCAGAAGCGTGGCCTTTTGTTCTTGCCTAGCCAGCAGAGCAGTATTTCCTTCCTGCTGCACTTCAAGCTCCAGGAGCTGATCTCGGGCCCCGGGCTTGAAGATCGCTGCACTCCTGATCTGGTTTTAGGTATGGCTTTCCTAGGCCCTGGGCTGTCCCTGACAGACATTTGCTGCTGGCTCAAGCCAGACCTGTCTCGTAGAGATGTGCTGCTACTTCAGTTTTTCTGTTTTGTGTTATGCTAGAGCCCATAGCTGCATATACTCTACCCACATTTGGTTTGCTGATTTTCAATGTTGTTTGGTCTACTCCTTTTGAAACTCTCTAGCAGTCTCAGCATGTTTCTTGGACTGACACTCCTACTTAGCCATGTTCTGACTTGTAAACTGATTCAGAGTCACCTACATTCCATAAAAATGTCATTAATGCCTGTTCACTATCAATTCCAATGAGCTAATGATCTGTATTTATTGCCCTTTATTCTTTTTCCTATTTTTGAATGCACTGACTTTCTATATTTATCGCTGAGTGTGTCCTTTTTAACTTGAAGTGGGATTCCACACCAAATTCCTATGTTTCAGGGGGCTAGGTTAGGCCTCCTGAAACCTTCAGCTTTCATGAGTAACTTTTTATTTAAGTGAGTTCCTAACCAGCATAACTGACTGGTTTATGCTGATCTTTACCTTTTTAAGGCTGGGGAACTAGCCCTAAAAAAAAATAAATCCAAATATGCAGATTGCTGGGTTGGTGCTATGTTCATCCTTTATAAAGCAAGTCCAACTATATCAGGAGTGCGTTTTCTTTGGGGCATCTTAAGGATTTTAGGCCAACAGTGTGACTCCTCTTGACCTTAAAGAGCTGCCTTTGACTGAGTAAGACGTTGGTCCACCTGACTCAGCACTGCCCACTCATGCTGGCAGCAGCTCTGTCTCCAAAGTATCCAACAGAGGCTTATTCCAGCTCTGCCTCCCAAGAGCCTTTTAGCTGTAGACACTAAGAGCAAACCTATGATTCCTGTGCATGCAAAACATATGCTTGACCACTGAGCTATGGTCTCCCTCCCTCAGGTTTGCTCAGGAATTAACTTTCATGTTGACTACTGAACTTTGAGTGTTGAGAAACCTTGCCGTATCTGTGTTCAGAAGGAGCTGCAGGAAACCTTCTACTACTTGGACGAAACGCCACAATAACACTGGCAAAAGAATAAACTGATATAGACCTACATCTGTTCTAAAGTGTGTGATATTCATCTTTATAATGCAACATTCCTGAAGGCTCTCTTCCTTTGTACTGGGTGGTCTAATTTCTCCCCCTGCCTTACAGTAACTTCCACTTCCTCCATTCCTCATATTGCTTGTTCAAGATCATTTAGTTGATTGTTCTTATCCTTGGTTTAAAGTATATGCTGCTGGTATATTCTGAAAAGGGGAAATAAAAAGGAATAGAGGTCTCTTAGTGCTTGGTGAAGTGTGTTGCCTGCTGATTACTTCTGCAGTTTTCCATATTCCATTACCTTCAGTGTGTTTATATCCCAACATTGTGTACCAAAAGGGCTGGTTCGCACATGCACGTACATCACTTGATAACCAACAACTGAATGTATGAGTTCACTGAAAAGCATTGTGTCTGAGATTATGTGAGATGATATAAAATGAAACTTTTGTTTGTACCGTTGGATATGCAATGGCTCTTTCATACATTCTTGTGATCAGTCTTGGAGGCATCTAGTGCAGGGATTCTCAACGTTGAGTCTCCAGATGTTATTGGACTTCAACCCTCATAAGCTCCAACGAAAGGCCACTGGGGCTGGCATTATGGGAGTTGAAGTCCAATAACATCTAGAGACCCAACGGTGAGAATCCCTGATCTAGTGTACCCATGCTTGCTGCTTGTTCTGTGGACGATTGTCTTTTGAGGAGACCATTTTCCTATTACCATAATTATGCTTGTTTTCATTAAATGGTTATTTAATGTGATGGTGGTTGCCCTCCTTCTCTGGGACCCCATTAGGTATTTGTAAGCACCTTCCATACATGCAAGAGGGTCTCCACCATTTCTGATCTGATTACAGCTGCTTGTGCTGCATTGGGAGCCTCTTCCAAAGTTTGCTGAGCTCTGTGAGTTGCTGGCTGGAATGGAACTAATTCTTCGAGACCTTTTGAAGCAGTTAATGAACACTGTTCTCTGTTGAACTCTTCTATCATCTGGGGACTGATAATGGCACTGAGGTCAAGAGTCATCCAGGCTTTTTGACATTGACTTGGCTTCCTGCTTGATTGTTTTCCTCCAACATGTTGACTGGAGTTCTTGTTTGGTGCCAAGAAAATCTGTATGTTAATATATTTGATATAGAATGTATTTTAAATATAAACCAATAATGTGTATTACTTTACTTGAATAAACTAGAAGACTCATCACTTTCAGAGCATTTAGTAGTTTATTATATATTTTACAGAGTGAATGGAGGAAAGGTAGCCAAAGAGAAAGAGAGTGATTTTGTTGATGTAAATTAAAATGGATTTTAAGTTGCCTGATTTTCCTGATTTATTGCATGTTGTAGGCAGTAACGGCGATTAAGCTAAGGCCTACTTTTTCAACTTTTAGGTCATCCCTGCCAAGGGGTCCTGAGACATCTGGAACAAAGTTCCAAGGTGAGGCAATATATTTTTAGGGATGGTGTAGCAAATTAAAGTCTTTGTCTCAGAGCAAGCTCACATGAGGGAAAGAAATGCTGAATCAGCCCTGCTGAACTGCCTGGCTAGGCTTCTCCTAAAACTATCCTGTATCATTTAGTTGTTTGTTATTTCTCTGTGTAAACCACCCTGAGCCATTTTTGGAAGGGCGGTATAGAAATTGAATTATTATTATTATTATTAACACCACCAGATATAACTGTAGTCGAGAAGAAAGAAAAACAAGTTAAAATAATCGACACAGCAATACCAGGGGATAGCAGAATAGAAGAAAAAGAAATAGAAAAAATCACCAAATACAAAGATCTACAAATTGAAATTGAAAGGCTGTGGCAGAAAAAGACCAGAATAATCCCAGTGGTAATTGGTGCCCTGGGTGCAGTTCCAAAAGACCTTGAAGAGCACCTCAACACCATAGGGGCCACAGAAATCACCATCAGCCAATTACAAAAAGCAGCTTTACTGGGAACAGCCTATATTCTGTGACGATATCTATAACCATTGACAATAAAGTTCTGGCATCCCAGGTCCTTGGGAAGGACTCGATGTCTGGATAAAACAAACCAGTCAATAACACCTGTCTGACTGTGTAAATAAATAAATAAAAATAATCATAGGTAGGTTCAAAATGCTGCCACTACTACCCCTTTTGTCTACAGAAACTCTCTGGACTTGGGGTGGGATATAACCCAGAAAAAATTATCTTAATTTGGCTCTTGGACAAGTACAAAAACCTTCCACGTGCAAGCCTATATGTGGGAAGAAGACTGATAGTTGCTGAATGTTTGAGGACATGTTTACACCAGAGAAATCCCCCTTCAGCCACCCCTTTTCCTGAGTTAAAAACCAACTCTGAGAGACTTGTAAAAAGAAAAGAACTAAAAACAGTTTTATCCAATTATTACAGACTGCTTCGGTCTGATGCTTCTAGCTTTCTTAAATACACAAAAATTCTTAATAGGTTACAAGAATGGATTGTCATAATGCACACTTAAATATTTATAGAGTCTTTTGCAACGCCCTAGGTAGCTTGGGTGTAGGCTAGTGTTTCTTATTTTAAGTACGTTACAGGTAAACAACAATAAAACAGTATCGGGAATATGCAAAAACACACATACCACATAAATATAAGTTTCAAATGCAAAATCTAACAAACTGTTCCCTATGGTGCATTCCGTTTTCCTTTAACTCACCCAATTCCTGAGGAGAATCGAGCTTCCTGCAATCCTTTCTTGTAAGGATCTACAGAGTTATTCCATGAGATAAACCTCTATGCTGGCTTCGACCATGAGGGACCAAAACTCCATTGCCCCTCACTAAGCCTTTCCGCACCCGCTTCTCTCCAACAAAGACTGCCCTTCTTGTTCCCAGAATTCCCAGCAACTGCTCTCTAGGTCCCACCTACCTGGTGTACTGATCGGCTGCCCTGGAGTTCACCAGTGTGTCAGTCAAGACAAGGGTTCACTCCCTGTTAACTCTTTAGAGGGAGGCAAGGCTGGTCACTACAGATGGAATTGCCAAGGCATTCCCATCCATGCTCCTTTTTGTTTTTTGTGGCGTCACCTCTCTCCCTCTTTGCTGATTTCCTGCTTTCAAATTATACATTGTATCTCCCCCCCCCTTTATGCTGTGAAGCACCATGTGTAGCCTAGGTATCTTGGTTGTATGGCATGCTCTGATATTTATCTTTCCTATGATTCATTCATTCCGTCTATGTTTACATATGTCTCACGCACTTTGTTTCATGGGGTTTACTCCCAAGTCATTGAGTGCAGAACTGCAGCCTTGTACTCCTGGTCACTTGGCTCACTCTGCATTTTGAACAGGCACAGGTATTACTCATGCCTTTCCTTGACTTGCCTGCAGCGGTTTCCTCCCTCCTCACTGTGAAGTAAGAAGACACTGCTGAACAGCTTGGCTGCCTGTTTGACAAGTACTGCAGTGACCTCTAGTGGCTGCCATTTGAAGCTGCAGGCCACACTCACTCGGCAAGTCAGTTTTTAAAAAGCCCAGCAACCTAAGAATATAAGCAGAACCCAAGGATCCACCTAGTCCAAAATCCCATTAGAACAAATGGCCAGTCAAATGCTTCTATGAAACCCCAAAACAGGGCATGATGGCAACTTCCCTCCTTGCTGTTTCTCCCCCAACAATTGGTATTCAGAGATGCACTTGAGACTATCGCATGGAGATTCTGGCTCAGCAATGTGTATGGACATATATCCTGCATGAATGTATCTAGCCTGCCTTAGAGTATAGATGGCAGTTGCTGGAAATACAGCAATATTTATGAAAAGTGTCCTTAACTTCCATCTTGTGGGGAGCTGCCATCCTGCTTGGTTCTAGCTTGTCTCTTGGTTCTCTCAGGCATATGCATGCTTCCTTAAACCACTACTCCCTATAGTAATAAAAGGGAAGCATTAAAAGTATACCACTGGTTTGTCTGGTGGCGACTCAGAGGTGGGCCTTCTTTGTAGCTGCTCCTGGGCTGTGGAATGCACTCCCAGCAGAAATCCGTAATCTGAGTTCATTATTAGCCTTCAGGAGAGCCCTTAAAACCTATCTTTGGCCTGGCCTTCCAGGGTTTTTAAACTGTTGTAAATGTTTGGCCTGGTTCCCCAGGGTTTTTAACAGTTTACATTTGTTAACTGTTAATTGGTTTTATGCTGTTTTTATAGTTTTGATTTTAATTGTTTCGTTTTTATTTTGATGTAAACTACCCTGAGCCATTTTTGGAAGGGCAGCATATCAATCAATCAATCCATGCTGTGAAACACCCATATATTTCTCTAAACTGGTGCAGTGGATAATAAAGACAATGGCTAGTCTAGAGCGAGAGGCAAGACCCAATCCCTCTGAATTCTCCTAGATACTCACTTACCAATATCTGGCCCAGACATTTTGGCGCCTGAAGCAGGGCCGTTTCTCCCCTCCCCCACACTCACCCCCTGCCCCTTTTACCTGGCTGCTCCATCGCTGGGAGGGAGGTGGAGTAAGTTGGCAGCCATTCCTGCCCGACTATCTCTCTTCTCCACTGCTCCTTCACAGCAGTGAATGAGAGCATTGCTGTGCTGGGGAGAGGAGGAGGAGGAGGGAGAGGAGGAGGAGGAGGGCTTTCTGCCCACAGCGTTGGGCTAGCGTTGGTGCCATCATTGACTGTTGCGCTGCTGGCCACAATGTGGTGGGGGGCTCCCCCAAATTCACGACCTCAGGCAATTATCTTCACCTTGCTTCATGAGAAGGCTGATCCTGTCACATAGCTGTCTAGGGTGGTCAGGGGGAAGAATCAAGATTGCAGGAAAAGTGGAAGTATTCCAGGGTTCATCTATAAAGTTTGTCATTTTAAACGGCATTTTTAGCTTCCGTTCAGTTGTGGACATCAAACGCCAATCCGTATAGGACCCAGAACCCACCTTTTTGTGACAAAGAATACAGATTTCTTGAATGCAGAATTTCATTTGAAGTTCTGAACAGTCTGGAATATTCCTTGGAATCCTTTGTAACACACCAGGGCTCCAGGGCAGATGTAAGGAGATTCTTACCAGATGGATGTAGAACATATTCCTCCTTGAAGGTAGAAAGTTTTACAAATGTTGGCTTGGATGATGACGGTAAATACATTTTTACTCATGAAGTGTGGTGTTAGGTAACCTTCACTGGACTTTGCAGAGAGATACAGTCTGTTGATGATAAAGCAAGAATTCTACACATCCATGCCAGCAGACTGCTGGGAAAAATGCTAAGCATTTTTCAACTTGATTCTGAAAGATTAATCCTTCCTCCATGCTTTGTTTTTATCATCGGGTGGTCACGGTTTATCCAAGCTCTCGACTCTACTTAAGGAGCCTGCCATATAATAAGACCTGAGGGTTCTAGGCAGGTTAAATTTGACTGCTTGTATTAGAAAAAAGGGAGGCTGAATTATCTAGCTGTGTGCATCCACTTGGCTTTAGGGGATGGCTTGGGACTTAACAGGCACTGTGCAGCCGTAGTTCACACAACCCAGCTCTGGACAAACATCCTCTTAATCTAAAAACAGCTCATCAGTAGAGCATAACCTTACGAGCAGCCGCGGAGGGAGCCAAGCAGTGGCCCGTGTCCTGCTGCTACAGCCCCCCAGCCCCGCCCCCTGCATCTGATCTATGATGCAGGGTGTGTTTAGCCATGCCTCCTGCATCACAGATCAGTCACAGGGGGTGTGGCTTCACTCCTGAATGGGGCTGCGTGGCCCCCTTCGGGAGTGAAATTGGCCAGCGTTGCGTTCGCAGAGTGGCCAAAAGTGGCTCTCCCTGCTGCACTGGCTGATTTTGCTTGCACAGCCCCATTTGGGAGTGAACTCACGCCCCTGCGTCTGGGGCCACAAGGTGCGGCCCCTGATTGGGGAGGAGAGCTGGTCTTGTGGTAGCAGGCATGACTTGTCCCCATAGCTAAGCAGGGTCTGCCCTGGTTGCATATGAATGGGAGACTTGATGTGTGAGCACTGTAAGAGATTCCCCTCAGGGGATGAAGCCGCTCTGGGAAGAGCAGAAGGTTTCAAGTTCCCTCCCTGGCTTCTCCAAGATAGGGCTGAGAGAGATTCCTGCCTGGAACCTTGGAGAAGCCAGTCTGTGAAGACAATACTGAGCTAGCAAGACCAATAGGTCTGCCTCAGTATATGGCAGCTTCCTATGTTTCCTATGTTCCTATTGGCAGCAGCCCGGGTTCTATGAACCTGTTTGCCCACCAGTGGCTCCACCCCTGCTTACGAGGCAATCGCTTATTTTGTGTGCAACCCTTATTTCTTAATAGAATTAATATACTAGAAGAGGCTTCAGTCTGGTTTAAAAGGTTCTGGAGGATTACTGGCAAAAATTTCCCCATGTGCCTCATAAACTAATGCACAACTGTTGGTTTGTTTTTAGAATAATATGTTGTTGTCTAGAGCCAGGTTGTGCGGACTCCCAGCAGCACAGTGCCTGTAGGTCCCGAACCTGACAGTTCTAGATTGTTGAATCCATGTCTAGGCCTGGCTTTAGATGAGTCTTCAACTGGTGGCAGCCTACCTTGAAGGAGCGGCGTGCTCCTAAATTGGGATCAGAGCAATATCTCTACTGAGGGTCAGTCCCGGGAAAGCATAGGATAACCCCCCCATCTTGTCACCGATGGTCCAAGATTTTTTGCTACTCCAATCAGCTGTATGGTGTGGTGCACTCAGTATCCTTTGCAGTGTTCCAGAATGTCAGTGCCCTGCCACATGGCTTACACAGTCTAAACTCTCAGGTCTTTCTGCTCCGCAGAATTACTGTATAGCCATTTGTATACCACTCTTGCTGCCATGGCTTCCCCCCCAAAGAATCCTGGCAACTGTTTGGGGACGTGATAGAGAATGATCTGTCTGAGATGCTTAACTAACCCACTCACATTCCCAGGCTTCCCTGGGAAGAAGGTGGCATTTCTGTTACACTACTGTGAGTGTGTAGTATAGATGTGCCTTTGTATCTGTGAGTGACCTGAGCAAGCATTGCAGCTTTGCAAGGGATACTGTAACTTGCCTCTTGGTTTGCATGCTGTTTGACTCGCTGGTACCACTAAAAACATAGCTTTTCCAATAAACCACTGGGACTGCTTGTTCAGACTGGCTGGCCCTAGAAGGAGGACACACTGCAGCTGGGGTTGTAGGAACGGAAGGCAGGGATGTGCACAGAACTGGTTCAGAGGCCCTTTATGGGCGGTTCAACTGGTTCGAAGGTGGGGGGTAGCATGCGCGCGCGCACACACACACACCCTGCCGTGTTCCCCCCTCCAGTGCTGTTCTCAAAAATGGTACTGACAGGGCATCAGCATATCTCCTTGCTACTCTGGTCCGTTGCAGATTGGAAGAGGCTGCTGCGCATGTGCACGTTGCGACATGTGCATGTGCAGTGGCTACTTCCAATCTGCAACATACCAGGGCAGCAAGGAGGTACGCTGCCACCCTGGAGGGACTGTTTTTGAGAACCACGCCGGTGGGGGAAACGCAGCCAGGTGGGGGAGGGCACCCTCTCCAGTCCTCAGTTATTTCCCCCACCCACCCACCCCGGCCTTCAAACCAGCAGTCGCCGGTTCCGTGCACATCCCTAACAGAGGGCTAATGCAGGGTCAGGGAACAGGCAGCCCTGGTAACTTAATTAAATCTTTCTGAGCTTTCTTTCCATATTCTGTAGTCTCTTGCAGGGAGGAAGAAATCATAACCTGCTTGACAGCAAACTGATAGCTACTGAAACAACCAGACTCTTGGAACGTGCAGTCAGAGTTAATAATTAATCACCTTCTTTATGCTGAACTTTGTCACTTGGCAATCACTGTACATGGAAAGGATATTATGATGCTACTAGTCCACGTTAAACCTGGCACATATGCAGCACTAATAGTAATGTGTTTGTTGTTTCATCAGGCTAAGAGCTGATTTAACAACCCCAAAAGGCTCAGGATTTGAGTGAGAAGAATGGGATTAATTTAAAATCCTGTTGTTGTTGTTGTTTTAAGTATGTAGCCCTAGGAGTTGTTTTCACTGGGGATTTCAAATGTATGTTAATAACATTGCACAATTACAACCCTGTAAGGTAGGACTATATCTGTGTGTGTGTGTGTGTGTGTGTGTGTGTTGAGGCTCAGTCTGAGAGCCAGTGATTCAGCTGTCACCACATTCATATCTATGCCTTTGGATGGACTTGGGGAAACTCGGCTCAAAGCTGAATTTGAAAGCATGAATAACAAATAGATCACAGTCTGAACACAGGCAAATGTCAACCATAGGAATGTAGAAAGTTGGTCCAACTAGTTCAGTGGCATGCCCTAGAGTAGTATAAAGAAGTTTATGGACTCTAGCATTATTTTGTTGTTCACAGTTATATCCTACTTTTCCTCCATAGCTCTCTGGACAGCATTCCTAGATTACCCCACTCCCCGCATCTCTCTGGCTCTGCAGATTTCTTGAACGGAAGGTCTTAAAATGAATGTGACACTCCTTTTGACATGCTGAGATGCTCACAAGGGCCTCCCTCTCTTATTATTTGCAAACAGAATGATAGGAAGTAATTACTTTGGAGATCTTCAGCAAGAAGTACATCATGTACAGAACTCTTTTAGCTAGTGCAGCACTTATAGATGCTGCCCTCTGCTGCCACGGCTGTACCGCTGTAACAAAGGCAAGAGCAGCACATGCATCACCCTTTGATTTTTTAACTTGAAGGTGGGATTTTCCTGCATATCTCGGGGAACCCATCTGTAGGAGCCCAGTCTGTCTCTCCACCTCCTAATGGCTGGGTGTGCAGAAAATCCACACAAACACATTTGACTAACTGGTGATTGTGCTTCTCATGGTAAAGCTTCTGGGAAATAATTGGCTGTGCTGATGCGGTGGCATGGAATGTTCACAAATATTCCAATTAAAGAACAAAGCTGTCTTGTAGTCCAACTTCTGTAAGGCAAAGGAAAGCCAGATCAGTCAACCTAGGAGTAAAACCTCACATGAGGCCTAATGACAGTAGTACCTTTGGGGGGCAGGCTGAGGACTGCGAATACGGCCTCGGAAGAAGGCAGGGAAGCTAAGGTGTACCAAGACCAGAGGCACAAAGTAACGTGTGGTGTGGCAATGAGAGCTAAGCATCAATGAGGCATGAGGACTGATTTTCTTTCTTTCTTTTTTAAAATCAACCAACCATTTGTTTAACTGTAGGCTTCTAGACAGAATAATTTGTGACTGCAGTCACTATATAATATCTTTAACATCCCTTTCTGGGAAAGGTGCATGAGTGTGTAGTGACTAACCAGCTCCAGACACTCCCTTGGAGGGATTATCTAGAGATCCATTGCAATCAAGCTTTATCTGGCATTGGAACAGAAACTGCTTTGGTCGCCTTGTGGGATGACCTGTGCAGAGAGAGACAAATGTCAACAATAGTGCAACCATGTTAATTATCTTGGATGTCTCCACGGCTTTTGATACCAATGACCAGGGTATCCTTTTGGATAGGCTGGCTGAGTTGGGGATGGGAGGTACTGCTTGGAGGTGGTTCCACTCCTACTTCAAGGCCCATTTCCAAAAGGTAGTGCTGGGAGATTACTGCTCAACCCCTTGGCAGTTATACTCTGGGGTTCTGCAGGGTTCCATTCTTTTCCTTGTGCTGCTTAACATCTGTATGAAACTGCTGGGAGAGATCATCCAGATATTTGGCCTGAACTTGTATAGCCACCGAATGGCGCAGTGAGGAAATGACTTGACTAGCAAGCCAGAGGGTGCCAGTTCAAATCCCTGCTGGTATGTTTCCCAGACTACGGGAAACGCCTGTATCGGGCAGCAGCGATATAGGAAGATGCTGAAGGGCATCCTCTCATACTGCGTGGGAGGATGCAATGGTAAACCCGTCCTGTATTCTACCAAAGAAAACCACAGGGCTCGGTGGTCGCCACTGACTCGACAGCGCACTTTAACTTGATCATCAGTATGTGGATTACTCATTCAGTTGTATCTCTTTTTAATCAGGCGCAGGTGAGGTGGTGACTGTTGTGAATTGGTGCCTGGATAAGGGTGAACAAGTAGAGACACAATCCAAACAAGACAGAAGTACTGTTGGTCGGAGGTTCCTCTGCCCAGGTGAATGATGTCCTAGATGGTGCTGCACTCCTCCTAAAGGACGAGGTTCACAGTTTGTGGGTGCTCATTGATCCAGCACTGTCACTAGAGGCTCAAGTGGCCTCTGTGGCTTGGAGCACTTTTTATCAGCTTTGGCTGATACACCAGCTGCAACCTTTCCTGGACAGAGATAGCTTGGCCACAGTGACTCATGCTCTGATAAGCTCCTGCTTAGGTTACTGCAATGCGTTGTACGTGGGACTGCCTTTGAAAATGGTCCAGAAACTGCAATTGGTACAAAATAGGGATTTATTTATTTGATTTGATTTGATTTGATTTTTATGCCGCCCTTCCAAAATGGCTCAGGGCGGTTTACAATTAATTTAAGATGATTTACTGGGGCTGGGCATTTTGATCATATCACACCAGTACTTCATCAGCTGAACTGGCTCCCAGTTCATGGCCATGGCCAATTCAAAGTGCTTGTTTTTACCTTTTTTAAAGCCCTAAACGACTTGGGACTAGGTTGCCTTAGAGGACTCCTTGCCCCATATGTCCCAACTGGGACCTTAAGATCTTCTTTAGAAGCTCTGTTCTGAGTGCCCCTGACAAATGAGGTGAGGCAGGTGGAGGAGAGGGCCTTTTCGGTGGTGGCACCCCATTTATGGAATAGCCTCCCCAGTGAGGCTCACATGGCACTGTCACTTTTTTCTTTTAGATGCCAAGTTAAGACCTTTCTGTTCACTCAGGCTTTTACAAACCTATTTTTAAAAACTGATTTGAAAAAGTTTGAATGTTTTATATTGTATTTTGCTTTGTGTTGTGATTTGTTATGCTTACTGAATGTTTTTAATGTTGCATTGTGAACTGCCCAGATAACAAGTGGTTGTTGTCATCAGTGTCATAATTGTTTTTTGTTCATGAAAGATGGAACATAGTAAATATATTAGTATACTAGAATAATATTCCCTTTAAATATGGTGGCTATGCCCTAGAGCAAACGAATTTTGAAGCATGCAAACTCTAACCCTAAGATTTGTATTTTAACTATGCTAACTTGGCATAACCTCTGTTAACTTGGCAAAGAGGCACCTTTTACCGTGGTGATTCTCTTTATTTGGCAGGGGGAGAGTAACTGGCCCTATCCACCCCCAGCACAGTACTTCCAGTGACTGTTGCTGGTGTCTATCTTATGTTTCTTTTAGATTGTGAGCCCTTTGGGGACAGGAATCCATCTTATTTATTTATTATTTCTCTGTGTAAACCGCCCTGAGCCGTTTTGGGAAGGAAATCGAATGAATGAATGAATGAATGAATGAATAATAAACAACTCTGTACCAGCAAAGAGGTGTTATGACAATGTATTGAATCCAATAACTGCTGCAAGTAGGCACTTTAAGAAACCCTTTAACGTGTGGGAAACCGCATACAAAAGCCCTGTTTACACATTATGTTCAACATTTTTAATTTGTGCAACTTGTATACAATGTACCCAGGTACAGATCTCTATGCAGGCAGAGTTTTTTGCATGTTATATTGAATGCAGGTACAGCAGTACACTTCCTGTCTGTACAAAGCATTCCTATCTGTACAACCCCCGCCCCCAAATCGCTAAAAAAAACCCCTCGCCAATCACGGATACCCAGGTTGTTGTTGGCAAGACCAGTCAAAATTCCCATCCACATATACTCAAAACCATGGTTGGTAAAAGCGTGGTTGGCAAGGGATGACTGTATTCTGAAAGTAATGCTCTGAAAAGTTTGTGGTTGCCCGGCAGCCATTCCTAAGCTGTGGTGTTCGGTAAAGCTGGGCTCACTTCTTATCTGCCAAACTATTCTTGGCTAGTTTTCTTTATTTCGCTGTTGGCCAGTTTATGAATGGTAATTACACAGTAAGAGGAAAGTGCTATGAGAGAACAATTGTTTCCTGTAGTTAAGCAGCTTTGCAGGTTTTTGGAACACTATAGAAAACTTATTGAACACAGCACAACAGGGGAAAAAATGAATGCGTCATCCTTTCTGTGCAGTATGATTCTTGTGTACCACAGGTGATCAGCCAGTTTACGAGCTTGATATACTGGAAAGTGATACACAGACTATCACTCTTATTTTACATATGTATATGTTTGCAAACATTTTATTTGATGACACCTTGAATACATTATTAACTTTCAACAGTGGTTTAGTAATGCTTTGTATTCATGGAATTCACTTTTAAATTTAATTATGTGATCTCACAAATGTTAACTGAGGGACTAATGACATGTTAATGTGCAGATATGTGGAAGATCGTCGCAAATTTGTTTGTTCTTAATTAAAAATAAATGGAGCGGCAATGCAGTGATGCAACGGTGTGCATTTTAACCCTTGCATTACACATGGCTCCAAATGGCTTCCTTCACTCCACACTTGCTTTTCCTCTTGTGGCATTCAACATGCACATTTATGTGTAGATAACCATTTTTAAAGAGCTAGGGTCTTTTTAGGCATTTGGGCAAATGGGTCACCTCTTGATCCTGGTGCAGAACAGGCCAGGGCTTTGGGGATGTGTGCACCTGGCGAATTGTTCTTATACAGGAAGAAACAAAGCTTCCTCAGCTTGGACTTGATTTGGTGATTGCCAAGCAGCTCTAGTCAGCTCACTTTAAAGCCGCTTCAACAAAACTGAGCAACAGGCTCAAACTGGACATACAAGTCCTCCCTTCAAATGTGCCTCTTTAAACTAAGCAACATACGTTAGGTAAAGTGTGCCGTCGAGTTGGTGTCGACTCCTGGCGCCCACAGAGCCCTGAGGTTGTCTTTGGTAGAATACAGGAGGGGGTTACCATTGCCTCCTCCTGCACAGTATGAGATGATGCCTTTCAGCATCTTCCTATACCACTGCTGCCTGATATAGTAGCAGCGGGGATTCAACATACATACACAATATTAATTCAACAAATATATTACAGCTGGTACATCACTAATGAGATCATGTGTGAGGCTTTGAACGTCTCTGGTTACAAATGTATGATGTGCAATTTGCTTGAAGTCCAGGATCCTTTACTTCCTCTTCTGAGAAGCAAAAGGACTGCAAATCTGAGGTGAATCCCATGTATGCTTTTTTTTTTTTAATTGTGAATGCCCAGCTCAGTGTCCACTTTTGCACAGTGGCAGAGGCAGGCATATAGAAGCCTAGCAGAGGGGGAAGGGGAGAGTCCATCTGTTTCCCACCTAGTGCTGCCTGGAGTGAGAGACCAGGTGGGTGCTGAGGTTCCTTCTGCTGTTGCCTGCCTGCTTTTGCATCCCCTGTGGGACTGCAGCCTCAGGTCAACATCTGTGGGAAGTGTGGGCAGGACTGGGACCAGCCCCTGAGTGACTCAGCTGTTCCTCGGGTCACCTGCTCAGTTTTGGGCTTTATAGGAAGGGTCCTTGTGGCGGCGGGCCCGCCACCAGTGGGGTCGCCACCGAAGGGACGACACCAAAGGGGGTTGCCCCTTTGGGGGAACCACATCGGGGGAGAACGAGGGTGAGGGCTAGAGGGCTTCTGTTTAATTAGTTTAAAGCTGTTTTAGACTTGGGTTGAGGTTGCTGTAATGTGTTTGGGTTCGTCTGAAGATCGGGGGACAGGGGGCACCTTCGTTGACTATGGGGCAGCTATCCCGGTGGTGGTGGTGGTGGTAGTGGTGGTGAATAGAAGAAGTAATGTTGGCAGGGGAAGGGTAGTCAGAAATTTAATAGCTGTCTCCCCTTCCAGCTGTCCTGCCAGCTCTTTGACCTTGGTGAGCACTGCCAACAACCCACATAGCTTTTCTCTGCTCCTCTGTAATGCCAGGTCAGTCCAAAATAAATCTGAACTCATCCATGATTTGATCATGGATGAAGGGGCCGACCTGGTATGTATTACCAAGACTTGGTTGGGGGAGACTAGTGGTCCAGTTTGGTCCCAGCTTCTCCCCCCAGGATATTCTGTAGAGCAGCAGGTGAGGGGACATGGGCGGGGAGGTGGGGTGGTTGTGGTCTATAGGGATAACATCTCCCTTACCAGGGTCCCTGTCAGGGTATCGGACCATATTGAATGTGTGTACCTAAGTTTGGGGACCAGGGATAGATTGGGACTTCTGTTGGTGTACCAATTGCCCCATTGCCCAGGGGAATCCCTTACTGAGCTCACAGACTTGGTCACGAAACTTGCGTTGGAGTCTCCCAGACTCTTGGTGCTGGGGGACTTCAGTGTTCACTTTGAGACCAATCTGTCCGGGGTAGCTCGGGAGTTCATAGCAGCCATGACAACTATGGGCCTATCCCAAGTGGTCTCTGGACCGATGCATATTGCAGGTCACACGCTTGATTTGGCATTTTACTCTGATCAGGGTGGTGTTCCTTGGGTGGGGACTCCTGTGATTTCCCCATTGTCATGGATGGACTACCATCTGGTTAAGGTTGGACTTACAACCACTTCCCACCTCCGCAGGGGCGAGGGGCCCATTAGAATGGTCCGCCTGAAGAGGTTATTGGATCCACTAAGATTCCAAGAAGCCTTGGAGGGATGTAATGTTGGCTTTGCTGGTGATCCTGTTGATGCCCTGGTCGAGAATTGGAACAACTTGCTCACCAGGGCAGTAGACACGATTGCTCCCAAGCGTCCCCTCTGACCCACTTCAGATTTGGCCCCTTGGTATACAGAAGATCTACGGGGGCTGAAGCAGCAAGGTAGGCGACTGGAGCGCAAGTGGAGGAAGACTCGACTCGAATCTGACAGATTGCGACATAAAGCACATCTCTATGCTCTATGCTCAGGCATTACGTGCGGCAAAGAGGTGGTTCTTTTCTGCCCGTATTGCCTCTGCGAGTTCACGTCCAGCAGAGTTGTTCAGGGTTGTGAGGGGATTAGTATCTGCTCCACCTCCCTGGAACTAGAATTTGGAGTCATCAGTTACCCGCTGTGATGTGTTTAAAGAGTTTTTAGCAGATAAAATCTCTTGGATTCGGGCCGACCTAGATGGAGACTCCACAATTAATTTGATGTCTGAGTTGGAGGTGCCCAACGACTCCTCTTATGTGATTCGACTGGATCGGTTTCAGTTTGTGACTCCTGAGGATGTGGACAAGTTGCTTGGAGCGGTGAGGCCTACCACTTGTTCTCTTGACCCTTGTCCAACATGGCTTGTTCGATCTAGCAGGGAGGCTGTTGTAGGCGGCCTGGTGGAAATCATAAATGCTTCTCTGAGGGAGGGCAGGATGCCTCCTTGTCTTAAGGAGGCAATCAATAGACCTCTTCTAAAGAAGCCTGCATTAGATCTCTGTGTTGAGCAATTATAGGCCTGTTTCCAACCTCTCATGGTTGGGCAAGCTAATTGAGAGGGTGGTGGCCTCTCAGCTCCAGGCGGTCTTAGAGGAAACTGATTATCCAGACCCATTTCAAACTGGTTTTCGGGTGGGCTATGGGGTGGAGACTGCTTTGGTTGGCCTGATACTATCGACCATAGTATCCTTCTGGAGCGTCTGAGGGGGTTGGGGGTGGGAGGCACTGTTCTACAGTGGTTTTGCTCCTACCTCTTGGATAGATTCCAGATGGTGTCAATTGGAGACTGTTGCTCTTCAAAATCTGAGCTTAAGTATGGTGTTCCTCAAGGCTCCATACCTTCTCCAATGCTTTTTAACATCTACATGAAACCGCTGGGAGAGATCATCGGGGATTTGGAGCTGGGTGTTACCAATACGCTGATGACACCCAGATCTACTTCTCCATGTCAACTTCTTCGGGAGCTGGCATATCCTCCCTAAATGCCTGCCCGGAAGCAGTAATGGGCTGGATGAGGGAGAATAAACTGAAGCTGAATCCAGATAAGACGGAGGTACTTATTGTGCAGGGTCAAAACTCTAGAGACGATTTTGATCTGCCTGTTCTAGATGGGGTCACACTTCCCCAAAAGGAACAGGTTTGCGGTCTGGAAGTACTTCTGGATTCACACCTCTCCCTGGTTTCTCAGGTTGAGGCGGTGGCCAGGGGTGCTTTCTATCAGCTTCGGCTGATACGCCAGCTGTGCCCGTTTCTCGAGATCAGTGACCTCAAAACTGTGGTACATATGTTGGTAATCTCCAGACTTGACTTCTGTAATGCGCTCTACGTGGGGCTACCTTTGTACGTAGTCTGGAAACTTCAGTTGGTTAAGAACGAGGCAGCCAGGTTGGTCTCTGGGTCATCTCGGAGAGACCATGTTACTCCTTTAGTGATGGAGTTATACTGGCTGCCAATAGGTTTCTGGACAAAATATAAAGTGCTAGTTATAACTTACAAAGCCCTAAACGGCTTAGGCCCTGGGTATCTAAGAGAGCGTCTTCTTCATTATGAGCCCCACCGCCCATTGAGGTCATCTGGGGAGGTCCGTCTCCAGTTGCCGCCACCTCCTTTAGTGGCTACACAGAGACGGGCCTTCTCGGTCACTGTCCCGAGATTGTGGAATGCGCTCCCTGCTAAGATACAATCCTCCCCATCTCTGGCAATTTTCAAAAAACACCTGAAAACCCATCTTTTCACCCAAGCTTTCTCAGCTTCCTAAATTTGGGTTTTTAAAATATTTGGTCTATTTTAAAATTCAAAACTTGATTTCGGGGTTTTTAATCACCGTAATTGTTTAATTGTTGTTTTAAAATGTTTTAAAATCGTTAATTGTTATGTTGTTTTTTAATTTGTTTTAGGTCTTTACTGTTTTAGTGGTTTGTCTTAACAGCCATTCTGGAAGGGTGGTATATAAAATAAATAATAAGGGCATGGTTGGTTCTCACTGCTCCCTCTCTATTGTATTGTGCTTGTAGCAAGGAAGGCTCTGGCCCTGATTGGCCTAACTGGTGTTACAGCTCAGAATGCTCAGCCATTCAGGGAAGACAGCAGTTGACACTCCAGTTTAAATGGGTGGGATTTAAAATTCACACAGGGAATATACTGGCAGAGAGCTGGGAAGGGGGCCCAGGTGCTAGGGGAAAGCTAAGGGACAGGGAAGGAAGACTGTGGGGGTAGGTGTGACTGACTTCCGGACAAAACAGAAGTGGAAGATAGGTTTTTGCTAACTTTAAAGCAGCTGCAGGGTGTGTGTGCATGCGTGCCTGATTTTCTTTAGAATATTGGCATGGGGGCAGGGGGAGGTGTGTTAACCTTTTCTCCCCATGCTATTATAAACTTCGCTCCCTGAAGCTGTCACTAGCACTTGGTTGGGGTGGGGTGGGGGCAGGTATCTGTAGGTGCAGCTATAACACCACCAATCAGTGGTTTTGTCTCGCACGGAATGCTTTTTGATGGTTTCAGTTCACATATTCAACTGTGCCAGCAATCAAATATACATTAACCAAGCATACTGAAATAAACTGATATGTATGCATGAACAGGTTGTACTACAGGCTTATGTGCACATATATCTCTCGAGTAATGTAAAGACTTGCATATGTGAATTGTGTGTACAGGAATCGAGACTAGCCCTCAGGGAATAACAATTCACATGACTAAGCTCCCTAAATATTAAGCAGTAGTACAGTAAGGGCTTAAATAGGCTTGCGTAAATGTCCAGTTTCACAAAAGTGCAGCTTAGGAAGAAACTCCCTTTCCCTCCCATAAATAAATAAATAAATAAATCTCGTTCTTATGGTCTTGACATATGCTTCAAAGTGTGCTGCGCAGGGGCGTAACTATAATAGGGCAAGGGGAGACAGTTTTCTCCCCCCCCAGAGGAAAGTCACATGACTGACTCCCCCAGCCGTGCACCCGCCCAGGCTTCCTTCAGTTGTATTCATCCTCCGAAATTGATGTGAGTGTTAAGACCTGGAGCTACCAGAACAGCCTGTCTTTCTCTAGTACCATTAAATGACTTGCATCGTCCACAATTTATAAAACCTTTTTGAAAATAATTTAAGATGTTGTTCTATTGTGGTATGCATATATATAATGCTTTTTGTTACCATTATTCATCCTCATTTAAGGTGTCTTTACTTTCGTGAGCGGAACTTCAGTGAACTGGGCCCCATTTTAAAATCTTGTCTCTGGGCCCACTCCAACTTTGCTAAGCCCCTAGTGCTGGGAATCCTGTGGGGGAAAGGATGAGTGTGTGCAAAAGATTTTTAGTGATTGGTGCTGTACCATGCCCTCCACCTCAAAAACCAAAATAAACCAGGCGAGGGAGTAAACAAACATGAGTAAGTTATGCAAAGTAGTAGAAAAGACAAGGGGGGGTATGGAAGAATGCGTTTGCACTAAATTTGCATAATTAATACAGGTTGCAGAATCCAACTTTTCCTAACGCAGATTTTTTTTATTATGATTGTTTTAAGTGCAGCACCCTGATTTCCACAGGGAGCCTCCCTTCCCTGCAGGGACTGAATTTCTGCTTGCATGTCTCCGCCTATCCGTCGTCAACAATGCGATCGCCTTCTTCGCCGAGGCTCCTCATCACGCCTGCCGGACTCCAAGGGCGGTACACAAAGGGAGGGAGGGCGGGCAATCTGGCCTTTCCTCCTTTTATCTGGTGGCTCCACCCACCTCCCTTTCTCTCTAGATCCAAGCTCGTGTGTGCTCCGCTGCAGTGACTTTGCAAGCGTTCGCTCTGCTGCTGGGGAAGTGTATTGCTTGCTGCAAGCTGGCGGATTTTGAATGTGAAGGTGGGGTTTTTAAAATAAACATTAACAAGGGCGTGAGTGACAAGCAAAGGAGCTTTGCTTCCTTGGCGTCTTGCAGTGCTCGCTCGCTTGCAAAGCTAATCATGATTAATGAATGAACGTGATTCCCTGGTCGCACAGCAGCACCTGTGAGGGGATGGGCTAGGCATTCTCGTCTGCAGAAGGAAAAGCGAGAGGGAGCGGAGGAGGTGTGGTGCAGACACAAATTGAAAGCTTCGCTGCGGAGAGAGACGGCTGAGACCTGGGCGGGCTCCCCAGCCCTTGACGCTGCACCAAAAAAATCCAGGCTGCATGACCATCACAAAGGTAGGAGAGCCTTGCAAAGGAAGGACTAAGCTGATGCACCTGCTCCTGAGCCATAGCACAGAAATGGAGCGCTAGGCATTGTACAAGACCTCAAGATCACGCAGTCTGCTGCACCGTCTTCTCTGTATTATAATACTGCACCTCTGTAAAAACATGTGGAAAAGTCTTGCAGATTTCCCTGGACCGATATTCGAGGGGTGGATCCTGGCCTTGCATCGTTCTAGATCTGAAGGGTGGGGCGAAACAATATCAACAAAAATGCGTTTTCCTTTTTATTTGCATTGATTTGACAGCTGTATACACTATCCGACAACCCCCCCCCCGCCTTCTTTTTTTGTTTCATGTGATGGGTTGGGTCGGCAGCAGCACAAGAAGTCTGCATAGTGCTCTGGGATGCACGGCGTGGATCCCTTCCCTTCTGTAGAAATCAAAGGTCTATAATCCACCAGAAAGTTCCCGTGTGCAATAAAATATTTTTCTTCCTGAAAAAGTGTTGCCGATTTCCTGGTGTGCCCTGGGCGTATAATAGGAACAGATCTTCACCATGAATTAGTTGAGGGGACGTGCAAAATGACAGTTGTTTGGATCAATGATATTGTTCAGATGGGTTTTGGATAGCCAACTTTTTGATGTCAAGAGCAGGAGAGTAGAGCTGGATGAGAGCAGAGCCAGAGCAAATTGTGAAGAGAAGGGCAGAGCCTGGAGGTATCTGGCCAGACAAGGGTGGAGTCAGGACAGAATCTGGAGGGTGAAGGACTGGCCTGGCAAATTTTGGCATTCCCTGGCTTTTCAGACATTGGTAATTCCAGGCCTGTGAATACTCACTTACCTAGTCTCCTGTGGCCAGTAAGAATCTCTTCTGATCAGCTAGTGAAAACCTTCCTTAGTAGGGAAGAAAGTTGCTTCTCCTCTTCTTTTAAGCGCAGTGTGCTAAACATTTCTAACAGGGAGGCATCTTGGCTAGTAAACATTTTGTGGACTAGTAGCTTTCACTGACTTAATTCCAAAGCTGTAATAATCGTTACCTGCTTGGTTTGGTTGAGAAAACATTGGTTGGTTGGTTCAGTTTCTATACCACCTTTCATAAAACATATCCCAAGGAGGTTTACAAAAGTTGGTACAATAAAATTCCATAAAATCACAATAAAATATTAAAATCAATTAAAATCATAAGACATAAAAAAAAATGGAACCTCTGGAAAGGAGTAAAAGCCTGAACAAGTACTGTGTAAACATTTTCATTTATTTTTTTTAAAGCAGCCACAGACTTGGTTGATTGGCAACCTTAGATGGGCTGGTACAGCAGCAATATATTTGCTATGGGTGAGACCCATAGAGGTTACCAAGGCCTGGGGCAGAACATAGTCTTGGGACCCCATTCTAAATGTTGTCAATATGTTGGGGGCCGCCTTCAGCTAGTTTGCCCCTCACTTTGGCTCACAGCTGATACCTACTCCCCAACTTAAATGTGTGTTCCCTTCTTTTTCAGAAATAAAGGACTATATTCCAGACTTTCCAATTCTGTTTCCTAGACAATAGGATGTTTCATATTTCTGAACATTTAGTCTGTTTGAATTGCTACACTTTCATACAATTGAACCATCACTCCTTTTCTTTAAAAATGTCTAAAAGCAATATGCTGGCTTCCTTTGTCCCACAAGGTGTATCGAGCTCAGTTGATCACAGCATGTGCTGGGTTTGTTTGAAATACAACATACTTATAATGTGAATTTAAAAAAAAATCACATTCAATAAAACAGTTCAGAAAAGGGTTTTCCCAGCTAGATATAACTTATTCAGTGTAATGCTTTGTTCCCATAAATTTTCTCCTAATACAGTATGCCTTTCCAAACACGCCCAATATGTGTATTTCTAGGTGGTGTACACAATTAAAACAACAACTACAAAACAGAGTTTTTTTAAAAATTCACAGAACAAAAAGTTAAAACAATTTCATAGGATAAAAACAGTTTGAAATGAATTTCAATTAGAAGCCTGAGAGAACAGGTCTGTCTTGAGAGTCTTTCTAAATGCAATCAGAGATGGAGATGCTCTTATGTTGACAGGGAGCATATTCTGAAGGCCCGGCTCTGAGTCGCCAGCAAGCGAGCAGCTGGCAATCATAACCAGACCTTCCCAGATAATCTTAATAGGCGGTTGGGCTCATGACAAAGAAGGCACTCTCAAGTACTACTCTGGACCCAAGCTGTTGAGGGCTTTATAGGTAATAATCAGCATTTTGTATTTTGCTTGGAAATATATTGGCAGCCAGTGCAGTTCTTTTAAGATGGGTGTTATATGGCCTCTTTGGGTTATCCTGGAGACCAGTCTGGCTGCTGCATTCTACACCAACTGTAGTTTTCGGACTACATACAAAGGCAGCCCCACGTAGAGTGCCTTACGGTAGTCAAGCCTGGAGGTACCAGCTTAGCTCCAGAAATGGACATAGCTGATGTATCAGCTGAAGCTGATATAAGCACTCCTGGCCACTGCTTCAGCCTGAGAAACCAGAGAGTGTTTTGGATCCAGGATCACTCCTGAGCTACGTACCTGATCTGTCAGGGGGAAGATCAGGGAAGTTGAATCCCATCCAGAACAGGCAGATCTAAACCATATTTTGTTTAGAAATCACAGTCAGTACTTCCGTCTTGTTCGGATTCAACTTCAGTTTGTTAATCCTCATCCAGCCCATTACTGCTTCCAGGCAGGCATTTAGGGAAGCTGTGCTATTTCCTGATGAGGTTGATATGGAGAAATAGATTTGGGCATATTTTAAATCTTCTCTTCCTGCATCTATGGCCAGTTAATTGCTCCATTCTTGCAAATAGGTGGTTAAACAGCAAAAAGGATTTTTCCAGTTGTTTAAAGCATACTTCTAGATGAAATTAGGATTTCTATCTGCTTTAATGATTGTATGTACAGTGGGTAGTAGTTATTTTGTACGAGTTCATAATCTAAGGGTTTGAACTTGTTTATGTAGTGTTTCTCTGCCCCTCTATCTATGCCTGCAACACGCCTATAGCACAAAGTTAGTGGCGAATACCATAGAAGAGATTTATTGCTATCACTTTGCCCTTGGGTTCAGGAAGACATGACGAGGGTGTGCAAAAGGAATGTTTAAAACCAGTTATTCTTTGGCTGGGTCAAAGGTCCATGTGATTACAATTGCTATGATTGTTGCACAGAAAACTAATTTACTGCTTTGCTATGGGAAGGGCTTGTGTTGCTCTTGAGTGCTAGGTGATGGCTTAGAGATGTTGCCTAGCATCAGTTGAACGGACTACTAATTGCTCTGTGCTAATTAGCTGGTGCTAGATAAAACAAGAACTGCCTTACTGGATCAGATCAATGCCCATCTTATTCAGAATCAGAATTCTGTTTCCAACAGCCAGATGCTTCTGAAAACTCAAAATCAGGATGTGAAGGCAGGCAGCAGCCGTCTGATAGCCACTATTAACATCTGGCGTTTCAGCCTTGTACCTAGCAACTGTTTCTTCATTTGAGTGTCTAAAGCTGTCCTTCTTCTGTACATTTCATCAGGCTCCGACTGGCCCACAGGGCAACAGGGCATATTCCCGGTGCAGGGCGCCCCTGCACCCCATCTGCAGGGCGCCATCTGCAGGGATGCCCCTGTGCCCCATCCACGGGACGCCCCTTTGCCCCGCCGCACTCAGCAGCAGTGAATACGCCCACCCTTAAGTAGCCATTCTGCTCAAAACCCGGCGCCCTCCCCACATACATTCCACTGTCCTCTCAGTGCCCCCAGTCCGGCCTTGCATTTCATTCCCAAGGGCTCAGGGCAAACAACAACCACCTAACAATCTAGCAAAACCAGTAAGCCCTGTCTCCAAAAATTGATAAAAATTAGAGGCTTCCAGCCAAAAAATTGTCAGGTTATTTAAAATCAATACGTAAGCGTCATCCGTTGTCTTTACAACTTCAATTCTTGGCTCACATATACCACTCCTTTCAAAGCTTTTTGAAAACAAGTTGACCGGATCACATCCATCCACATATGTTCTCACACTCTCAAAGAACTCTAAAAGGTTAACAAGGCAAGACTTGCCCTTCTAGAAATCATGCTAATTCTCTTTCAGCAAGGCTTGTTTTTCTGTATGTTTAATAATTTTTATCTTTAATTGTGCTTTAAATTGGTTTACCTGGAACAGATGCTCTAACTGACTTGTAATTTCCTGGATCCCTTTTTGAAAATTGGTATTATGTTGGCTACTTTCCAGTTCTCTGGCAGAGAGTCTGATTTGAGGGACAAGTTACATATTTTTGCTAGAAGATCAGCAAGTTTATATTTGAGTCCTTGTAAGACAGGAACTCAAATATGAGTTTCTTGATAAATTTTATTTGGATCTAGAATTCCGCCACAAAATTTAGGAGCCAGGCAATGGTCTTGTGACAAAATTACTGGATTTAGTGACAGACGTCGTGTAGTGAAAGTAATATGGGCTTCTCTTTATTCCCTTTTACATGTAACACTCTTAGAACAGAAACAGGGCTGCCTGGGATAAATAAGTATTTTATTAAATAACTCTGAATATCCATTCCAAGTTTAGGTACCATGATTAAATTTCTAGGCTCCCTGGCACCTGGGATTTGTCAAGTCCTGTTTTAGGAACTCTCAGGTGAATGTCATCTGGCCTTGGTTATATGTTTTTCTATATGGCTTAGAACATCATCTCTTGTCACATCCATTTGATTGTGTTCTTCAGATTATCTCTCTGAGAAACACAGTTGAGGTACAGGTATCTGCCCTGTATCCTTTTAGTGAAGACTGATGCCAGTAATTCATTCGGCTTCTCTGTAATCTCTATATCCTTTTTAAGCATTTGACTCCTTTGTCATCTAACAATCTAGTTTCCTGCTTCTAATGTATTTAAAGAAATTTTTATAGTTCTCCTTGATGTTTTTTGTAGGCCTATGACATTATTCGGCTCCCAATCTCAAAGCTGAATAAAAAGCACATTGCTTATGGCCCTGTGTGGAGGCAGCTATTCCCAACACTCTGCTCTGCACAAAGGGTGCTGTGCAAAATGCTGGGAAGGGCCCTTTTGAGCCGAATCAGCAGGAAGGTCCATGGGAAGGTGTGCATGGAACCTGGGAAGTGTAGTCCTTGCCAGCACTTTCTCCATAGAGCTGGGACTTCCTGGGTTTCTGGTTCCAATAAGGCTGTGTAGAGGTGAGCAGTGGGAATGGCTGCCTCCAGTGGGGCCAGGAGTGATATGCACATTATTTGGCTTTGAAGATTTGGAGCAGAATAATTGCACAGGACTAGTTTTTAGCCATATGTTCCTCAACCCCTTTCCCCACATCTCTTTTCTTGGCCTGTTGCCTTCTCATATCCCTGAATCCTCTTTGCCCGCAGCCCCTCCTTCTTCATCCTCTTTTGCTAGGCTCTTCTTTTGGTCCTGTCCTCTTCTAAGGTTTGAGTGCCTCTAGTGGCAGCAGAGAGACCTTTTGGATTAGAACACCATAGCTCTTCGGCCTGGAGGACAGGTCTATCAGGCTACGGTCTTGATGGTTATAGGCTACCTTCAGGTTCAGTGGCAGGATGCCTCTGAATACTAGTTGCAGTTGCAAGGGGGCAACAGCAGGAGATGAAAACATGACCCTCTCCTGCTTGGGGGCTTCCTTTACATAGGAGCATAGGAAGCTGCCGTATATTGAGTCAGACCATTGGTCTATCTAGCTCAGTATTGTCTTCACAGACTGGCAGTGGCTTCTCCAAGGTTGCAGGCAGGAATCTCTCTCAGCCCTATCTTGGAGAAGCCAGGGAGGGAACTTAGAACCTAGATGCTCTTCCCAGAGCAGCTCCATCCCCTGAAGGGACTATCTTCCAGTGCTCACACATCAAGTCTCCCATTCATATGCAACCAAGGCAGATCCTGCTTAGCTATGGGGACAAGTCATGCTTGCTACCACAAGACCAGCTCTCCTCTCCTTACACATCTGTACACATCTGGTGGGCTACTGTGGAAAACAGGATGCTGGGCTAGGTAGGCTTTGGGCCTGATCCAGCAGAGCTGTTCTTATGCTGCCCTGTTTATCTGTGATGCTATTTATCTCAGCCAACGATTGCCCCACCAGTGTGGAACTTCCTTATCAAAGTTCAGCTTTGATAAGACTGTGTGAGAGAGAGCAATCTCTAAGAAAAAGACCTAGAGCAATAGATCTAGAACAAGCATTCACAAACAGCTGCTTGTTTGACAAAGGAAAAATGGATACATTACCTTTGTGATGTGGTTGTTGTCCCAGAGCCATTTCCCCATAACTGGCTCATGTGCTGCATCACTAACCTATGGATGTTTGAGCACACAGGTAGCCCAGGTCAGCCCCCAGCACAGTACCTTCAGTGACTGTTGCTGATGTCTAGCTTATGTTTCTTTTAGATTGTGAGCCCTTTGGGGACAGGGATCCATCTTATTTATTTGTTAATTCTCTGTGTAAACTGCCCTGAGCTCTTTTTGGAAGGGCGGTATAGAAATGCTGTCATAATGTGCTTTTTAAAAAATTAAGTTGTGCAATCCTATATACACCTGGGAGTCAACTTCATTAAACACAGTGGGACATGCTTATGAAGGATTGTCCTGTAAATAACCATATACATTTTCTCTGTATGGTATTTCCAGTAGGGATGTGCAGAAAGTTTTGACGTTGAAACGTTTCTACTCGAAACAGGCCATTGCAAGTATTTCAAGCACAAAACAGAATGCCCTCTACATAAAAGGCCTGTCTCGAGCTCTGAACAAAACAACCCCATTTTGATCAAAACATTTCAATGTTTTGAGCACCATTTTGGAGGCATTCCCTTGTTGATTGGTTTTCTGGCACTGGCTTCCAATTGGCTTGCAAGTCTCCTTGCTTCTTGCTTGGCTTGTTATCATACAAATAAAATGTTGTCATGGGCAACTGTGCCCCCATTGGCCGAGGGCAGTGGTCCCTTAAATTTTTTCCATCTGTGTGCCGAATGAGTTTTGTTCTGGGCGGAAGTATCAAGGTACTGTGTGTGCACATGCATTCGGAATGGGGCCTTCCTGATTCAACCTGAGCGGGATTGAAAATGAACTGAGCAGACATCCAAAAACGTGTGAGCGTGCACACATGCACGTGCCTTAGGGAACAGTGGCTGAGGGGTGGGAGGGGGAGCACAAAAGGAGGAAATTTCAAAATGTAGTCAAAAGGGACTGGGAGGCAGAGAAAGCACTTATAGTATGTTCCTCTTGAAGAGGATACATCAGGAGGAAGGAATCAAGGAAACTTTGATTTTGTGGTTTTCTCAGCACTGGGTATAATATGCTGTGCTATTGCTGCTATAGCTATCTGGTTTTGCTGGACCTCAGATTGACAAAGGTAGAACTTGGTTGCCTGCCTGCCTTGAGTTGTAGTTTGTTTTGTTTGTGAGATAGTGTTGTGGTGAGAAATAGACAGTGGCTGCTGTGGGTTTGTGTGTATAATATTTCTCGGTGGTTGCTGTGATGAGCTCCATGTCTGGCTTTGAGACTAACTTGCGCTTCACTCACTGCTCTGGTCTGCTCTACGTTCTGCATTGCAAGGTGTACTCAGTCAAAATGTGGCTGAAGTTGCTGTAGTTGAGTTTATGGCTATGCTTGCTGCTAAGGGTGATGCTGTGGTAGCTGTTGTAATGCTAGGAAGTAAGGAGTCATAATTGTGTGTGAGAGAGTAACTTGTGCCAAGGATGTTACTGTAGCATAGGCACTGTGGCTGGTGGTAGATTCTGGGTCAGTGATACTTTTTTGGCCATTTTTTGGACTGTATTTGAAATGTTTGTTCTGTGTTGGGAGGGACTGTGTGCTTCTGCAGTGTTTTTCAAGGCAGGGTTGCAAATTGCAATGCAAAACTTGTGTGTGCACTCGGTGAGGGTAGTTTGTTCTGGCCTTAGGGAACAATGAGGAAACTCGAAACACAACACATTTTAAGCTTTCACCATAGGATCCTATGGGGAAAGTTTAAAAATTTGCTAAAAACCACCCGCTTCCCCATTTTTTTGTGGGTTGGGTGGTAGGTAGCACCCACCATGCCATATCACACAATCCACTTTGGTGTCCCTAGGAGCTACTCATGGGGAACAATGGAGTGTTTCAAGTTTCTCCATTGTTCCTTAAGGCCGAAACACTGAAAACGTTTCGAGCTGTTCGCTCATAATAGCCGGTTCAACCACTGTTTCGGCTGTTTTGTGTTTCATTTTGAGCTCGAAACAAATCACAAAATCCGTTTTGTGTGTGCACACTCACACTTTTTTTGATGTCCACTCAGTTAATTTTAGATCCCGCTTAGGTTGAATTAGGAAGGCCCCACTCTGAATGCATGTGCGCGTACACTGCCTTGATACTGCCGCCCAGAACAAAACTCATTCTGCACATAGATGAAAAAATTTAGAGAGAACATTGTTGTGAGGGTATACCGGGTAGTGGAAGGCAAAGACCGACCATGGGCTGTAATGTATATGTGAACTGGGTCACTCTCTTCATGAAAATATTGGCAACTATTTCCATTTTTCTGGTTTTCAGCCTCTGGGATTTAGTATGGAACTTTTCTGTTCCCTGAATAGACGGAGTGGATTTTTTCTAAGTGGGGTTTCCACTTCTTCTCTTAGCTCAAATTATCAGGTGGTTAATTAAGAAGTAGCTCTAAACTTTCCTTTGAATACTTGAGCATGGTTCCCTTTAACAGGGATTCCCAGATGTTGTTAACTACAACTCCCAGCATACCTGCTGCAATGGCCTTTGCCTAGGGATTATTGAAGTTGTAGTCAGCAAACCCTGGGAATCCCTGTTAGAGGGAACGTTGTACTTGAAGCATGCTAACTGGAACATGAAGTAGATCTCAATGAAAGTGCATAGGAATAAGGATAGTATTGTTAAGACCAGGCCTCGAGCATGAATAGATCCAAATCTAGACAGGGTGGGTGGGTTCTTGGACAGCCCTGAAAACCTGAGGTTGGTGCTAAGAGCCAGCTGACAGAAAAGCCTGATCAGGCAGAGGCAGAAGGCTTGGTTCCTAGTTTAGTGTTAGCCAGCTGCAAGAGTGTCTGTGCTTGCTGTATGTGGGTTGCAGGTAGGTGCAGAAAACACAAGGCCAGCTGAATAATACATCTGAGCCAGCCCTACCCACATGCAGTTAGGGACAAGTACTTCCTCCTCCCTTTCCTGGAGAACTGTTCCAGGAAAGGGAGGAGGAAGTCCTCATCCCTACTTCTATTAATCGTGCTGCTTATAGTATCATCTGAACTGACCCCTCAGTCTATACGACAAGTAAGTTGTTTGGTCATGCATACCCAATTGGTTGGGAGAAGGAGAATATCATGCTGGGAGGGGGAGCAAGGTGTGCTCACTTGGCTATATTGTTCGAACTAGTCTACAGCCCTAATTAAGTCCCCGTCTCAGACTGTGAGGTTCCTCGGAGTCAAGCCTGTGAGGTTCAAGCCTCGGAGTCAATTCTGGAAATTAAGTGAGGATTCATACAAATCTCCACTCCATGTAGTGTATTATTGTCTTCTCGCATTAACGGTTTCAGGAGGGTCAGCAAGTTAAACTGGTGGTTTAGATTTGCTCTGTGTTAATCCAGAGGATTCCACATAATACAGAACTCCTATTGAGTTCAGGATCAAGCCCTTGATGAATAGCTGAAATCTGTAGTTAATGAAAAGTAAAATGATAGTCAGATAAGTTCATTTTTGTGCTTCAGGGTGTAAAATGATCATTATGCCAGTGGCCAAGGAGAGACTTCATGCCACCTGACACACAGTAGATGCTGTTAGAGCTGGCTGGTAGCTTTTCATCTTGTAGCTGTGATTAAGGCTGGAGAATGAAAGAGATACTGTGATCTGATATTGATTTACTGAATGCTGGCTGGTCTGACATCTAACTGCTTTAGTATTATTGGCTATGCAGAGAGAAAGAAAGAGAGTTCTTCAACTATTAAATACATGCTATCTATCTATATTATTAACATGGGGATGCGTGGGGATGTGGCAAGCCACGCCCCCAATGAAGCACCTGATTGGGCAGTGGGGATTCCATAGGCAGATATGGAGGAGGAACCTGTGGCACCATGGTGATTGAGCAGTGGGGATTCCATATGCAGATAAGGAGGAGGAGTCTGTGATGGTTAAGGTCAGTTGGAATGCAACTGTTACTGGTTGAAATAGATGTTCTGTCAGCAGCCTGAAGGGAATGAGCGGCCATGGCAGCACTGGCAGCAAGGAAGGGCCCAGTCAACCACTGCTGCTGTTTGGGGCTACCGAGGCCATTGTCAGAGGGAGGCAGGCAGGCAAGGGATGAGCCTCGGCCTGTCAGCGGCCTGAAGGGAACAAGCAGTCATGGTGGTGGCAGCAGCGAGGAACAGCCTGGTCAACCACTGCTGCTGCTCCTGTGGGGAGGAGCGGGGCTGCAACTGTGAGGGTGGGAGGTCTCTGGGGCTGCAACTTAGCCAGTAGGCAGCAGCAATGCTGCAGCCACGACCAGGAGGGGTGAGGGGGATGGAAGCAATGGAATGGAGGAGCAGGAGTGCAGCTCAGGTGAGGGTGGAGAGATCTCTGAGGTGAGGGGGGGCTGTGGCAGGGGGTGAGAGGAGCAATCAAGTACTAGCGCACAGATGCTCTAGAGCGCGCGAAAGTTCCAGCGTCAAAATGGAGAGAAATAATGGCGGCTGCCAGGAGGCGAAGGCGGCAGGCAGATGGCGGGCGAAGCCCTGCTGGCTGGGAGGCGGTGGGAGGTGGCGGCGAGACAGCCTGGCCAGGGGGGACAGCAGCGGTGGGGTTAGGCCAGTTGGCCAGCCAGAAAGCCGGGCATGCCAGCATGGGGTGGGGGTAGACGGCTGGGCCCAACTAGAGATGCAGATGCTCTGCACCTGGGCCCACTAGTAAGATCTTATTTTCTGCTATTGTATTCAAGGTGTCTTTAGATTATTATCAGTGATTCTGCGTTGGCTTAAGAATCATGCCCACTCCAGTGGTAGGCAACTTTGATTCTATAGATACACATCAATGCAACAGCATGTTCCTTGGTTTGTGCCAACATATTTAAAGCAGTCTGTCCACCCTGGCTGTACTATGGGTCATTTTATACTGAGCTAGATCAATCATCCACCTAACCCAGTGCTGTCCACTATAACAGATGTCCAGGGATTTTGGCAGGGCTCTTTCCTAGCCTGGCTGTCTGGAGAAGCCAACAATTGAACTGAGGACACTAATACAAAGAAAATGCTCTGCCACTGGGCTGTGGCCCCTCCCCATCCTTTTTTGCCTGTCTGTTGCAACTCCATTATAACAAATTATTACAGCATATGAGGTACTTAGGGTGGTTGTGACAATATATTATTGTACCTAATAACATGCTTAGATCTTTACAGATGTAACATATGGCATAGTTCAAGTCAATGCCGGTTCGAATCCCCGCTGGTGTGTTTCCCAGACTATGGGGAAAACCTATATTGGGCAGCAGTGATATAGATGCTGAAAGGCATCATCTCATACTGCGTGGGAGATGGCAATGGTAAACCCCTCCTGTATTCTACCTAAGACAACCACATGGCTCTGTGGTCACCAGGAGTAGACACCAACTCAATAGCACACTTTACTTTTACTTTCCAGTTCAAGTATTTCAAGTACTAAACACAAACTATTTCAATCATTCTTTCACTAATCCTTTAGGCCAGTATTATTGCCTTCATATTGCTGGTGAAGGGCTTGAAAGAATAGGGCCCTTGCCTTGGCCCTTATCAGTGGTGGAGCCTTACTGCCGATGGCCTGTGTGTGACCCCCCCCCCCCGCGTCTGATGTCAGATGCGGGAGCTAGCCACGCCCCCACATCTGACATCAGACGCGGGATGTGTGGTCTGGCTCCCGAATGGAACCTTGAGGCTCTGTTTGGGTGTTGGAGTTCAACTCCTGAAGGGGCCGTGTGGCCCCTTTAGGAGCTAAACTAAGGCTGGCGCTGCGAGCTCCAGCTGTAGTTTAGCTCCTGAAGGGGCTGCGCGTCCCCCGCTTGGAAGCTAAACCAGCATCCCCGCATCTGACATCAGATGTGAGGGCGTGTCGGGGCTGCGAGGCACGGCCCCTGATTGGGTGCAGCCTGGGTTCTTTGAACCCATTGGCCCAATGGTGGCTCCGCCCCGGCCCTTATTAAGTTCGTGTTTGAGGTAATATGTGAATGAAGGACCACTTGGTTCACAGTCCACGTTCCTGGCTGTTGAACTACACTAGTTTTGAGCTTAGTTGGCTTTGTGGTAAATAGAGGGGTGGGGTCAGGTTGCCAGACTGACAGAAAATTCGTTTGGTAACTATGTTAACTCTTGGAATTGGCAACCTCTTCCTCCTGGGTCTGGTTTGGTGACATAGGTGAGAGTGCCCAGAGACGCAAGTTTTGGGTGGTATAGAAATATTTTAAAGAAATAATAATAATAAAAAATAAAGTTGCTAAAAATAAAGTTGCTACTCCATTGCAGCTGTGGATTACGCAGCCATGGAAAAGCAGGAGTTCAGGCTTTTGGTTATCATTGACATAGGTGAAGCTGAGGCCATAAGGAGCAATAAGCAGGGATTTCTAGAGCCTACAAAAACTTGATGGGTTTCATGGCTAGACTAGTCTCCATGTCAGAGTTAATAAATCAATAAATTTATTTTAAAATGAATTACTAGCAGTACAGTCCATTAACTAAGTACGTATTAAACAGGTGACTGTTCCAATCGCATGTCCTGCCCTCAGTGCAAAATTATTTCTCACAAAGGCAGAGGTTCTTCCAGCAAGGCTGTGATAGATGATAACTCCGTCTGGAAAGGAACAAAGCGAGGCCGAAATTAGATTTAGGACATTATTTTTATATGATAAGACGTCACCTGATGTCTGCTTTTTGGTAGAGAATGCAGTAGGAAGAAAATAATTTCCTTGTTACATTATAGGCCAGATTCAGTACCAGAGCAAGCTCTCCTCAGAAAATGGGACCATTGCAACTGGTCTTTTGTGGCTGCTGTTGTGTTATATGTCCATCATTGACTTCAGGCTGCGATTTACCAATTGATGGCCTCGGGGCATAATCAAGTCTGCATTGTCTGACTCCTGCAACCTTTTACTTCAGCCCCACAAGGTTCAGAGTACAGGAAGGGATGATATGAGGCTGGGATGGGATGCCATCCGACTCTTTTTTCAGTTTTACCCCAAAGCACCCTGTTTTGCTACACAGAGAGCACGATCACACCAGTATCGAGTCTGGCCTAATATGAAACTTTTCCACTTTGAGCACTGGAAGTGCCTTGAATCCCTCCCCCCACCCCAACCCACCTCAGACTCAGAATACAGGGGAGGATGAGGATAAAGGCACTTCTCTATCCCTTCTGAAACTTATTGGAAGATAAAGATAAAGCATTCCTGCTCCTGAATCAGCCTTCCCTGTACTGTGAGCCTAGGAATGTCATTGCAGCTCAAGATGCTCTGGCACCTTAGCATTTTGGCTGGGGAGAGGGACGTAGCAATATGGTGTACTTGAATATGTGCAAAGTGCCTTTCCATCACAACATACTTGGGACCCCACATCAGAGGGTATAGCATCTCAAATATGCTTGAGTTCTCTGACCTTTCTTCTTAGATGCAGTCATAGGATGTAGGAGATTTCCCCTGCCTATGTTGTTAATTAGAAAATCCATTGGCACTCTGTACTGAAATGGAGGTGCAAGTTTTGCTTCTCCCGGAACCAGAGAATGAAAGATTCACGTGGCTGGAAGGAGTCTGAACTCTGAAGATCATACAGTGCCCTGAAAGCAGAGAGGCTGTTCTGTACTGACATCCCTGATGGATTAGTTCAACAAGCCAGGCAATTTATACAGGATAAACGACAGCACGTGCATGAAAATTCTTAACAACAAATGTTCTGTATTATTGGAGGGAGCTAAAAGAACTGTTTCTTAACTATGTTAAAATTCCGTCTAAAAAACCCCCCTTCTGGGCTGGATCCATACTTATGCTTGTGCAAGAGCACAAGGAATCTGCCGTGCCTCCTCCTCCACACCGCAGCCTCCTGAAAAGCCACTCTGGAGGGACGGGGAGGGGTAGCCCTTGGGCATGGTGTGGAGGAGGCTGCAGGAGATGAGGGGAATCCTCAGAAATTGCCCACATGAGCACCTTTCTGCAAGTGGTTTTGCACCCACCGTTGGAGCTTACACCACGTTTCTCATGATCTTCCTCCCATCCTTGCTGCCCCCTCTGCCACATTCTGTGTTGTTCTCAAGGGTCCGCTGATCCTCAGGAGTGGCTTTTCAGAGGGCTGCAGTGGGGCGGTGGGGAAGATCCCTTGCATGAGCACAAGTCTGGACCCAACCCAATGCCAACAAATACAACAGTTAAACTCAACAAAAGAGGGTCCTAGATATGGGTGGCTCCCTCCAACAAGCTTTTGATCATGATCCCTTACAATCCTGTTTTATTTTGCCTGAAGATTAGATTGGGCTTAAATGAAATGGAAAGCCTCATTGTAGCATTCTTTGTTGGCAAAGACAGTTCTGGTAGCTGTCTTCTACAAAAACTATAGCAATCAGTTTCCAGTAATGTCTAGACCTTTTGCACTGAAAATCGGCAAAACTGTGGATGACACACAACTTGTGCATTTTGCAAGAAAACACTTAAAGGTGATACAGCTTGCTGGGAGAACTCACTGCTTTTCTGATTTGTTTTCTCCTACTAGGATGGTTTTCTCAGATTCCCATTTTAGTTCCTCCCCTCCCACAACCCCCCCCCTTTAGTCAGTTTTGCACCTGAATTTCTCCAGGTCTGTTATGTGGCAGAAGGAGGTAGTAGTGTGGTGCTAGACTACAGGGCGATTTCCAAATTACGATCTTTGCGCTGGTAGAAGCATTGCAAGGTGCAGTGGAATGGTGCAATTGTTTCAAAATGCAAGTAAAGGGTTGTTCAATGTTTTGTGGTAGGATGGTGGCCATTCATATTGCTGTCTACTGCAGTGTGGTTTCCGGGCAGTGGGTGTCCATATTCTCCTTGGACTGCATAATCTGCCGCCTCCTCCTGCCCCATTTTGGGCCAATGGGTTCTCAGAGGAGGCGGGGATTATGTGACCAGTGTTCACTCTAGGAGGGATTCTCAGATGTTGTTGATTACAATTCCCAGAATCCCCAGCTGCAATGGCTTTTGTGTGGGGATTCTGGGAGTGGTAGTCAACAACATCTGGGAATTCCTGTTAGAGGGAACACTGGATGTGACTTTAAAAAAAACAAATCTCATCTCCTTTGCATAAAACAGTCAAGGAAAGCGCCATTCAAAAACAAAAATTTACTTGTAGCATTGCACAAGCAATCCAGCAAAAAATCCAAACACTAATGGTGGGAAAAGTGCCGCTCCAAAGCAAGAATTTACTTGCAGCAGTGCACCCTTGTACAAGTAATCCAGCTAAACAAAACAACAACAAAAAAGGCAGAGAGGGCCCCTAGATAGACATCAGGGGAGTTGGTGATCAGGTGGATTTTGAACAAGAAGGTGGAGGAGTCAACACAGCTGTCTCCCTTGCTTTGCCCCTGAAAAGTGGTGAGCAAAGCAAGCCCTGGCAGAGCCTCTCAGCTCTTAAGGCTCTGCCTGCCCTCCTGCTGTGGGGGGGGGCAGGGTGGGGGGAGATAAAATAAAAAGAGACAAATAATATTGAAGTGGGAAGGGGCGATATGAATGGATTTCCCCCCGCTCCCCCATGAACCATCCACACCACTTACACTGGGGCAACATTGTTGCAACCCTCCTACAACAGAGAAATACTGCTACTTTCCTGCAAGGCAGATGCAGCGTTGTAGTGCTGTAGTGCAGCAATAAATTTGAATTAGGGCATCAGAAATATGGACGGCACCTCTCTGCAAGTGATGATGGATTGCAGGCAGTACGGAAGCACACTACGTTGTGAAACTGTTGCAGCATGTAATGCGGAAAGCACCCAGGTGGGGTGGCATTTTTTGAATGTTCCCTTATATAAAAAATAAATAAACGAAAACATCATGGAGAGAAGTTCTGGCCCAGCATGCTCCCTGCTATGCTGCTTTCTGTCTCTGTGTTATCTCTGCAAAAAAGGGTCACTGTTCTGGCCTTACCTCTTTTCAAGTCAATCACTGGTAATTTTCCCCCGACTCTGCTTTAGGTGTGACTGGACCATTCAGTAAGTCCCAATCCAGAGATGCAGCAAGGGAGGCTTCCTGTTGCTTCTCTGACGACAAAGAAGAAGAATATTTTATATACTGCTTTTCAGTAAAAGTTGCCAAAGTGGATTATACATAGAGAAATAAAAATAAAGATTGATCCTTGTCCCCAAAGGGCTCACAAACTAAAAAGAAACATAAGAGAGATACCAGCAACAGTCACTGGAGGGATGCTGTGCTGGGGATGGATAGGGCCAGTTGCTCTCCCCCTCCTAAATAGAGATAATCACCTCTTTAAAAAGGTGCCTCTTTACTCAGTTAACAGGGGAATGAATGAATGAATGAATGAATGAAGCATACCCAGAATAGTGACTTATATATGTGTTAGTTTCTACTGAGAGAATGTAGTTCTTATTTACTCCTTTCTTCCTTATTTCTTTTTATACCAACCTTTGTCCTAAGACCCCAGGATGGTTAACAATAATAAAGCTTCAATAAAAACCACCTTAAAATAAAACAAACACAGCAACATCCTAAAAAGAGATCTGGAGACTGCTCATTTGCCAAAAGCCTGGATAAAAAGGGCAGTCTTCAGTTTCTTGAATTTCAGTTTTATTCTTACTCTCTCTAAAAATAAATATTTTCAGATTTTTCCATCCTCTTCCACATCCTGCAGAAACTCTAACCGTATATATGCATTAATGAGGTGGGGGTGAGGGAGAGGAGAGCAGGAGTGCATCAGCTAGCCAGAGATCCTGGACTGATGTGCCCATAGGCCATGCCCCCCAGTTGCTTGCACATTCAATGTGACTCCAGTTTAACCTGTGGGAGCGTTTGTTACCACAATCACGGTTTAGGGGAACACGTCAATATAACTTTGGAGCTTCTATTAAACAAGAGGTCATATCACAGAATTAGATACATTTATATGCTATGTAGATGAAAATGAACATCTCCATCTGCACCAGGAGTGGGATTTGCATTAGATGTCTAATGGCGCAGCGGGGAAATGACGTGATTAGCAAGCCTGAGGTTGCCGGTTCGAATCGCTGCTGGTATGTTTCCCAGACTATGGGAATCACCTATATCGGGCAGCAGCGATATAGGAAGATGCTAAAGCCCTCCTGTAGTCTACCAAAGGCAACCACAGGGCTCTGTGGTCGCTAGGAGTCGGCACCGACTCAGTGGCACGCTTTAACTTTATAAGGGTTATATCTGGGGATGCATCTGCTACTGCACTTGCATCTTTTTTGGACTGGATTAGTTGTCTTTAAATAAGGCAACCTGTATTCTCCCAGAGATAACTGAAGAGTGTGTGTGTGTTCAGTTGAGAAATTTAACACACAACCTTTTCGCTAGCTCTCTCTGATGTATGTCCAGAAATAGTTGCTTTCAAGTTTTATAGCTAGTGAACTCGCAGGTCTCTTCTGTTGGACTCGGTTCATCTCTATTTTTAGAGTATCAGCTTGCTGTGCTTTTGCTATATTTTGATCATGGCGGGTGTATCGTCTTCCCCAATAATCAGGAAAATTACTGCCAAGAAGTAAAAGCTTTGTAAGCTGGAGTTTGCCCTATCACTGAAACCAAAAGTACACGATTACTGGTAAAGAAAACTGATAAGGAGTAATATTTTCTTGGTGTCCAGGTAACGGAGGACGAAGTGAAATGAAGCATTGTGTGTAGAGAAAGTAGATGGCAGGATTTGGGTTTATTTTTTTTGGTCAGTGATCCTTTAAATATTGGTTTGGAAGGGAGGAGTCTGAGCAAGAAAGATGGGCTTATTCGGGGAAGGGTTTGTAGGAGACATTCAGACGCTCTTGTTCTGAGATTTGGCTGTACTGGTATGTTGCATTAACAAAACTAAAACATTAAACTTTTTAGGTAGCTCAGCGATACACCTGTTTACAACGGAATGTGTTGTAATAATTTCCGTCTTTTGGGCTACCACTCAGGGTAATGCCTTGGCCCTCTCCCAGCTTCACCTCACGGAGGTAGTAAACCTGTGTGTGGACTGTACCACTTCAGACTGTAGGTCAGGGTTCACGTAAATGAATGCTCCTCCAAGATGAAAACACCCTCCCATGTAGATGGTCTTGCTTCCCCCCTGACATTTTTCGGTATGTAGGGATTGGTTTTGTGTGGAAAAAGACTCGGTCATGTAGTTCACTGTAGTCTGAAGTGCCTGTACTACAGATATACGTTTACTGCCTCAGTGGGAACTTGCCACGGATTACCACAACCTTCTTCACTCTGCCCCCCTTTAGTCTTGTCTTCTCTATCCTGAGTGCTGCTTCCAAACTCATTCATTTGTCTTGTTGGGGTTCTATGACACCCTCCTCCACTCTCTTGGCTGGCTCCCCACTCCCTTCCTGCATAAACTCTAGCTGTGTGTGTGTGTGTGTGTGTGTGTGTGTGTGTGTGTGTGTGTGTGATTACCCTCCCATGTTATTGGAATGTGGTGGGAGCAAAAAGAGCACATCAGCTAGCCAGACACCCCGGACTGATGTGCCCACTGACCACTCCCCACCGATCACACATTCAGTGCTTGTCTATGAAGGGCAGTGCAAAATGTGGGAGGGCTCTTCTGTGCCCCACCCCTGCTCTTGCTCAGTTCAAAATGCATCCCCTGTTGCCAACCAAGAACTTAATAGTTGCTCCATGCCAAACTACAGTTTCCCTGGCCAGTTTTAAAGACAGCAAAGGGCACAGTAGGGACCAAAGGAGTACAGGCCTAACATGACTATAGGGTGCCAGTATGGTATAGTTAATTATGGCAATGTGCTCTGTGTGGGGCTGCCCTTGTGTGTAGTCCACAAACTACAGCTGGTTCAGAATGTGGCAGCCAAGTTGGTCTCTGGGTCATCTAGGAGAGACCATATCACTCCCATATTAAAAGACCTACACTGGATGCCGCTAAGTTTCCGGGCAAAATACAAGGTGCTGGTTATAACCTATAAAGCCCTAAACATATGGGCCCTGGGTATTTAAGCCCTTGGGCCCTGGATATTTAAGAGAATATTTTCTTCGTTTTGAACCCCACCGCCCATTGAGATCATCTGGAGAGGTTCATCTGCAGTTGCCACCTGCTCGTCTGGTGGCTACTCGGGGATGGGCCTTCTTCGCTGCTGCCCCAGAGCTTTGGAATGTGCTCCCTGCTGAAATAAGAGCTTCCCCATCTCTGACACCTTTTGAAAAGTCTTTAAAGATGCACCTATTTGCCCGGGCTTTTAATTAAATATTGTTTTAATGGTTTTATCATTGTTTTAAAATGTTTTAAAAATTTAAATTGTAATGTTTTAAATTTTATTATGTCATTTATTTTGTTTTAACTACTGTTTTTAAGTTTGTTTGTTTTTTGTCATTTATTTTAACTCATGTTTTAACTTTTTGTTTGCTTGTTGTAAACCACCAAGAGATGTGAGTTTTGGGTGGTTTACAGAATAGTTGGGTGGTTTACGTATAGAAGTGTGTTAAATAAAATAAAAATTATGTTGAAGTTGGGCCAGGGAGGAGACCTCAATTCAGCCATGACGCTTTTGGGAGGCTTCGAGCAACTTGCTTTTAATCAGCCTAGCCTACCTCATTGGATTGTTGTGACGATAAAAATGGATAACCATGTACATTTTGTCACTTGCATATAAAAATAAATTCAATCACTGACAATTTGTTGCCCTTTAATAGTGCCCCTAATCTGCTTTCTGAGGTGATTGCTTAGCTTGGCCCTTGCAGAAGTGATAGTCGTGCATTAAAGAGCTTTTCTGACTGATAGGTACTATCTGACCTGGGCAAAGGTATAGAAATGGCTGTGTCACCTGCTTCACTTTATTGCTTTTATTAGCATTAACCTTTCCCCTCTAGCTATACAATTTTTCAGTGGGGGGAAAGCTCTCTAGCTGTTTACTTCTCTGGGTTGATAGTGATTCTTCCTCCCCACTCCTGCTGCCCTAATCCCAAGAAGAAATAAATAAGATAAAGGGCTATTGCTTGCCTCATCTCACCAGAAGGGGTGATGCTTCCTTGGCTCTTCGATACAGAGTGTGAGAAGCCAAAGATTTCTGCCTCTCACTTCCCGCAGCTTTTGCTTGTATGAGAGTCCATTACAGATAGCATATAATGGGGCTTGAAGTCCTCACCTCTGATTGTTTGGAACTTTCCAATAGCAGGTTCCCATTTTTATGAAGGCTAAGTTGTTTCCCTAGGTCGACAGTGGATTGCATGGAATTCACAGGTATGGTAAAACGATGGCTTTATTAGTACCTGCTGGTGCTCACTATGTGCGCTGTGGGCTTTCGAGTTGCATCATGGATGACTAATTGGAAGCCTGTGGGATGCATCTCAGCCAGTCCCTACCGGCTTAGGGTGGGGGCACCTCATGCACTATTACTGGCCTGGGCAGTAATGCTTGGCTGACAGGTACGTGGGAGGCACTGCTTCTAAGCAGACTGGGCTCCGAGACTCCCCATTGCTGAAGGAAGGGCACCCACTGCAGAGGCCTTTGGAGTTTCTCTCTGTTCCAGCACTGGGTGAGGTGCCAGCAATCTGGGGGTGGTATGGCCTAATCCAACGTAGCTCTACTGAGTGAGACTTCCCTCTGAGTTGATCAGAGAACACCTCCCCGTGCTAATGGAGAAGACTCCTAGAAGCGTCTGTGTTATAACAGTTGTTCTTGGCATGTCTTTTATTTTTAGTGCTGAGGGGATTCTTTTGTGCAGGAGGGCTGGACTCTCCCTGGCAAAGTTGCCCAGGGAGGGAGGGGTGTGTGGGGGGGGCAGTGTTTGGGTGGTTCAGAAAAGAGCCAAACCACTTATTCCAATGGAGATCCCTGAATGCATCCCTGCCTCTTTAAATTTTTTGCAAATAGTTGCTGAGGGGAGGACTGTTTCCCAATCACAACGGGAGGGCTGACCCTTTCCCTTTGTGCTGCTTTTTCATTGAAAATAGCCTTCCTGGATTTGCTCTTAGTAAAAACATGGGTGTACACACTGTACCCCTCCATGCGTGAATGTCTGTAACAGATAACATCCACATCCTTGGAGTCCTATATGCTTTTGAAGTCCTGGAATGCACCCTTAAGAGTGAATACAGATTACTATTCTACCACACATCTGCACATGTAAATATTTCTTACCCGCTGGCAGGGTGATATAGATAACCAAGTCAGACTGGTGGCAGAGAGCTTACCTTTGGGTCATCTTTAAGGACTCTCTTTGGCAAATCAGTTGTTCCAGGGCTGGTTCAGATGTGATGCCAAACAATGGTGCCACAGGCTTGTGTGCTGTAATGCCCTCTCTTAGTGGTTTTGAGGCAAAGCCATCATTTTCCATTCTCTCTGAACCAGCAAACCATGATTTACTTTTGTCCTATACACCACGATTGGAAACTATGGTCTGAGTTTGACTTCTAAGTGTGGCTAGCAGGGCAAACATAAATGATAGTTTGCCAGTTCGGGCAAAATGGCAAACTAGTTTGCTTCAAATGACAAAGGGAGGGATGAAATCATGTTGCAGGGTAGAGGAGGGAGCCGATGAGCCCAAGGATCCTTTAAGGTTCATTCATGTAAGGGGATGGCGCCTATAGCTCAGTAGTAGAGCATCTGCTTTGCATGTTTTAGAAGGTCCTAGGTTCAATTCTTGACATCTCCAGATAGGGCAGGGAAAGACTCTTGTCTGGAACCTTGAGTAGCCAATGCCATAAAGTATAGATAATACTGAGCTAGATGGATCAAAGGTCTAACTTGGTATAAGGCAGCCTCCTATATACCCTAGTTCAACATAACATCTGTATTAGAGGTGTGCATGATCCGCAGATATGTGGACTGGTTGTCGAACCAAATCGGCTGTGCCAGTCGGTTTGTTTGAACCAGCCCGAACTGGTTTGAAGTAGTTAGCAATTGAACCGCTCAAACCAGCCCGGTTCATGGTGGTCCAGTTCGATCATGAACCGGTTCAGATTAGGGTTCTGCACATCCCTAATCTGTATTACCCTCCACTAATGCTTAATTATTTGGTAGCCTGAGGCAGCAATTTTCATTGGGGTGTTGGCTTACATTGTTAAAATCGGTCCACCTTTACACCAGGATAGTAAGATTGTGCCTTAAGATTTGATGTGGGAATTTTCTAAAAGTACTCGTGGCTCCCATTCCTTAAACTTGCTCCAGATGATAAAGGTAATTACACAGTAATAAATATTGCTTGGTTTACGCTGTGATAGCTGTGGGAAGGTATGGGCTTTTAAAAAACTTTGCAGAAAGAACTGGATTGCAAAGATTAACAGTGCAATTGTTCCTTCGAGCTTGTGGAATCTGTCCACCTCAGATACCTCACTGTGAACAACAAACAGGGCGAGAGTATTGCTCTCCTCAGGGATAGATGCCTAGCCCAGCTTGTGGCTGGCTCCTTAGCAACTCTGATAAACAGAGATGATTTCACACAACTTGTGGTCGATCTCAAGAGTTTCTACTTGCTTTTCCTCCCTTAGCTTTGCTTTTGAGATAAAACAGCCTATGAGCAAATTGGAGCCATTTTAAAAATTGAAGTAGAAGCTCATTAATGTTACTCTTTTGCCACAGTGTTAGCAAAGGAAGTCCAGCTAAAGCTCGAGAGAGACTCTTTTAGAGTTAATGGGAATAAATTTTTAAATGAGCTCTGAGTCTCTGCAATGCCAGAGTTTCTCTCCCTGAGATGAATACCTTATATTATTTTGCTTCCTCTTTTCTGAGCAGACTAGACGTTCTGTTTTTAATTCCTTTGGAGGCAAGAAGGCGCTTAGGACTGGTTTAAACGTACATCACTTGATTTCCCTATGATTGTCAGATCAATGTGTGATCTGACTGCATTAAAAAGCATTATATCTGAGGTCATATGAAAGTTCTGTCTGTGGTGTTAAATCTTCAAAGGCGCCTTCAGAGTTGCAAGTCATTACTTGATGACTGCAGTTGACAGGCATCTGAACCAGACACTAGTCCTAGAAAGGGGTCTCTGCAAAAGTCTGTTTTCCCATACTTGAGGAGGCCATCCTTAACATTGGGTTGTGTACTAAACATGCTCCAGCAGACAAGACCTGACCTTTTGAACTGTAGGTGTACCTAGCTTCCTGCCTGGAAGGCGACAGATTCCCAGTTTCAGTCCTGTCTTGCTCCAGAACACACCGAGGAGCTCCTGGCTCTTTGGCTCTTTTTTCTGTGGCTAGCTCTTTCTTTCTTTCCTTCCCCCCACACCCTTAGTAGCATGCCAGAAGGGGAAGAAAGCCGACTGTTTGCAGTTTTGTCTTTTATAAAGTGAATCTAAACCATTCTTTCCTTGCTCAATTTGGCTCATTGGTGTTTGTAAGGTTTGTTTGGCGTTTGCTTTCTGTTATCCCCGGAGGAGAGTTTACAGCCACTTATTGGCACAATGAACCGCTCCCACGCAGGAGCTTTACTGGTGGGCTCCCTCTCTCTCTCTCAGGGCCTGTGCCCTGATATTCGGGGAGGCTCTTCCTTACATGCTCAACTGGGGTTACGGTGAGCTTGCTCCCCCTCTCCACGCTGGGAGCGCTCCGCTCTCAACCCCCCGACCGTCTCTGCTCCCTGCTCTGAGAAAGACAGAAAGGCACACAGAAAAGCCTCTAAAAAGATGTGCCATGCAGAAGAGACCAAGAAGGGCAGTGCTGCGCCTTGCAAGTGCCACAAGCCCTCAGTGGCTCCCTGGCTCAGTGAACGCCTCTTAATTCAGGTGGTTTGCGAGGAGTGTCCTCCTTGCCGTTTGCCGTCTGCATTGGAGGTTATTGAGCTCCCGCCTCCCTCTGGTGGCCCTATTATGGCACCTGTTCCTGCGGCTCACAAGGCGACTCTTGCGGTACTTGCAATTATCATTCTGCCTACCTCTCCCCTGCCTTTGGGGCAGCCAATTCCAGTTATGGAGCCCTTGCCACCAGCTCCACCAACTGAGCAGCTGCTCCCTCTTTAGCAGGAGCTGGTGTTGCTGTTCCTACCTCTGCAAGATCAGCCCAATAGCTCCGTCCTGGCAGCCCCCCAGGTACTGGTCCAGTTGGCCTCTCCGCCGCCTCCACAAGATTTTATTGCTAGACAGTGCTGCACCATTATGAAAACCATGTCTCCCCCTCCAACCCCCCTGCTGAGATTGCTGCTCCTGCAAATCCACCTCCCCCACCCCTTGGTTTCCAGGGCTCCAACCTGTCCGGACTTGTCATCCTCCCCTTCTTCCAGCCCTGCAAGGAAGGCCATTCCTGTCTCAGAAAGGAGGCAATTTATTCCTGTCATGAGAGGGCAAAGACACAGACAATGCAACAGGTCTCCCTCCTCCTCCTCTTTGGAGAGCAGTCCACCCAGTGAGCCCAAGCATCCTCATAGGGCTGTTTCTCCGCCTTCTAATACCCCTCCTCCTGTCCCTGCCTCCACTCCAGTCCCTCCTAATGCCATTCAGATTATTACGGCTCTGGTCAAATCCTTGCCGGCCAAACAGGTTCCAGCAGACCTGGCTAATACCGTGCCAGTTGTTCCTATCCACCATTCTGAGGACTCTCCGTTTGATATACCTGTACCAAACAAGGGGGTTACTTTGAGTGATAATAATGTGTCCTCTGATAAAGAGGAGGGAGAACTTTCAGATGAGGCTGCTTTTTCCACCTTACCAGCCTCCACGCACTTGTTCTCTTCTTCAGATTTTTAGGTCCTTCTGGCCAAAGCCACATGTGTAATTAATGTTGTGGCACCTGCGGATACTCCTTTGGAATTGTCTTCCCTGGACCAAAATGTTTCCCCCTCCTCCTCAGGCCAAACGTCAGTAGTGCCTTTCCCCAAATTGTTTAAGGAAGTTATGTTGGCTGAGTGGTCCGCTCCTGCGTCCACCAAACCTTTTAACATTTCTGCTAGGAAGCTATATATTCTGCCTCAGGATGTTTCTTCTCTTATAGCAGCCCCTTCAGTAGACCCCCCCAGTAGCCCAACTGATGTCTGGGATGATGGTGGTTAAGGAGGGGGAGGAACAGCTGAGAATACCGGAAGAATGTAAATCTGATTTGTTACTTTGTAAGAATCACACAGCGGCAGCCACTGTCATCAAAGCGGCCACCACAAATTCTATTTTCCTCCAGGCCTCGGTTCTTTGGACCAAAGAGCTCAGTACGCTCCTCCTGAGAATACTAAACTCCATCAAGGCCTCAACAAGTTGGATAAGGCGGCAGCCCTGATGGCTGATTCTAGCCTGGATTGTATTCAGTACGCATCGCGCTCTATGGCTACTGGTACAGCTGTCCGCAGATCTCTGTGGTTGAAACATGGATTCTAAATCAAGAATCAACCTAGCTGCTTCCCCCTTTTCTAGTTCTCAGTTTTTCTGAGAAGCCCTTAATCCTGTCTTAGTGGAAATTAAAGATAAGAAAAAGGCCTTACCTATGCCTTGGGGAGATTTCCGTAGACCTTTCTGCCCTGCATACCAGCCTTTTTGCTCCTTTCTGAACTTTCTAAGATCCTCCTTCCATCAGCACAGAGATAACCATTCTGCCACATATAGACCCACCTGGCGTAATCAGTGGCAACAATGGGGAGGTGTAACTTCCAGAGGGCATGGAAACCACCAGTACTCCTTGGTAACCTCCCAACTCCAGCTTAAGCCATGGCTACCCACCAGTAGTGGGCAGGCTTCTCCACTTCTATCCTCAGTGGGAAGCCCCACTACACAAGACCGTTGGGTTCTTGCTACCATAGCCAGTGGTTATTTTCTGGATTTTATTTCTCCCCCTCATGTTATCCCAACTCCCTTACACAGAAATCTAACCAAACATCTTTGGATGGAAGAGGCCATTCATCACCACCTTCTGATCAGAGCAATCGAAACTGTACCGTCGACTGCAGTTATGGCTTGGCGTTTACTCTTTTTTATTTTTAGTCCCCAAAAAGGATGGTTCTTGGAAGGCAGTCCTCAACCTAAGGCGCCTCAACTGCTTCATTAAGAAAAGAAAGTTTCAAATGGAATCTCTCCATATGATCAAGGAGCCAATAGACCAAGGGGACTTCCTGGCATCTGTAGACCTGTCCAAAGCATACTTACACATTCCCATCCTTCCCCTTCACTGCAGGTACTTTTGGATTAAAAAAAATTGTTGTTTAATAAGCAAAAGCCTATAGCTTAATTGTTCGATGCAAAGACCTTCTTTAATATCTTCCCTTTTTGAGTTCTATTGAAGTAGCACACCAGGACCACATCAGCTTGAAAATAAACAAATGGCCTTTCATTTTACAGCTTTACTGATTCGAGTTGGTCTTTACTAATCAGCTAAAGCTTTAATTTATTTTAATGATCAGACTGATCAGTTTGCAGCCCTAAGTTTTTAGATGTCCTTTGAATGCATAAGAATATAAGAGCCTGGTTGGACTGGGCCAAGGGTCCACGTACGCCATTGTTCCTTTTCCTGCAGTGGCAAACCAGGTGTTTCTGGGAAGCTTGCCAGCAGGGCAGCAGCAGCAACCCCCTCTTGTTGGCTTCCCCACCTCTGGTATAGGTATCTTGCCTCTGAATATGGTATCAGATGCTGCCTTCAACTTGCACTCCCCAGTTCTTCTAGTGCAGGCCAGCTATTCTCATGCAGTCCTTGTTGGCAAACTGATGTAGTTAAGAGATGGTAAAGAGTTTCCTTAGATTTGGCATGCTGACTCTATATGCCTCATGGATTATTTCAGACACTGAAGGTCCATGCTAGACATTGCTGAGCGGATGAATGGCTGGAGAGGGGGGCTGCTGAAATATTTCTCCTCTCTCTGTTTTTCTGCTCAAAATATTCCCCCAAACTGGTTTTTATCCTGCAGGGGAGGGGAAGATGCTGGGTTCTGTGGATAGAAAACCAGCTGGGCATGTGGTTTGAATGGGAAAGTGGCAGGAAGAGGAAGGGTTAAGCAGCTTCTCCTCCCCATCATTCTTCTGCTCAGACTTGCAACCAGGAGATTGCTTTGGGTTGGCAGGTAGGAGAGGAGAGCTGGTCTTGTGGTAGCAAGCATGACTTGTCTCCATAGCTAAGCAGGATCTGCCCTGGTTGCATCTGAATGGGAGACTTGATGTGTGAGCACTGCAAGATATTCCCCTCAGGGGGATGAAGCCGCTCTGGGAAGAGCAGAAGGTTTCCAGTTCCCTCCCTGGCTTCTCCAAGATAGGGCTGAGAGATTCTTGCCTGCAACCTTGGAGAAGCCGCTGCCAGTCTGTGAAGATAATACTGAGCTAGATAGACCAATGGTCTGACTCAGTATATGGCAGTTTCCTATGTTTCCTATGAACAAGAAGCAAATGTGGAGGAAAGGAAGTGTGTAACTGGCATGTAATGTCTAGTTTGGCCTTAAGCCTCTAAGGTCTTTGCCAGCTGGGCAGCATGCCTAGGCTGGAGCAAGTCAAGATGATGGTTCTTGTCTTTTAGCTAAATGATGTAAGTATGCCTGTAAGGGGCTCTGCATCACAGACAATTGAGCAAGAGGAAGAAGAGAGGCAGTCATGATAATGCATGCCTCCTCTCAGATTTGGGATGCAAATTGGTTTGTGGTATAGTACATCTGCCGTAGCTGCTCAAACAGCCTGTTCTTTAATGTCTGTCCATTTTAATGGGATTGATGCTGTAGTGCCAATCAGTCCAGGAAGAGCTTTTTGAATTCGATTCCCTTTGTTGTTAAGACTTGTTCATACATGTGTGTTTATGCCTTGATGACTTGCATTTGTGAATGAATCATTACAAATGTAGTTGCCTCAGATAAAAGGTTCATTTTTGCCTTGTTGCATGTGCCCTGCTTTCCCAAGGAGTCAGTTCAGATGTTCATTTGCAAGTCATGAAATGCTGAGTAAACTGCTTGTCAATTGCACTTGTGAACAAGTCTTCTGTCATGCCACTGCCTCTTTCTCTCAACGTCCTCCAACAGATAGGATCTTTAGAGAGGGTTTAAAATGAATAGAAAGAACAGCCACATCTGTTGTTCCCAACAAAGGTTTTTATTTGAAGCATGGTGGGCTATACACTTTCTGTCCGTAGTGCCAACTGGAGTTTCATCATTTTCTTCTTGTATTGTCATCTTTGGGATGCTGTCTGTACCCCCAATCTCTTGTAATAAATATTCCGTTTAGTAGGGCCTTTCACATGACCATATGGGGATTGGATGGGGGTAGGGGGGGTTAGAGTAGCAGCAGATGATCAGAACCTCTTTTTGGATCAACAAACCTAAGTATATATGAGTAAGGCAGGTGAGACTACCATTGCTGAAATCAGGAGCTGGAAGCATAGAGAGTCCTCCAAAGGACCAGCATGCTTTGCACTGCCAGTAGACTGGAAGGCCTCATTACATCAGCAGCTGCCCTCTGGCCACAAAGGAACAGGAGGCGGGCCCAGCCCTGCTGAATAGGAAACATGACCTGGTTTGTGCACACCCAGGAGGCGGGGTGTGTGCTTTCTTTAAGGAACTGGGAGGGTGCTCTTACCTCCCCTGCTGCATTTTCCCCGCTGGCGCTCTCCCCCAAATCCCTGGCGCAGGGCTGCAGCATACCTCATTGCAGCCCCGGTCAGTGTCAAACCAGAAGTGCCTGACGTACATAAGAGCTCCCTCCCTGTCCCTTAAAGAACGCCCCCTCCGGAACCAGCTCAGATGCGGGACATCTGAATCGGTTTGGCAGTCCGTAAAAGGACCACCTAACCGGTTCGTGCACATTGCTATTGCTGAAGCTATTGCAAGCATAGGATCACAGAATGTCATCTGCAACATAGGAACATAGGAAACTGCCATATACTGAGTCAGACCACTGGTCTATCTAGCTCAGTATTGTCTTCACAGACTGGCAGTGGCTTCTCCAAGGTTGCAGGCAGGAATCTCTCTCAGCCCTATCTTGGAGAAGCCAGGGAGGGAACCTGGAACTAGGGGTGTGTACGGAACTGCCAACTGCGGTCCGGCCCCCGGGTGGGGGGTAGCTTTAAGAGCGGCAGGAGGGTTTACTTACCGCTCCCGCTGTGGCGCCGTAATGTTAAGAGTAATTGGGGCGGCAGGATACCTCCCTGCCACCCCTTCCCCAGTGTTGCTCTTCAAAACTCCCAGTAGTGCTTTGCGCGCGCACACATTGTGCGCGCGCTCCACGTCTCTGACGTGCGCGCACGCAAAGCACTACTGGGAGTTTTGAAGAGCAACATTGGGGAAGGGGTGGCAGGGAGGTATCCTGCCGCCCCAATTACTCTTAACATTACGGTGCCACAGCGGGAAAGCTGTGGGAGGGGTATGTAAACCCTCCCGCTGCTCTTAAAGCTACCCCCCACCCCGAACCGAACCACCCAGCTGCTACTGATAGAAAAAGTGAGTGGATCCACATGACCAGAAAAGCAAAGTAGGAAAGCTCTCTTCTCTTTCTACCTTGGTTAAGGACAGGATGCAAAGGCTTTGCTACCCTGCTTTGAGCAACCTGGGGGTTTTGTGAGTTTACACAACCATGCAAACCATGGTACAAGTCCTCCTATCCTGATCTTGATGGTTGTGCAAACAAGCCTACTGTGCTAGGTAGGCCTAGGTGTCTATGAAGGTAGACACACAATAGTGATGAAATTCATTACCCAATTGTTTATTTGCTCTGCATTTACCAAGTGCACAATGCGAATTCAGGTATTGATAGTTCTTTCCATGTGCCAATCTGAACACACAGAAGTTTGCTGTGCTTCGATTTGCTTGCTGAGTAACAAGAATGTCATCTGTATGATAGCTATTGTCTCGGATACTTCTCCAATTCTGAAATGTTAGAGAAATGACTAATAAACTGGAATCATTGCAGCTTTTCTCTCCAAGGAAATGACTTTTTAATAAGATATTTTCAGCTGCTGCAGATGTACAAGGCTTTTAAACATGGAGGAATGCCTTCTGCATTTGGGAGGAATTTAGCTAGCTTTTTGATAACCTTGTCAGGTAGTTTTTGCTTTTGAGTGGTAAGAAGTTTTGGGGACATCACTAAAGGGGGAAGTTGCCTATGGGTGAGAGAGCACTGGAGACTTGTGGAGTCCTTGTAATATTTGTTTTGTATACAGTTATGCATGCAGGACATAATGGAGGCACACATACACTCCTACAAGTGAGAACTGGCAGTTCTGCTATCCACTTGCATCCAGTCCCCAAGAGCAAACTGAATCACAAGGATGCTTCAGCCAACATGCACCCCTTTCTTCTCCATCTGATTTTTCTGCCCATTCAAGCTACTTTTCTTTCTCCATATGCACTCTTATACAGCACCTTAGCTCCTGTTAGTGCAGTGCCCATTCAGGAAAAACCATCCCTAACCATGAGCTTCCACTGAGGCAATTTAACCAATCATACAGACTGTTAGCAAACCTACTGAGTTTGACAGGAGTAGAAATGGATGGATACTTCCAGTATCCACTAATCTCTGCCTCACACGCTCACCAAATGGAGGTGCTGCCATCCCCCCCCCCGGTTATAATCTCTGTGATAGACAGGATAGTGCAAGTTCCTCCACCTATGCCCTCCCACCCAGCACTAAGGCCGTTGTTTCAGACTTTTCCAAAACTGACCCTGCTTCCTGTTCTCCTGTATCAGTCACAATTTCCAGGCCCTGAGGGGGCAAAGAACACTTCCTGTCCCAAAGTGAGTTTTGGATATGGGGCGCTCATCAGAAGAACATTGTCTACCATCTTGGAGCTGCCTTCAGGGGAGGGACACTCTACCCCTTACCACTGTGTCCCTGTTATTGGCTGCTTGGCCACTCAGTATCAGGGTTGGTGGGCAGACTTTTCTGCCATTGCATCTACTTAACCTTGTAGAATGGCGGTCCTTCACCTGCTTGGGGGTAACTGAAGGGGTACATGTTGAGATTCTATTCTGTTGGGGACTGAACTGGTTGTGTGCCTCTGGTAACACCAACCATTCAAAATCAAGCTCATTATCATTTGCATCACCCCGCTCTGGATTTTGCTTCTTGGTCACACTAGAGGGGTGACCAAGGAGAGTAGGATGGAATGCTGGCAAATGGCTATATCGATAGATGTATGTCTTGCCTTCCAATTGCAGATAGTTGCTCTACAGGCCAGAACTGGGACAATGGTTAATTGTATTGTTCTCATGATAGGCAATATGAATAAGCTTCTTTGTAATCAGTGGGTAGGAAAGTAAGAGAGTGTGTGTGTGTGTGTGTGAGAGAGAGCGGGGGGGGGGGAAGAGAGAGAGATGAGCTTTGCTATCAAGATGACCTGTTTTATGTCATTGTTCTTTGGGATTTCTTCTATCTGCCTCATTTATTTACCTGGAGTTTCTTAAGTGCAGAGGTCATTTTTAAAATTACCTTTGCTCTTAGCAGCACTTTGAGATCTCAATTGGAAACCAGTTTGCTTGTAAGAGTGCTAATTATGAAGGGTGACTCTCCTCCTCCACCCCATCCTGGGTAGGGGGTTTAGTAACAACTGTAGCCCTATTCTAGAACAATTATAGCCATATTAACACGTTATGTCGAACACTCATATGAGTATACAGTTGTTCACATGTTATGTTGAGTGCAGATACAGCAGTATACTTCCAATTGATATACTGCCTTTCATTCAGGATGCCTGTACCCAGGTTCTCTTTTAACATGAACGCAGATCAGTGTTCTCTCTAATTCTTTTCATCTGTGTGCGGAATGAGTTTTGTTCTGGGCGTGAGTATCAAGGCAGTGTGTGTGCACACATGCATTCAGAATGGGGCCTTCCTTATTCAACCTGAGTGGGATCTAAAATTAACTGAACGGACATCAAAAAAACTTGTGAGCGCAGGCATTTGTGCACACCTTAGAGGGAACACTGACGCAGATACAATCACTCACACAAAAACGTGTGACTGTGCAAATATCTGTACACTTGTACAACATAATGTCTGAATAGGGCTAATGACTTGGACCAAATGAGAAGTTCTGCCACTAAACGGCTATTCAAAATTAGATACATAACCCTTCTTGCTTAAAGAAAGGGTATCCATTTGTCTTGGACTGACACTTAAATAGTTGCTACTGTTTTTTGTTTATTGATGAGGTATTTCACACACTGCTTTTTCAATTTCTAAACTGGATTATATTGAAGAGGAGGGACTTTTGGACCTTCCTGAATCTTGTACTGTATTGTTCTCCAACAATATCCCCTCCCCCCACACCAAAATGAGAACAGAATTGGTGTCCCTGGTAGGCAGTTTGAGCATTGTCTATGGTAGCAAATGATTTGCTCTTGTGTATGGGATGCAGATCCTTAACATTTAGGCCATGGTTTCATCTCCCATGGATTCTCCTTGGAGGAAGGGCAAAGTACAAATACAGTAAAAGAAATAAATTCAGATAGAAATGCTACAGAGAACAGCTAGGGGAGGTAGACATATTTTTAAGAAAGCAAAGGTTTTCTTAACCAGAAGAGGGAGTTTCTGTAGCTGGGAACTGAAAGTAGGTGACCTTACAAAATAGTTTGAAACATTCAGTTAAGCATTGCAACCAAAGTGGCAGAATTGTGACTTTTATGTCTTTTCCTACTTGACCCTCTAAAACTATTGCTATCTCATGTTTGTCAATGCTGCTGAGTTATGCTTCTTCCTTCATAAATCCTTACAGGACAGAAATCCAAACGAGAGCACACTCTGGCAGGGGAGAAATGCTATGAATTTCTGCCAGTGGGTCTGGCTTGTCTGTTCTAACAGCAGTGCACACGCTTCTAGTTCTTTCTAAAAGCTTTCTTAGGTGCCTGAGAACATCTCCTGCGGCTTGTGTTTCTTCCGTTTACCAGAGATGCTGCTGCTGTAATGGAAAGCAAATGCTACCCTTGGGAACATTTATCTGCAAATAGTTCCCCCCCCTCGCCCAACACATGCGCTTCTGAATGTTACAGATAATTGTTTTGCCCATGGTGGTGGTCGTCTTCTTTTTTTTCAAGTTCAATTTTTATTAATTTTAACAGTAGTAATATTATCATTCATTGCAAATACACACATTAAAGGTGGACTTCCCGCACACATCTCTTCGTGAATCAACTATAAAATTTACCCTTGCTATAATAATAATTCAAAACATAAATTCAAACCCTTACAAACATAGCTAATCTACCCAACCTGCAGTTTTTTTTCTAAATTTCAAACCCTGCTGTAAAGTCCATAGTAGGAAAGTAGTTCTTTAGATACAACAAGAATGGTTTCCAATCTTCTTTAAAACATTCCAAGTTTTGATCTCTTAATAGTGCTGTGAGTTTTGCCATCTCCGCATATTCCAAAATTTTTATCAGCCAGTCTTCTTTTGAAGGCAGTTCATTACTCTTCCATTTCTGTGCATATATAATTCTGGCCGCCGTAGAAGCATACATAAAAAAATGTTAAATTAGTTGTAGAGATTGCACCTTGTGTTATTCCCAGCAGGAAGGATTCTGGCTTCTTAGGAAATGTCATTCTAAATATTTTCTTTAATTCATTATAAATCATATCCCAATAGGCTTTAGCCTTCCCACAGGTCCACCACATATGAAAAAAGGTGCCTTTTGCCCATGGTGGTCTTCTAGCTTGCTGAATCATAGTGTCTAATCCTGTCCATACTTACTTGAGAGTAAGCCTCATTGAACACAGTGGGGCTTACTTCCATGTGCATAGGATTGTACTGCACAGAAACCATCAAAGGCTCAATTCTCACTTTGATTTTTGAAGTGTTAAAGTAATGATGATGTGACAGTTCCCCTCTTCCCCCTCCCCTCTTGTAATGGATCTGTTTCTGAATTTGCCCCGCTCCACATATGATGAGATTTGTTATTTACCAGATAACTCATATTTGGAATGAATCTGCAGATATAGGAAATACTGTACCACATTTTACCACACTCAGTGAAAGTTGTATTCCGGGGGAAAAGCCAAGGTTTGCCATGCAGAAGTGATTGGGGAAAATTATCTGGTTGTGGCTTTACCCTGCTGTTGCTGTAAACCGCCCAGAGACATAAGTTTGGGGCGCTGTAGAAATACAATCTATCAATGAAAGAATTGGCTCTTTAGGATTGGAGGATAACTCCACCCCACCCCCCCCAACAAATGGGATCATACAAGTTATTCTTGATTTCTAACTCATTGCTGCTGCTGTTTTCAGAACAATGATGTTTCTTTAAACAACCAGAGATGGCTTCAGAGCTTGTTGAGTCAAGATTACTATCCAGAATCATTTTAATATTGTCGTCTTTGCTATGGTTCATTGCTAGTCCATCTTCACAGTCTGAACCACATCGAAGCTCCCCTCCTTCCCTCGGCCTATTGTCTTCTCTCAGGCTATTGGCTCCTGATTACCTAGACCCACACTTCATTTATCCTCCTTTTTCTAAGCCCTTATACAGGTGCGGATGGAGGGACGTCTCTACTTGCCTTGCACCTATCTGGCATGAGGGCAATTAAGCCAATCACTGCCAAAGGCACCGCCACAGAATCCCGAATGTTACACATTAGCCCTTTTCACACATTATGTTCAACACTTGGGCAGTGAGTGTACAGTGTACACAGGTATAGTTATTCATGTTATGTTGAGTGCAGGTGCAACAGTACACTTCCTATTTGTATCCTGCATTTGAGGGGTCCTTTACATACTTTTAAAATGAATGCAAGTACAGTCATTCATATGAAAATAGATGTGAGTGTACAGACATCTGAACGCAGGTACAGGCAAACCTCATTATACACGGACTCTCTATTGTGTGGTTTTGAATATTCACAGATGTGTAATTGATACCTAATTTCATTATCTGCAGATATAAAAGGCTTAAAACCCACGTATCTGCAGTTCCTAGCAGGCCAGAAGTGACCGCAGAGGTAATTTCCGGCCACCATTTTGTCAGGAGGAGCCATTTTGTGGCTCATTTCTTTTTTAAAAAGCATTTTTTCTGTGACTTTTCGTGGGGGGAAATGGGGAATTTGGGCCTGGGGAGGGGCGTATTCTTGGACAGCTGGATACCTGTGGAGCATAGTAGGGGACCCCTCAATTTTTTGTATGTTTCTGCCCCTTTTTGCCTCTCTTTGCCTCTTTTCGAGCTTCCAGGAATCTACGGTATATCGTAATAATAAGCCATATTTCTTAATAACAACTCTACATGGCTGGGTGCAAGGAGTGAAATGGGTGACTGATCTGGGGCACCAGTCTTCCATACAAAATGGGAAGCAACTACTTATTTAACATATCTTTATACCTTCCAAAATGCAAGTCATGACCAATATGGTCACTTAATTGCTAAGGGCTTGTATTTCCTTCCATGTTTCCGCTTCACAACTCTTATTTGGGAGCTGTGAATTTGGGCTGGTGAGACATCATAGCAGCAGTGCCAAGTCTTCTGCACATTCTGCTGCATCTTGCATGGTAGCGGATTTGGATCATAGATACAGCCCTTGGATACTGTTTTGCATTTTAGGAATGTGGCAGCGAGGTACATGGAGCTAAGAGAACATGCTGTAATCTGCTTTTTCTTTTAACATTGTTTTATAATCCAGTTTTGGAACATTTGGATTTTTGTCTACTCAGAGTTCCCATGGACGGCTCTGCAAATTATCTTTTTCAGAACACAGAGTTTTGTTCCCTTTGCCTTGGTGGTAGGAAGGATAATCTTTTTTTCCAGGATGAGTTTCCTTCAGAGGACAGAGCCTGGAGTGTAACAAAGCGGGGGCCATGCGGGGGCAAACTCATTTCCTAAATTAAAAGGTGTGGCAAGGGAGACAGACTGTAGCATCCTAAATAGACCAGTCTTGCCCAACTTTTATCACTTGGGTTGTACTTTCGCCTGGAGAAGACCTAGTTTCAGAATCTCATTCTCCCAGGAATGTCTCTAGGTGACCGTTCATTGCCTCACATGGTGGTTGTGACGGTAAAAGGAGAATCCTATATATGTTATCCTGAGCTCCGTGATGAAAGGGTACAATGCGATCTCATAATAGAGGAAATCACTCAATAAATTTTTAAAAAGGTTTGTATTGAACCCAGTTCCATCCCAGTCCTAAAGAATGGGACTTGGGTTTTTAAAAGTGGGTTGAAGATAGGTTGTCTGTTGCAACCTAGAAATTGTCAGTATAGCTTTCCAACTGATGCAGCAGAAAATGTAACCGTCCCCATGCCTCCCATTTTTTATTTTCTTTTTCAAGGTCTCATTGATCACTCCTAACCCTTGCCTGCTATGGAGCGAGATTCAAATCCTGTTTACTTTGTCAGGTATGGAAGAGTGGTCCCTCTAATTTTTTTCATGTCTGTGCGGAATGAGTTTTGTTCTGGGCAGGAATATCAAGGCAGTGCGTGCACACATGCATTCAGAATGGGGCCTTCCAGGTTCAACCTGAGCGGGATCAACAATGAACTGAGCAGACATTCAAAAACTTGTGAGTGCACGCACGTGCCCACGCCTTAGAGGGAGCAGTGGTAGGGAAGGAGGCTGAGTGACAGGACTCTACAAGAAAACTGAACAGAAGGTGCAGTGGCAGCTATGATGATCTCCAGTTGCAAACTGGCAGCTCCTTCATCTCTGTCCTGTGGAAAGGTTTGGTGAGTTTTCAAGACTTGTCAGCACAAACAATTGGTGATGTTGAAGAGAGCGACTGGTTAGGAACAGCAAACAAGCAGGTGAAATAAACTGTGTGGTGTAGTGTTTAGAGTGCTGGACTAGGACCGGGAGACCCGAGTTCAAATCCCCATTCAGCCATGATACTTGCTGGGTGACTCTGGGCCAGTCACTTCTCTATCAGCCTAACCTACTTCACAGGGCTGTTGTGAGGAGAAACCTAAGTATGTAGTACACTGCTCTGGGCTCCTTGGAGGAAGAGCAGGATATAAAATGTAAAAATAAAATAATAATAAAAAAATCTCATGGCTTTTAGGGGATGAGGTTAAAATGAGTTGATTTTAATGAACAAAGTTCCCTATATGGAGAACCAGGCCCACAACTGAGAGTCATGGCCAAATCTTTACAGTTAGTACTGCATTAGTTAGGGGCGTGTGTGTGTGTGTGTGTGTGTGTGTGTGTGTGTGTGTGTTTGGTTGTTTGCTTGCTTGTTTTTTGCATTTTGCAATTTTTCAAAGGTGTCACTGCTGTAGACTTTGTTCCTCTGTGGCAGAGGAACATTCTGGCCTGTATGTCTTGCATTTCTGGCACCTTCTCTTTTCACAACAGGAGCCTTCCTTTAGATGCAGCACCCAGTGTAATGTGTCATGATATGTGAACAGAGGGAGCAGATGGCAAATGTCTGCCGATTTTGTTAGGTAATGTGGCCTCCTAAAGAGTCAAGCAGCAGAAGACTGCGGTACCAAGCTGCCAGTGTCATATTTATGCCAAAGTGAGACGCTAAGGTAGCTGGGTCCAGGTGCTACAGTCCATGTATACTGTGGCAAACAGCTCTGTTTAATTGATCTCCTCTGATACTGCCTTCGTATCCATGAAGGCATCTTCTCTTCCACTGGTCTTTGACGAGGAGAACTGGACTTGCAAGTGGGGCATGGCTAGATCTAAATTGGATGACCTCAGCAGCACCAGTCACTGTGTCTCGTTCTGTTTTTTGTTTTAAATAGAAAGGACTTTGAGAGAGATGGGAGGAACCGTGGGAGGTGGGGGACATATCTATCCTGGACAAGCATTTTGATTTTATGCTTGTTTAGCAGAAAACCCTGCTAGCTGATCAAGGAGGGTTGATTTTCTTATATTTAGGCAGGGTGAAAAAGTGGTGATTTTCTTATATTTAGCAGGGGGAGAACAACTGTCCCTCTCCAACCTCAGCACAGCATCCTTCCCAGTGGCTGTTGATGGTGTCTCCCATATGTTTCTTTCTAGACTGTGAGCCCTTTTGGGATAGGGAACCCTGTCTGTCTGTCTGTCTAAACTGCTTTGATAACTTTTGTTGAAAAGCAGTATATAAATATTTGTAGTAGTAGTAATAGTTTAGTGTTGTGGTTTTCTCGAAAGAAACGTAGGAGCTGTAATTTGGTGAAGGCGCTGAGAATTTACTGCTAGGGAACCCTAATTGTCTGAAAGTTACACTTCACAGGATTCCCTAAGAAAGAGGGAAATACTGTTAAACTATACCTAGAGATGGGGGGGGGCGCGCGGCGGCAGTGGGGGGAGGGGGGAGAGAGAAGGATATATACAGTAAATGCTAAACAATAAGTCATAGGTTGGCGATAAAGATGGGTCCTAGGTTTCACTACTGCTTTTGTTTTATGTCACAGTTAAGCAACTTCTGTATAATTGAATCTGTAAAATATAATATGCTGTCCAAGAGCGATTTTGGAGGCCCGAGTTCAAATCCCCATTCAGTCATGAAACTAGCTGGGTGACTCTGGGCCAGCCACTTCTCTCTCAGCCTAACCTACTTCACAGGGTAGTTGTGAAGGATCAACTCAAGTATGTAGTACACCACTCTGGGCTCCTTGGAGGAAGAGCGGGATATAAATGTAAATAAATACATACATACATACATTTTCATTTTTATATTTAAAACTGCCACCTATTCAAGATCCAGAGTGGTGGAATGAGAAAAGCTGCTTTTTAAACCCTTCTTGCCAGTAAGTGTTCTGCATGAATCTGACTTTTGCCTTACTTAGTCAATGTGCCCAGAGGCCCAAGTTCATCCTTGAAATGAAGGTTCCACTGTGTGGCATATGATTAATTGCTTTTCCTGTACCGTGGGGCATATCAGCTCTGTGACTGCAGGGTTTTCCCCCTTGCTTTCTTTTTAACACCCCCAACCACTACTCATCTAGAATTGCAACGATGCATGTGATTCTTTCCTTTCCTCTGAGAAGGCATTGTGGAAACAAGGAAGTACATAAAATATCTGTTGTATTTGGGGTAGGGGTGTGCAGAACCCATTCATATCAAACTGGGTTCTATTCGAATCAGCCTCCCAAAAAGGCAGCTGGTCACTGTTTGTTATGGACCAGTTCGACCCAGTTTGAGGGGCTACACTTGTAAAGGGGAATTGGGTGAGGATTTCCCTTTACAAGTAAAGGGGTGGGGGGATCCTTTAAATGTCTTCTAAGGGCAGCCAGCGGACCGGCGAGAGGGCACCTTACCAGCGGTGCTGGTGGGGGCTTCTCTAAAGCCTGGTGCACCGCCATGCTGCTGAGGGGGAGCACCGGGGTTTGGAGGAGCCTCCGCCAGTAAGGCACCCTCTTGCCACCACCCTCGGCTGCCCTTAGAAGACTTGGTGGTGCATTTCCGGCATCTGCAGAGGCCAGAAATGTGCTGTCAACCACAATGCTGTGGGGGGGGGGAATGCACCAGGCTTTAGAGAAGCCCCCACCAGCACCACTGGTAAGGTGCTCTCTCGCCGCTCCGCTGGCTGCCCTTAGAAGACATGTAAAGGATTCCCCCATCCCTTTGCATGTAATGGGGAATCCTCGCCGGATTCCCCTTTACAAGCATAGCCCCTTGGACTGTTGAACTGAATCGAACCGGTTCGACCCAGTTCAGTTGAACAGACTGAACTGCTGGCTGGTCTGCTAGTTCGTGGACCGGTGGTTCGGTTTGAATTCAATTCGAACCGAACCACCAGAAATGGTTCTGTGCACACCCCTTGAAATTGGGGTGGAAATTGCCCCTCATCTTTCATTTTATAGTGACAATATTGTATTAGAGTCACTCACTCTTGAAGGTGACCAGGCTGCCCCTTTGGATCGTACATGAATCTCAATTCGTTCACAACCCTAGCTAGATCAGAAACCCGGCAACTTGTTCAACATGTCAGTTTTAAAAAATGATTTGGAAACATATATATACACACACCCCGCAATATATTATCACTTTTCATTTAATTACAATAAGGTCAGTATTGAGTACTAAGTATTTGATAGCAATATTTTTCAGTCAATAACAAATTTAGGCAAATGCAACTTGTTTCAAATTAGATGCTACCCAGCTAAAAAAAACTAATTATTTGTTTTAGCCATGCTATTGTTGTCTTTAGGTTTTTTTAAAGAGCCTGGCACTGGAAGAATAAGGACCTGCTCAGTGGATACAAAGATGTCACATTCTCTTGCCAGGCGTTGGGGCGAAACCAACCTGGCAAGGAGCACTCTGAAGGATAGATTGAATTTGGCACGAGAAAGAAAAAAGTCCTTGTGGAATTCATGGAATTCTGTGGGTGCTCCTTTGTAACTGAAGCTCCTTTAGTACAGGCACTGTTTGCATGTATGTCTGTAGGTGCTAGCTGCTCAAACCTTGGTCTTTCTAAACAAACAGTTTATTACAGAAGGCATTACAAGGCACCAGGGCACGCTCTTTCAAAAGAAAATCGACCTTATAACAAGCTCTCCTAGAACTTCTCTAGGACCATACAATATTTTTCAGGGAATTATTTTTGTACACAGTAATTTTAACCAGCAGAGGGCATTTGCCACTATATGGAATCAACAGTATCCTTGTTAGTAATGGTGAATCATGCAGCTACTGTATTTCTCCTGGAACAGTGGTTGCAACAGCAGGGTTTATCTTAAGGAGAATATCCTGCCTAGTTTTCCTGATGTGATCTGAGAAAGAAAAGGAAAGGGAAAACTTCAGTTGGTGTATCCTCTTGTCCTTGCATGATGGTAAGCAAGGTTCCATCCATATCACATACGTAGTGGAGGTCCAACATTTGATGATTATCGATATTCACTTGGGAATTGGGATTGTATTGACAATCCCAGGTGGATTTTGTGAATGTCTGACTATAGTATAAAATAAAATTTCCCCTAATGGGGGACATATACTCATGCATTACTGTCTTATGTCCTGGCAGAGAAGGTACAGTATAACAGGGATCCTCAGCGTTGGGCCCCCAGATGTTCTTGGACTTCAACTCCCATAATCCCCAGCCAAAGGCCACTGGGCCTGGGGATTATGGGAGTTGAAGTCCAAGAACATCTGGGGGCTCAATGTTGAGGATCCCTGCAGTATAACACAGAGGGACAGGAAGTGGATGGGAAAGGCCCCCCAAAAATGGAAATACTGTCAATAAGGGTGCCTTGGTGATTTTAGCCAGGAATCCGCTGGTTATCTATTGTCACTTTCTCTACTGCGTCATCAGAGTGTTTCTCAGAGCCAGATATAATGCCTTACCATCAGCAGTTTAATTTGGAAAGTTTTCAGAAACCCCTTTGGCCAGTCAGATCTGCCCGTGTGGTTCAGGTGAGGTTGAATTGGTTCACCATGTGCTGTTCTGTTGTTCTTTTTATAAAGATGGTTGGCGTAATCTTGTTACTTGTTATTTATTAAATTTTCTCAACCCAGCTGCTGAATTTTATGCCACACTTCTTCTCGCAGATAAGAAATCTCCCATCACTCATAATGTTGCCAAATTTTGTGCTGCTGCTCTTAAGATCCGTCAACGGTTGTCTGGCTCAGTTTCCTAGATGCTGGATCAAAATGGCTATTGTGTTGGTGTGCAGGGGTGTAGCTATAATTGAGCGAAAGGGTTCAAAGAACACGGGGCCCCAGCTCCTGAGGGCCCTCCAGCTCCACCCTTCCCTATTTTCTTCATTATCTCCCTCACTCTGGGGGGGTCTCTAGAGAGAGGGATTAATGCGGGTCCCCTCTGCCCTAGCTACGCCCCTGGCGCTCCGAATGCAGCGCCAGCCTTTGTGTAACTGCTGAAGGGGCCACTCCTCTCCTCCCCACGCATGCTCAGGACGGGGGGTGGCAAGACGGCAAGGAGATGAGGGATGCACGCGAGGGTGCCTCCAGGGTGAATGATGCGTTTCGGCAACGGCTGGTCATGAGGCTGCTGGTGGTGGGGGAAGGGAGGGGGAGGCTGAGTGCAAGTGAGCAGGCCGCGTACACTCCCACCCGCCCTGCCGTTTCCTAGCCCCAGCCTGTGATTGGTGCAGGCCTCAGACCTGACGGACCCGAATGCCAGGCCCCAAAAGCGGCAGCTGAGGCAGCTGAGTCCTCTGGCCTCCGCTCGGGCTCCAGCCCACCAAGCGAAGGTGAGAAGGGGGAAAGAGGGTCTCGGGCCGTGGAACGGGGGTCCAAGAAGGACAAAACCGACAGTCAATTTAATCGGGGGGCTGCCAGGCCGCCCGGGCCCCGGCCCAGTCCGCACCCAAGGCCTACGCAGGAAGCCGCCCAGCCTGCCCGCCACGCCCTCCCGCTTTCCCCCACCGTTGCCCCCAGACCATGCGGCCCAGATGCCAGGAAGGTGCCTGGACCCCGGGCTCTGCCCTGTTGCCGCTGCTGCCAGCTGGGGCTGCAGCCGGGTCCAATGGCAGGAGACAAAATGGCAGCCGCGGCCCCCTCAGCAGTGCAGCTCTGGCGGGGCACCTTTCTCGGGTTATTCAAGTAAAGACAATGTTTTAAGTTTTGAAACTCCTGTAAACTGTTCTGCTTGATATACTTGATATACCGCAAATGGTTGCAAACAGGAGAGGTTGGCTTGCCAGCAGCAGCCCGGCCTTCCATGCATGTCTAGTCTGGGAAGCGAGACAGCCCTGGCACTGACTGGGTTCCTTTGGGGCTCTGCTGCCCATGGGAGTTGTCAGGGCTGCGGTCCTCAGTCTGCCGGCTTCAGATGTGGTTGTTTCTGGGGCGGGCGGGGGAGACCTTGCGGAACCTTAAAGACTTGACAGATTTACTGGCGTAAAAACTAGTGCCCGCCAAATGGAGCTTCAAGGCTCCGTTCAGCCAGACCATGCCCCCGCGTCTGACGTCAGGGGCGGGGTCAGCGGGGCTGCGGCAGCGGCCATATACAGACCACAGCCGGTCCTGCTCCACCATTGTTGGTGTGTATTGTTTGACTGAATTCTTATCTGAATATAGTACTATTGGTTGCTTCTATGTCTGACCAATGACCGTAATAAAGCTGTTCAATAAGTGCTGCTTCGGGGCTACATGCTGGATCTGGATATCAGCCTGTGTCTAGCCTTCTACAGAGGGAGAGAGCTGGCTTGCTGACGGTGCTTAAAATGTCCTGTTCAGCAAGTTAACATTGGCTACAAAGTCAGCATCTTTCTGGAAATGCGAGCAGAGGCTTGTCTCATGATAGGTTGGTAAACGTGCAAGAAAGATGTTGTTTGTGATCCTGCTGGACTCCTTCGTTGTTCACAAGCAGAAAGGAACCCTGGCAGTGGTTGCAGATTCGAAGGGGCATTCGTGTCACTCCTGTCTTCACATTTCCAGTCACCTTGGAAGGCACCATTGAAACTTGAATGGAAGAGAATCAGTGCAGTAAAAAGCTCCATAGCCCAGAGGACAAAATGTCGGGCAATAAACGATGCTGAAGATAAGAAATATTGGGATTGTTTGAGTATTTGGAGCGCTTCATGTGTATCAGTGGCTTTCAGACATTCTTCCTTCAAATAATCCCTTCCACATTATCTGATCTCCTGGAAGTTTTTCACACCTGACTTTTAGTTCGCATCTCCTCCAGAATGGAGTTGTGCGTTCACATATTGGCCAGATTTACCCCCAAATCCCTGCAAGCTATTGGGGAGCACTTCACACACAATTTAGGGATTTCATCCCATGTTAGAGTGTAGCCCAATCTATATCCAGAGTAAAAAAATTCACTTTTTGCGTTGGGTTTTGGGGGCAACTTAGAACTTGCGGTAAAGCCTGCTGTCTGGGAAAGCTCCTGGGGAATGCCTGTACATCTACCACAGAACCGGTATGTGTTTTGGGAGATTCTAGGGTACACATACAACTCATGTGTGGCACTGGCCACCACTGCAGGGCCTCACTGATACTGCTTGTAAACTGAAAGTGTCTTTTAGTGTGTGCCCAACATTGTTTGTGGCTGAGTATTGCAGGAAGATCTGTCTTGGTAAGCAAACTATCTTAGGGGGTTTTGCCTGTTGCTGATCTTATAACTGAGCAAAGAGGCATATTTTTAAAGTGGTGATTCTTTTTATTGTGCAGGGAGAGAGCAACTGGCCCTGTCCATCCCCAGCACATCATTGCTCTAGTGGCTGTTGCTGGTGTCTGTCTTATATTTCTTAGATTGTGAGCCCTTTGGGGACAGGGAGCCATTTTATTTATTTATATCTATATAAACCCCCTTAGGAACTTTTGTGGAAAAGCAGTATATACATATTTTGCTGTATTCATATCAAAGATTACTTGATAAGCTCTCAAACAACTGGGTTTCCTAAAACACCACTGACATACTTTATCTCAATAATCCTTCTAGCCCTGTAAAGGTAGATCAGTATTATCATCTTCATATTACAGATGAAGGGTCTAAAGTCTGCTCTGGCTCCCAGATTATCTTCCAGGCAAAACTCAAGGTGCTGGTTTTAATTTACAGAGTTTTAATCAGCTTAAGCCTGTGTGAACCATGGCAAATTCTCCAAGCCTGGGTAGTCCAAATCTGGGTGATTCTGCTTCCAGCCCTTGATCTTAACCCAGGTTAGTGTAGAATAGGAGCCCCCGGTAGCTCAGGTCATTGATCATGTGTCTACTTTCCCCGGGTTTTGCAGGTCCCAGACTCTGACTGCCATGTTTGTCAAAGAGTGGTGTGGCTAGAGGGGCTGTGATCTGTGAAAGTACCACTCTGCATACTCTATGATTGCTTACTCAAAATGGTTTGAATGGGGTTTGTCCCACTTCCTTCCCTCTCGTGTCCAATTAGAGATTTCCTCCTGGCAGCATGGAGCACACTGGGAGGGCTTCCCCAGTGCTTGGAGGCTCTCCCCCCCCCTTTTTTTTTTCAAGCTCCCAGCTGCAGCAATGGAAAATGTGACTGAGGTTCTTGCCTGGGAGGGTGGCTTGCAGAGCCAACTGGAGGTTCTACTTGCTTGCCTTAAATAGGGTAAGAACTCTTCCCAGCCCCGAGCTACACTCTTCTGATCGTGTGTAAGGGCCCCTAGTGTTGTAGATGCATACAGGTGTTTGTACACATGCACATGGTGTTTGTGTGAATGACTGTGTTTGTGTGAATGTGTGTGTGAATTTCTTCATTTAAAAAATCAACCTTGGTACAGGGCAGATCCTCTCAAATGGAGGGTACAGGTTGGAAGTGGACTTCTGTTTCTACGTTGAACATATCATATGAATGACTGCATGTGCCTATACTGTACACAGTACATGTGTTGAGCACAGCATGTGAACAGAGCTTCTATATCTCCTTCTTTTTTGTCCTATAATGATCACCAAGATCCACTAAGGGTGCCTGCTTGATATTATGTATTTGCCATTCTGTCAACAGGGAAAGGGCTCTCACACAAGTTGCTCTTGGTGCCCCCCCCCATTATAAAACTTGCTCCCACTGCACATTTGCCAGAATTGAAACCTGAATACCTTTTGGAAGCCTTTTTAGACCTCCTATTTTGGGCTCAGGGTTAACAGAAAGCAGGTCATGGGAAACGTTTAACTGAGTTAGGTGGTATCTTATTTTCCGCAGTTGTCATCCTAAACAGCGGGTTATGCACTACTCATGCCTCAGGAAGACAGGAAGTAGAATTTCAAAGTAGATGGTGCTATCCGGTAGTAAGGCTGGAGGCGCCAAATCCCCAGTTCCATTCCTATCTCATCTCAGGGAACATCGTTTTTGAGAGAACTCTCTTCAGCCCACATTCAGGCCTGTTTCTCTCCCATCCTCCCTCCTCTATTCCTGCCCTCCCCCATTTTGCCAGGGTGGGAAGGGAGTCAAATTTTCATTACTTACTATAAACTCAAAACATTATTTCAGTTTACTTAATTTGTTCAATTGGCTCCATTTATTCTTTCATTTCTTTAACTTGGATTTCTGCCACCGTCCTTGGCTTTTTCTCCCCACTCCCGATGGAGCTCTCTCATGCTGGGGATTTATTGGGGGGTTCTCTCCAGTGTTCCCTCTAACAGGGATTACCAGATGTTGACAACTACAACTCCCATAATCCCCAAACAAAAGCCATTGCAACTGGGGATTCTGGGAGTTGTAGTCAACAACATCTGGGAATCCCTGTTAGCGGGAACAATGGTTCCCTCTCAGAGGTTCCCCACTCGGGAAGCAAAACCTCTCCCAGAGAGGAAGGAAAATGTACTCCTTGCCTCCGCAGCAAGAAACGCTCCTGCTCTCCCTTGCCTGCCGATCCCAGCAGCATGCCGATTCCTGCCACCCCATTAACCGAGGCTTCTTCACCCTCTGTGGTGGAGGAGCTGCCTCGAAAGTCTTCAAAAAAGATGAAGTGCCTAAAGGAGGAGAGCGATAAAGCTGCCAACAAGCCTAAGCAACCATGGGAACGTGTGGAAAAAAACACAAAAGGAAAATGAAACTGCCAGTAGCCGGACTTAGCGAATGGCTACTCCTCCAAGCGTTCTGCCAGCAGCACTTGCCTAAATGCCTCCCGGCCCCCATTCTACAGATACAGAGCGGCACAGGCATTGCAGCACTTCCAACGGGTGCCCCTTTCACGCCCGTGCCAAAGTTACCTAGCACTCCACAGGGGGAGGGGGAACCTGGCCCACCAGTCATTCCTGATAGACTGGCATCTGTGGTGATGATTATCTTATCCAGAGGGAACAGAAGAAGACCTTGAAGCATCGCCAGAGAGACCCACCAATGGAAGGAGTGTCGGCCATTTGGAGGGAGTGGGATTAGCTTGTGGGTTCTGGACATGATCAGATCTTGGAAGGGAAGTAATAACCATTGGATGGGGTGAGAGTGCCAGTGTGCCCAGGGAGTGCACTCCAGGCAGGATATCATGGAGCCCAGAAGCTGGGCTAGAAGCATAAGATCCACCGAGGAACTGCTGAGGAGGGACAATACCAGAGCTGAAATCTTATCCCTGTGATCTGGGGGGCAGGGAAACTATTGGTGTTGAACAGGGCTCCGAGGTGCTGAAGGGACTGGGAGGGGAGAATGTGGCTCTTCTGAAAGTTTATCAGGAAACCGTGAGCCCTGAGTAGATGGAGGGTTTTCTGGACATCCTTCTTTGCTTGATGGAGGGAGGACGAGCGGATTAGAAGGTCATCTGAAAATGGGTATATATGGACAGCCTCCGTGTGCATGTGGGTGATCAGAGCCACCATGATCTTGGTGAAGACTTGTAGGGCGGAGGAGACCTTGATTGGCATTGCTCTGTATTGGTAGTGCAAGTTGTTGATGCAGAATCTGAGGAACTTGCGATGGGATAGATGGATTGGAACAGGTAGGTACGCCTCTGATAGGTCTGTGGAGGCAAGGAACTCTTGGTTGCGAATTGCCTCCTTGATGGTGCAAAGTGACTCCCATCCTGAAAGGACAGTTTCCTAATGAAATAGTTCAGATTCTTTAAGTCTAGTACTACCCTCCATGAACTATCCTTCGGTACCAAAAATATAACTGAATAGATGCCCAGCCATCTCTCTGTTGGAGGGACAGGTGTGACGGCCCTGGATTTGGATCAGGTGTTGAATTGCCAGAGACATCTGCCGCACTTTCATTGGATTCTTGAAGGTTGGGGTAGATGTGAAGGTGTTCAGGAGGTCTGGAGTTGGTATTAAATTATTATTTTTGTTTACACAGACAGGTGTTATTGACTGGTTTGTTTTATCCAGTCATCGAGTCCTTCCCAAGGACTTGTTATTGTTATAGTTGTTGTTGTTGTTGTTGTTGTTATTAATTCAATTTCTATACCGCCCTTCCAAAAATGGCTCAGGGTGGTTTACACAGAGAAATAACAAACAAATAAGATGGAACCCTGTCCCCAAAGGGCTCACAGTCTAAAAAGAAACATAAGATAGAACACCAGCAACAGTCACTGGAGGTACTGTGCTTTCGGTGGATAGGGCTAGTTACTCTTCCCCTGCTAAATAAAGAGAATCACCACGTTAAAAGGTGCTTCTAACCCTAACCCTCACTAAGAAGCAGCAGCTACATGATGTCCGTTCAGAACACCATCCTTGCATCCAGAAGTCCTTCTACCAATTGGATTTATCAGGCCACTTGGGCAGCATTCTCTAGGTGGGCACATAGGAAGCACATTTCCCCTATCTCCGCTGAAGTTCCTGAAGTTCTTGCCTTCCTCCAAGAAGGTCTAGACATCAACTTACGCCCCAACACCCTTCATAGCCAGGTTTCTGCTCTTTCATTGGTCTTGAACCTTAACCTGCTGGGTTCTTCCTTTCTTCACCCTCACCTCAGATGTTTCCTGAGAGGGGCCAGCAACCTGGCTCTCCCCCACCCCCATACATAGATACTTCTCCTGGGACCTCAACAAAATGCTGAACACTTTTACCCAGGAGCCTTTCGAACCTCTAGGCTCGATACCTCTGAAACTCCTCTCCTATAAAGTTCTCTTCCTCATGGCCATAACTTCAGCTCACAGAATATCGGAACTGGGGGCCCTTTCAGCACAAAAAGATCTCTGCACCTTTCAGCAGGATGCCATCATCCTCCACCTGGACCCTACGTTGATTCTGAAGATTGAATCCCCCTTCCATAGGTCTCAAGACATCGTTCTCCCCTCCTTTTGTCCTTCCCCCATCCATCCAAAAGAGAAACAATGGCACACCTTGGATGTCCAAAGAGCTCTACAGATCTACTTAAGATGCACTAAACACCTTCGATGTTTCCATTCCCTTTTCATCTCCTTTCACCCCACATCCATAGGGAATAAACTCTCTAAGGACACCCTCACTAAATCTGGGCCACTATCTCCTTGGCATACGAATCTCTCCGACTTCCCGTTCCAAATGGCATCACGGCCCACTCCACTCATAGTGCCACTACTTCAGCTGCCTTCTCTGCTAACGCCCCTTTACATGTTATTTGCTAGGTGGCCTTCAACATCTCCATTTATTACACATCCACCTCCACACACCCCCCCCCAGCCATTCTCTTCTGCTTGGGCATGTCCTGTTGTTTAGGATGACCTCAGAAAACTGCGGAAAAAGAAACATTTGTCTTACCTGTGAAGGGTTCATTTGTGCAGTGTCTGAGGTCATCCGGCCCACCCGTGGATGTCTACTTCTTCTCCATGGGACTAGGGGCCAATTGTGGGAGGTGGCTGACTCCTAGGGTATTAGATTTACCTCCTTCTCTGTTACTGTATCCTTTGTTCTCTCTGTGCTAGGCTGATATTCTCTCTCTCTCTCTCTCTCTTATACACACACACACACACACACACACACACACACACACACACACACACGTTCTCTTTTGTAGCCTGGACTCTATACCTGGCTCGACAGTCTGGTCGACTGGGGGTCTGGCACCTCCAGCCTAACTACTGGATATTATCATCTACTTTGAAATTCTACTTCCTGTCTTCCTAAGGCATGGTTGGTGCACAACCTGTTGTTTAGGATGATCTCAGACACTGTGAAAAAGAACCTTTCACAGGTAAGACCAGTGTTTCTTTCTGTCTTCCTGATTATATATATATAAATTGCATACATATATGTTTGTTTTTGGTTGCCTTCAGGATGAGATGAGTGATACATCCAGATAAATAAGGTTAAAGAATAGTGGCTTGCCTAAGCCTAGATGGTGGGTTCATGACTGATCCGAAATTTGAACCAGGGACTTCCTGGTTTGTAGCTCACACTCTTAGTCACTACTCTAGATGCAAAGAATCCTTCAGAAATATCTTTGTCATGTAGTTGTTGTTCCAAACAAATAAAATCTTTATTGTTAAATGTAATATTTCACAATAAATGAATTGCAGCATTTCACAACGCCCAGAAGCAGCACTTGTTTCTGGGGCCAGCTATTTACAACCCAGGTATGCCTATGCTTGCATCAGATTGGGGGAAATGGCAGTAAAAAAGGAGCATGGGAGAGGAGTAGAGAACTCTTCCTCCCTCCCATCTGTTGCTTTCTTCCCCTTCTCTCTAAACTCTCCTTTTCTCTTAGCCAAGCACAGTTCCAGTATTGGAGTTTAATGGTAAAGTGTGCCACCAAGTCGATATCAACTCCCTGGCAACCACAGAGTCCTGTGGTTTTTCTTTGGTAGAATACAGGAGGGGTTTACCATTGCCATCTCCTGCGCAGTATGAGACGATGCCTCTCAGCATCTTCCTGTATCGCTGCTGCCCAATATAGGTGTTTCCCATAATCTGGAAAACATACCAGCGGGGATGCAAACTGGCAACCTCTGGCTTGCTAGGCAAGTCATTTCCCCGCTGCACCATTAGGTGGTTTTAGCTGAGGAGAAAAACACCTTGTGGGATGGGGAGACTGTGGAGAACTGTTGTGGTCGAGGGAGACTCCTAAACTCCTCAGCTGCACATAAGCTCCAGAGCTCTAGTCACACATTATGTTCAAATTACATAGAATCAGTCTACACCTGTACACATATGCACATATGTACAATTATTCACATGTTCAACACATGTACAATACCCATATTTACCCAAATAGAAGGTGACTCTAAATAAATCGATATGTCAGCGATGCAATGCACATCACATAGTAACTCCAAACTCTCAACAAAAAGGCCAAATGGTACCCACTAAAATATCTATTTTAGGGATTGAAAACCTACAAAGAAGGAAAATCAAGGAAGCATTATTTATAGAGAAATTGAGACCTGACATTAATGCTTGGGAGGCACTGACCGATGCTATGAAGTTTATTAGCCTCTGAGGAGAATCAGGTGTTTCCCCTTTCTCTCTCCCCACCCCCTCGTTCATTATCTCTCTGCCAGTCAGGAAACTGTGTGTTATCATGTCTAAGGAATTTAACGGCCGGGCAACCAAGGTTTTCATTTGTTTTAGCTAAACTCAGGATGGTGTGCACACCTAAACGTCTTTAAGTTTTTATGTTTACCAACTTTTAGTTTTTCCTTTTGTGTGCAATAAAAAGGTTGTTTTGTTGAGATGACTCTGAATTTAAGATAACCCCCTGATTTCTAACATCAAGTAACTTGGGGGGAAAACTTAGAATTGGATTCAGGTAAATACAGTAGTACACTTCTTATCTGCAGCCTGCAATTGACAGGGCCTGTGTCCAGGTTCACTTTAAAAATTAATGCATGTACATTCATTCACACAAAAGTATGTACATGTGCACAGACACTTGTATGGATGTACAACATAATGTCTGAATAGGGCTCAACCATTCCTATTTACCAGGAAAGGTCCTTATTTTCTAGAATCGGTTCCTGGTAAATTACTAGTCCTATTCACACATTATGTTCAACATGCACATTGTATGCATGTGCAGATCTGTACACTTATTCACACATTGAGCTGGTTTGGATGAGCACTGAAATCCACAATGGTGCCCATGGGAGAAAAAAAGAGTGATCTTCATCCTCTACACAGTTAAGAGGCTTTGCTCTGCTCCCTTCCACCTGTGCGTCCTCTGGAGAGTAGCCACTCATCTCTCGACAGTCTTTGATTACGCAGTTGCACGGTTCAGAAGCTGTTTGGTTGAATGGTGTGAGCGTTCTAAACTTTGTCAACCAAAATTAGGATTACATTAAAAAAAAAAAAATCTTCTCGTAATGATATCTATATATCTTCTGACCTACCAAGGTGCATGCTACTATACCATTCCTGTATTGTGACCTGACCTTGTTTTTGCAGTTCCAGAAGGCAGCAAAATCTGGAGTGATTCCTTGGTGATCTTCATTTTGACATGGTGAACCACCAGTTGTGGAACTCTGCCATGGGTGTGCGAACTGGCTCAAAATCGAGCCAGTCTGAACTCTAACCGGTTCAGTTAAAAGGCTCGAGTCAGGTTCGGTCCGAGGTCGAGCCGAACCACTCGAGCCCAGCTCAAGGGTGGCATGGGGCTTCCCTAGGTGTAGCTGGCTGTACTCAAGTTGGCGGTGGCTGCGGCAGCTCTCCCTATCCCCACCAGCCTCCCATTGAGTGACCCTGGCTGCCTTTTGCCCATCTAGGGCGTCTGTGCATGTGTGGAGACCTTCTTTTTTTTACCCTTTCATGTGAGCTATCCGCACGTGGGTAATGTGCGTGCACAGAGGTTTTTAAAAGGCCTACATACACACACACGGGCCTGAGCCAGGCAAAAGCTGGCCAAAGACCTTCGGCGGGAGGGGGAGTGCCAGCCAGTGCTGGCACTGCAGCCAGTGCCAACTTGAGAACTTCAATTTACAACCAGCTACACCTAGGGAAGCCACCGAATGGCGCAGCAGGGAAATGACTTGACTAGCAAGCCAGAGGTTGCTGGTTTGAATCCCCGCTGCTATGTTCCCAGACTATAGGAAACACCTTTATCGGGCAGCAGTGATATAGGAAGATGCTGAAAGGCATCATCTCAGACTGCGCGGGAGATGGCAATGGTAAACCCCTCCTGTATTCTACCAAAGGCAACCACAGGGCTCTGTGGGCGCCAGGAGTGGACACCGACTCGACAGCACACTTTTCCTTTACCTTACACCTAGGGAAGCCCACCGCTGCCCTTGAGCAGGGCCCAAGCTGGGCTGGGTTGGAGTGGGGCAAAAAAACGGTTTTGTGCACATCCCTCAACTCTGCTCTACCTAGTCAGCCTGACTGAATGCAGAAAAAGTCACTGGATGGGATTTTGATAATGGCTTCTATTGGAGTGTCTTACAATTATTGGGGATTTTTTTTTTTTAAAGCCAACTTATTGCAATGAGAGGGAAATCAAAGCTGCTTATCGGGAGGGGTGTGTGTGTGTTTCCAACAGCACCATAGGAATGTGAATGGTTTATCAGAATAGGCCTTATGTTTTTGCCTTTGGCAGTACTGGAAAATGAGAGCCATGAAAAGGAATTGTTTTTGCAAGGAAAGAATAGAGAGAAAATAATGCTGTGATCCAGGATGGCCTTCTTTCATATAATGCAGCTTGCCAACTGAGATGTGCATGGTGGGACTCATAGGCCCTGGTTTGTATCCCACTATTGTTGGAGTACGGTTGGCTAGTATACAGGTTTCAGTGGTAATGCTTAGGTGATAGAACTCCCTAACTTTGGGAGATCTGTCCAACTTTTTCCCTTGTGGCATTTTAACATAAGGTTATAAGCTTTGTGTTTCCCAGATCTTCAATTTGCCTCAGTTGCAGAAGCAAATTATTTTGTTTTGTTGTTATTTTGTTACTTTTGTTTCTAGTCTATGTTGTGTTTTTATGTTTTCCCAGCTGATGGAAGCTGCCTTGGACTTCTTTCCAAGATAGAAAAGCAGGAATATATAACACTTATAATGAAGCAATTGTGTTAAAACTGCCTTTTTAAGCATGCAGTCTACTGTCTAAGTACCTGGCTAGGCCAGTGTCTGTCTTGAGGAGAAATCCCTGTTTGTGGGAAGCCCTTGGCATTATATTTGAGCCTTGGCTGGTAGCCTTAGGCAGGTTAATCAAACAATGGGGCAGATAACTGATACCTTGAGGTCACAGGTAAACATGCAAAGACTGTAAACAGAGCTGATTCACCTGACTGGTAGGGAGGCAGCTGAGGCCACGCCCAAGACGACAAGGTTTCAGGTTTCTTTCTCATTGTTTTGTTTGCACCAGACACACACGGGATAGCTCAGACTGAGAATAGGCGTGTGTTGTCAGTGTGGGCTGCTGAACTAATTTATTCCTGATCCTTTTTCTTTATCATTCAATTTTTTTTTCTTTTGGTTTTCACAAGACAGACAGAACATAACCAATTGGAGCTCAAAGAAACATTTTCATTTATTGTAAGCCGATTGCAAATAAATGAAAGGTAAGTGCCTTCAAAAGAAACAAATTTTATTGTTGCAATTTTATGTATACAAGCGGCCCTCATTATCCATGGTTTCAACAACTGCGGTTTCACATATCTGTGGATGGGTATCTGTGGATGTGGATGACCCAGTCTATCTATCCATGGTCTAAAAAATAGGCAGAATTCTCCTATTCGCTGTTTTGAGTGGCCGGAAATGACCTGGAAATGATTCCGATGTCATTTCCGGGCATCATTTTATAGTGCAGAGCCATTTTGTGCATCTTTAAAAAAAAAAAATCCCGCAATTTTTCACGAAAAATCAGAGGAATTGCGGTTGGGAGGGGATCATTGCTGGAGACCTGGAGAAACAAGGTACAATACTTTAATTTATCTTATTTCTGCCTCCTCCCTGCTGTTTTAGCCCTTTTTGTGTGTATAGTAACCTAACCCCTGGATTCCCCTAGGAGTAAGTTTTTGTTATTCACAGTTTCCATATTTGTGCCTATAGGCAAGAATGGAACTCCTACGAATAAGGAGGACCACCTATATAGCTCTACTAGTGTAATATAGGCCTGCACAGCTCATGAGCCACCTGTGAGTTTTTGATGTCAGCCTGAGACTGCAGCAACAAGGCAGGTTGTCAGTCATCTGGCAGGTGGGTAGGCTAGTGAACTGAGTAGAACAAAGTCTGACCTGACCTGCTCTTGCACCATTAATGTCTTGATCTGCAGAAATTAGCAACTGAAAACCACAGGGCTCTGTGGACTCCAGGAAATCGACTTGACGGCACACTTTACCTTTAATGCTGTGAAAAGCTTCATCTGCTGATTTCTGTACATGTAGTAATTGCTGTTAAAGGCACTAACGCAGGCTGGGCTATCTTTTGTGTTTTGTTTTTCCCTGGTCAGCTGATCATCTTACATGTCAGCTAAGTTTTGTGAACTTGCAATGTGCCTGACAATCTGCCCAATTTTTGCAGTCTTGGGCAAGCAGCCGGATTGAAGATTTTTCATGCTCCTAATGTACCAAGACCCATCTCTGGTGGACTGGTACAGCTTGATGACTCCCAGATTGTGTAGGCCTGATGTAATGTAAACCAGAAGGTCAAGTTCCTGCCCTGAGGAGCTTACAATCTGCATTTCAACACTGAGGGAGATTGCTACAAGTGAGGACAGAAGGAAGAAGGAACAGGACAGAGAAATAACTTGGCATAACCCTTCTCTTACTCATTTTGATGGAAGAGTTATCCACAGTATCTTGGTCTCAGATTTCAGTTGCCTCTGCAGAATAATTGACAGAGTTCTGAATTTGCTTTACGGGTTGAAAGTGAATTTGAGGAGTTGCAGAAACAATGAGTAGAAACCCATTATCTGAAACATTTTTTTTAATGTTTCAAATGTCAATGACCAAACATGCAAAAAGAGTGCAAAATGTATGAAGGGCTCCCTGGGTCTTAATGTATATTATTTATTTATCTATTTAACATGTTTATATATCTCCCAAAACTTATGTCTGTGGGTGGTTTTGGTTGCTTGTTTTTCATCTTTTTATGTGTCTCTGGTTGATGAGGAGTGTCAAAGCTATAACTATGCGGATGTTGCTAAATTACATGTATTTCGTGAGGCAGTTTCAGACTGTTAAGCAAAAACAAACAAACCCTGGGTTTGTTAGCACCACAAGATGAATTTAATTCTGAACTGCTCCTTCATTGATATGTTGGGAATAGAATGGTTTTTGAGTATATCCAGGCATTGATAAACCATAGGCGTAATCTTGTACCAGTCAGTGTACAGAAGGGCAGAGGAAGAAATATTGATCCTTCTTACAGTGGCCTTCCTTGCAGGAAGCCAGCCGTGAAGGCAACAGCCACTCCCTTTCCTTGCCCCTCAACAACTGGCATTCAGAGCTTTTCTTTTGTTGGAGTTAAAGCTGTGACAACCGCTGTACACCACTACTGCACATTTCTGGGTATTGGCTTGGTTTTAGATCAGTGTTCTTCATTGTAAGGCCTTGAAGCCGGCGGTGGTCCCCATCAATCTTAAGTGCGGTTCCTTGTCTAATTATTTGTTGGGCCTGTGTGAAGCGTTGCCCAGAGCAGATTACAGTCTGTCTAGCACCATTCAGAAGCACCCATTCCCACCATGCAGTGCAGCGCTTTGCCCAGCGCTGGCAGGGGGCGCTGCTGTAAGGGGAATGGAGTTCTCTTGGAAGGTGTGTTCAGAGTGCTGGGAAGTGTAGCCCTTCCCAGAGTTTCCCCCACAGAGCTCTTAAGAGAGGGCTCTGTCTATCATAGAGGGCCCTCCCTGCACTGAGAGAAGTGCCCTACTGTGCAGAGGTCAGCACAGTGGGATACAGCTCTCACCCTGAAGGTCTTTTGTCAAAGTAGCCGCTGCTTGAAAAATAGTGAAGGTCGCAGGTCTGTATCAAAGCTGCCTGCCTGCAAAACAAAACAAAGTAACTAATTAACTAGCACATCAGGGCTGTGCTAGAACGCCTTGCTAGGGATATGCATGGAACTGGCGGCGGGGTGGGGGGGATACCTTTAAGGATGGGGGAGGGTGCGTTTCCCCTGCTGGTGCTCCCTTGGAAACCGGACGGGCAGGGTGGCAGCGTACCTCCCTGCCGTCCCATTAGGGGCAAGGAGAGACAGTTGTCTGGGGGCCCACTGCCTTGGGGGCCCCCCCAGAGGCAAGTCCCATGACTGACTGACTCCCCCAGCTGCGCACCCACCCGGATTTCCTTCAGTTGTATTCATCCTCCGAAATTGATGCGAGTGTTAAGACCTAGAGCTACCAGAACAGCATGTCTTTCTCTAGTACCAATAAATGACTTGCATCGTCCACAATTTACAAAACCTTTTTAAAGATAATTTAGGATGATGCTCTATTGAGGGACATAGGAGATATATATATATAACTATGCTTTTTGTTACCATTATTCATCTTCATTTAAGATTTCTTTACTTCATGAGCTGAGCTTCAGTGAGGGGGGGGCATTTTAAAATCTTTTCTCTGGGCCCACTCCAACCTTGCTACACCCCTGCGCCCCATCCCCTCTTCGGTCTGGAAGTAACCGGAAGTAGCATGTGCGAGTGTGACTTAGGGGTTAATTTTCATGTATCCGTGGGTCAGGGGTGGCTGGAAATGACTCTGAGATAATTTCTGGCTGCAATTTTGAGGCCAGGAGCCTGGAAATGGCTCCTTTTGAAGAAGAAGAAAAAAACGCAGGAAAAAAACATGATTTGGGGCTGATTTTTTGCTATTGCGGGGCATTGCTATGTTGCAATGCATCATGGTAGGGCACTTGCCCCCTGCATTTTTAGGGCTATCTCCCCCCTTTTTTGAACATTTCCCCAATCTCCGGGAACCTAATCCCCCGCAATCCCATTGCCCCAATTCCTCCATACTTGTGGTTTCCATACCTGCGGTAGCCGCAAAGAATACTGCGAATACTGAGGTTCTCCTGTTTTTCTACAGCCTGAGGAGGTCATCCTCCAATAGTATGGGTTGTGGACTGAGCATGCTCCAAAGACAGGACCAAATTAGAACTGAAGGTGTGGATAGCTTCCTGCCTGGGAGGTGGCAAAGCCCAGTTCCGGTCCTTTCTTGCTCCAGTGAACAGGTCTGTGCAGTTGCTCCTTGAATTTTATTGCGCAAAATTATTTTTGCTGGCTAGCATTCCGTTTTAACCTTGCTCCCTTCTTCTTTTCCCTATCGAAGGAAGCTGAAATTTAGTTTAAAAAACAAAACAAAAACCCCTCTAAATTCCTGATTGTGTCTGGATTTGGCCCAGATCTACTTTCATTTTTGGTCTCTTCCTCGTGCTGCATGATGCAGCGTTCTCACCCTGGAGCCCTGTTCGAGGGCTCTTTAGCTGAGGGGCTGCATTCTGATTGCAGAGGTGGATCGCTCTTGCACAGCTCTCCCTTGACTAACAAATGAACCTCCTCTGCCTCTCCTGACTCTCTCTTCCACACGCGAAACCCCAGTAGTTCTCAGCGGCTCTCTGGAGGCCCCTAAAAAGGCACACAAAAAAGCAAGGAAAAAGACCATGCACCTAGAGGGTGCTAAACGACCGAGCGGCTCGTCTTAAAAAAAAAAAAAATCAAAATGCTTGGCGACGGCTTCTGCTGTTCGCCTGAACAAGCCGCTTCTGCTCCAGGCAGTTTGGTAAGTACGCCTGCCATGCCACTTGCTGGTTTTGGAGCCCGTAAACACTGATCAGCCACTGGAGCAGGGCAATTGGCCCCAACTGTCTCCGATCCCTTCTCTTGCCCTGCTTGAGGAGTTTATTGAGTCTCCAGCTTGGCCAACAGAGCCTGCTCCTTCTAAGCTTCCTGTACCTAATACGGAGACTCCCGTGGAAGCAGAACAGTCTGTTCTGCTTCCACGGGAGAACAGCTAACATCCTGTTCTCTTTAAATGGGAGATAACCATCTCTTCTCCTTCAAGTGTCAGGAAATCTGATTGTTAAATTCCTTTTTACTGGGTAAAGAACTCACCTAGTATATTCATAGTTACAATGCATAACATGGGATTAAGAAAGATGTTGTAATTTAGCCTTAAGCATTGCTTGGCAAAGCACTTGACCCAAGTCATAATATGCTTTTGATTTAAAGAGAAACAGCTAATCCATCTAATGCAGCACGGCATGTATTCCCACCCTACCACCTTGCCTTCAAGGACCTGGCAGCTTACCTTCTTTGGTAGCTTCCTAGTTTGATTACTGCAGTGTGTTTTCTGTGTGGATGCCCTTGAAGGCTGTTGTGAAACTTCATTTGGCCAGAAAGTAGTTGCCCAATGATTGACTGGAGTCAGCCATACTAAAGTTCTCCACTGGTTGCTCAACAGTTTTCAAGTACAATTGAAGGTGCTGGTGTTGTCTATTCTAAGCCCTTAAATAGCCTGGGCTCAGGATTTTTCAGGGATCAACACTACCCCTTATTGCTAAGGAGAGTATAGCAGAATTATCAGAGTTCCAGATAGCAGATTTATCAGAAGTTAAGCTGGTGTCTCCAACTTTCCATTCTTGGGCAAGGTGCTTGAACGTGTTACGAGTCTTCAGCCAAGAGTTCCTGGGCAGCTGATTAGCTAGATCAGTTTCAATCTGGATTCAGAACTGGTTGTGCAACAGAAACAGCTTTGATCACCATTGTACAATCTGCTCTGGGAACTGGTCAGCGGGAGTGCATCCCTATTAGTTCTGTTAGACCTCTGAGTAGTTTTTTAAAAAAAATTTAATGTCCTTGACCTCCTGGACTGCCTAGCTGAGATGGAGCTTGGGACCACTGTTTTGCAATTGTTCTGGTTCTTTTCTAGAGGGACAATTCCAGTAGGTGGTGCTGTGGGACTGATGTTCGATTCTTTGACCATTGGCCTATGGAGTCCAAAAGGGTTTCCTCTTGTCCTCCATGTTGTTTAGCATCTACATGAAACTGCTGGGGGATGTCATCTGGAAGCTGGAGGTTCAGTGTTGCCACAGGTTCAGTCTGGGTGATAGTCAACACACTCTCTCTCCCTCCTACTATATTCCTGAGAAGCTGTTGAAGTTTTGAACCATTGTGATGGGTAACAGACTGGATGGGGATGAACAAATCAAAGCTTAAACAACACAAAAACAGAGATTCCCCAGGACAGTAAAGTCTGGGAATTGGAGCACAGCCTGCTTTGCATGGGTAACCACCCACCGCCCTAAAAACTCAGATTCACAGTCCGGGAGTATTCCTGAATTCAGCATGAACCTGACCATGGCCAGGAGTATTTTTGCCCAACTTTGGTTGGTGTGCCAACTTCACTAATTCCCAGAGATATCTGATCTGGCCATGGTAACACACACCTCAGTTATAGCCCATCTAGATTACTGAAGCGAGGCTGCCTCAACCTATATGGGACTGCCTTTGAAAAGTCTTAGGAAATTGCAGTTGATTTGGAATACTGCAGCCAGATTGCTGATGGGCTGTATGTTGAGAGCACCCTTATTGCAATAGCTGCATTGGCTTCCAATCTGAGCTCAACTCAAATTACTGGGTTTGACCTTTTAAAGCCATAACATTTTTTTAAACCCTTCAAAAAGCTATAGCTGAGGCTACACCATGACGTCTCCACCTATAGCTTAATGTACAATATTATACTTTCTGCCCAAAGGTTGACTTAAGTCAAAATGGGAGGACTGAGGAACAATGGCAAGCTCCCAGCCTTGCTGAACAGCAGGACCAGCAAGACTGCTGGATTCCTGCTCCAACCCAATCAAGTCATAGCAACCACTGTTCCATGCTAGTAGCATTCCACCCAGTAGCTCCATGTGGGTTATTCTAAATGAAGGAAGCGGCATGCTGCATGGAAGTGTGAGAATGTAAGAAGTACCTTGCTGGATCATGCCAGTGGTCTGTCTAGTCCAGCATTCTGTCTTCAGCAGTGGTCAGCCAGATGCTTCTGTGAAGTTTACAAGCAACAAGTTACAAGCAGCTTCTGAACATGGAAGTTCGAATTTGGCTATCATGGCTAGTAGGAACTGCCTTGCTGCTTCAGATCGCATGTCTCTTAAATCCAGCCTGCTGTTTCTAGAAATCTGTGAAAACTGGTAAATGCGTGAAGATGAGCATGATCTAAGGGCACATGATACAACCACTCTGTGGTCACAGTGCCTAGATAGGAACAGAGGAAGCTGCCATATATTGAGTCAGACCATTGGTCCTCTAGCTCAGTATTGTCTACACAGACTGGCAGTGGCTTCTCCAAGGTTGCAGGCAGGAATCTCTCCCAGCCCTATCTTGGAGATGCCAGGGAGGGAACTTGAAACCTTCTGCTCTTCCCAGAGCGACTCCAACCTGAATATCTTACAGTGCTCACACATCAAGTCACCCATTCATATGCAACCAGAGTGGACCCTGCTTAGCTAAGGGGGCAAGTCATGTTTGCTACAACAAGACCAGCTCCTCTCCTCTCATTATGAACCAACTGCAATACATGGTTGTGAGTGGTGCTATAGGTCAGTGGTAGAGCATCTGCTTTGAGCACAGAGGGTCCCAGGCATCTCCAGGTAAGGTTGGGAAAGACTCCTGCCTAAAACCTTGGAGAAGCCACTGCCAGTCAATGTGGATGGTACTGAGCTTAGATAGGCCAAAGGCCTGACTCAGTATAAGGCAGCTTCCTATGTGATGGTCATCCCATTTTTTCTCCCCAGCATCTGCTAATCAAAGGTTTATGGAAGATGGAGGTTTCACTTAGTGATCTTGGCTAAGAACTCCATGAATGTATGGAATCAAGAACACTTCGGTGCCACCAGCCAATCTCATTTGGGTGAACATCTTCCTGATTCCAGAGATGGAAGCTAGTCAGATCTTCAGTGTAAGACCTATTCACGGAGGGAGGCTGAGATAGCATGTTGATAACTTGACTGTAGGCTCAAGTGCTGACTTGCATACTTGAATGAGCCATCACCGGTTCTTCACATTGAACATTGTGCTTTTTAATGGAAACTGTTCTCACATTCAGCTATGAGCTATCAAGTGTTGAATAAACGAGTGATGACAATGCATGTATGAACCACTGCTGGGTGGCCCCAAAAGAAATCTCAGTGGATGCAATTCCATATCACCCAATATTCTGCCTCCAGTTGTGACAGCTTTATGTATGTCACAGTTTAACAGGATTTTGAAGAGAATAATAACACATAGGAGTATTCATATCTTTCATTAATGCAACCTGGGATATGGTCTTTAGAAGCTGTGTTGGGACAATATGCATGAATGTCAGTTTCTGCAGCCTAGTTCACAATAGCTGAGGATAGATGTTCTGAGACAGATAATACTTGAGCATTGAACAGGGGCAGAGCTACCATTGTGGGAATGGGTGCAAAGAACCTGGGCCACCAATGAAAAAGGCCACTGAAGCCCGTGGGAGGGGGGCGGTCATGGCTCAGGCTCCAGAAGAGCCCCGAGTGAACTTTCCCACACCTGGACTCGGGAGAACCCCATGCGAGCTCTGCTCCATCTATTTCAGGCAGCACTTGCTGCCTGACAGCATTTATTTCTCTTCTCTCCTTTGCTAGAGGAAGAAAAAGGGAAATAAAGACAATCAGGCAGCAAATGCTGCCTGAAATGGACGAGAGAGAGAGAGAGAGCTTGGGCTATCCTGAGCCTGGGCCATGCCCCCTTTGTGTGTGACATTGTGCATACGGGCAGTGTGGCTCAGGAGGGTCCAAGTGAGCTCTCTCCCATCCATTTCGCTGGAGGGAGAGAAAGGGAAATAAAGGCTGTCAAGCAGCAAGCAGTGCCTGAAATGGACAGGGGGAGAGCTTGCTTGTGCTTTTCCGAGCCCAAGCCACGCCCCCGTGTGTGTGATGTCACACACACGGGACGTCACTAGAGGGGCAGCTGGGCAGAACCATACACAAACCACCATTTGGCTGGCTCCACAGCTGGCATTGAAGATGGTATGATAGAGGCACAATTGCCCGCAGTATATTCAGTTGTTCCTTTTCAATGAGTTTTGCAAATTTCTGAAGCACTACAAAACCTGACGATAGTGAGATAAGTGCAGATAATGTGTGCAATGCTATCTCTTCCGTACCATCTTCAGCTTTGGGGAAGAACAGCCATATTTCTGTCCCCAGATGGTCAAACAGTTCCTGGACTGCACTGCTGCAGGCAAGAGATTGCATACAAAAATGGGCTGTAGGTAGAAAAGTGGTCATCAGGAGAAGCATTCTAGATCAGGTTTTCTTACCCTTGGGCCCCCAGATTATGTTGGACTACAACTCCCATCATCCCCCGACATGGCCTTTGTGGCTTAGGGTGATGAGCGTTGTAGTCCAAAAACATCTGGGGGCCCAAAGTTAAGAAACCTTGTTCTAGAAAATCTAATAGTCTCTGTTGCCAGATTTGGCTTTTTAAAAGCCAAATTTTGGGTTACGGCCCATTTGACTCACGAATATACCCCTGAGGTTCTGGCCACCAGGGATTCTTTATTTTCCATGGGATTCTCGTACCTGCCACCAGTGGTGCAGGGAACAGTTTGACCATCTAGCCGAATGGTCTTCATTGTAAGGGAGAATGGCAATGGCAGTCCCCAACACTAAGAGCAGCTCCCAGGTTAATTGCTTATTGGGCCTGTGTGAAACTTCGGGCAAATTTAAATACTCTGCACAGTCCTTCTGGCACCATGTGGAAGCAACTATTCCCACTGCAGAGTGTTGTGTTTTGTCCCACACCAGAGGGCTTCTCTAAGGAAAACGGAGCTCTCTTAAGCCCCTGAACCATCTTGGAAGGCCTGCACAGAGTGCTGGGAAGTGTAGTCCTTCCCAGTGCTGTTTTCCTCCTAGAGCTCTTCTCTCTTAAAGGACCCTCCCAGCCCTGAGAGAAGTGCACTACTGTGTGAGGTCTGCCCAGGGGGGAATGGCTCCCACATTGGAGAGTGTGTTGTTTGTTTGCCAAAGTAGTCCCTGCCGAACAACCGTGAAGATCACTGACCTAATCTGTGTTTGGTGCAAATTGGAACTTGAGCACATGCAGCTGGTACTTCTTGCTCAAGCAACTAGGCTAAGTAGGTTGTGCAAAGACAGACATAACATGTTTAGACGTGGGCTGGTTTGAAAGTGCCCTCATGTCCTTGTCTCTTCAAGGCCAAGCTCCGGGGCAGGGGGGCACCAGGAAATGAATGATAGTAAGTTTGCAGCAGAAGCCAGCTATGGATGACTATGATTGGCTGGCACCTTTGGTGTCTCCAAGAATCCTGCCCTACAATCCCCAGAGCAGCGTTGAGGTTTTAAACCATAAAACAGGAAACTTTTTAAAGTGACAGATGAGTACATATAAGAGTACATGCTTCGCTTAAAAAAGAAAAAGCAAGCTGGACAGCCTGCCTGAAGCATGTGGGGAGAGGAATGATTGATGATAGCTGAAGCAGCATTCAAGCTGCTGGTTTGCATGGGGACGAAGCTGGGCCCACACTAGGGCTCAGGTATCAGCAATGTGTTGTCTTTTAAGAATATGTCTCTCCCTGCCCTGTCCGTGTGGCTTGGTGCATATGTCCCAACTGTCTTTATTTATCAGGGACCACCACAGTTTTCTGATACCTATGCCAAATACACCACTGCCCCTGTATTGTTACTTGCAAAGATTGGGGCGCACATTTTTTGGAAATGTGTTCCTTCTGTGTGTCCTACAATGTACTGGCTGCTAGGGATGGGCCCTCATGACAGTCAACCAAGGTTCATGTGGCGGCTTGAATACGAGCTGATCCGTGGTTCAGCGAACCGGTTCATTCCGGTTCGGCCGGCCAACAAATCAGTTCGGTAGTTCAAGTCTGGCGCCAGGGCTGTGCAGCGAGCAGCACCTTTAAAAGTGAGGACAGCAGGCCCTAACCTGCGAGACAGTCACTCCATGGAGATTCCTGCTGAGGCAGCGCTCTCTCCAGCAGCCGGTGTGGCAGCACACATGTGGCCGCGCTGCACATATTTGGAAGCCATTTGCGTGGTCAGCAATGCTGTGTGAGAATAGGGAGTGTTATGTGTACATAAGTGTCCCTATTTCCTTTTGTGCATTTTATATTTCCATCACAAAAACAGAAGGCAAACAACACAAATCCTAATAAATTCATCACAGACATAGCCTCACTTGTTTCACATGACACCATTTGTTAATATCCTAGGAATAGGTGTGGACCCACAACAGAATGTTGCAGTATATTCCTGATGTGCATGTGTTCCTTGAGCCTATGACTGAGCATGGTGAGAAAAACAGAAGTTAGCAACAAAGACAGGAGTCTCTGTTCTAATTTGGGTCTTGCGTCATATGCAACTTTTATTCCTTCTGGGTTGTTGGGGGAGGGGTTCATTCCCAGCTCCTTTTTATCCAGCCCTAAAGTTTCAAGAGTTAATGTCTAATGGTCTCTTTAATTTTTCAATTTTTGCAGAGGTTTTAGGGAGGGAAATGGATCGTGGAATAAGTTATGTCTAATGCTGAATGTTGTTAGTTTGTTGTGTGACTGTGTGTTTGCATGCGTGCATATGCACATACAGTACAATGATCAGCAGATTAACAGATTCAGTGTGAAACTTACTCCTCCATTCCTCAGGAGAGTTAGGAACATGCCATATACTGAATCAGACCATTGGTCCATCTAGCTCAGTATTGTCTTCACAGACTGGCAGTGGCTTCTCCAAGGATGCAGGCAGGAATCTCTCTCAGCCCTATCTTGGAGAAGCCAGGGAGGGAACTTGGAACCTTCTGATCTTCCCAGAGCAGCTCCATCCCCTGAGGGGAATATCTTAGAGTGCTCACACTTCTAGTCTCCCATTCATATGCAACCAGGGCAGACCCTACTTAGCTAAGGGGACAAGTCATGTTTGCTACCACAAGACCAGCTCTCCTCTCCTAAGGGGAGTGGGTTATTTTCACACACATACAGTTGTCTTTATGTTGTATTTATCCTCTATACCCAGAGCTTAAATGTGTCCCACCCATCATTTATGTGAGAATAGGGAGTGTTACATGTACATCAGTGTACCTTATACAAATACAACAGATATTTATATACTGCTTTTCAACAAAAGTTTCCAAAGTGGTTTACACAGATATATATACATAAAATGGCATATGTGTACATAACCTTTGGTGTACCTTCCTCCTCAGAAACATAAAACTGTGAAAGGGCTGGTGGCAAAGCTAAAGGACACCTTTACCCATTAGAAATGGAAGGGATTGTAACTGTCTTGAGGGAGTATTCTTCAAGCTGAGAAATTTCAGATTCTTTTTGTTGAGGCCCTCTTTCTCTACCTTCCTCACTACTGGGTTCCATTAGCTCCACCGACATGGTTGTCTGTTAAGTTTCCTCTGAGTCTACAAACATCCCACTCCACTGAGTGTCACTGAGGCAGTTGTCAGGGGAGGTTAGTCCCCTTAGATTTTGTTCTGATTTTTGTGAAAACAGAAATCTGCCAGTACCTCTCCATCACCCACAGGTGCTGTGGTTATGTGCCCATAAGAATCATAACATTTCTAGCTCTTTCAGAAATAGAAATAGCATTTAACAGGGCCAAAACTTACATAGAATCTTCATCATCCCCTGCAGATGTTTAGAGCTATTATTTTCTATATAAAACAATGCAATAAGACAATGCAGTAAGAAAGAGAATGTTTTGTTACCAATAAGAGTGTCTCTGTTTTTCTCAGAAATATGGGGTGGAAAATTTTCCTGTACTTTTATTTTTCAGGTAGAAAAACTTCCATGTCTAAAATTTCATTGACTGATATCCAATCCACCATTGCACATGTACAACAGTATGAGTTCCTTAAGCAGGGAGAGGGGTGAGTTTTGACCATCTTCCTTTCCCTCTCAAGGCCACTGTCCATCACAAAAAAATGTCCCTGAAGATCATATGACTCTCAAGGAAATATTTTGGTGACACATAGTGGACTTCAGAGGGAAAGGCAGATTGGTGAAAATCACCCTTTTCCCCACTCAAGTAACAGTGCAATGTGGTAGTCTGGAACTCTCACTGCTTCACAATGCTAGACTGTGGATATCCACTATTGTTTCATAACATTCATTGGTAATAATTAGGGTTGCCATATTCTGGCTTTCCAAATCCAGGTGCCTAATTTGCATATTATGTAAATTGGATGGAAAATAATTTTTGAGCAGAGTAGTGACTGCACGTTTTGCTCCATAACTCCGCTTCTACAAGGGCTAGAGCGTAGCTTCCCACCCCCTTTTTTAAAAATGAAATCTGAAATCTGGGAGAATCTGGGTGGGCTAAGCAAGCTGGGAGGAATGCTTAAAATCCATGTGAAACCTGGAATTTGGGGGGACATGGCAGCTCTAATAATAATGAATGGATGCCAGTATCAATGCTATATTAGGCAAGTTCAGCAATTTCAAAGTTGTAATTAGTGTTTTTCAGGAGATTATGTCTAGAAAGTGTGTGAGATAGTACAATGTTCTATTGATGTATTAGATACTAGCTGAACCTGCACAGAGCATCTCTCTGCACTAGGACTTTGTTGCTGTCCTTGGGCCCTGCCACAGCCCCTCCTTTATTGCTCAGTGTCAGCTGCCCGGTCCTTGCCGCTCCTCTTCCCTATCTGCATATGGAATCCCAACTGCCCAATCACCACAGTGCTTCTGTTCTGTTACCTCCGCTTGGTAAAGCATTGTGTGGGCATGGCTTGCCATGTACGACGTGAGTGTGTGTGTGTGTGTGTGTGTGTATATATATGAATGAAATCTTTCCACATAAAGCTTTGCATTTGTTTCAGTATAACAGTATTGAAGCCCATGAAGTGTCTTTATTGATCTTCCTCCTGCCCTCCATCAAATATTTCAGTTCAACTACTTGGCTACTTGAAAAACGTTGGAGATACAGTGTAGCAAATTAACATGGTGGGGGTGTTTTTAGCTGTATAAATAAGTCAAGCAACATGTCAAAAGAGATCATAATATATTTAGGGCATTGGGGAAATTGTATAGTAAAATAAAAAAAATTAATGCAGCTTTTATGCAAATGAGGGGGAAATTTACATGGGGAACTTTTCTGGGCGGTGGGGGAATCCAGAAAATTTTACAATTCAGATTTTTCCAGAAAACCCATGTCTCTGGTTTTCCTTTGAGAAATGTTGAAGTATAATGATGAGATAGTGGCTATGAATTCATGTTTGCTTTTTTGTTGTGCCTTGCAGATGTCATGGTACCCTCAGTATCAGAGTTCAAAATTCCGTCACGTTTATGGCAAGGCTGCCAGTAAGGAGAACTGCTATGACTGCGTGCCCATAACACGGAGCGTCCATGACAACCACTTCTGTGCTGTGAACCCACATTTTGTTGCTGTTGTGACTGAGTGTGCAGGTGGAGGAGCCTTTCTGGTTATACCAGTGAATCAGGTAAGTGCTACATAAGTCCATCACTTGTGTGTGAAGGAGTGTTTTTTGGTTCCTGTATTCAGATGACTGCTAAAATGGTGTGGGGGAGATATCATTGGGTTTGTCTGAATACGCACTGGGAATACACCCAGGGATAACTTGCCACACTGTGTGCAGCCTCTTAGGTAAACAGATAGACTGTAATGTCCTGCTGCCAAGGGTTGAGGAGAATCTTACTGCGATCAAGCAGAAATTTGGAGAAGCACCAGGAGGGTGCTCTTTAATTTTAACAGGATCTAAGCTTACCAAGTGGATAAAAGTTTGTGATAGAAAGTTTTCACCTGGTAAAAGTCATCTGTATTCACCTGCAGTCAAATTATTGGCCTCAGAAGTTTATATTTTAAAAGGATGCCAAGGGACATGGGTTAACATTGGTCTCATTTTCATATCTCCCAGAGCAATCCACAGGAGTGGGTTGTTTACTAGAACCATCTTATATCCTTGTACTAACATACGCAAAATTTGCATTTCCTTTTCCTTATAAAAATCATTGTGATCTGAAGGTTGTCTGGAACTATCGAGCCTTCCTTCTATATTTCATATATCCCACATTTTACAACCACACTGGAAAATGCCTAGTTCCACTACAGACCCCTTGTGGTAAAAAAACAAAGATATTTTTAAAAAGCATTAAGAAAAATACATTTTGACTCTCTTTAAGGTTAAGGGGAGACTTAAAGGCTCTAATACAAATGTCCAATCTGACGCAGTAGTTTGGAATCTGTGTTCCATCTTTGTTGCTATGCAGGTGGAAATATGCACCCTTGTCTACAGGACAAGGGTGCATGAGTACTGCACTTTCAGATGTACCTCACAATGCAGATGCATTGATTAATTGATTAAGTGTCGTCAAGTCAGTGTTGACTCCTAGCGATGCATATCTGGGTGTAAATCCACATTTGGCCTTTTTGTGTGAAGTTCAGCAAGGGAATTGATGTGTGAAGGCTTTTCTCTGTTGCTGGTTTGGGGCAATAGTTTTCAGAACTTAATGAATTCCAAAGGTGAAGACAGATGTCAGATTTTCATAGTGGTCACTTCACCCAGAGTCCAGCTTTACAACTTATGCATTGCAGACATGCATTGCAGAGAGGCCAGTGCTGGATCAGCTGTCATTGTTGCTCTTCCCATCACGCCTGAGTTGGGTTGCCCCCTTTCTTTGCCCCCAGCTGGTGTACATATATGTGTTTATTTACACATCCATCCTTCATCTTGCACTCTTCCCCCAAATCCTAAACTATTCAAAAAGAGTTGCAGAAGTGCTTCAGGGATGGGGGTGGCACATAGTTTGTGACATCACAGGCATAGCCACCCTCCATAGGCAGTTCAAGCCAAGCATTCTGGAGACTTGCAGAAACAATTTTTCGGAGCTTGCCCTTTGATCTGTGGTGATTGCCAAGCTTCGTGGAAGACCTTGCCATTTTGGGACTAAACCTTTCTTTCCCCCTCCCTCAGACAGGGAAGCTTGATCCACATTACCCTCGCATCTGTGGGCACAAAGGGAATGTTTTAGACATTAAATGGAATCCTTTTGACGACTTTCTAATAGCTTCCTGCTCTGAAGACACCACTGTAAGTGTTTGGGGGTTTTTTTTTGCAACTTCTGAAGTGATGAAATCCTTGCTCAGTACACATGCAACATTTCCTAGTTTCCTTACAGAGGTTAGGAAATCAGGAGCATCTCATTCATTTGCTCGTTCATCACTGTTAACAGTGGCACTAGATGTTACTAACCATTTTTAACTTGAACCACAGTTTGTAAATCTGTATCTAACTATGATTTAAACTGCAAACCCCAAATTGCAAACTGGTTTGGAGCTTACCCCATTAAGTGAAAATACTGATGCAGGCACATGCTGGGTCATGTTTAGCCCTGAAAATGAAAGGGGTGGGGGGCAGTTTGTGTGTAAGGGAGGGGGAGGAGCATATTGGCCATTGGGGTAGTTGTGATCTCCTAACCATGTTTAGAATATGGGGCAGCATTACATCTATGCTGGATCTATAAGTGTCATCTGAGAGCCAGCATAGCGTAGTGGTTAGAGTGTTGGATTAGGACCGGGAAGAGCTGAGTTCGAATCCCCATTCAACCATGAAACTCACTGGGTGACTCTGGGCCAGTGATGTATCTCTCAGCCTAACCTACCTCACAGGGTTGTTGTGAGGGTAAAAATAAGCATGTACACTGCTCTGAGCTCCTCAGAGGAAGAGCGGGATATAAATCTAAAAAATGAAAATCTGCTAGGAAGTTACCAAGGAATAGTTGATAAAGAGCCAGCATAATGCTGTGATCAGAGTATTGAGTTTGGATGCATAAAGAGGGTCGGCCTTTGGGGGCAAGCTTCGGGGGTAGGACTGAGGGCTGGGGCGGAATGTTGAACTTCTGGATCCATTCTTAATATATATTGTTAATGGTGCCAGATCTAGCCTTGAAATGGCTTAGCCTTTCAAGTTTGTTAAATATATTGCTTTATTTTTATTGTGATTTTGTTATATTTTGTGCACTGCCCATATACATGTAGTAGTAGTAGTAATTTTCTTTTAAAAAACCAGCTTCATACCCTGGTCACAGGGTAGCCTTCAACAAGTTGTGGTGTCTCAGCCTAACCTGCCTCATAGGGTTATTGAGAGACTGAAGTACCATTCTGAGGTCCTTGGAGGAACAAAGGGATACCAATGTGACAAATAGATACATTTGGACGTAGTGGGGGGACTTTGATGGGACTGGTTCCATGTCCAGACAGCATTTGAGAGCGAGCGTGGTGTAGTGGTTAGAGTGCTGGACTAGGACTGGGGAGACCCGGGTTCAAATCCCCATTCAGCCATGATACTAGCTGGGTGACTCTGGGCCAGTTGCTTCTCTCTCAGCCTAACCTACTTCACAGGGTTGTTGTGAAAGAGAAACTCAAGTATGTAGTTTCAGATGACACTCTGGGCTCCTTGGAGGAAGAGCAGGATATAAATTTAATTAATTAATTAATTAATTAATTAATTAATTAATCTTAGGATCTTTATTTGATACTTGCACACTAAACGAGGGATGCAGGAAGTGGAGCTAAGCAGATCCCCACTTCTTTTTATGGCCTTCAAGTAGGATTCCTGTACATCACACTTTTGTTCTGTAGTTGCCTTGGTGGTGTGCACAGGTGGTGACAGCCATGGGAACCAGAACAAGATAAAGTTGTGGACTGTGAGAGCTGGATGTGCACACTGGAAATGCATTCTGTCCCCCCCACCCCTAAAAAACACACAACCCCCCCCCCAACCCACATTCAACCTACTGGTTAATACTGTTATTAATTAATTCTACTGTGTTTGATTGCTGCTGCTACTAAAAACAAATGTTGACTAAATGGATCATACTTAGACTCTGCATTATGGTATTACTTAGGTAAAAATCTGGAAAATTCCCCAGCACTTACTAACAAAAAGCATCACAGATGCACAGAAGGAGCTTCTTGGTCATACACGAAGGGTGGGACTCATTGAATGGCACCCGACAGCGAGTAATATCCTTTTCAGCACTGGTTATGATTACATGGTGAGTTGTGGAGTTAGCGTGCTCTCATTTCAAATTTGAAATGCTGTGGTTCTTTCCTGTTTTCATGTGAGATATAGACAGAGTGTCTGAGGTCCATGTAGAGCAGAGGTGGCATGTCCATGCTGTTCTCCCATAGTGGGAGAATTTTCCCTCATAGTTTTTCCTTTCTTCCAAATCATCTTGATCACAGTCCATCACTCTGCACACGATGGAAAGCTGGCAAGTGAAGGGGAGAAGTGGGGAGGAAGAGGGTAGGCTGACCCAACATTGCCTGGGTGAGTGCCTGCGACATTTTGTGTTTATATTATTGTTATTTTAATTGTTGGCTTAAGCATATAAGCCTTACAGAAAAACAAATATTGCACAGTTCTGCAGGAATGCAGAAAAACCTGCAGAATCTGTATTGGCTGCAGAATTCAGTTGTCTTAAGAATCTATCTTTGAAAACTACCACGACCACAAAACTTAAAAACCTTTCTAGTCCTCACAGTTGCAAAGAAAGGAAGTTTCTGACAGTGTTTCATAGAACTGTACAAGCCAGAGGAGTTGCTGAGTAGTTTCCAGTATTCTGCTGCACCCTTTGTAGCTTAGCTGCTTGCCTTTCCACATGACTAGCAGAAAAAGAATACAAAACATGCAAAGTTTATACTAAATAGCAAAAGCCAAGGAACCGTGCTCTGTTGGTGCCGCTTCTACGCAGAATTCAGCTCTTGATGTTGTAGAATTTGTTACAGAATGTTCAGTCCTTTCCTCTTTAAAGCATGAACAAGAACAGCCCTGCTGGATCAGGCCCAAGGCCCATCTAGTCCAGCATCCTGTTTCCCACAGTGGCCCACCAGGTGCCTCTGGGAAGCTCACAGGCAGTTGCTGAGGGCATCCCTTCTCTCTTGCTGTTGCTTCCCTGCAGCTGGTATTTAGCAGCATCTTGCCTCTGAGGCTGGAGTTGGCCTATTAGCCATCAGACTAGTAGCCATGGACAGACACACTGTCCTCCTTCCTTCCTTTCTCTCCTGCATTCCCTCTTCCTCTTGTTTGTCAGGGATGCTTTGCTTCTACCGCAGCTGAATAGTGACTCAAGCCTGCATACAGTGCCACTCTTCTAGTGGGAGTAATACATTCTGTATGGGGCAGATGTACTCTATTAGGCATAGTTGCTACACAATTCTGACTTGTTTTTTCTGCATCATGGGTGGATAGCTCAGGAAATGTTGACCAGTGTGCACCCCTCTACCACAGATCATGATCTGGAACCTTGACACCAAAGAATCTGTCATTCAGGCACCGGTGAAGACAATCAGCTTTCACACAGACGTGATCCTCTCCATGTCATTCAACACAGACGGGAGCCTCTTAGCCACAGCCTGCAGGGACAGGAAGATAAGGATCATTGACCCACGAGCAGGAACTCTCTTACAGGTATACAGAGCTGGAAAAAAAACACTGAAAAAGAAAATTGTTTTCTGCGTACAGATGTTGACCAGAAGGTGGGGTGCATCCTTTTCTGAAGCAGCATGACCAGAGGCAGGATAGCTGACTTTAAAGACTGACTTGGGCTGACCTATAGTCAGAGGTGCACCTAGGTAATTTTGGAGCCTGGACCAAAGGCTTTTGGAGCCCTCACCTACCCACACACAGAGTATTTTTAACACAGCCAAACCACTCAGGACAGACTAAAAAGGATTTCGGGGGGCCCAGGCACTGTTCCCCCTAACAGGAATTCCCAGATGTTGTTCACTACAACTCCCAGCACCCCCAGCTGCAGTGGCTTGGCTGGGGATTATGGGAGTTGTGGTCAACAACATCTGGAAATCCCTGTTAGAGGGAGCACTGCCCCCAGGGGGTGTGGAGGCCCTGGACTTCGGCCCAGAAGTCCAGGAGTAAGAGCGCCTCTGTCTATAGTTGGTGATATCAACCAGATAAACCGGAATTTGCTTCCTTGTTCTCTTCTGGATTTGGGCAGAGCTTGTACAATGGCTTCCAACCGTTTCAGTAACAAGGGAGGTGGGGTGTGTGGGATGGGGAGAGAACCAAAGTTAGTTGCAACAATGTACTAGAATCCTTCTCTTGACCTCTTTTTTAAAGTGTAATAGGCTAAGTGATACAGCAGAAATGGGAGAAGGAATGGAGGAGGTGTTTGCTTAGATTATATCTACACTGCAACTTCAACCAATTTAATAGACATAGTCCGGAACACACATGATGATTAATCCTGTCAATAGAGTCAAGACACAAACAATGTCCCCCCCCCCCCCCCCGCAATAGACTAAGAATGCCTCTACACTCACTGGAGGAGTATGTCTGCCTCAGGGTGTTTTCGAAAGGAATGTAAAGAATGGGGTTTGGACTCCTTGTGTTGAATAAAAAAGGCCATATGGCCAGTGCCAGCATCTGGAGGGATTGCCTGGGCCCATGGATATTTGAAGGGCATCCCACCAAGCCTAGATGCAGTGCTCCATTGTGTCCAGACAGAAAGCCTCTCTCTCTGGGAGAGTGCATGGCTCACATTGCAACTATTTCAGCAATCCTCAATTCCCCCTCTCTGTTGCTTTTTCTCGTGCTGAGGAGACGCAGCAGGGAGTGAGTGGATTAAGGCTTACTGGTGTGGCTGAATGGGGGACTGGCACATGCCCAGAAGACACTGCAGGTTTCCTGTCTGGGAGCCCACAAAACCGTGGAGCCTGGTTGATGTGAATCTATGCTCAGTTTGTGAATGGCTCTCTGCTTTCTATAGCACATTTACTGCATTCCTCATCAAAGGCTTAAATCAGTTCTTTCGTGAACTTTTCTTTTGTGGAAACACCAGAAAACGTGTTTAACCGTTGAGGGCTTTCCCTAGGAACCATGGAAATTGTCATTTGGTGAGGGTGCTGAGATTAGGTTTTTTCCTGGTTCTTTGATCTTAGAAACTGAGAAGTTGTGTTAAATTCACAGTCTTCTTCTTTTTGGGCAAATGTAGGTATAACCTGTATTTAACCTGTGTTTTTAAGGGGGTCATCTTAAATTCAGAGTTGTCTTCTATTCAGGTAAATATGGTAGGTTGTTTCGGCCAAGACAGAAATGAAGTTCTATGTCTGAGAGGGCTTGGACAAGAAGCAGAGAGCTAAAGAGTGGGACATCTGATAGGGAGAAGCGGTTTGAGTGAACTAGGCTTCTTCCCACTCCTCCCCATCACTTGCTATTCAGTGGTGACATTTGTGTTTAGGGGCGGCCCTCACTGTTTGCTGCAGTTGCAGATTAGCTAACAGGATGAGGGGCCTGGTAGGAGTAGATTAGCCTGGCCTACCTGCTCCTCCCTCCCGTCATTGCTTGCTGCTTTTTGTGCACGTCCATGCATTCTACCCTTTGTTGGTTCAGAGCAGGATTTCACCCCTTGGAATGAATATGCCAAGAAAATAAATTGAATTTGTCAGCATCTGAACCAGCATGGTCTTGTGTGTTTTAATGGCTGGCCTAGAAGGAGACCTTTTCCTGGTGTTGCTCCTCTTGTCCTGGAAAATGGAAGGCCCTTCACTTACTGGCCTCCTTTTCAAACCAGGCAATCTGAAAGACTTATTGTATCTTTTGAGGCCAAGCTTTACGAGTCCCATGGCCAATAATCTGCATTTAAGCTCTTGGTGGTAGATTTTTCTAATTTGCTCTGAAAATAGGTGTGTAGGAAAATGGCAGAAATACCTGTATGTTCACTTTGCTTTTGTATACTGTTCACCGGCTACTGGTATTTGTTTGTGTCTTGGCGTATATCCATACTATTTACTTCACCTGGTCTCAGGGCTGGCCTTATGGGCGTTGCAGGGTCCAGGGCAAATCAGAGTGTGCAGGGCCCTTAAACAGAGAGACACAGGGCTGGCCATTTGAAACTCGGATGCCCATGTGGGCTATTTGGAACTGGGCCAGCCCCATGCTGAGAAGTGGGGGCTGACCATTGAAGTTCCAGATGGCCCACATGGATGCCATTTAGGCTTTAAATGATGAAGGGCGTGGGGCAATTGCCCCGCGTCACCCTGCCCAAAGGGTGGGGCTGCTTGGTCTCGTCATTTTCTTTCCTCAGGGACTCCTGGGAATTGTGGCTTAGGGGCAGAGCATTTGTTTCCCATGCAGAAGGTCCCAGATTCAGACCCTACCATTTTCAGGAACCGCTGGGAAAGACCTCTGTCTGAGGGGCCAGTGGTCTCACTCAGTGTGAGGCAGCTTCTTTCGTCCCTAAATGCGCTGTCAGCAGGACAGGCAGATATGGGCACACTGTGAATTATGAAAGTGGAGGGTTTCAGAACTCTTAATTAGCAAGTGCCTTGAGCTTCACTGACAGAAGAAGTGCGTGGTGTGCTTGATTTTTCTGTCAGTAACACATGGTGTCTTCTTACAGGAAGCAAGCAACAAGTCTCACAGAGTGAATAAAGTTTTGTTTCTAGGAAACATGAAAAAGCTGCTCTCCACAGGAACGTCCAGGTGGAATAACAGGCAGATTGTACTATGGGATCAGGTGAGTCCTTGCCACATTCGCAGCCTCACCAAGGACTACTAGTTAGTTTTGTTCCTCTGCTAAAGGTAAAGTTGTGCCATTGGGTCGGTGTGGACTCCTGGCGACCATGCCAGTGACAGTTATATGTTTCTCTTCCCCCATCCATTCCAGTAGTGGAGGTAGGATGGAAGGAACACCGGGCACCTTTACTCTGGGCCAGACATAGGGTGAGGAAGGGAAAGAAGAAGGTGCAGCTTGCACCGAGTAGGTTATGATGGGAGTCCGTAGTGGCAGGAAGAAAAGAGGAAGGCCCAGGCAGTCTTAGTAGCTAGATTTGGGCTTGTATCTGAAGAGGAAGAGGTGTGTGACCTCTTCCCACCCAAGTCCAGAGGCCTATATAGCAGCTACAGGAACTTGTGTGGCGGTGATGTACGTGGTGGTCTACTCTTTACAGCCAGCGACTCAGTTGGGCTCACCTTGGGGTATTTAAGAACTTAAGATGATTCCTGCTGATCAAACCAAAGTTCCATCTAGTCCAGCATTCTCTTCCCCACAGTAGCCAGTCAGGTGCCTCTGCGAATCTCAGAAGCAAGGCATGAGGGAAATAGTGTGGGCTCCATTTTAACTGTCATCTTTTCTAAACTAAGAATGTGAGAGATGGGCCTAGTTCTCCCTGAGGTGCCAAGGCTGTGTCTTGGCTGTACCCCTGCAGAGTGCAGGTGGGGGCTCACAATTCCCTCCACACAGCAAACTGCCGTGTCAGGAAGAAGGCTAAGCTAGAACCTGTCTCCCTGACATTTGGAGGGTTGTGTTTTTGCATAGAGGAGAATTCAGTCGATTGAGCTTCTTCTACCTGCAGTCTGAAGTGGTACAGCCCAGACACAGTTCTACCATCTGAGTGAGAACTAGGCCTCCGTTACCATTGTTAACAACTAATTCTTCCTTGAAGTACATCTTCCTTGACAGTTATCTCTCAGTCTTCCTGTTGTATACATACATTATAATGACTGTAATCTTTCAGCAACCATTTCAGTTTCCCTTTTTGTATGCAGGGTGATCTTTCTGTGCCTTTACTAGAAGAGGATGTGGATGGCTCATCCGGTCTCTTGTTTCCTTTCTATGATTCGGACACACACGTGCTCTATGTGTTGGGCAAGGTGAGTTCCTATTTTTGGCAGAAAATCTAAATTGGTGTCATGACTATACTCTGAGGTACCTCGGTGCTTGAAATGAGTGCCTCCCCCAGCAGCAGGGGGATAGAAACTGGCCCTGGCCCTGGCCCTATCCATCCCCAGCACAGCATCCCTCCAGTGGCTGTTGCCGGTGTCTGTCTTATATTTCTTTTTTAGATTGTGAGCTCTTTGGGGACAGGGGGCCGTGTGTGTGTGTATCTGTATCTGTATCTGTATCTGTATCTATATATATATACACACACACACACACACACACCGCTTATACATATTCAAACCGCTTATACATATACAAACCGCTTTGGGAACCTTTTGTTGAGCAACGGTAAATAAATGTATAAATTAAAAAGAAAATCGAAGCCTGGTGTATGCTCCCAATTATACACCTCGTTCCCATGGGCACTGGCACTTGGATAAGTTGAAAATGGCTGTGCACCTTTAAGGACACTGCTGCTAAATTTCAAATTGTCTCTGTTCTGAGAGACTATTCCTGCTCAGAAGCTGTTGTATATAAAACTTGCTGGCTGCTGCCATCCAACATAGCATGTCCCTGATTTTATCCTGCCCACCATCAACATTCAGTGGCTGAATGTGCTTTGCTGTGTTCGGCTGCAGGCAGGAGGCATATGAAAAACTGCAGTGGTGCCACTCTGGCTGCCCTCACTAAGTTTCAAGATAACCTTACATCATTTGACGTTCTTTTTGTAGCTGTATGTGTATAATACAACCTTAGCCCATTTTGCATCCTTGTCTAGATTGTACCCAGGGCAAGTGCCTCTGTTGTCACATCCCAGTTGCACTACTGCAATAACTTCAGCAGAGTTGCACCGCAGACTCTTTCCTGCCAGTCTGCATCTTCTTTTTAGAGTTCTGTCCTCTCCTCCTTCCTGAAGCTAACAGAACCCTGTCCTCTGAAGATCGGGGAGAGATTTGATTGACAAGCATGGCAGTAGACAGGAAGACACATACTCTTGTACCTAGCCAGACTTGGAGATAAATTAAACATGAAGCAGCAGGTGCATGGAATATCTCCTGATGGGTTTTAATTTTTTTACTTTAGATGGGGGGGGGGGCTCTGAGTTTGATTAGAGCAGCATCTCTATTTATTTGTGTGGGTGTATGCATTTCCCATGGGTCATTTCCCCAATCAGAATCTCCACCCAGCTGCTTTTTTTCAAAAGGGGAAAATATACTGGGTCTGCATAATTTCCCCCTTGTAGAGAGAAGAGCAGCTGTGGTAGCAATTATTGTTATTGGGGGAAATGCCAGCTTTCTGCTCTGATCAGATTCAGAGCCCTCCCCTGTCTCGCCAAAATTAACATAAAAACAAAACTGGTTGGAAATTCTCAATAGGTGCCCTGGATCATGTCTGCTTTGGCCTTTAAATCGTTCTGCTTGGATTGAGAAAGTGATAGGCATAGGTCTAGCATGGAGGACAAACTAGCATTAGAAGAAGAACAAAGTCCATGCAGTATAGGATATAGATGTTGGGCTTGATGTGTGACTTGGTCGGACCCACCCAGTGAACTCCACATCCAAGTGGGGAGTTGAGCTGGGATTTCCTGTATCCAGATCCAGCATTCTCACCATAATGGACTCTCTTGGGAGAATGGCTACCCCTCCTTTCTCCCACAGAAACAATACCCTAATAGGGTCAAGGGTCAAGCACACCTTGCTCAGTGCCACTCAAAAACAACACTTGAGTTCAGTGCTCCCCTTCTGTCTTCCATGTTATCTCTAGGGTGACGGGAACATCAGGTACTACGAGATAATTTCAGAGAAGCCATACCTGAATTACCTGATGGAATACCGCTCCCCTTTGCCTCAGAAAGGAATCGGTGAGTTTGCAGCAGTTTTGTTACTGATTATATATGTGCCGATAGCAATGAATGGGTGCCTGTGTGCAGCCGATACAATGTGGACAGCTTTATGCCTTGTGGGCAGATAACAGGCCTCGCTCTACCCACCCTCCCACAGCTTTATCACAGCTGTATAGTGGTACTTCTGTTGCTTCCCTTGCCACTGAGAATACTGACTCACCAACTGAAGAAGAGAATTTGGGCAAAACTATTCTCTTTTCCCCTACTTTTTAATTTCATTTTTAGACGATGTCTTTCTTTGACCAATCTCCTTCCCCATTCTCAGTTATGCACATATAATTGAGTCCTTTCTCTGTTCTGGACACTTCATTGTGTAGACTTTCTCCACAGCCTGGAGAGTCGTCCTGTCTCTTTCCCACAGCTGTGGGGGGAGGATGCAGCAATGAGTCTTCCCATGTCACTCCCACCCAGTCTCCTAATACTTATGGGATTTTGCCCAACACCAGTTGAGGGGAAAGAGTAGAAGGATCGTTGGATACGTAGAGTGGAGCAACTCTGGGGCTGTTAAAGAGTTGAGATGTTTCTTTAGATTGTGAACTGCTGTCCCCCCAAGGGGATGGAAATAGATGGAAATGTTTTAGGAAGGAAAAACTAAGTTACACAATTATAATAAATGTGTTATCTCATGACTGGAGAAAGACAATACAGAAACACTGTGGGGAGGAGTTGCAGGCACCAGAAGGCTTAAGCAACATCCCTTTGAGAAGCAGCCTCTGGTTTTGAGGCTTGGCTCTGTCATGACTTCCTTTTGGTCTTTAGGTGTCATGCCAAAAAGGGGTCTGGATGTCTCTGCCTGCGAGATCTTCCGATTTTATAAACTGATTCCGGCCAAAAGTCTGATAGAGCCTGTCTCTATGATTGTGCCTCGGCGGGTGAGTGGATATCTCTGTTTTGCAGCTGTGGCTTTTGAATGGGAGGGGCAGCCTTTGAAGCTCATTGCTCTCAGATGTAGTAAATATGCTCCCGTGTATGTCTTTGTAGTCTGAATCGTACCAGGAAGACATCTACCCGATGACTGCTGGAGTCCAGCCAGCCCTGATGGCACAAGAATGGCTGAACGGTGCTAATAAAGGTCAGGCCTGCACTCAAGAAGCAGTATCAGAATTATTTCTTCAGCTGTTTGGTGTGTGCACCACCTCCTGTTGGCTACAGGCCCACAAGATAAGACTGGAGACAGGCAGTTCTTAAAAGGGCTGGAAGCAGCTTGAGAGGTTTTGCTTTCAATGGTGTACACACACATTTCTTTCATTCCACTCTCACCTCTGGTCAGATAGATTCTGCAGATTTTTTGAACAATACAGATACCTCCAAAACCTGAGGCAAATGCACCATGAATGCATATGTTGCAAACAGTGATCCTCTTTTAAGGCCCTTTCAACTCTGACAAAGATATTTCCAGAATAAGTAGAGCAGGAAAAAGTGTAAGTGTGTGTGTATGTGTTTACACAAGGTAAGGGAGATCATCTCTCAGTCCCTGGCATCTCCTGGTAGGACTGTGAATGACCGTTTCCTGAAATACTAGAGAGCTCCTGAGAGTCGATGTAGATAATACTGAGCTAGATGGACCAATGGCCTGACTTGGCATAAGGCAGCTTTTTATGTTCAAATCAGGGCATTTCTGTGAATGAATCGATAGATAATAGAGATGTGCACAAACCAAGGTTTGTGCCCTGGTTCAAGGCCGAACCGGTTCAGTTTGTTGACCATGCAAATGGTGGCCGTGCATGCGCGGAGGCCATGTGCATGCTGGCACCACGTGCAGACTGCTGGGAAAAGTGCCACGGCAGCAGGTAACTGTATGGAGTGGCGAGTGAGCAGGTAAGGACATGCTGTACTCTCAAAGGCCCGCCTCATCACCCACCCACCCCTGTAGCACCACACTCAAACCACTGAAGCAGCACAAACCGGGGCACAAACCTTAGTTTGTGCACATCTCTAATAGATAAATGTAGGAACATAAAAAGTTGTTTTATTCCAAGTCAGACCATTAGTCCATCCGCTCGATATTGTCTACACTGACTGGTAGCAGCTTTCAGGAATTTTCAGGGAGGATTCTTTCTCAGCCCTACCTGGAGATAACAAGGATTGAATCTGCGACCTTCTGCATGCAAAGCAGATGCTCTACCACTGAGCTAAGATCCCATCCCTAACCAAGGTAAACCAAATTCTTCACAGAAAGAACTGTTTTTACTGGCTTCATCCCATTAAGGTGCTTGTAAAGTTGAAAGGCTCACAAGTGGGCTGGGTGACTATTGTGCAGAAAGGACCCCTGCAATTTGCTCTGTGTACATGACTCTAGATACTCTAGAAGATATTCCCTACTTGCAAGAACCTCTAGTACGGGAAGATGAAGTTTGATCAGCACTCCGGTCATTACCAAGTCGGAAGGCTGCAGGAATTGATGGAATAGCTACAGAAATATGGCAGGCAACAGAAGAAGAATCAGTCAAGGCTCTAACCAAACTATGCCAGCAAATCTGGAGAACAACACAGTGGCCAACAGATTGGAAGAGGTCAGTCTACATACCCATACCAAAGAAAGGAGACTTAACAGATTGTGCGAACCATCGCACAATATCCTTAATTTCACATGCTAGCAAAATAATGCTCAGGATCATCCAATGTCGATTAGAGCCCTACATGGAAATGGAAATGCTGGATGTTCAAGCTGGTTTCAGAAAAGGCCGAGGAACAAGAGTCGTTATTGTTGATGCACGCTGGATAATTGAGAAAGCCAAAGAATACCAGAAAGAAGTCAATATGTGCTTTATTGACTACAGAAAAGCTTTTGATTGTGTCAACCATGTCAAGTTGTGGAATATCCTTAGGAAAATGGGCATCCCAGAACATCTCGTTCTCATGAGAAACCTATACACAGGGCAGGAAGCCACAGTCCAGACAGAACTTGGTGAAACAGACTGGTTCCAGATCGGCAAAAGAGTAAGACAAGGGTATATACTTTCTCCTTCTTTATTCAGTTTGGATGCTGAATATATACTGAGAGAAGCTGGACTGGAAGACGATGAGCATGGTTTTAAAGTTGGTGGAAGAGACATCAATAACCTGCGCTACGCTGATGACACCACTCTGATAGTTGAGAATGTGGATGATCTGCAAACTCTAGTAATGAAAGTCAAGGAGCACAGTGAAAAATTGGGCCTACAATTAAATGTAAAGAAGACTCAACTAATGACAATGGGTACAGCAACCAGCCTCAGAATTGACAATGAAGACATTGAAGTGGTGGATAGCTTCTGCCTTTTAGGATTGACTGTCAACAGTTAGGGATCCAGCAGTCAAGAAATACCCTGCAGACTAGCACTTGGTAGGGTAGCAATGAAGGACTTGGAAAGGATATTTAGATGCCGTGACAAAGGTTAGAATCATTCAGACAATGGTTTTCCCCATGACATTCTATGGATGTGAAAGCTAGACTTCGAAGAAGCAAGATAGAAAAAAGCATTGACGCTCTTGAACTTTGTTGCTGGAGAAGACTTTTGAGGGATATCATGGACAGCCAGGAAAACAAACAAGTGGATCATAGAACAAATCAGAATTTTCATTCGAGGCACAAATGACCAGGCTCAAACTATTATACTTTGGACACATTATGCGAAGACCCAGCTCCCTTGAGAAGTCTATAATGCTGGGGAAAGAGAAGAGGACGACCAGCAGCAAGGTGGATGGACTTGATTACGACAGCAGTGAATGCCCCACTGAGAGACCTTAAAGGCCAAGTTGAAGACAGGTCATCCTGGAGAGAATCTATCTTTGTGGTTGCTAAGAGTCGACACCAACTTGACAGCACTTAATCAATCGATCAATCACTTGACCTTGAGCCACCTAATGGCACAGTGGGGAAGTAACTTGCCTAGGGAGCAAGAAGTTGCTGGTTCGAATTCCCGCTGGTGTGTTTCCCAGACTATGGGAAACACCTATATCAGGCAGCAGCGATATAGGAAGATGCTGGAAGGCATCATCTCATATTGCATGGGAGGAGGCAATGGTAAACCCCTCCTGTATTCTACCAAAGACAACCACAGGGCTCTGTGGGCGCTAGGAGTCGAAATCAACTTGACAGCACAACTTTTACATGACACTGATCCTTGCAACACTGCAAACAGCGGTATGGGATGAAGTGACGGGAAAATGGCAAGTTGTTTAACATTATTAGTTGTTTGTTTTACATTGTATCTATTTTATTAATATTGTGAGCTGCCCTGAGCAGTAGTGTACTTGGAGGGGAGGATATAAATATTTTAAATAAATAAAATAACGTGCCATCCTTGTACCTGTGAGGCCTTGTGTTACTTCCCTGTTTAGCCATGAAGCCCACTGGAAGATCTTGATAAATGGCCAATTAGGACAGGGGCATAGCCAGCCCGCCGGTGGCCTGTGTGCGTCTGCGGCAGGCGCCCTGCTAGCCCCCCCCCCCCGCGCCTGACGTCAGATGCAGGGGATAGCCACGCCCCCACTTCTGACGTCAGACACGGGGGCGTGGTCTGGCTCCCAAACGGAGCCTTGAGGCTCCGTTCGGGAGTTGAGAAGCAGTTTAACTGCTGAAGGGGCCGCGCGGCTCCTTTGGCAGTTAGAACGCAGCGCAGCCCAGGAGCGGCTCTTCCCTGCAGGGAAGAGCCGCTTCTGGGCTGCGTTGCGAAGGCAGCACCAGTCTTAGCTCCTGAAGGGGCCGCGCGGCCTCTTCAGGAGCTAGTTAGGCTGGTGCTGCATTTGCAGCGAGCAGCCAGGAGTGGATGGTGCTTCGAACGCAGTGCCAGCCTTTGTTTAGCTCCCGAAGGGGCTGCGCGGCCCCCACTCGGGAGCTAAACTACCGCCGCCGTGTCTGACGTCAGAAGCGGGGGGCGTGTTGGGGTCGCTCTCGCGGCCCCTGATTGGCCACTGGCCCGGGTTCTTTGAACCTGTTGGCCCAGTGGTGGCTCCACCCCCGAACTAGGACCCATCCCCATGTACTGAGAATTTGATTTGTATCTGATTGTAAATGCAAAGCTTACACAGACCAGGTGATCTCATAAACCACTTTCCCTTGGAAATTAGACTAATAAATACATAAAACGGACTCTGAACTCCTTGGAGGAAAAGCAGGTTAGAAATGAGAATGTGAAAAGAGGGAGGAAACTGCCCTCCTTCTCACCTGTTTGCAGTGGGCTGTTCTTGTGTGCTTTCCTCGCTGTTTCTCCTGGTTTGCATTTAACCCTGCTGCTCCTAAATACCTGCAGCAGTAGGCCGGGAAAGTGTGGTGTGGGTTGGGATGATCGTTCCCCATAGCCAATTGATTTGGTGTGAATGTGGCTTTGATATAGCTTCCTGGATAATTATTAGCCCCTCTCTATGATGTGCAAAACTATGCAAAATAAGAGAAATTATGAAAATTGCTTAATTTGAATAATTCGTACAAGTTGCAGGATTCATCTTTGCTTGGATCAAAATCTAGACTACTTTGTAGGCAGGGCAAGAAACACCCTGTAAAAAGAAATACACACCCACCCTGTAAAATGACTCTGGTTTCATTACTGGAAATAAACAACACCTACCTGTTTCCATCTTTCATTAGCCTGGCTATAACATCCTTTACAAGAACTTTGAATGTTGCTCTGTCCCGAAGTCCCTTTTGCTTCTGATCTTGGTATAAAATACTCTTTCCTGTTGCTTGTTTTCAGGTCCCATATTGATGTCTCTGAGACCCGGCTCTGTAATCTTGAATTCTTTTCCACCATATCCTAAGAAGGAGTCCTCTCCAGAAGCAATGGAGCCTTTCCAGTACCGAGTCAACCAAACCACTGACAAGCCAAGCAGAGTCCAAGAGAAATGGGGGCACAGGAAGGGGGAGGAAAGAGGGCAGGAAGACAAGAAAATTGGGCTGTCTAATGGCTTTGACATATTCGAGTGTCCTCCACCCAAAACAGAAAATGAGGTATGGTCGAATTACAGGGAGGAGGCTTGTGCTGGCAAGGAGATTGGATTAAGTAGTCAAGATGAGCTGTTTAAACTGGGATTTTAAGATAGAAGTTGGCACCAGTGTTGGCTCTAAGGCATGTGCATGTGTGCACGCTCACACATTTTAAAAATGTCTGTTCAGTTAATTTTAGATCCCGCTCAGGTTTAAATCAGGAAGGTCCCACTCTGAATCCATGGGCACACACACTGTCTTAACACTGCCACCCAGAACAAAACTCATTCCACACACAGATGAAAAAAATTAGAACACTGGTTGGCACAGAAAGTTTTATGCCCAGAATGAGGGAAGCCTGGAGTCTACAAATAGTGGATAGAGTGTCAAAATGCCCAGTTGGATCTCATAACTGCCATATGGATCTCGTAATTGCTACATGGGATTATTTTTTGAGGACATAAAGGCTTCTGGCCAGCTCACCAGTTCTGCGCACTGGGGACATGGTCCCTTCTTCCATGGACACAGCCCCACATGTGGTGGACCCAGCAGGACCCTGTTTCCCCCGTCCTGTTTCCTCCTGCTTTGGAACCATATGCGAGAGTGAGATGGATCTGGATATGCATGGCTCTCCTGTGCTAGGGTGAATGTGAGCTAAAGAGGGCTTTCCTGAGCTTGACGCTAGTCTCTCTGTGCCTAGGTGGGGACAGATTGTGTTCTAAGTGACTCTTAGAAACAGTAAATGGGTCTGCGGACCAGCTGTGTATGCCAAAAGCACAAGAGTTTTTGGAGCATATTTTTCATTATAGCATTAAGCTTTTGATGTTTATCTCCTTCTGGAGAAATCCCTCTTGGTTCTGTCTTTCTTTCATTCCAGTTCACATTTTTGGGTACATGTTCTTCCTTTCCCTGGTTCGATATACTTTCCACACAAACATCTGAGAAATTAAAATTCATGGTAGTTAGATAGCACAGTGACATATGGAATCTCTGTTTTCCAGCTGCTGCAGATGTTTTACCGACAGCAGGAAGAAATCCGGAGGCTCCGTGAAGTGCTGATCCAGCGGGATGTCCAGATCAAACAGCTAGAGCTGGAGATCAAAAACCTTCGTGTGGATTCAGGCAGATTCTGACGGGACATAGCTGGGCAGCCTTTAGAAGGTAGCTCAACTGCAGGGCAATTGTTGCCTCAATGTACTACTATTGGGAGGTTATGGACTGGAAGAAGGAGATTTTGTGACTTACTGGCAACTCATTGCTGTCCTGAGTGTCCATTCCTGCAGGCCAGAGGCTGCTGGGGTGCTTTCAGGTGCTTTGTTTACCAGTCCCCACCTTTGCAAAGAACTCTTAGTTCTTTAGTGGCCCAGATTCATCCTGTGAGTCAAAGAGGTCTCAAGGTGAAGATGGAGGATCCAGCAGCCTCCTGTGCCTCTGTGTGCCTGGTACTTCATGGAGGAGTGAAGCATCCTGCCAACCCTCAGTGCCCATATGTGCTTGGCAGCCCACTTGTTTGGACTCTGCCAGGCTGCCTAGCACTGAACTGCAGCCACTTGACGGTGAAGCCATCAGAAGTGACTCAGCGCTTCTATCCTGTTCCTCTGCAGAGCTGGCTGGAGCAGGGGTAGGTTCTTTGTTCAGTGACTCTCAGCTCCTGTGGCTGAGGCTGTGTCTCCAAGTCATCAGCTTCCTTTAGCTTCACAGATCATCTTTTGCAAGTTCAGTTCTGCCCAGGAAGGTAAGGAGCAAAGGAATGGGCGCTCACCAATTATCCAATGGAAGCCAGGAATATGTGCTTTTAAGAAGACTTAAATGGTGGGCAGAGGGAAGCCACATCAAGCTTTTTAGATGGACTTCTGGTAGTTGAGCACCAAAAGGAGGACAGGCCAGTATTGCTGAAGTTGAGCATGTCAAAACTGTAGCTCCAGTCCATACACAATCTATCATCTTCCAGCTTCATCCATAATCTTCCCCCGGATCACTTCATGCCTTAAGCCAACGTTGGAGACTGGCCATTAATTCTCTGAGATGGCTGCTTTTCAGTTGCCTCCAGCTCAGTGTTCCCCTGGTTGCTTCTTCTCTCCTTCATTGTCTTGCCCTGCATATTGTGCTGGAACCAATGTGCCGCATTGCAGGGTCATGACCAGAGAGAAGCCCAACCACTTTCAGCCGATCCTAATCATTCCTCATTGTATCTGGTGCAGAGCTTTACATTCTGTGATTCTCCACTTCCCCATTGCAAAATCAGCACACTCCTTTCTCATAGTTTCGTCTTCTGCTTTGATGCCTACAACCGATGCTTTGCCTGACTTTCCACTTGTTCCATTGCCTGCTGTTTTCCATGCTACTCTATGCAAAGCACTGCCATCCGAGTTAATTGTTCTTTCCTGTCTCAGGATTGACCACCTCAGATATCCAAAGATTGTGAAATCCTGGGGGAAGATGCCTTTCTGAATTTATGGCATATTTTTAAGCATTTCTCCCTAATCATGAGGGATAGAGATGTTGATAAACAAAAAGTTAAGTTCCTGGGATAGCAGCGACTTAAGTTTCTGCAGCAGCAATGTGTATAACAAAAGTGTAAAATTAAAATGCCCCTGGAGAGCTTGGCCTAACTTAAGATTTGTCCAGAAGAGCGAGAGAGAATCTAGGGCATTACAAGCAACATTACAAGACTGACTTGCCTGCAAATGGAGGGACGTACAATAACACATTTAACACAGGGTTGTATGTGTAGAAGCTGAAGTGTCTCCAATGCAAAGTTTACAGTAGTTGCTTTCCTTGTATATCTTGAGCTTGATGTTTCTCTTTCGCTTTCCTCCGAGCCTCAAAGATAGACCAGCAATTACCAGAGCTAGAATCACTCTCAAGAGCCTGCTTGTTAACTGCTGCATTCCCTAGTGTTTTGATAAAACTGTGCCCAGGCAGGCTTGCTCCAGATGGTCTTTTCCTACCCTATTACCCCTCATTAGATCTGCTCGTGCTTGTTGCTTTAAAAACATCTCTCAGAGCCAACCTGAACATGTGGAAGAAGTGCATGCTGCAGTTTTCCTTTGATTGTACTACTCAAGGCTGCAGACCTTCCCTATATTGATTTAGGTAGGAGCCTAGCATGCTGGTTTTCATGTGTAGGTTAGTACGAAGGGGAGCATTCAGAGATACCATTCCCCACCTCCAGTCTGAAGTGGTACAGCTGAGGATAAGTTGTATTACATGATTCTACCACTTTGGCAAGATTGGCTTTTACGCTGGGGTTCAGATTGGTGTAGGTGGCATCATGGGACCCCACAGGAATGTCTGAACCTCATTTAGATACCAGGCTTTAAGAATTTAAGTTGATGAGCTTGTGGACATTTACAGTGTCTTCTGTTCACTCAGTTCTGCCATGCTCATGGAACTTTAACCAACCCTGTTTTAAAATTAGTGTCTGAACACATCTACATGTATTACATTGAGGGTTAGGAATTTAGATAAGAGTTATACTGATTCAATTTAGATAGAGTTATACTGATTCAGTGGTCATCTAGATTAGAAAATCATTATTTTGCCTCCTGAATGTGGCCCAGCCAGGAGATTCATGATCAAGGCACAGGGGTAACCACCATCTTTTATGAAATACCTAGTAATCTAGGAGATTCTCCCCCCATCACAAACAAACAAACAAGCTGTGGGAGGCAAGTGGGAATGATCTGCTTTGTCTTGCCATCTCTAATAGTTCATGGCCCCAGTCTAGCCGTATGTGAGTGCAGGAGCAGAAGCTATGTGCATACTGCATTATGGTGAGAGGGCAGGACTATATCCAGGCTTTTGCTCCCCCTCCCAAACTGCTAACACAGTTTTTATTTTTAACTCATGGGGATAGGGAATCATGCATGTGGCACCTGTTAGCATGCCAGAGGTACCATCTAGCTAGGAATAAGCACATAGAAGCTAGTTTCCATGTGCATCTGGTCCTGGATTGGGAAGAATGACACTTTACAGTCTGTGGGATCTTTATTCCTTTTTTTTCTTCCTTGTTTACATGCAGAATACATTATTTTAAGTATTTGTCATCTCAGACAAAGGGAAAATAAGTTTTAAAATACATTTTAAAAATGTACATTACAAAAATTATTTTGCTTGTTTTTATGTGTTTGACCAGATAAACAGTCAAAAATTTTAGTCTGCTATCAAGGGAACTCATTTATCCCAAATCTACTTGAAAGAAAAAAAGAATAGTAACTGCATTTTGTTTACCGACAACCTTTCAGCGAACAAAGGCTATCAAATCAGCACTGGAAATTTTATTTTTTGAATAGAACTTCTGTATAAAATGTAAACTTTTGAGACAGTACATTTAAAAACAAAACTTTACTCATGTATGTTTTACGAGGGAGGGAGAAAAGAGCAGAATAATCTATACAATAATGGCAAATTATGCTTTATTAAACAGTGCCTAATTATATTTAAAGATGATCTTGATAACTTTTTTTGTCATTTAAAAGGAGGGAAACAGCTTCAAAGTAGGTGTGGAGTTATGCAATGAAAATAATAACTGAAATATATTTGATGGGCAAGGATTGTAGTCTTGAAAGGTACAGAAAACAATCCAGCCAGAGTTGTGCAATGTAGCACCCAATGGAGGTGTCTCCTAAATATATATTTATATGTATATTTATATTTCAGTTCTCAGCACAAAATGATGAGTCACCTGGTGGGTTTTGTAACTTAAGGAAAATAGCGTATGTGTGTCCATGTGTTTATCCCTGTCAACTTGGCAATGCCTGGACCGAATTTGGTACAGTTGTAGTGATACATGGGGACATCTCAGTGACATAATCACATACTGTAATCCACCCCAATTCAAGATGGTGGATGTATGAATGTTTGAGGTGGAAGTGGGCTAACTTGTGAAGATGGTAGTTGTCAGTTAGGACTATAGTGAAAGGAAAGTAGGCAGATTAGTTCTTACCAGAATTTCTTGTTTGTGCTGAAATCAAGACTTGAAATTCCTATTTGGCCAAGCCCCCCAAACAGGCAGCAGCCATGTTGGCTGTGCTGTGATGACATAGGTGCTATCTTTAAAAATTATTATTATTATACTGAGTATAACGAGTGAGGTTCCCCCAAATAATCTGAACAGAAACCACTGTGATTTTAAAAAATTCAAAATGAACAAGTGGTGTTTAGTTCCACTGTGCAAAAGCACAAGAAGAAGTGCATTGGGAAAAGTAGTAGTTTGTGCATGTACCTAAAGAGAAGGAGCTATGGAAGATGCAGTAAGATAAAAGGTGTTCAGTGAGAAATCCCTGTTCTTTGTGAATCTGGAGCATTTCAATGTTAGTATAAATGTTTATTATCCTCCAAGAGTGTGTATTTATGCATATTTGTATTTGATTTCCCTGTCCTTTTTTAAAAAAGGAGAAACTCTATGTAGAAGGGTGAGGGGAGAACAGTTTCATAGGAGTGGAGATGAGGGAGGGGAGAGAAGACCGTAAGGTTAGTATTATAGCTAGTTTTATTACTCAATCTCCCCTTCTCCCCAAAAAATCACCCTCTTATATGGCATGCATAAGGGGAAATTTAAAAAAAAAATAAAAAAATTCTCTGCCTTTTAAAAAGCAGTGTGGGAAGCAACTGTGCAGAGAAGGGGGAGTGAACAGTGCCTGTTTCCTGCTCTTTTTGCCTTTTGCTCTAGTAACAGATGAGAATTATTTCTGTCGGCTGGTGAAATCTGCCCCCGGCGAATGAGAAATCTCTTGAAAATAAAGCAACCATTATTACATCTGAATTATTTAACTCGTGTCTCTGAGGTAAATAGGGTGACAGGCTCATCAGTCACATAGGCCTTGGCTCCTTAGCTGTGGCAGTGGCTTCCTCCTTTTTTACCTCAGAACTGCTGGGCCTCGGTGCTCCTGTTTGTCTTTTACAACCCTCCAGCCTTGTACCTCAGAAGCAGAAGGGGCTGCTAAGTTCCGTGTAAAGGCCAGAAGGCCTAAGATTTTTAGACCTGACAGACATCCAACAGGTTCAACTTTACCTAACAGATGAAGATGGTAAAATGAACCAAAGTTAAAGAGGCGAGTATCATATAAAGCGACAACACTGCTAAGCAATGGTGGCCTATGTGACGGAACAGGCTCCAGCTACCTCGGAGACATGAGTTAAACCATTCAAATGTAATCATGGTTGCCCTCATATCGGGCCGCAGCGATACAGAAAGATGCTGAAAGGCATCATCTCATACTGCGTGGGAGGAGGCAATGGTAAACCCCTCCTGTATTCTACCAAAGAAAACCACAGGGCTCTGTGGGCACCAAGAGTCAACACCGACTCAACAGCACAACTTTACTTTAAAACAAACTATTTCAGGATGAAATAAATCACAACACTGCCCAACAGTGAGCTGCTTAATGGATTAACACTACCAAAAAAGTTATGAGATTTCGGAGCCATTCCCATTGACTTCATAGCAAAGTGGATTCATTGGGAGTTAGGTATGTGTGTTCAAAACAAGTGTCATCCAAATACGCATCATCCTGATCCAAGGGCCTATACCAGCTGTGCAACAAAATGCACAAAAGAAGTGATGCAATTTGTAGCACATCGGCATTCTGAAGGTGGGGGTAAACTCTCTTTCATTCACTTTATAAAATCTTTTCTGTGTGCTTACTAGAAGGGAAGCATGTGCCAGAGGCTGTGTGTGCATAGTTTTGGAATCCTAATGGGTGTTTGGGAGGGGGGGGACCTGAATTCAGCTGACTGGCAGAACTGACAGCTCTTTATCGAGGGCTCTTGCAGACAGCTCCAGCTGTTCTGCACAGGCTGTTGGAGTGAAGCCCCTATCATTTTAGCTGACTTGACTCCACATTATTATTGCTGTTTTCGTTTTCCCTTTAAAAAAAAATACATATTCAAAGTGAGGGATTTCCCCCCCTGCTGTCATGCAGGTGTGGTCTTAAATCCCTTGAGATTCCAAATTTATACTTGCCAGAAAGGTGGCTAAATAAGATTACCAGTGGTGAAAAGGAAGAGGTGTGAGTGCCTTACCCCTCCTCATTATTGGTAATACCAGAATAAGTGTGCAAAATAGTAGCAATCGGCATAGTTCTTACAGGTAACAATTCAGCTTTTGATACAGAATTTTAATTCTGGTAGCGTAAAAAATCCTGGCTTAAGGAATTTCATGCCCACTAGCTGACCCTGCACAGAGCATCTGTGCACTCGTTGGGGCCGGCAGTTACCTCTTCCATCCCCACACCTTCTGCCCCCATCTCCACTTCCTAAGCCTGTGCCAGGCCCAGCCGCCTCTCCTCCTCACTGCCACTTCTGCCCCCCCCCCCACTTTCTTTCCCTCCTCCTGGGCCTTGCCTCCACGGCCGGGCTGGACCTGCCGCTGCCTCTAGCCTCTGCAGCCCCCACGGCAACCAATCCTCCTGGGTGCGCCTCAGCTAATCAGGCGCCTCCTCCGCCCAGCCAATCAGCTGGGTGCCGGGACGCACATTCCAAGGCACACCCAGGAGAATTAATAATATAGATTATGCATTCTGCTTCCAACAAAACTTTAAACATAAACACACATTCCTTCACGTGATCTATTTCCTGATCACTTGCCTCTTAACCCTTTTCCACTTGACGTTTGGAATAGAGACTACTTTCAGCCATAGAATGCAGTTCCTTTAAGCAGTGGTGGATTACCGCAGAAGCAGGAGGAGGCATCTGCTGATGGTGGCAAAATTTGAGGAACGGCTCCTCAAATTTTGTCATGCCTCTCTGTCTCTGGGGGCAGCAGTCGGGGGCAAGAGGAAAGTATCCCCTCCTTTACTTCAATTTTTTCAAAAAGCCACAGTGGTAGTAGCTGGTGTGGGGAGGGGGGCAGCCAGGTGAGGGGAAAGTTCCCCCTTTTGCCCCCTAAAAGATCGCCACCAGCGGCAGCAAAATGGGGTACAGTAGCTGGCTGCGGGGTGTGTGTGTGTGTGCTCCCTTTTTACCTCTAAAAGCCCACTGCTGACTGTGGCGAGCTCAGCTCCTCTCCGCCTCCTCCCACGTGAATGCGCTCGGGCCGAGGTTCTGCTATAGACTTCCAAGCCAGAAATGGGCTACAGGCTATAGCAGAGCCTCGGCCCAAGTGCATTCACTCGGGAGGCGGCGGAGAGGAAGGAGCTGAGCTTGCCGCAGTCAGTGGTGGGTTTTTTTTTAGAGGTTAAGAAGGGGGGCACTCTCCCCTCCTCACCCCCACCCCACGCTCTCTGCAGCCAGCCACTGCGCTGCCTCCCGCTGCTGCTGGCAGCAGCAATCTTTTAGGGGGCAAAAGGGGAAACTTGCCCCTCACTCGGTTGCCCCCTCCCCCAGCAGCTACAGCCACCACCACGGCTTTTTAAAAAATTGAGGGGGCAGTGCTTTCCTCTCAACCCCCTCCCCGCAGTACTGCTGCCACTGCACAGCGGCTCCTCTCTTTTTTTAAGGGCAAAAGAAGCCTTTTTGTCTATAGGCAGCAAAAAGGTTGATCTGCCCCTGCCTTTAAGTTGCATGGAGGTAGAGCATTCAGCATAAATGTGCGAAAGACGCATCATGCTTGGAGCTGACAAACTTTGCATTAAGCACAGTCTGGAATGGGGGGGGGGATGTCTGGATGAGTACTTCAGTGGAAGAGCTTTACGTAAGTTTGCACTCATATGTACTCACATTTCATGAAATTAAGGGCTATTTCCCATGCCATAGTTTCTCTACCATTAAGTTCTTAATTGTACAGGGATGAGTGTATTTTGCCTAGGTACATGCCAGGATGTAAAAGATGGATTGATGTAATGGTGCATGTATCGTGAACACACACATGTAATCACATCCATTTAAAAAAAAAATACATTCTTGCATATGGTGATGGGCGTGCAGGAACAAAAATTATTAATAGCAGAATCGGTCCTACCTTTCTGTCAAATGTTCTAACTTCCAGTCCAAAGCCTTGGGGAAGGATCCCATGTTGCTTAGGCATAGGAGTAGGCTCAATACATCTTTGCCATTCTACTGCCCTCTGGTGATTCATGCACCTCTAGGAAGATTATGCACAAGGAAGTTCTGGGGTTGTGATCACTGCTACCCTCTAGCTCAGAGAAGCATCTATATGATGGTCCTTATGTGGGTGGGGAGGATAGGTGCAAGAAGGAAGAGTTGGAAGGAGGGGTAGAGAAACCAGCTTAATTAATAGTCAAAGATCTCTTCAGACCTTCACATGGATAGAAGAAATGTGCAGCTGAGCCTTGATGATATCTCACCCCAGTGACACCTGATGTCTGTAGAACCAGAATTTAGTAAAAGGGCACCTCCCATTTTTATTTATATTTGGATTGATAGTATACAGCTGCACACACAGGTGCTCTGTGCAACCCTGTGCAGGGTTTTCAGTTGCATGAAGCACTTCACCATGTACAGCTGTACAAGTTCCATTTCAGTTTTTCAGCTCTCTGGAGGCGAGGGCTCAACAATATTGGGAGCAGAACACTCCGCACATGCACAGGGTACACATGGAGGGCTGAAAAGACCTCCAGTGCATAAAGCTGGGAGAAATATTGTTCCAAAATAGATAAGCGATACAAGTTGATAATGCAGTGCAATTAAGAAAAAGTCTGGTAAATAAAAAACCCCTTTCAGGGCTGTGTGTACTTTGGTCCTGCGTAAGCACAATGTACAATTCAGCAACCTGAGAATCTTCACTTTCATTAATTTTTAAAATAGTGAAGATATCTAGCACCTGTGGCTGTAAAGACTGGGTGGGTGGGTGCAATGCCTGGGCAGGGGCTCTGCAATCAGTGTCCTGCACAGTTAATTGTTCCTCCTCATAACTAGCAGCAAATAAATTAGGCAAAATAACTTTTTCCAGCTTTAATAATCCAGCTTTTGTTAGTGCACCAATATTTTTTTTTAATTTTAGTGCAGAATACACACAGCCCTACCCATACTGTACTTTTAGGGGGAAAGGCCACTGAATCCCAGATGAGAGTCTGAACATAACAATTTTACAAGACTAGTTTACCAAATAACGTTTATTTCATTCAAGTTCTTAAAAATACTTTTCTGTTGTTGCATAAAACATCCTAATGTAAAAAATATCCAACGGCTTAGAAAAGGAAAAGGAAGGAGGGAAAGCAAAGCATGAAGAACAGTCCCCAAAACATTAGGACTCTATTTACAAAGCCTCGTTGCACAGAAAGTAAAAAGGGGACTATAGTCAGTGGGTAGTGTGTAGCCCCTGACCACCAGGACTGACCCATCACACGACTCGTTCTTCTTGCTATGGCAACGGTGGGAGATGAAGGCCTGGAAACCCCAAAAGGATTAGTGAAGGTGCTAGCCCAAGAGGGCTAGATCTGTAACCACCTGGAGAGATCAGCTGCAGGGTGTGTGGAATGTCACAGGAACTGCCGACTCTTTGGCTCGTTGGGTGCTGCGCCCGGGGGGCTTGTTGGGCAACTGATAGAAGTGCCTCACAGGCTCCTCAGTCACAGGTCATCCAAGGGGTGGCCCAAGCAATACTGAACAGTCCTTTGAGGGCACAGGAGGCGTTAGTCATCTTCTTCTTCCCCTTCATCGTCTAGTTCTCTCTTTCTCTTCTCACCTTTCCCGCTATCCTCTTCATCTGCACAACAATATGGGGAAAGCATGTTTCGTAAGGATTGTCATCCAAGATCTAACTATATTAACGCATGCATCGATTCTATTTCCTGCCCAGAACCTCAGGTTCTAGACAGGAAACGGTAAGTTCCTGAGTGGCAAGGGCAAAGCTAGACACACAGGTTACAAGCAGATGCAGCCCTAGAAATGGAGAGGGGTATCGATCAGCAAGCAGTATGCAGCAGACCTCTTTGGTCAGAGACTGTCACTGACATCCTTTCAAGCCAAGGCTGGCACAGCTGTTCTAAAAATGATCCCCCAGTCCTAGCATTTCAGGCAGTCAGCAGCAGTGTGCTCTCAATCCTCCTCGCATGCCCAGAGGGAGGAAGCACCAACAAGAATCCAAATATGCCCCACTGTGCTAGGGGTTGGAAAGTTACTGGTTGGTCGTACGTATTTGGACCTCTGCCCCAAGAACCAAGCAGGAAAGGGCTAGAATCATAGTGCAGTCTTCACTGGCACTTCCTGTCCAAAACTGAGCTGCTTTTTCATTAACTTCCAATGTGAAATATATAGGATTGTCACCATTCAGAGATGCCAAGAGATTAAGTGTCACCACTCTGTTTCCATGGAGAATCAGGACCAATGATGGCTTTCAACTGTTATCACTCTAGTCTTGTATTTCTATGCCAAGAACTAAGGTACAAACAGTACTGGGATCATGGCTAACATCCAGCACAGTGCTCGAAGAGCAGAGCAGGAGTTGCATCTTCAACAACAGCTGCTCTGAGCCCAGCCAAAGGCTTGTTGAGCAGCAGAGCACGCACATGTACACACACACACAAGCAATTTTATGTAGTACTCAGGGACACATTCCTGGAAGCCAAAAAGCACTTTTGGAAGGAGGGGAAAGCAGCAAAAATCACTCCCATCTGCTCCTGCGTGCATGCTCTGAAATGCATGCTCAAAGGCCAACAAGCCTTCGGCAAAGCTTGGAGAAGCCCCCCGACCCGAGGGCACAGCCCTTGTTCTGCCCTCCTCATGCTGGACTAGATGCCAGCCGGAAACACTAAAAAAAAGGCGGGTGGGAGGTTTAATATCATTTTGCTGGCTTTCTTTTGTGTTGTTACCTATCCCAATCTTTTGAATGGGGGTGGGGACCATAAATCTAAAGAAACATTTGCTGTCACCCTCTAGTCCTGCCCATCACATCACCCCAATGGCAGCCTTATCTCATCATCCTGAAGAGAGTTAATATAAAACTTTAAACGCACCTTCTTCATCCTCTTCTTCCTCTTCCTCCTCCTCTTCACCATCATGTCCAAACTCTTCCTCCTGAAATATAAGAGTACATTTGGCATTGAAAGAAAAGCAATTTTGCCACTGATTACCTGTCAGCCCTGGAAACGTTCTCATTTTCCACTGGGTAATGAAACTTGCTAGATGACATCTGAAGACACAGATGCTGTGATGGCTCAGCCCCTTTACTGTCACCTCAGCTGACATGTGCTACCAAACAACTGCCAGACAGTGTGCACTATAAAGGGGGGAGGGGGAGAATGGGGAAATGGACAGTGGACAATCCAAAGCTGCAGGTTTCATTAGTTCAGCTGTCCTGATACAGCACAGTCCATGCAGCTTTTCGACTCCTAGAATACATGAAACAGCAGACAACAGCTCAGGAATTTCACCTCCAGAGACGACAGGCAGCAGGGAGATCAACTTATTCTTTTTGCTACTTAGCAGGTAAAATTTCAGAAGTCAGAAAGAGGAACAGGCAGGAAATACTATAACCAACCTCTCCACTGATTTCATCTTCTTCGTCTTCTACTTCTTCTTCTCCTTCTTCATCCTCATCCTCCTCATCAAACTCCTCCTCCTCACCATCTTCTTCCTCTTCATCTTCTTCCTCGCCTTCTGAAAAAGAGACCAAATTTGTACCGCTTTCCCTGAAATACAGCTTTCCTAGCAATGCCAGTTATAGACACACAAGGAAACGGTTCCCAGTTATGTCAGTAAGGAAATTCTCTCAGTACGGATTGCAGAAAATTACCATGGTGAGCAACTTTAATGTCCTCAGGCTCTTTGTAAGAAAAACAAGAAAAGGCAGAATTGGGGAGAGACTTGTTTTGAAGAACAGCAAATGCCAGCAAGCTCCACCATGACTGATATCAAGCAACTCAACACCATGCACCATGACTGTTCACACAATCAGTCCTTTCATGCAATCTCTGCTGGGTTGCAAGACCACTAATAGACCTGCTTTTCTCACAAGCAATTGTATATGGGATGTCAATTATCTCAACTGGGTCTACACACAATTATTTCTGATACAGCTCTGCAAATAAGTGAGACATAGGAAAAGGTCTCCCTCCCTCCCTCCCTCCCTCCCAAAGTTGTTCTTTAAGGCTACTGAAAGTAGTGTTCCAGGCCAGCAAGAGTAACCAACAGCTTTTTACAGCTGTGCACAAACAAAAGGACATGTATTTGTGACATCACAATAATGCAACCCTCGCTTTGAGAACTTTGGTGGTGGTGGTAGTGGTGTGGCTCTTTCTACTGCTAGTCTAGGAGCAATTGCTGCTTGGCACAGGAGTGTAACAAGTTGCAAGGCTATGCTAATACCTGCCCAAGGCTTCATACACCTACTGCCAGACTTTAGTGACTAGTCTCATTCCCTCTTGGTACACATTATATGCTAAGTATGACGCAGTCATTCTGAACAGAAGCTGGGTATTTGTGGCCTGAAAGACTTGCAGCAGTGTGTGAATTTTCAACCCACCATTAATATGTAAAGGCTTTAGTCTCACCTTCCTCATCTTCCTCATCAACACCATCTACTTCAGCATCTGAGTCAGAAGCTTCTTTGTCTTCCTGATCATATCCATCCAGGTAGGTGAGCTGAGGGAGAAGCTTGAAGACGCTATCTCGGTAGTCATTTAAGTTTGTTACCTCACAGTTGAACAGGTCAAGGCTCTTCAGAGAGTCCAATTTTTTCTAAATCAGAAATAAGTTAAAGTTGTTATTGTGTAGACAACTCAGGCTCACTGTACGATAAGGGCATCCACTAAGTTGGCTTCATCTCTCTTCCACAAATTTTACTGACCTTATAATTAGCAACACAAAAGTTAGTTTCCAGTTTCCTCAGCCTAGGAAACCATGTATGGACCTTGTTGAAGCAATAATTCAGCTCCCTCTCTGAAATGGGGAAGGTGATATCTCACCCTGATCCCCATTATTTACCATTGTTCTTACATACGAGCTCTTTGGCTAGTGCACTTTCATATAACGTCTAAGAACGAACTGTGAACCAGAAAGTCACCAATTTAAATCTTGCCTCTGTTGGTCTGTCATTAACTCAGGAAGTGGCCTTATCCCAGGATACACAGCTTTGTACCTCCAGCAGATTTGGACTACAACTCCCATAATTCCTGACTATTGGCCACTGTAGTTGGGGATGATGGGAGTTGGCATCTAAAAACAGCAGGAAGGCCAAAGCTGTGCAGCCCTCCTTTAGACAAAACATTGTCTTAGTTTGAAGCCCCACCTGCATTGAAGGGATAATACTGACCTATAGTACAAAGACTGATACACAAAACAGTTTGAACATTCCAAAGCCCTATATAAATACTAATTATTATTATCAGCATTATACTGGCATCAGATTACATTCTTGCATAAGACCACCATTTTAAGTGGGTTCTCAGATTAAGAATATATTGGACTGACGTTCCATAGCTCTTTCCCCCAGTTACTTCACTTCATACAACATTTTCAAATAAAGTGCTTTCCAAGACACTTGATTAACTCTTATCACCCTTGGCCCTTTTCGCTGAGATCAAAACACTTTTGATCAATGATAATAGTCAAAAATGGCCATATACACTGCCTGTATGGTGTCAACGGCCATATACACTGCCTGGTGTCAATGTCACAAAAAGAGCAATTAAAAAGCAGGTCTACTATAATAATAATAATCATCATCACAAAATACAAAGATCTACAAATTGAAATTGAAAGGCTGTGGCTGAAGAAGACCAAAATAATCCCAGTGGTAACTGGCGCCCTAGGTGCAATTCCAAAACAACTTGAAGAGCACCTCAACACCATAGGGGCCACAGAAAGCACCATCAGCCAATTACAAAAAGCAACTTTACTGGGAACAGCCTATATTCTGTGACGATATCTATAATAACAGCAACAACATTGATAATAAAATTCAGCCATCCCAGGTCCTTGGGAAGGACTCGATGTCTGGATAAAACAAACCAGTCAATAACACCTGTCTGACTGTGTAAACAAGAAATAATAATAATATTAAAAAATACATTTTCCCTAACAATCCAAATAACATACCATTCAGATACAGTAGACACATTTATCTGGGAACTACTGCAACCAATTTAGACACCAGTTTACAAAGCTACCTCATAAATATAATCTTTGACCACTCAGTTAAAAGTGCTAGGGAACGGGACTGCCAAAGAAGCAGAAATGGAAAATGTCCAATGGGCCAGTTCATACAGTTTAGCTGAACAGGTAGTAAAGCTTCTTGGACTTCTGCTTTAGACTGCAGGGCGGTGGGCAGGAAGGGAGTTTCAAATGTGAACACTCCCCAGGAGGCATGGAGAACGACTTCTTGCATTTAGGAAAAAGAAGACTAGGCTGAACACTTCTCCCTGACATTCTACATTTCTACACAGAGGGGCATTTTTCCACCCGAAGAAAGCATTCAGAAATGCAACACTGCCTGCCTTCTGCATCCTGAAACAGTGCAGCTGAAGGAAAGTGCTTCTAGAGACTATGGCTGACATCCTGACTAAATTACTGGACTGAAGTCCCATTGAAATTGAAGCCATGACTAACTTGTCCTATTGATTTCAGTGGGTCTTCTGTCAAGTAATTTAGCCAGGATGTTAGCCTAGATAAACTGGCTGTGGTTTTTTGTTGTTGTTGTTTTGCATGGAGAGGCTTTCTTCGTCACGATGGCTGACTTACTATGCAATGTTACACACATGGTGGAAGGTAGCCTTCGTACAGTTGTGCAAGCACAAATTTTGTGCTTGCACACCTATTACATATCAGTGTGTGTGTGTGTGTGTAATGCTGAACAATATATCAGCTCCTATCATTATCAAATGTAATAAGCAGCAATATAAATCTATAGCATTGTTACATTTTTTGTGATTTGTATTTTAATTGATTTATTGCTGTTTTTATTCTTGCTAGCTGCTTTGAGGTCACATGGCAAAAAGTGAAATAACATTTAATAAATAAAAACCACAAGCTAGAACAAAATCAGATACAGGATCCTTTGAGATTAATTTCAAATTGCTAATAAACATATATAGATCTAAACTAATTCAGGACACACGTGATTTTTTTAGGAAATCCTTACAAGAATAGGGTATGACTAATTTTCTAATTTAGTATTTCACACTGACTCAAGTCACTTACCATATCTAACAATGCTTTAAGTTATGTTGCACACAGGCAGAGCCTGCCATTTCTTTTTCAACTTACTGTGCCAAATGGGTTAAATGTCAAGCGAACTACCAACAACCAAGTTAAAAGATAATGATGCCTCTGCCTAATGACTGAAATCAAGCAGCTTTAATGCTATGATAACTGCCTTTTTGAAGACAAATCATCTATAACATTAAACTGCCAGAGCGACAAATCAACTCACTAAAAATGACTGGATAAATTTTACCTCCAATCAAGCCTCGCCTCACCCCACCCTCAAAGCAAACACACACACACACACACACACACACACACACAAAAACCCAACAGCAAAAGTTCAAGAACTTAAGATCTAGATACTAGCTTGGCTTCTATACACTCAGCTGATGTGGATTTACATCTAATATATATGCAAACACATTGCAATGCTCATTTGAACCCCAAGGAACTGGCTAGGTGCATTTGAAACAGATAGCTATGCATATTTCCAGAGGGGCACCTTGTGGCTTATGTCGGCTTGGGGCCAATATGTTAGAATCAGAGCACCAGCTACAAAATATAAGGAGAAGTTGCTTCCTCCAGGTGTACTGATTTGGACACAAGTTTACATAATGCCCATACAACTCAAGCATGAGCAAGGCATTTGATGTTGGTACTACCACCAATTATCCTTTTTGAGAACATAAGCCATCAGCTGTATGAAAACCTCTGCCTTCAACCCCCTCCACAGAGGCCTGAGAAATGTCACCGCTAGACAGCCCAGTAACAACATACCAACGGCTCCAAGGTACTGATATCCTTCAGCTTGTTTCCACTGAGGTTTAGGTGTGTGAGGTTAGGAAGCTTTTCTGCTAATACATCAAGACCTCCAGAAATTCTGTTGTCACTGAGTTCAAGCTGTCAAGGAAAACAAACAACTGTTATTAGCTTACCTGTCAACAGAACTTGAAGAAACTACATCAGAAGTAGCTACATCAGAATGAAGTGGTTGCCATATTAGTTCTAGCCTCTCACAGAATGACACACATATGTTTACAATGGGCATATTTACAGAAGTTTTTTTTACCCACTTAATTACTATGGCTTTCCCAAAGAATCCTGAGTTTGGCAAAGAATTGGAAATTCATTGCTGGAGATTCCTACCTTTATAAGTTCCCAAGAATCCCTAGATATGCCTTAAGTCTGTCAAATGGTTATTCCGAGACAAAGGAAATAATTGACCCATGTCTTTAAAGGCTCTGGATAACAGAAATGCAGTTCTCTTGTTAGGCCACTTTTTTAGAGACGCCTCATGACCAGACACCAAACCGGGATGCGTAACTGCTAGTTATCATGCTATCAGTTTTGGTCTTACTTTACTATAAGCCATGTGTCTGGTGAAAAATTCTGAGCAGAATGAACACCTGAAACAAAGTTGGGCTATCAGAGCTGACTCAGTGGAAAGTTACTAACTCACATCCACATTAGCACTGCACTGGTGCCACAGTAGCTGACATCTAGACTAACACTACACTGTCATGTGACGGTGGTGGTGGTGGGGACATTTTAAAGAATCTCCACTTCCCTCTGAAGCTCACTATGCTTCCTTGAAAATATGTCCCTGAAGGCTGCACAGCCAATTTTACAGGAGGCCCCGTGGGCTTCAGAAGGAAGGGAAGATAGTTTAAAATCACCTTTCCTCCCTTGCACAATGGCATAGCATTAGTCTGGATATCAGCCATGGTAGCTGCAGCACAGTGCTAGACTGGGTGTTACCCACTATCTTTATCTATTTTAAATCACATAAGAACTGCCCTGCTGGATCAGGCCCAAGGCCTATCTAGTCCAGCATCCTGCTTCGTACAGTGACCCACCAGATACCTCTGAGAAGCCCACAGGCTATTTTATTGCATCTTGCCTCTGAGGCTGGAAGTGGCCTATAGCCCTCAGACTAGTAGCCACTGATAGACCTGTCCTCCATGAATTTGTCTAAGCCCCTTTTAAAGCCATCCAAGCTAGTGCCATCACCAGCTGCCCATGGCTGAAAATTCCATAGATTAATTCTGCGTTTGTGGAAAAAATACTTCCTTTTGTCAGTCCTAAATTTCCTGGTCTTCAGTTTTATGGGATGACCCCTGGTTCCAGTGTTGTGAGAGAGGGAGAAAAATTCCTCTGTCCACACCCTCTATTCCATGCAAAATTTTATACACCTCTCTCATGTCTCCCCATAGTCTTCTCATTTTAAAACTGAAAAGCCCCAGGTGCTGCAGCCTCACCTCATAAGGAAGGTGCTCTAGGCCCCTGAGCATTTTGGCACCCCTCTTCTGCACCTTCTCCAGTTTTACAATGTCCTCAAGATACGGTGACCAGAACTGCATGCAGTACTCAAAATATGGCTGCACCATGGATTTGTATAAGGGCATTATAATATTAGCAGTTTTATTTTCAATCCCCTTCCTAATGATCTCTAGCATGGAATTTGCCTTTTTCACAGCTGCCAAGCACTGAGTTGACACTTTCAACAAGCTGTCCACCACGACCCCTAGATCTGTCTCCTGGTCAGTCACTGACAGCTCAGACCCCATCAGTATATATGTGAAGTGGGGTGGGGAGGTTGCCCCAATATGCATCACTTTGCACTTGCTTACATTGAACCACATTTGCCATTTTGTTGCCCACTCCCCCAGTTTGGAGAGGTCCTCCTCACAATTGGTTGTGTATTTCACTACCCTACATAATTTGGTGTCATCTGCAAATCTGGCCACTTTGCTGCTTACCCCAACTTCGAGATCATTTATAAACAATTTAAAGAGCACTGGACCCCATTTCTTACTTTCTTCCATTGTGAAAACTGCCCATTTATTCCTACCTTCTGCTTCCTGTCCTTCAGCCAGTTACCAATCCACACATAAACCTGTCCCTTTATCCCAAGACTGCTAAGTTTACTCAAGAACCTTTGGTGGGGAACTTTGTCAAAGGCTTTTTGGAAGTCCAAGTATATACTATGTCAACCGGATCACCTTTATTCACATGCCTCCTGACACTCTCAAAGAACTCCAAAAATGTTAGTGAGGCAAGACTTGCCCTTGCAGAAGCCAGGCTGGTACTCCATCAGCAAGGCCTTTGCTTCTATACACCAAAAAAATTAACTGCATGTTAAGGTTGCTATAGTATGCTGTTAGATTTGTGGAGTAACATTTTACAGACAATCAGGCATTTGATGTTGGTACCACTGATTATCCTTTTTGAGAACCTAAGTCATCATCTATATGAAAATCTCTGCCTCCAACCCCCTTCACAGAGGCCTGAGAAATGTCACAGCTAGATAGCCCACTAACAATATACCAATGGCTTCAAGGTATTATATCCTTCCGCTTGTTTCCATATTTACATTGTTTCCATTTACAGGCAATCAGGGAACAAGGGTCATGATCTAGCACAGTGTTTCTCAAACTTTTTGGAGTCAAGGACCGCTAAATTCTTCGTGCAGAGTTTCAAGGACCGCTACATTCTTCATGTGCAGTTTCCCGGACCAGCAGTTAGTAAAGGGGTTTCAAGTCTGTCTATCTATCTATCTATCTATCTGTCTGTCTGTCTGTCTGTCTATCAGACTTCTATACTGCCCAAAACTTGCATCTCTGGGCAGTTTAGAATGAAAATAATATAAGCATTAAAATAATTAAATTTGGAATCTTTTGCAAACATGGAATATTAGGGGTTCTTAACCTTGGGTCCCTCAGTTAAACTCCCATAACCCCCAGCAACAATGGCATTTGGCCATTATGGCTGGGGATTATGGGAGTAGAAGTCCACCAATGTCTGGGTACCCAAGGTTGAGAACCCCTGAATCTAAAAGCCTGGGTGAACAAATTTGTCTCCAGTATGTCTTCAGTATGTGCGGGGTGGGGGTGGAGGTGCTTCTGATTACTCAGTGGAGAGGGTATGTTGGGCCATTAGAAAAATTCAAAAGCTACATGGGGGCAATGAAAACAACGCACAAGCAAGCCCCACTGATGCAAGAGGGAAACAGTGTTCCCTCTCAAGGCGCCTCGACCACAACAGGCAGCTGGGTTTCAATCAACCAACCTTTGGCTGCAAATAATGAGCATGCAAGAACCAGCAGCCCTTCAAGTGGCGCCCACTGCCATACTTTTTCCTCCATGCCCCCGCACCGCATACAGTTTGAAGCTGTAAAGATAGGGAATAAGATAGCTGTAGGAAGATCTCAGCAGCACATGGAGGCAAGACACAAGAAGGGTCCCATGCCTCCGTGATACTCTTCCTCTTCCGTGCCATGTGCAAAATTGAGGAAGTGAGTGCCTTGATTTCAGTTGGGGGGGGTTGACTCCCAGTCAGGGACCGGCACTCAACCCTTCGGGGACCGGCAGCGGTCCAGGGACCGGTGGTTGAGAAACACTGATCTAGCATACTATGGATTTCTGTGGGATTAACCATGTACTTAATCCTCCCCAATGGAATCAATGGGATTTACATTGGATTTGGCTGGATATGGAAGGCATGACTCAAATTTGAACAAAGTGCTGGCTTTTACTCTGGTGGGTGACTAGATCATTACTGTGTACATGTAAAGCTGTATCAGGGACCAGCCTTAATGGGGAATCTTTTCATCACAACTGCAAAACAATGACTGAATTCCATGAAGTAAATGGACTTGCTTTGCCAAAATCAACTTCAAAATTCCTGCCATTAATCATGTGAGAGAGAGCAAGTTCCAAAAACCAGATTGTTAGTTTTTGAGGCAAGAATTAGGCTCATGGCCAACCACACCGATGTTTGATTCCATCTTTTAATCCTGTATGTAGTAGCTATTTAACAAAGTCAATATCATTTTTATGTGCACATCACATCTTTACAACAAATTCTACTCTTTATAAATTGACTATGTTAAAAAGCTTCAATTCTCATAATTCACTGAGCATGTATTAAGGCTGGTACACCCATTTTCCTTGCATGCAGCTATAAGAGAAAAATGTTTGCTTGCCAAACACCTGACATTCCTGAGCTAGACATCCTGGTCTTGACAGAGATTATCTCCCCCCATCTTGACAATTTTCTAAAATATCCATGAGGCTCTTAATCCAGCTAAATTAATTGGTGTTTTATGATGTTTTAATTGTTAGTTTTTATTTTATGTAGTTTATAATTTTTGTTTTGTTAATTGATTTTAATGGTGTTTTAATGTAAACTGCCCCGAGCCTTTGGAAGGGCGGTATAATTTTTAAAAAATAAATAAATAATAAATAAATAAATGATAGAACCATAACTGTTCAGTACATTTCTTTTACAACTAGTAATTTTTAGCCCGTTGTAATAACGGGCGCTAGCCTTAAGGGGAGCTACTGCCACCTCTTGCTGAGGCCGCGGCCGCCATCGGGGCTAGTCGCCCCGCCACCGCCTCACCCGCACTCTCGGTGGCGTCGCAGCCGCCGCCAACGGGGCCAGTCACCCCACCGCGGCCACAACTACCTTTGGCCGAGGCCGCGGCTCCGCCGCCGCCTCGGCCACACTCTCCTCCTGCCGTTGGCGGCGGCCGCTTCTCCTTGGCCCGCCGCTTCTGCTCCTCCCGGCCCTCTCGCCGTAACGGCGGCGGCCGCCATCGGAGCCAGTCGCTCCGCCGCGGCCACCGCCTGGTCCAACATGGCCGCCCGTCTCTGGGCGGCCGTATCTTTTTCGCCCGATCTGGGCATGCGCGGAGCGCATGCCCAGATCGGGCGAAAAAGACACGGGCGGCACGGACGCACGCCCAAGGCTTTTATGGGTAAGGATATTCTCAATAACAATGTGATCATGCAGTTACCTCCGTGCATGCTCCAAATCAATAAAATCTACATACCATGCCAAGCAAATTCAGCTTTGCATATAGTCATATCTTGCCTCATTATTTTCCTGCATACAAGGTCTAGGTTGCTAGTATATTAGGTACTAATAGGATATGTGTAGGAGTAAGGCTGAATAGCAGCCATGAGAGTTAAAATCATCTTGGATGCCAGAAACCAAGAATTACTCCTCTCAGGTTTTCCAAACTTCAGTACAGTCTACTCATGCTTCTAGGAATTCTTTTATTATTGTGAGAGCTTTAAAAAAAGATTTTAAAAAACAAAATAGGTTTTTAAAATATATTATATATTGTATAATACAACATATCTACAAACACAGCCCAATAATAGTTAAGGGAGAAGCAACCCTCAGCCTCCCTACCTACTTGCTAACAGGGATGTGCACGAACCGGCAGGCAGCCAGTTTGGCAGTGGCGAGGGTGTTACCTTTTAGGAGCAGGGAGGGTGTTCTTAAAACCCGCTCCCTGTTATGTTTCCCCCACCAGCGCTGTGCTCAAAATCGCTGCGCAGGGCGAGGGTGAGGCCTTAACCCTCGCCTTGAAAAATGTCCCCTCTAATATTTTTCACGTAGACAAACAGAAAATGAAGTATGGGGATTTTTTTCCACAGAAAAATCCCCACCCCACATCTCTGGAAGTGGGGAGGGGGAAAACTGGAGTAGACTTTTTGTGTGGTAGTGAATTGGCTGCATCCCAGCAGTGTTGAATGCTGGAAAGAAAGGTTGGACTTTAGTGGCTGCCTGAGAGTAACACTCAAAGCCTTGGTTTTTGTTCTACCGGTTTCTTTACAGCAAATACGTCTGCAGACAACGCAGCAGGATAATCTCCTGGCAGAGCTCAGGGACGCAAGGAAAGAGGAGATAGCAAGAACAAATACAGCTACACTGCACTGTGTCTTTGGGGCGGTCCAGCACAGCTCTCCAAACAATGCTTCCATAGCTGGTGCTAGCACTTAGGAAGCTGTCTTTCCTTCCCTCTGCTGCCACTGCTAAAAGTGATTGGGCTAAGCAACTATAAACTGCTTTTGCTGCTGCATCCTCCCATTTTAGAATAGGCCCTAGATCACATCACTAGCGACGGGTACAGTATCAGTCTTTTACTCCATCTCTTCTGTATCATCCCACTCCATGTTCTACCCTCTGATTGCTCTTTATTTATTCTTTTAATACTACTCAGTTTGGGACCCCTTTTGCTCTCCTGCAGTCCCACCTTACTCCTTCCAAACCACTTACTCTTCTAGCCCAATTGAATATTGGTCTACCCAACAAGAGAGTTGGGAATACATACCTCCTAGATCTAGAGAAAGAAAACCAAAACGAAGGATTGCAACTAGAAGAATTTTGCACTGGCAGCATGGGAATCTCTCAGTACATATTTAATCCATAATTAGCCATTTTATTTATTTATATCTATGTAAACCACTTTGGGAACTTTTGTTGAAAGCGGTATATAAATAGTAATAGTAGTCTGAGAAAAGAAAAAAACAACAGCCCAAATTATCTAAAAGATTAAAACTGAATAAAGTTCACAAATTTTGTGGAAACTCTTGTTCTGACTCCTATGTTAAAAATAATTAAAGAAGAAAACCACCCTTTGGATTCACAGTGCTGCTAAGGTAATTATGGCAACAGGAATTAGAAAGGCTTTGCAGTAAAGTAGATCCAGTAACTTCCCACCTCTATCTTTCACCCACATTAAAGCCAAAGTCTTACCTTTTTCAATTTGGGGAGTTTAGGAAGATTCAAGACAGATGTCAGTCCCACATTTATTAAGCTGAGGAACTCCAAGTTGACAAACTCTCCTGACAGCCCCTCAATTTTGCCTTCATTTGATCTGCAGTTGTCAAGAACGAGCTCTTGGACCTAAAAGAACATTTAAATTTTTTTTAATGTATTTAAAAACAGGAGCACATAAAAGCAGAATGTACAGATAATTACACCTGGTAAAATGTAACAGAAGCAGAGTGGATAAAAATCAATGTTTAAAATATATATTTTTTAAAAAAATCGGATTTTTAAAAATTTAAATCAGATTTTTAAAATAAAATGCTTTTTGAGGGGGAAAAATCTATCTAAAGATAGTTTTCTATTTAAGCTACATTATAGTCCAAAGGTTATTCATCATGAAATAAGGATTAGTTTTTAATTATGTAGCATGAGGCTGTATATATGCAATGTTTAAATTTTTTTGTAAATGAATTCCATTAATCCATTCACAATGTCATGCTCTTCCAGAGGTTTCTGTAAGATTATTTTGGGCAATTTTTCGATTTAGAAGAGGACCAAAAATGAAACCTTCATCTGGTTGTAAATATTAAGAAGATACCAGCAAGAATGAGTCTTTATGTAAAAAATCCCATGATTTAAATCTAGTCTTACTGACTAGTGATTTAAATCATGATTTAAATAGATTGGTTTTAAATCAAATCCACCCTGAACAGAAGTGCATAAAAACTGTTATCATGCAAGTATTGATTTGATGTATAGTCCTCCCAAACACTTAAAACATTAAGCACAAAACCTTCAGCTACACTGATTAAGTGCTATCTTTCCCTACCAAAAGGCAACTTTAATAAAATAAAAAATATACATCTTGCATTGCTCCCATAAGAGACTAAATTTGGGCTTTGGTGGGAAGGGAATTTCAGAAGTGAGGGGGAGCCACCAGGAACACCTCTCTGTACATCCCGACTTGGTATAAAGACAGTAAGTTTATAAAGGCTTAACACATGCAACTTGTTCCAGAATCTAGTGAGCCCCTTTGCTTCATCTACATTCAAGGGAGAACTGCATGGAAGCAGCACATATAGATACCTGATAGATAGATAGATAGATAGATAGATAGATAGATAGATAGATAGATAGATAGATAGTTATTCCCTAGCAGTCTGTTTTGCAAATGGGGTTGATCGCAGGACCATCAGTTTGACCATCAGTGCAGTTTGAGCAGCCACTAGATGTTAGCATAGCATTCTCCACACCACTGAATACATGTTTGGGGGATAATTTCCCCTTATGTTTCTAGTACAGCACTGCAGAGCTGACTCAGAAATGCAAGGAAGTTTTCACACACCCTCAGAAATACCCCAGGTTCAGCAGCTGGAGGATGCCATAGATACATGTATTTAGAGAAAGTGTGCCTTTCTCAATGCCCCAAATATTGGTGTCCTATTATCTCCCTTTCGGTAGGATTCAGTGACCCAGCTGCTGCTGATAGAGGACACCACCAAGCCACAGAGATGGGTCACAAAGGGACAATGGCCCTATTGTACTAGATAAAGAGCATCTCATTTTAAAAGAATGTATTTATAAAAAGCAAGACTGGAAGAACTAGGCTGGAAGACTGGAAGAACTATTGTACTTTAATCTGTGGATAGCAGAGAGATTAAGAAACGTGCTCAAGGCCCTCCAGGGACTCTGCAACAGAAGAAACGAAATCCAGGTATCAGTGTGCTTTATGAAGCATTACATTTGCACTACAGTCTTGATTTGGGTGATGTTCACATTCCAGTATGTAGTCTACAGGCCACATGGAGAGGGAGAACAATGAGTTCCTTTGTACCACTTTACAAATATCTTCAATAAACAGTTCATTAAGAAAACACATTCCTATGTTTAACATATGTTAAAGGAAACAGGTTTATAGAGATCTAGTAAAGCAAGAGCCTGTTCATACAGGAGCATATGAACCAGCCCCCATGTGTACAAAAGGGTCTAGCTGACCGTAGCAGCTATTAATTCCGACAATCGCTACAGGCAGCCAGAGAGTTCCTCTGCAGTCCTCTCACTAGTGCCAAAGCTTACCTTATCACCTTCCCCAACGCCACCTTGCTTCTTTCAGCAACACAGAGGAAAAACCAGGAAGTTGCAGATAGTTGTGGCAACTTCTTGTTCTTCCACTATGCTGCCCGAAAAAGCCAAGGAGTGTGAAAAGATGAGCAGAGGTGCTGGCGAGACAGCTACAACAGAGCTCTTTGGAGACCTGTACCAATCAGAACAGATAGCTGCCAAATACGGAGTCTGACCCAAAGCCGCCTACAGGAATAGACCCTAGGACACCACTGCACGAATGAAAAAGAAAAGAAAAATGGACCAAATTATATTTTCATGGTCATAATGAAAACAATGTCACACATTCAAGGCTGAAACCTTGCTTATTCTTACAATCTGGAACATTTCCACTCCTGGGAATGAAAACAGCCAAACCAGAGCAATGTTCCTGTGTGTTCCACAGCAATGTTCCTGTGCGTTTAGTACTTTTGGCTGAAAGCACTAGGAGAAAGGTGCATCAAGCACACATCAAAGCGATATTTGTCCGTCTTGCTCAAGTCTTTAACAGAAACTGATATTTAGTTAAAAACATAGTAAAGTCATTCACACGACCTTTTCCTGGGCCTGGGAGGGCAGGTCGGGGGGAAGGCAGGATAGCAGCTATCTTCCCCTCAGATGATCCAGCAGCAATACGAGCCACACATTCAATACAACAGCAATACAAGCCGTGCAGTGTTCTGGAGGCTGGGAAAATGTGTCCCGGACTCCAGATAGCCCACAATGAACTGCACGATGAGCACAGAACATTGTGGGGATCGCCGGTGAGTTGGGTGCTCTAGGTGCCCAGCTCCATGCAAACAGCCTGAGCAGACACACAACCCCAGACCTGGGTAAAAGGCAAGGTAAAAATCTCAGGCTACCCAAGGAGGGAGTGCCGGGATCAGTCTCAATCCCGGCGCCTCACACAAGCAGGCCTGCCCAGGTAGGGCTGTCCAAGCTTGGGTAGCGCTGCTCGTGTGAACAGCCTCAGTAAGTCTTTCAGTAAATAAACCACCACCTGTTTGGAAGCAGAAGCAGAATTATTTAAACAAACCTAGCACAAAGCTCTAAGTACGCAAGTGAAAGGGGAAGGTTACAGAGTGTTCTGTTCATAAGATTACTATTGGAAAGGCCTTCTCCCGCGCAGTATGATAGGTTAACTGAATAAATATTGTAGTTAAGTATTAATATGCTGCAGTTGGAGTTAAGGCTGCAGTTAAGCATGAATACATTGTTGGCATCAAATCAATTCATGCACCAACTGGTTTAAAAATAAAGATATGAGGTTACTATTAAGACCAGGCATTACTGGTTTCCGAACAAAAAATGCTCAACCAATTGCAGCACCCATTATTTTACAAAAGTCACCGAGCTGTTATTTTTCTTAAGCGGTTGGTTTTTTTTAAACTTCATTCTGTAAAAAAACATCTTCTTCAGAGGTGCATTTATGGATGCTAAAAATCCAGACTCCCTCCAAGCACGCGCGCGCGCGCGCACACACACACACACACACACACACCCCATTTAAATGTTTTAATGCAACAGTAACAAGACTCTTGGGGGGTCCTTTTTATTATTGGTAGTTTATGCACTAACAGCACTTTATAGACAAGCATAAGAAAAAAGACCCCTGCCCAAAAAAGCTTACAATCTAAACTTTGACAAGGCAGGAGAGAAGGAAGGATGGCCGCTGGGAGACAGAATGTGGGTTAAAATGAACCCTGTTCTGATAAATTCTCATGAAGTAAACTACTTATGCATAGACAAGCCACTATATGAGAAATCCAGAACAGATCATTATATCTTCTTAAAGATAGCCAGCGTGGTGTTGGAGCCAGCGTGGTGTAGTGGTTAGAGTACTGGACTAGGACCGGGGAGACCCAAGTTCAAATCCCCATGCAGCCCATGATACTAGCTGGGTGACTCTGGGCCGGTCACTTGTCTCTCAGCCTAACCTACTTCACAGGGTTGTTGTGAGGAGAAACTTAAGTATGTAGTACACCGCTCTGGGCTCCTTGGAGGAAGAGCGGGATATAAATGTAATAAACAAACAAACAAACAAACAAACAATAGATTAATCAAGCAAGTGGACATTCAGCGCAAATGGCCTATTGCAAAGTGTAGTGTGAGGGATTTTCAAACCTCAAAGAGTGTAAACACAACTAATCAAAGACCTAAGCAGAACACACTCAAGAAACAAATCCACAGAGTTTCACATTACAGTGAATTCTCACATAAAAGTTATGGTGAAATTTAAAATAAAAATTACAGTAGCAGGTGGGGCAAATTCTCCCTTCGTATATTTAGTTCAAGATTTAGTCCACTTCATATTTAAGAACTCTAAGAATGTATTTCAGGCAGATTTCAAAGATTTACAACACAAGGGATGCAAAGGTTATTTTAAAACTTGGATATTCTAACAGAATATTCTATTAACAGAATACTATTCTGCCTTTCTGTTAAAATTAACCTTCAAAAAGTGGCTTAAATTTCAATTTTTAAAAACTATTACACACACATTAAAACAACCCTAGAACAAACAATGCAACCAACAACCTTCTGTGCCTTCTCAGGGCAATGGATTTAGCCTGGAACGTTAAAAGCTCAACACACACAATATTTGGGCCTTCAAAAGCACAGTGGATAGAAATCATAGTTCTTGGGCTGCAATCCTTGCAACAAGTTGTGTTCACTTCAAAGGGCCTTCCTAAACATTAAATTGCAGCTTGCAGTAGATTTCAGCAAACAGATAAAAGAGAAGTATATAACAGCTATTATCACTTACTCTCTGGCTTGATCCTGTGAAGCCACTTCTCAGTTAGACTGAGAAGATAAAGCAGGGCTCTGCAAACCCCAGGAGACAGAGCACCTACAAATTTAACCACGGCACACAAGAGAAAACTGGCTTAATTATTGTTTCATTGCAATTCTGTCCCCTGGGCCAGGGCTCACTGTCACTGGCCCACCACTTTCTGCCTCTTTTCCTTCTCTGAGTCCTCCTAGGTATGCTCTCCTCCACCATGTAGGCAAATAAGTCCTTTCTCCTTTTTTCATGGAGCAGTATGTAAGGAGCAGCCTGGTTGCGAGAGCAACTGCTGCTGCTCAAAGTAGTCAAAGGGGGCTCTAATGCTGGAGGGGGCTGTGGCAGGCAGGAGGTACTGATTGCCACAGCTCTGGAGCAGGAGGAGAGCAAGAAGAGCTTTGACCCAGAAGGAGCAAAGAGGCCAGCCGTACACATGGCCTTGCTGATGCTGCGCAGAGAAGTAGCCATTCTGGGCTGTGTGTTCTTTCCCCACCAGGAAATGGCCACTGCCCCTTTTCCTTTCTCTCCTCATCCTCCTGGGGTGTGCCCTGACACACACTGTGTGTGACCTACTGGGGTCAGATGCCACTGAAACCCAAGCAGCAGCATTGGCTTGCTTACTCACTGACTTGTCATTCTTCACTGCCATCAATTCAGCAACACACTTCCCTTTGGTCTCCTCACACCCCCAGGGAAGGCACTGATGGATCACAGAGTGCATGAAGCCTGAACAGAAGCCAAGGCGACAGTGGTCGGGGTGGTTAGCATCAGAGCATGTCTTGGGAGGGGGAGATGGGGTGGAAAGAATGAGAGGGCAGGGATTTTTTTTACCTTAATGTAAAACTATTTTTTTTGTTAAAGCTGAGACAAAAATATGTGAATATTTTCTCCATGAACAGAAAATGCCTTTCCCATGGTAAATTTGTTTCAGCTTTTTGAAGGGGGATGCTTATGTAATGCACTTTCAAAATATATGTATTAATATAACTTAAACTTAAGTTGCCAAAAAGGTATGAGATCTGTTCCTCTGCCCTGTTGAGGGGTATATGAGGAGAAACAGTAAAATCCTCACACGGCAGAGTATGCTGTGGTGGTAAAGAAGTTTAGCCCAAGAGATTAGCTGGAGACTTTAGGTGGAGCTCAAAACAAATAAAGATTGATTAAGAAACTAAAACATCACATACTGAGAGAGTCATTGAGCAACATACACAAAGGCATCAGCCTTCAACAACAGTTCTGACTCTTAACTGACCAAGACAGAACCTGTTAACATAACTCCTCCTGCCTCTAGTGGCCAGAAGAGGTTACTGCGGTGCTAAAAGCAATGCTTTAAAATTCTTACTTCTAACATGTCCCTCCCCAATCTTCATACAAGTATGTGGCACTAGTCCTCCTAACTAGGATATTCAGAGGTAGAGCTATTTTAAACAATCCTTATATGTCCCAGAAAGCCAGGTTCTAAGCAGTTCTAAGTTATTTTAAAGGGGATAAAGAGAAGTCTATTTACCCTTCCTGTCCATGCAATGGCTATCATTAAGTCTTGTAATTTTGTTTAATGTCTGTTGTCTGGCTTCTAAATTTTTGGGCTTGCTCCTAAATCCAAGAAAATTTGTCAAGGCCTGAGATAAAGCAATTATTGGCAAAACTGGATTTTGTTTTTATAATATTGTATAGGTATACTAAACAGAAAACCCACATCTCTATGCACATAAAACTTTGATCCGTGCATACATCATTAGCCTGAATGTCAGACACTGTCTGTTTTTTTAATTAAAGGAATCAAAACCCCTTTTTTGTAATAGAGTATGTTCAACTCCCCCACCCCCTTTTAAAAGACTCTGACTAGAGAGACTAAGGGATGACTGATGAGACTGTATGGAGATTTTCAGAATGCTTTGACTCTAGCTATTTGCTTCTTGAAAGTTCTTAACCAAAGTATTTAAACAGTAGCTGCTATTAATAAAACAGGTTTAGATTTCACATCAGCACATTTCAAAGGATTTACTTCATTCAAGCCCAGCATAGGCAATGCAATCAGAAGAAAAGGAGCATCACTAAGCTGTGTTCCAACTATTCTCAACCAACTAATTTTCAAGTCACACTCACGAAAAGCAAGTAAAAATGTACAAAACAAGAGGGTGTGATGGCGAGTTTATCTACTGGTCCCACCATGCAAAACCCGGTCCCACCCATAGGGAAGGGGTGGTGGAATACACATTTTTCAAGGCCTGTCTGGTGTCACAGAAGACTGCATGTATCAGCACAGATAATTCTGTACTCATAAGAACTACAGCCATAAAAATATAGGTACCCGAGACTGTTTGTTTTGCAACCCTCACCATTATAATAATGAAAAAACATCTTACCTTCCATTAATTAGCTATGCTTGTGTATTTCGTGTTCATTGCAGCAGATAGAAAAAGCCAATTTGTCTCATATTGTTTCTCCTTGCCAAATAACTTTAATAGAGCTAACACAAGTCCACTGGGCTGCTTACTGAGAAACAGTCTCACAAGCCTGGTCCAGTTCTCTTAAGTAATTTTACAAATAGTTTTTAATGGAAGCTAAATCCAGTACCAAAAAAAGTAGTTAGTACAACCATATCAAATGAATGTCAGCTGATTGTGAAGTGCGAAGTCAGCAAATAGAGAATAGCAGATTCTCATGGTGGGTTTCCAGCACAGTGTTTTTTAAAAGTTCATGGGTGACATGGCAATGTCCCTTTTACAGCAGCGTTAAAAGAAAATTGATCGGCACTAACAGGAAGGGAGTGGTTTGCCCTTTGCTACTGACCCTCAGTAAACATGCACTACTTTGATCTTTGTACTGAACTTTTACCAAAATGATATTCAACCTACATTCTGTTTTACACAACAGACACTGCAATTCTATCTCTTAATTTTCCAAATGATTAAGATAATATACACAAAAGAATAGCAACATATCTTTCCTTATCTGAAGAACAGTCTATATTTCCTAAATTTAGGAAATAATATTTATGCAGCTTGATAGACTTATTTCGTTACACAATTTCTTTAGTAAACAATTCCATCATCTTGCTCAAGGTAGCAGTACTAGAGTTTCCATCTAATTTTCACCAAATGTCAATCTTGTTATATTTCATTAGTGCGTATGGAAATTTGCTGATTTTACTAGCGTTCTTGGAAAATACAGCTGATGCAGAACAGGTCAACTAACCCACCTTCTGACAAGGGAGATCAAGAGGAGCATATTATATCAAGTCGTCCAATATCTGTGTTTTGTAGTTATTTCCAGGTACCTACTTCAAAGGTTTCGATACCTGAGCAATCAGATGCCTAAGGATTTTCTCCAGCCTCAAGAATTGTCACTTGCTTTCCTCCCTCAATCAGTGGATATGAAGAATGATAATCAGATAATTTTGCAGCTGCTTTAATCTCCGTTAACTGATGTGTAGACTAAGGAACATTGGCGGACATAAAGAGCAAGGATGCACTAGTACAGTGAGAGCGCATCCTAACAGGACTTCCCAACTAACAGCACTGGAACAGCAGGGAAGTGGCAATTTTTGATGCCCTCCCTTTTCCCAGCAAGCCCTCTCTGGAACCAAAAATATGTCCCCAACCACTTCCTGGGGAAGGAGAGGGTGTCAAAAATTAGTGCTTCCCCACTACACTGGGGCAGTTAGTTGGGAAGTTCTGCTAGGCTGCTCTCTTGCTGCGCTGGTGCATTCTTGCTCTCTATGTGTCATTATCCAAACACTGTACTGAGTTACTATTGTTGGCATAACAGCACTACTGCCTTTATTTCCAGGAGCAACAGCATGGCAGAACCAGGAAGTACAATGGGAAGGAACTTCAAAAGGCACTCGAAACATGTGACTTGCTCTGATTCAGAGCACCAATCACTCTACACAGTACTGCAAATTCCCAGTTTATTGTTGACCTGCAGAACTCATAGCACTCACATGGATTTTACTGTATATGCAACACTTTCTTGTGGCAAAATATTGCTACTAACAAAGAACTGAGCCAAATATACGCCAAACAGTTCTTCACTGGCAAGATGTCTTAACAAAAATCCTTTCATTTTAGAGCTGTTTTGTCTTCAATTAAGTGTAAAGGATACACAGCAGCATTGCATCAACTATCATCTCCTGAGGAGCCCCTACATCAAGCAAGATAAGGAACCAAACAGAGTGACTCCACAGCCTCCTGCAGCTTCACAAGCCAGCCAACCAAGCAAAATATGAAGTGACTGTTCACAGACAATGGGACAAATGCTTTCAAATGGCTTTGAAGTCTACCCAAAACAGCAGATGCATGTTTAAACAACAGTTAAACTGGGGTTGATTGTGTGATATTTGCCAAAAAGAGCCTCCAATTTTACTAGAAGAAGGGAGAGACTGACTGATTCAAATGGTCTGTCTTTTTCAGAAGTTATAAAGATGCACAAAGACCCTTTTGCCAACACGTTAACTGGTTCAAACTGTTTGTTCTTTTCCAAAGCAGTAAAGATGTGCTTTCCAATACTCTTTTGCCAACATATTTACCTGTACCTTGGGGCATGCCCACCCTCTGAGGGATTTGGGGCTGGTTCGTAAGCTGTATTTTTAAGTGAACATGTATGCTTTAGTCATGGACCTAAAAAAATAAAATGTGAATGTGACTTGAATACATCTTTGCATACGCATGTAGGCATAGTGGCATATTCAGCAGGGCTGGAACTTTTTGTTTTGGCCTCACTTCTGTGCATCTAACAACCTAACAGCACAGAAATTCAAGAAAATGAAGTTTTATTAGACATAGAGATAAACATGGGGGGGCCGTGGGGGAGAGACAGTGAAGAGAAAAATATTATGAGAGGGTGTGCTGGAGACTATCTGCTGATCCCACCATGCAAAACCTTTATTATTGTGTTTAGATTTTATTGTTATATAAGCCACCCTTGAAATATTTTAAATTGAAAAGCAGAATATAAAAAATTACAAACAAAAACAAAAACATTATCTGCTTAATTTATGTAGTGTTTGACTTGCAGGGCCAAAATGCTTTTGTTCTTTCTTTTAATTGTCAATGCTAGCACAGGCTATGATTCCCTTTAATTTGGAAGCAAACTGTGTGACAAGACCCTTAAGGACGCTAATACAGAATAACTGTGGGGCTAAAGAGTTACGGGCATGACACTAAAGCTAGTTAACAGGGACGTTTAAGCCCCTGTGGGAAAGACTGAAACACATGCTTAACATGTTTGTGTAGCGCCATCATAGTTACTTTTAGTGAAGCAGACGGCTGTCCTCATGATTTTAAAGGCATCTGAAATCGTTTTTCTGTGGCGTAAATGGATGTCTTTACTATTTTTTAATTATGGTGCTGTTTGTTTAGCTCAATTATATTTTTATTTTTGCTTTATATCAATTTGATTGGAACCTGCCGAATTTAAGTCGAAACGTCTCTTAAATAAACCTCTCTTAAATGGACTTCACCCACTGCACTCAATGAGTCTTTTAAAAGCTTAATTTCTTGGCAGAAAGGAAACAAGAAAGGAAGAGAGTTTTTTGGCGGGAATATGAGTTGTACCGAGATTGGGAGGGGGTGCAGAGGAAGAAGCGCGCGCTCTCGTTTTCTACAGCTGTTGCCCGTTTAAGCCGGGACGCGGGAGCGTCAGAATGCGCGCGCGCTGGCTGGAGGAAACGAACGTGGTGGGATAAAGAGCAAGAACGAAGCGCACGCGCGCTCCCCCCGCCTCATGCAGCTGTTGCCCATTTAAGAGGGGGAGAAGGGTGCGCCACTGGCGAAGGAGAAAACGAACGCGGTGGTTGTCGCGCGCACTCGAGACACCAACCGCCTCTGCAGGCACCCCGCGCACTCACAGTAGAGACGCAGCAGCGGGAACAACATGGCGGCCACAGATTCCCTTCTTCGTCAGCCACCCGCTCGCTCGCTCACACTCCGCCCCCCCCCGCCCGCTTTGCCTTCTCTCCTCTTCAGGCTTGCGACAGAGCGCCCTCCAATCTCTTTATCCGCCCCCACCTCAGAGCCCCGAACTAAGCCCCGGCTCGCTCTCCCCAGGCCGGCGCGTACTACAGTGGGGAAGGGACGGTAGTCCTCGAGCTATCGCTCACTCCCTCCCTCTCCTCCTCCCCCCCCCCCGCTGCTTACATCTGGCGGGGTCCGGTTCCGCAGCTCCAAGTGGATCCGCTTCTTCATGTCCATGGTGGCGTCGGGAGGCGGAGGAAAGAGCGGGACGGGCCCGGATTCAGGCCCTGTGCGCAGCGCGCCGAGTTAACTCGCAGGGAAGCGGTGTGGAGGGGGAGTTGCAGGCAAGAGGAGGGAGGGAGCGAGCGAGCGAGTGCTCGGCACCTCCTTCGCCGCCGTCGCGACTGCAGTTAAACTAGCAACGGGGCCCTTGCCTGAGCCGAGCCGGAGCGACTGAGTAAGCGACTGACGGACTGGCCACCAGGGGGCGCGGCAAAGGCGCCAAAGGAGATACTCCCCGGAACTTCCTCGTCATCACCTCACCCCTCCCTTCTTCTCTCTGAGGATGAACAACAACCCCCACCCTCCCTTAGGAGGGCCAGACGAAGAAACCCAAGTCCTCTTCGCAGAGGGCAGCTCCCCCCGCCACGAGAGACGATTCTCATTGTTCTTCACGGAATCCTCGCATCAACAACACAACACCCCCAGCGTCATAGACGCCGCTTGTTTGATACAGTGGCCTTTATTTCTTTGTCATGAGCACATCTGGCAGGACGTAATGGAAGACTTTCTCTTTTGCCTTAAAGTACACCTGCTTGCACAGCCTGTGAGCCATAGCTCACTAGCCATGCATACACTGACAACCAGCCTCCCCATTGCTGGTCAGTGACCGAAATAAAGATGATTTAGCTATGCAGCCTCCCCCGACCCCATTTTTGCAGGCCCAGAAAGGCAGCAAAATACAAAACCAAATCTTGTTAAGCTCCTGGCAAATTGCATCATGCGGGGTGGACTGCACTTGTCTTGGATGTTAAGAGCTCTGCTGAACGGGACCAAACGCCCAACCAGTTCCAAGTGTTCATCATTTCCACCCCTTATTACTGTCACTTACCATAATGAGCTCTTTGCATCTGTCTTCACGGAGGATACTGACCATATCCCCAGTGAGAAGTAAGCTTCTCAGACTTGGAGGCTGAAGAACTGGGCCAATTTGAAGTGAGGAGAGAGTGTGTCTTGAGAACAAAATTAAACTGTCTTGAGAAACAAAACTGTCTTGAGAAACAAAATTAACAAATTGCCAGTGCCAGATGGCATCCACCCAAGAGTTCTGAAGGAACTCAAATGCAAAATTGCTTATGTCCTAGCAAAAATATGTAACTTACTTGTCCCTATGATCAGGATCTGTACCAGAGAAGACTGGAAAGTAGCTAATGCAATCCTGATTTTCAAAAAGGGATGGGGGAGGGGGGATCTGGGAAACTATAGGCCAGTTAACTTTTGTGCTGGATAAATTGATGGAAAGTATACTTAAGGACAAAATTGTTAAACATATAGAAGAACAGGCCTTGCTGAAGGAGAACGAGCATAGCTTCTGCAAGGGCAAGTCTTGCCTCACTAACCTTTTAGAGTTCTTTTAGAGTGTCAACAGGCATGTGGATAAAGGTGATCTGGTTGACACAGTATACTTGGACATCCAAAAAGCTTATGACAAAGTCGCCCACCAAAGGCTCTTGAGTAAACTTAGCAGTCATAGGATAAGGGGACAGGTTCAGTTGTTGATTGTAACTGGTTGAAGGACAGGAAACAGAGGAATAAATAGACAGTTTTCACAATAAAGGGAAGTAAGAAATGGAGTCCCCCAGGGATCTGTACTGGGACAATTTATAAACTTGTTTATAAATGATCTAGAAGTTGTGGTAAGCAGCGAAGTGACCAAATTTGCAGATGATACTAAACTATTTAGGGTAGTGAAACCCACAACAGATTGTTAGGAGCCCCAAAAGGATCTCTCCAAATTGGGTGAGTGGACAACAAAATTGCAAATGTAGTTCAATGTAAGCTAGTGTAAAGTGATGCATATTGGGGCAAAAAACCCCAGCTTCCCATATAAACTGATGGGGTCTGAGCTGTCAGTGACTGACCAGGAGACAGATCTTCTGGTAGACAGCTCCTGAAAGTGTCAACTTTTTCATTTGGAAAAAAGTAGGTGTGAAGGTGGGGCAAATGACCAGGGAACCATGGGTTCTCAAGCTTGAGAGCCCCAGGGCCATGCCATTGGGAAAGGGGGCATCTGGAGCTTTCTGTGATATATTATGAGGGACAGATTTGCTATTCACAGTGAGGATTAGCAAAATGAGTGGATCGCCTATAGCAATTAGACTACAAGACTCATTACAGGATGTTACAAACCCTCCCCTGCTCTCCCAAAGTCTGAAAGCCAGTACACATGTACACCCCTTCCCCAAACCAGACCACTCTCATGTAAATATTTTTCAGAACTCAAGCAGTGAGTGAATCTCTGAGTTAAAATCACTATTTTGGGGGCCCTTCAATGCCTTGCAATGCCTTGTTTGTCTCTGACCAAAGCACTGGTGGTCAGTAGAGGAATAAATATATATCAGTCATTGATTCCATGGGTGGGAGGGAAACCTCCCCAGGTGTTCTCCCTCTTTGACAAACAGAAGCATAGTAGAGATCCATATTCGTAAATACTGTAGGTTTCTCCAACTACACTTGAAAATTGGCTTAAACCCTCCAAAAATCCCTATCCAGACTCCCTCCACTATCTGCCTAAATTATAGTGAACCTGGGAGCCTAGTCTCCTCACATTCTGCACGTCACAAAAAACCCTCATGCTTTCTGAGCAAGGTGCAGCTGCTGCTGAGCTAAGCCACCTAGCCTACCTCAAGTGGAACGGCATGCATTCATGTGTTTTGCCTTTCTCCTCTTTTTCTAACTGGTCCATGGATGTGCACGAACCAAGGTTCATGCACAGGTTCAGCACTGAACTAATTCGGGCAAGGATCAAACTGGTTTGGTGCCTCCGGGGTGGGGAGCAGTGAGCAGAACCTTTAAAAGGGAGTATAGCAGGGCCTTACCTGCTCTCTGCTACCCCATGCAGCTTCCTGCTGTGATGACGCTCCTCCCAACAACCTGTGCGCAGCACTGGCACACACATGGCTTCTATGCATGTGCAATGTGATTTGCGTGATCAGTATGGTGTTGCTGATCATGCAAATGGTGTCTGCACATAGGCAGAAGCCATGTGCATGCCAGCACCATGTACAGGTTGTTGGGAGCGCCATTGCAGTAGGAAGCATGGGGCAGCAGAGAGCAGGAAAGAACCTGCTGCACTCCCTGTTAAAGCTGCTACTCGGTTCATGCACTTCCCTAGTATCAATTAACTCCCCACCTGTCTCAGGAACCATCCCCACATAGCGTTGCCATGTTAGTAGCTAGTGTAACATTCAGGCTAAGAATGTTAAGAGCGGCATCTTTTAAAAAGCTATGTTTACTCCATTCATTTCAGTGAACCTTTATTGAATGCATTGCTTTTCTGCATTGTTATCCATACAAGTGAGTTTAGTCTTGAGATAGATAGACCAATGGTCTCATTCAGTATATGGCAGCTTCTTATGTTCCTCCTATGTTCCTATGTCTATTAAATTTCCCACATTAACAATTTGGTTTACTAGTATTACAATTTTACATAAGAAGAACATAAGAACAGCCCTGCTGTATCAGGCTCAAGGCCCATCTAGTCCAGCATCCTGTTTCGCACAGCGGCCCACCAGATGCCGCTGGAAGCCACAGGCAGGAGTTGAGGGCGTGCCCTCTCTCCTGCCATTACTCCCCTGCAACTGGTACTCAGAGACACCCTGACCTTGAGGCTGGAGGTGGCCCACAGCCCTCTGACTAGTAGCCATTGATAGACCTCTCCACCATGAAGTCATCCAAACCCCTCTTAAAGCCATCCAGGTTGTTGGCCGTCACCACATCCTGTTGCAGATTGTTCCACAAGTGGATCATGCGTTGTGTGAAAAAGTACTTCCGTTTGTTGGTCCTAGACCTCCTGGCAATCAATTTCATGGAGTGACCCCTGGTTCTAGTGTTGTGTGAGAGGGAAAAGAATCTCTCTCTCTCCACTTTCTCCACCCCATGCATGATTTTATAGACCTCTATCATGTCTCCCCGCAGTCGTCTTTTTTCTAAACTAAAAAGCCCCAGGTGTTGTAGTCTTGCCTCCTAAGAAAGGTGCTCTAGGCCCCTGATCATCTTGGTTGCCCTCTTCTGCACCTTCTCCAGTTCAACAATGTCCTTTTTAAGATGTGGTGACCAGAATTGTACACAGTACTCCAAGTGTGGTCGCACCATAGTTTTGTATAAGGGCATTATAATGTTAGCTGTTTTATTTTCAATCCCCTTCCTAATGATCCCTAGCATGGAATTTGCCTTTTTCACAGCTGCTGCACATTGAATCAACACTTTCAACGAGCTGTCCACCACAACCCCAAGATCCCTCTCCTGGTCCGTCACCGACAGCTCAGATCCCATCAGCATATACTTGAAGTTGGGATTTTTCGTCCCAATGTGCATCACTTTACACTTGCTAACATTGAACCGCATTTGCCATTTTGTCGCCCACTCCCCCAGTTTGGAGAGATCCTTTTGGAGCTGCTCACAATCCGTTTTGGATTTCACTACCCGGAAGAGTTTGGTATCATCTGCAAATTTGGCCACATCACTGCTTACCCCTGCTTCTAGATCATTTATGAATAAATTAAAAAGCACCGGTCCCAGTACAGATCCCTGGGGGACCCCACTTCTTACTTCCCTCCATTGTGAAAACTCTCCATTTATACCTACCCTCTGTTTCCTGTCTTTCAACCAGTTAGCAGTCCACACATGTACTTGTCCCCTTATCCCATGACTGCTTCCTCAGGAGTCTTTGATAAGGAACTTTGTCAAAAGCTTTTTGGAAGTCCAGGTAGACTATGTCAACTGGATCACCTTGATCCACATACTCGTTGACACTCTCAAAGAAGTCCAAAAGGTTGGTGAGGCAAGATTTACCTTTGCGGAAGCCATGCTGGCTCACTCCCAGCAGGGCCTGTTCTTCTAGGTGCTTTACAATTTTATCCTTGAGGATGATTTCCATCAATTTGCCTGGAACGGACATTAGGCTAACCGGCCTGTAATTTCCCGGATCGCCCCTGGATCCCTTTTTGAAAATCGGTGTTACATTTGCTACTCTCCAGTCCTCTGGTACAGAGCCCAATTTCAGGGATAAGTTAAATATTTTAGCAAGGAGGTTGGCAATTTCACATTTGAGTTCTTTGAGGACTCTTGGATGGATGCCATCCGGCCCTGGTGATTTGTTAGCTTTCAATTTTTCCAGACAGTTTAGAACATCATCCCTTGTCACATCTATCTGACTCAGCTCTCTAGCCTCCATCCCTAAAAGGCCTGGTTCAGGAACAGATATATGCTCAGTGTCCTCTGCCGTGAAGACAGACGCAAAGAACTCATTCAGTTTCTCTGCAACCTCCATATCCTCCTTAATAATCCCTTTCACTCCCTCATTGTCTAATGGCCCAACCACCTCCCTGGCAGGTTTCCTGCTTCTGATGTACTTAAAGAAGTTTTTGTTATTCCCCTTAATACTTTTGGCTAAATGTTCCTCAAACTCTCTTTTTGCCTCCCTTATTGTCACCTTGCATTTCTTTTGCCAGAGTTTGTGTTCCTTTCTGGTC